>NC_090828.1:11565289-12190289 GCF_028021215.1 Eschrichtius robustus
AAGTTTTTCTCTTTTCTTAAATCCAAGTCAGCCCAGAATTTTTTTTTAAATAAATTTATTTATTTAATTTATTTATTTTTGGCTGCATTGGGTCTTCGTTGCTGCGTGCAGGCTTTCTCTAGCTGCGGCGAGCGGGGGCTACTCTTTGTTGAGGAGCATGGGCTCTAGGTGCGTAGGCTTTGGTAGTTGCAGCACGCGCGGGCTCAGTAGCTGTGGCTCGCAGGCTCTAGAGCTCAGGCAGGCTCAGTAGTTGTGGCGCACAGGCTTAGTTGCTCCACAGCATATGGGATCTTCCCAGACCAGGGATCGAACACGTGTCCCCTGCATTGGCAGGCGGATTCTTAACCACTTCGCCACCAGGGAAGTCCTAGCACAGAATTTTAAACCCCGGGTACCACCCCATAATAGAAAAACAAACAATAAATTTGCAGAAAGAGAGAAGCATAAGTAAAAGCCACAGCATGAGGGAGGGCTGACAGCAAGATCAGGATGGACTTTATTATTAGCCCCCATTACCCCTCCTGAACAACCCCAGTTTTGCTCAGGACAACCCTCAGGTCCTTGGAAGCAGCTGAGCCTCCAGGATGGGAGAAGGGCCTGGTTGGTCTGTCAGGAATCCCATCCCCTCCGCCAGCAGTTGGTTCAGTGATGGGCTTGTGAGAGGAGAGGTTTCCTGCAGCATCCTGTAAAGTCTCCTCACTCTAAGGAGAAAGGGAGAGGAAGAGAGGGTCTTTCTCTTCCTCTGGAACGTCTCAATATTCGCCTACAGATGAGTTCAGCCCACAGGGGAATGCAGAGCCCGAGGGAATGGAACTAGAGCCTGTGGATTCAGTCAACCCTGACCGTGTCCTATCAACGCTCCAGTTGTGGGAGCCAAGACAGTTTCTCATTGTATAAGCCAGTTAAGTTTAGTATGTGTTACCGGACACCGAAAGTGTTCTAAATGATACAAAAATAGGGAAGCCAGCATCAAAGGAACAAAAACAGAATTTCTACCCCACAAACCATATTTTGTCCTCTTGGGCAAAGTAACTGCTTTGGAAAAAAGCACACTGTGGGTACTTGTTAATACCCTTATGATTTCTTTCAATTTCTGTAACATGTATTTGTTTTGGTCTGCTGTGTTTTGTTTTGTTTTCTTTATGAAATGAAGACCCAAATTGTGTGGATTTTTTTTTCTTTCTTTCTTTCTAATTTAGAACCATAAGACACAGCTAAATGTATATATATATTAATATCAGTAAGAATAATAATTGCATTTAAAGCACTGGACTAAATATAGGGGTTATGGAAAGAGGTATAAAGAAAGATAAATAACATGGTGTTAGACTTAAGATGTTCTCATTCTAGTCCTATCCCCAAAGAATCACGGAGAAAGAGCACTTAATGTAATTCTAACTGACAATAGCCTTGAGAAGAGGTGACATTTGATCTGAGCCTTAAAGCTTTTTTTTTTCATAAAGGAAATTCAAACATAAAAAATACAGAGAATTACGTACTAAGCACTTGTGTCCTCAATAAACTTTTTTTTAAATAAATACTAACATTGCTGTTTTGGCTTTAGATTCGTTTTTTAAATTAATTTTTAAATTTTGAGATAATTGTAGATTCATATGCAGTTGTAAGAAATAATACAGAGATTGTTGGGGTAAGTTACACGTTAAGCTTTACTAACGACCAGGGAGATTGGCAAAGAATACCAGTTCCCCAGTTGGGTGTCTCTATGTAAAGGGAAACTGTTGGAAATTATAAGATGCCTTGTTTTAGAAGTTATGTGATACCTTTAGTATGAAATAAAACAAATTCAAATTAAAAAAAAATAATAATACCAAGAGATCCCAGCTCCCCCAATGGTAACATCTTTTTTTTTTTTGGCGGGGGGGTATAGTTGCTTTACAATGTTGTGCTAGTTTCTGCTGCACAATGAAGTGAATCAGCTATAAGTATACATATATTCCCTCCCTCTTAGGTCTCCCTCCCACCCACCCCTCATCCCACCCATCTAGGTGGTCACAGAGCACTGAGCTGAGCTCCCTGTGCTATACAGCAAGTTCCCACTAGCTATCCATTTTACACATGGTAGTGTGTATATGTCAATCCCAATCTCCCAGTTCATCCCACCCACCCCCCACCTCCATGTCCACATGTCCATTCTCTACGTCTGCGTCAGTAGTGGGATTGCTGTGTTATATAGTAGTTCTATTTTTAGTTTTTTAAGGACCCTCCATGCTGTTCTCTGTAGTGGTTGTTATCAATTTACATTCCCACCAACAGTGCAAGAGGGTTCCTTTATCTCCACACCCTCTCCAGCATTTATTGTTTGCAGATTTTTTGATGATGGCCATTCTGACCGGTGTGAGATGATACCTCATTGTAGTTTTGATCTGTATTTCTCTAATAATTAGTGATATTGAGCATCTTTTCATGTGCCTCTTGGCCATCTGTATGTCTTCTTTGGAGAAATGTCTAGGTAACATCTTGTAGATGTAGGTAATACATTATCACAACCAAGACATCGACATTGATACAGTCAAGATATAGAACATTTCCATCCCCCCAAGGATCCCTCCTGGTGTCCTATTATAGCCACACTAATATCTCTCCTATTAGGACCCTCTCCTTAAATCCTGGAAACCACTAGTCTGTTCTCCATTTCTACACTTTTATCATTTCGTAAATGTTATATGGATGGAATCATACAGCATGCAACTTTTGGGATTTTCATTTTCACTCAGCATAATTCCCTGGAGATTCATCCAAGCTATTGTGGGTGTTAGTAGTTCATTTCTTTTCGTTGCTGAGTCATATTCCATGGTACAGATGTGCCACAGTTTGCTTAACCTTTCATCCACTGAAGGACATCTGGATTGTTCCCAGTTTTTGGTTATTACTAATAAACTTTATTATTATTGTTACAAATATTCATGTACAGGTTTTTGTGTGAACATGTCTTTATTTCTTTGGGGAAAAATGCCCAGGACTGCAATTGCTAGGTCATAGTACTTGCATGTTTAATTTTTTAAGAAACTGCCAAATTGTTTTCTAGAGAGGCTGTACCATCCTAGATATCCACCTGTAGTGGATGAGTAATCAAGTTTCTCTGCATTCGTACCAGCACCTTGAGTTGTCACTATTTTGTAGTTTAGCCATTCTAATAGGTGTTTAGTGATATCGCATTGTGTCTTTTTTCATTGAAGTATAGTTAATTTACAATGTATTAGTTTCAAGTGCACAACAAAGTGATTCAGTTATACATGTATATATATTCTTTTTCAGATTCTTATCCATTATAAGTTATTACAAGATACTGAGTACAGTTCCCTTTGCTATAACAGTAGGTTCTTGTTGTTTACCTGTTTTATATATAGTAGCAGGTATATGTTAATCCCAAACTCCTAATTCTCATTGTGGTTTTGATTTGCATTTCACTAATGAATAATGATGTTGCCATCTTTTCATATGCTTATTTGCCATCCGTATATCCTCGTCTGTGAAATGTGTCTTCCTGTCTTTTGCCTATTCTTTAATTGGATTGTTTTTTGCTTGTGTGTTTGTTTTACTTTTGAGTTTTGAGAGCTCTTTACATATTCTATATACCAATCCTTTGTCAGATATGTGGTTTGTGAATATTTTCCCTCATTCTGTAGTTTGTCTTTTCATCCTCTTAACAGGGTCTTTTGCAGAGAAAAAGTTTTTAATTTTATGAAGCCCAATTTATCAATTTTTCTTTTCAGGGATTGTGCTTTAGTTGTCAAATTTAAGAATGCTTTGCCTAGCCCTAGAACCTGAAGACTTTCCTATACGTTTTCTTTAACAATTTTTATAGCTTTATGTTTAACATTATGTCCATGATCCATTTTGGGTTAATTTTTTATAAAGTTTGAGGTTTACGTTAGGTTTCATAGTTTGGGCTATAGATGTGCTCCAGCACATCTGGAGCTCCAGCATCATTGGTCGAAAGGGCTATATTTCTCCCGTTGTACTTTTGTCAGACATCAGTTGGGCATATTTGCATGGGTCTATTTCCGTTACCTTGATCTATGTATACATCCTTCCACCAATACCACACAGTCTTGATTACTATAGCTATATAATCAGCTTTAATATCAGTTAGGCTTCTTTCTCCTACTTTATTCTTCTTTTTCAAAATTGTTTTAACTAATCTGGTTCCTTTTCCTTTCCATATAAATTTTAGAATAATCTTGCCTGTATCTATAAAAAAATCTTACTGGGATTTTGATAGGAATTGTGTTAAAACAGTATATAAATTTGGGGAGAATTGATATCATCATCTTTTTTTTTTTTTTTCCGGCCGTGCCACGCAGCTTATGGGATCTTAGTTCCCAGACCAGGGATCGAAACTCAGACCCTCAGCAGTGGAAGTGCAGAGTCCTAACCACTAGACCATGAGGGAATTCCCCATCATTATCTTAAGTATTCCAATTCATGTACACAGTGTGCCTCTCATTTTTTTTAGATTTTTAAAAATTTCTTTCATTAGCAGTTTTTTCAGCATGCAAGTACTGTACATGTTTTGTTAAATTTACATTTTTTAATCTATTGTGAATTGTATTGTATTTTTAATCTCAGTGTCCATGTGTTCATTGATAGTATATGGAAATACAATTGATTGTTGTAAGTTTACCTTGTATCCTATGACCTTTCTAAATCCACTAATCACTTCTAGGAGGTATTTTTTTGTTTGTTTTTTCCCTGCAATTTTCTACGCAGACAATCGTATGATCTTCATGAGGACAAATTTTGATATGTTGTTTTTCCATTTTCATTCACATCGAAGTGTTTTTGAAATTTCCTTAGAGACTTCTTTAACCCATGGATTATCTAGCAGTGTTTAGTTTCCAAAAGTTTCAAGATTTTCATATTATCTTTCTATTTTTGATTGCTAGTTTGATTCCATTGTGGCTGGAAAACACACTTAGTATAATTTTGATTCTGTTAAATTTTTGAGGTCTGTTTTGTGGCCCAAGACATAATCTATCTTGGTATGTGTTCCACTGGTACTTGGAAAGAATGTGTATTCTGATGTTTTTAGGTGGAGTGTTATATAAATGTCTGTCTGGTCCTATTGGGTATTGGTGTTGAGTTCTACATCACTGCTGATTTTTTATTTAGTTGTTCTATCAATTGTTGAGAGAAGGGTGTTGAAGTCTCCAACTATAATTGTGGATTTGTCCATTCCTTCTTTCAGTTCTAATGTGTTCTGCTTCACATATTTTGCAGCTCTTTTACTTGGTGTGTACACATTTAGGATTGTTATGTCTTCTTGGTGAATTGGCCTCCCCCTTTCTTTTAATTATATAATGCCCTCTTTATCTCAGGTGATTTTCCTCTGAAGTCTACTTCATCTGATATTGCTATAGCCACTCCTGCTTTTCTTTGACTAATGTTTGCATGACATATTTTTTCCATCCGTTTACTTTCAATGCTTATATCATTATATTTGTAAGAGCATATAGTTGGGTCATGTTTCTTAATACAATCTACCAATCTCTGTCTTTAAATTGGTGTATTTATATCATTTATTGACATGTTAGAGCTTAAATCTGGCATTTTGTTGTCATTTTCTCTTTGTTCTATCTGTTTTTGTTTTTGTTTTCTTTTTTCTATCTTCCTGTGGGTTACCTGAACATTTTTTAGAATTCCATATGTTTTTGAGTATATCTCTCTGTTTAGCCTTTTTAAAGGTTTCTCTAGGTGTTGCATTATATATAGTAACTTATCACGGTCTACTGGTGTTGTCATCTTACCAGTTTGAGTAAGGTGGAGAATCCTAACCTCCCTTTACATCCATTTCGCTCACTGTTTACGTTATTATCTTAAATATTTTCTCTACATACATTGCAAATATTAGACAGTGTTATAATTTTTGTTTCACTTGAAAAACATAATTTAGAAAACTCAAGAGAAGGAAAGCCTCTTATATTCACCCATAGTTTATTTACCATGTTCTTTCTTCCTTAAGTTCCAAGGTCCCTACTTTTATCATTTCCTTCCTTTAGTCATTCCTTTAGAGTAGGTCTGCTGACAATCATGCCTCTTAGTTTTCTTTCATCTGAGAATGTTTTGATTTCCCCTTCATTCCTGAAGGATATTTTTGGTGGATATAGGACTTGGGGTTGACAGTTCTTTTCTTTCAGCACTTGAAAAACACTGTGCTTTTTCTTCTGTCCTCCATGGTTTCTGGTGACAAATATTCTGCCTTTCAAATTATCTGTCCCCTACAGGTAAGGTGCCATTTTTCTCTGGATACTTTCAAGATTTTTTTCTTCATCTTTAATTTTCAAAATCTTAATTATAATGTGTAATGGATTTCTTTGGGTCTATCCTATTTGGGATTCAGTCACCTTCTTGAATCAGTAGGCTTATGTTTCTTGCCAAACTTAGGGAGTTTTCAGCCACTATTTCTTCAAGTATTTTTCAGCCCTGTCTTCTTTCTCCTCTCCTTCCAGGACTGCAATGACATGAATGTAGAATCTTTTGTTATAGTTCTAAAGGGTCCTTAGGCTCTGTTCATTCTTTTTTTCAATCTATTTTGTCTCTGTTATTCAGATTTGGTCATTTCGGTGTTCAATCTTCCAGTTCACTGAATTTTTTCCTCTGATCCCCCCATTCTGTGGTTGAATCCATGCATTTGGGTTTTTACATTGTCAGTTATTGTAATTTTCCCTTCTAAAACTTTTATTTGGGACTTCCTGGGTGGCATAGTGGTTAAGAATCTGCCTGCCAATACAGGGGACACAGGTTCAATCCCTGGTCCAGGAAGATCCCACATGCTACGGAGCAACCAAGCCCGTGAGCCACAACTACTGAGCCTGCGCACCACAGCTACTGAAGCCCACACACCCTAGAGCCCGCATCGCAACTACCAAGTCCACGCATTACAACTACTGAAGCCCGTGCACTCTAGGGCCCATGCTCCGCAACAAAAGAGGCCACCACAATGAGAAGCCCACGCACTGCAACGAAGAGTAGCCCCCGCTTGCTGCAACTAGAGAAAGCCCGCGTGCAGCAATGAAGACCCAACGCAGCCAAAAATAAATTTTAAAACATTTTTAAAAAAATAAAAAAAACTTTTATTTGACTCTAGTTTATCTTTTCTAATTCTGAGAATGTCTGTTTCTTTCCTGAGGCTTTCTGTTTTCTCATTTGTTTCAAGTGTGTTAGTAATTGCTTGTTGTTGCTTGGTATGATGAGGAGTTTCTCATTAGACATTTTGTATTCTGTTATGGGGCTCTGGATCTCATGTAAACCTTCTGTTTTAGCAGGCTTTCTGTGACACTGCTATGGCAAAGGACAGGGGGATGCCACCTCATTGTGCCAGGTGGAGATAGCAGTCCAGGTTGCCCATTTGGTTTCCATTGACACCTGAGTGGGGGTTCCTTGTTGCTGCTGGTCAGAGGGGGGAGTTCTGGCTCCCCAACTTGTCTCCATTGACACTTCAAGGATTGGCGAGGGGGGGCACGTCTCATGACTGACTGGCCGGTATGTAAGTCTCAACTCCCTACTTGGCCTTCTCTGACACCATCCCAGTGGGGTGCTGGGCATGTGGTTACACGCTCACAAGGGTGGAAGCCTAAGCTCCTACCTCAACCTTTGCTGCCTGGTGGAGACGGGAACACAGTTTTCTATATGGAGCTTGGCTGGAGTAGAGCAGTTGCTGTCTAAAAGTTTTCTGTCCTAGGCTGCCCCTTTCCAGGTCCTTTGGCTAGGGTGAGAAGGCTTTTGTTGGGAATTTTTTTGTATGTGCCTGTTGGCATTTCTGGGTTACCAACTACTTCAGTTCCAAGTCTGCCATATGTATGCAACAGAAAGAAGACCCAGAGAACTTACCACGGTATTATTCCTTGGGCCCTGAGATTCCTAGCAGTTCTGCCTTCTCTCTACCTTTCAGGGTCTTCTTTTGCTTGTTTTATATATAATTTCTAGGGTTTTTAGTTATACCTAGCTAGGGGAATACGGGAAATTACATGTACCCCAAACTCCAAGATATTTTTAGGGAAATAAAATGTTATAGTTCCTGCTGGACACTTCTTTGTAAATTTTACTTAATCTTATGGTCTTGTCTCCTATTTCATGTATCTATCATATTTGTTTTTATTTTCATAGAGTGGCATTTTTATGCTTTAAAAATTTACATGTCATGTCTTACACAAAAATGAATCCAAACTGTATGATAGACCTAAATGTAAAACATAAATTTATAAACCTTTTTTTTTTCATTTTTAAATTTTATTTATTTATTTTTGGCTATGTTGGGTCTTTGTTGCTGCTCACGGGCTTTCTCTAGTTGTGGCGAGCAGGGGCTACTCTTCGTTGTGGTGCGTGGGCTTCTCACTGTGGTGGCTTCTCTTGTTGCGGAGCGCAGGCTCTAGGCACGCGGGCTTCAGTAGTTGTGGCTCACAGGCTCAGTAGCTGTGGCTCGCAGGTTCAGTGGTTGCAGCTCGTGGGCTCTAGAGCACTGGCACAGTAGTTGTGGCACATGGGCTTAGTTGCTCCGCAGCATGTGGGATCTTCCCGGACAAGGGCTCGAACTCATGTCCCCTGCATTGGCAGGCAGATTCTTAACCACTGCGCCACCAGGGAAACCCTATAAAGCTTTTTGAAGACAACCCACGTTAAAGTGTTCTTAGACTTGATGCAAAGAGCAATCATCCATATAAGAAACAATTAGTAAGTTGTACTTCATCAACACGAAAAGGTTTTATCCTGTGAAAGACACCTTTAAGAGAATGAAAAGAAAAAAGAAAATGGAGAAAATACTTGCAAATCATATATCCGACAAAGGATTTCTGTGTAGACTATATAAAGAACTCTCAAAATTCAACAAGAAAACAAATAATCCAGTTTTTAAAAATGGGCAAACGATTTGAACAAATACCCCACCAGAGAAGATATACTGATGGCAAATAATTACATGGAAAGGTGTTCAAAATGTTAGTAGTTAGAAAAATTCTAACTACAATGAAATACTACTATACCTATTAAAATGACTATAATAAAACAAAAACTTGAGCATGCCATTTACTGGTAAGGAGGCGAAGCAACTAGAACTATTACACGGTCTCTATGGAAAACTTGGCAGTTTCTCATAAAGTGAAACATGTTTACTACAAGACCCAGCTATCCCACTTCTATGTTTTTACCTAAGTGAAATGAAAACGTATGTTCACACAAAAACTTGTATGCAAATGTTTATAGCAGCTTATTTATCATTGTCAAAAACTGAAAATTGGGCTTCCCTGGTGGGGCAGTGGTTAAGAATCTGCCTGCCAATGCAGGGGACACGGGTTCGAGCCCTGGTCTGGGAAGATCCCACATGCCGCGGAGCAACTGAGCCCGTGAGCCACAACTACTGAGCCTGCACGTCTGGAGCCTGTGCTCCGCAACGCGAGAGGCCACGACACTGACAGGCCCGCGCACCGCGGTGAAGAGTGGCCCCCGCTCACCGCAACTGGAGAAAGCCCTCGCGCAGAAATGAAGACCCAACACAGCCAAAAATAAATATAATAAATAAATAAATTTTTTTAAAAAAACTGAAAATAACCTTAAAACCTCTCAACTTGGGATTGGATAAACAAACCAAGGTCTGTCCGCCCAATGGAATACTGCTTAACAATGAAAAACAAAAAACAACTATTTGATACACTCAGTGACTTGGATGGATTGCAAGGACATTCTGTTGTGTGAAAAAAAGCCAGTCTCAAAAGCTTATATTCCCTATGATTCCATTTATATGGCATGCTGGAGAAGGCTATAGTGACAGTTTACAAATCAGTGGCTACCAGAGAGTTAGAGGAGGCTGTGGGAACAGGGTGAGGTTTGACCATCAAGAGGCAGCACAGGGACTTCCCTGGTGGCGTGGTGGTTAAGAATCCGCCTGCCAATGCAAGGGACACAGGTTCGATCCCTGGGCTAGGAAGATCCCACATGCCACAGAGAAACTAAGCCCATGCGCCACAACTACTGAGCCTGTGCTCTAGAGCCCGCGAGCCACAACTACTGAGCCCGTGAACTACAACTACTGAGGTCATGTTCCACAACTACTGAAGCTCGCGCACCGACAACCCGTTCTCCGCAACAAGAGAAGCCACCGCAATGAGAAGCCCGTGCACCGCAATGAAGAATAGCCTCTGCTCACCGCAGCTAGAGAAAACCCGCGTACAGAAACGAAGACTCAACACAGCCAAAAATAAAGAAAGAAAGAAAGAAAAGAGGTAGCACAAGGCAATGTGTGTGTGTGTGTGTGTGTGTGTGTGCGTGTGATGAAACTCTTTTGTATCTTGATTGTGGTTGTAATGATATAACTGTATGCATTTGTCAAACCTCAGAACTGTACGGACTTTCCTGGCAGTCCAGTGGATAAGACTTTGCACTTCCAAGGCAGGGGGCATGGGTTTGATCCCTGGTTGGGGAACTAGGATCCCACATCCCAAATCCTGCATGCTGCGTGGCGCAGCCAAAAAACACTCTGAACTGTATACCAGAAAAGAGTGAATTTTACTATATGTTACTAAAAAGTAAAGAAAAAAGTTTACATGAGTGTTGTCATCCTTCTGCAACATTCTTATTCACTCAACATTGTTTTATGTCCCGATCTACCTATGTCTTGGAAAAATTCCAGTATGTGGACGAATGCATTCCAGGTGGTAGGACTATTAGGTACAAAGATTCAGAATTGATATGACCTTGGAGCCATCTATGCACTTGATTCTAAAACGAAAAATATCATGAAATAGAGCAGGTTCAGATGATCCCCTGGGGAACATCACTTTGACAAGAAGGTTGACAGAGGTTATCCATCACAAGCCATTGACTCTAAACTTAAAGGCTGTTATTCTCAAAAGGTGAATTCTTCCGGGGATCTCAGCTATTTCAACATTAAGTTAAAAACATGGGGGAACTAGTCTCTACATGTGCTCTCATTTGTTTTTTTCCAATCCCGTAAAAATCAAATGTATTTATCCATACTGCATTAGAAAAAGTACCCTATAAGTTCTTGTCCTATTTTACCAGCTAAACAGTTGGTGACGTTGGCAAGTCACTTAACTACTCAGAATCGCTTTCCTCTTCCTTAAAAAGTTGCATTGTGCTAGATTATTTTAAGTCTCTTCCACCTATAAAATACTATAGGATATTAATCAGACCTCTGAAGTATTCAATTGTCCAGTCAACTGCCTGATGTGTCTCAGGAACTTATCTAGGTGCCCTAGATACAAATAAGAATAAGGAAGAGTCCCCAGTTGAGTGTGGACAACAGCATAGCCATAGTACAATGGGTTGGTCGGTCAAGGTCTTGCGGGAGAACCACCAAGAGAGCAGTTCATGGCCATTTTGAGAGTGGGGAGAGGATGTGAAGGATGAGAATGCCAAATAAGTACCCAGACACCCCCAAATTCACTGCTGCTTCTCTGCTCTCCACATCTGATTTCATTTGAGAAAGAAAGGAAGAGGACTTTCCTCTGCTTCCATTGGTCTGTCCATGGATGTAGAGGAATAAGAAGCTACAGACTTCCAAACATACTTAATGCCCAGATGCATATCCTCTCAAATCTTCATTTCTTATTTAACTAAACATATAATGAAAGCATCTGAAACTGGAGGACCTAGTGCTTCAGTAAGTGTAAAGCTCTAAAAGCTTTCCCAGTGATGAGTAAGCATTTAGAATCTGGTTATTTTGCTGGGGTTTTTTTGTAAGTGGTAACAGCCTAGCTTTGAGAAATGTGTGCAGCACATTTTCCCACACTTCTTTTAAAGAAACAACAAAATAAATAAATATTCCGGAAGACGATTTTAGAGAATGAATATAATTCCCGCCCTTTAATTACCACATGATTTGACGCCAGGAATGTTCATTTAAAAACAGTTAACCCAGAAGCTTAAATGACAAGGAAAATTATTGTGGTAAAAATCTAATGGTCCATTAATACAATCTCACATGTATGTGGAAAAGCATAAAAATATTAAATATGGAATAAATGTTACATTAATACTAGGAATATATTTGTCAAAGGTTAAACAGGGTTTCTGTGCATGCTAGAGAAACTCCATTAATCAGAAAGCTTCCATTCAAATTTAAATAGGAAACGGGAAATTTTTTTTTAGCACTTTTACATCTATTGTTGAAACTCTTTCTAAAATATATAAGCTTTCCTTACTTTCTAAGCACCGAAAAGTTATCACATTTGAGTTAACCCTTGAAGATTGAGATATTGAAACATCTGTGATGATGGCTGAGTACAGCAGATGCCAGGATTGAAGACCAGCCCTCAGAACCTCGGGTGAATCCTAGAGAATCCTTTTGGAGAGATGAATTCCTGATCCCAGCTTTACAGCATTAAGTTCTCTCCTTTCACCAGGGTGTAGGGATCCAATACCTAAAGTTTGGCAAAGGAAAACTTCCACTTCATCGACCCTGGCCAACTGAGATTTTACTGTCTTCAGAGAAGGAAGCTCATGAGTTGAGATGCTGAATAATGTACTGGATCTCAAAGAATATTCCCTCGAAATATTTTTTCATTATAAAGGCTAAAATAGTAACTTTACAGTGGGGAAACCTGCAAGATAACACCTTAACCAAATAACCAAAGATAACCTTGCAGCAGTGGAACAAATCTACATCATGTGTCTACTAATAGGATACTCTAAGAAGAACTCAGCATCACTCCTGTGGGATTCTTGTCCAAAGTATATTACCTGAATCTAGTCATGAGGAAACAGCCAACAAACCCGACTGGAGGGATGGTCTACAAAACAACTGGACTATACTCTTCAAAAATGCCAATGTTGTAAGAAAGAGAGACTCAGGAAACCATATCCAATCCCAGGAGACCAAAAGAGACAAAGGAGACAAGATGACTGAATTCAAATGTTGGATAGTTTTTACTATAAAAAACACGGTAGGGACAATTGACAAAATCTGTAGATTAGATAATAGCACTGTTTCACTGTTAATTTCCTGATTTTGATAATCATCCTGTAGTCATGCAAGAGAATCCATGTTTTTAGGAACTACCAACAAATATTTTGTAAAAATAGGGAGTAAAATGTCATCATATCTAAACTTACTCTTAGGTGGGCACAAGAAAACTTTCTGTCTGACAAAAGAGTTCCATATCTTGACCGTGGTGATTACAATGGTTACATGAATGTATTTATTTGTCAAAGGTCATCAAACTTAAGTGCATGAATTTTATTGTTTGTAACCATATCTCAATAAAGCTGATTCAGTAAACTGCTGTTCATTTTGATATTGTATAATATTGTTCATGAAGTAGTTGTATAGGTAATAAGTCATATGAACTAAGTTTCTGTTTTTTTATGTGTATGATTTCATAATGATTGATTGATTGGTTGCCTAATCTGATGCATGAAATTCACTAAGATTGTCACTGAACTTTTACAAGCCCACCCTCTCCATTATGTCATTTTGTCTGATCTATTTTAAGTAGTTTGCAACTACACATGCAAGTTCTCATTCAAATCTTGCTTGCTTTTTATTTTTTATTTATTTAATATATTTATTTATTTATTTATTTTCGGCTACATTAGGTCTTCATTGCTGCACGTGGGCTTTCTCTAGTTGCGGTGAGCGGGAGCTACTCTCCACTGCGGTGCACAGGCTTCTCATTGCAGTGGCTTCTCGTTGCGGAGCACGGGCTCTAGGCGCATGGGCCTGGGCTCAGTAGTTGTGGCATGGGGGCCTCAGTAGTTGTGGCTCGCAGGCTTAGTTGCTCCGCGGCATGTGGGATCTTCCTGGACCAGGGCTCGAACCCATGTCCCCTGCATTGGCAGGCGGATTCTTAACCACTGTGTCACCAGGGAAGCCCTTGCTCCCTTTTTAAAGAGCTGCAAATATTTTCTATCTAAAAACATGTCTTCTTGTCAATCAAAGATATCTCCAACATAAAACAATTCCTTTATTTTGTTTTATATTATATAAAAGTGAGAAAAGAAGAAAAGCATGTTGGCTGCTTCAAAGGAAATGAAAACTAGTATTGGGGCCGTTTCTGATCATTAAATAATAGGCACAGGAGCTTAGCTATTAACTCAACTTAGGAAGAGGATTGCAGAACGGACTGCTTCTCGTTGTGAAGAGATTCTGATGCCTTTACATGGCAGTACCAAAGGCTTGAAGAAAGGTGAACGGCCAGGGTCAGCAAACACCATAGAAATTGGCTCTCAAACCTCAGGAGGGAAATACTGTTAGCACAAGTTGAAGTGATTCTGACCGACACGTGGATTTGGACCTGACCCACATTAGCAAGGCAGGGGGAGGCTGCAGCCTGCCTCCAAGGGCCAGAGCTTAATGAGAAGTGAGCTGAAAAGGTGAAGGCTTTCCTTTGTCCTGGCTCTACCAGGTTAACCAAGTGTCCTTATACCATGTTCCTTCTCTGTGGCTCAGCTTCCTCATCTACAAGATGAAAGGCTGCAGCAAATGTTCTTCACAGTGAACATCCTTTGATTCTGAATCCCAGCATCTTCGATGTGGAACACAGAGGCTTTTTTCTGCTTCCTAACTTCTGCCTCTTCTCTCCCCTTGCTTACCAAATCTGACAACATTGTTCATGCTCATTGTCTATAGTGCTGCTTGGGACATTCTTGGGATAAGAGGAAACATTTAAACTGTTTACACTGTGGTTTTTGCTTACTGGGAGATAGAAAATATTTCTCTCTTTGTTTTTTTCCCACTAATTCCTGGGAATACCCATAAAACCCTCCACAGCATGTACAGACATGCTAAGAAATGGATACAGACACAGCTAAGAAATAGAAATAATTTATGTTTGCTTAACTTACATCTCCTGGAATTTCTCAGTAGTTGAATAACCTTAACCAGCAGGTAGTAATATTATCTATGTGAAGGAGCTTATAGGTTCTCTTATCATCATTTACAAATTAGCAGATTCTGGATTTGAAATTGAGGTGCTTAATGTGGGAATATTCTTAGCATATAATCAAGAAATGCATCGAAAAAACCATTCCAGGCAATGTAAGAGACCAGTTCAAGCTCCAGCTTAGACTTCACACAGCTCTACCTTATGGTGAAAATGACTACTTTAAATATGGACCAGCTTTTGAAGCTGAAAAGTGCTGAAGGGTACCGAAATCTGCCACCCCAAAATATAACTCTTTGGCATGTGGATTATTTTAAGAACCACAGATGCAGGAAAAACAGGGCACACAGCTTTCTTTTGTAAAGGAAATTTACATTTACAAAGGAAACTTCCATTTGTAGAGATGTTTCCCTCTCCTGCACCAGGAAGAAGAGGACTCAACTTGTATCAGTGGAGAAGGCACCATAATAAATGTTACAGCCCTTGTTTTTGCCTCTCCATAACTTGTCTCCCCTGCCCAGAAGCCCAAGACCCCTTTTTCTTGGTTTGGCCTACAGTGGTTTATAAGCCCAAGTTCTAATCACCCCTTTGGGTTACTCATCACTGGGTGCTCCCCTGCATATGCGTGATGCACATGTTAATAAATTTCTGTTTGTTGTCTCGTGTTAATCTGTCTTCAGCCAGTCTAATTTCCAGGCCCCTGTGGGAGAACCTAAAATGGGTGGAGGAAAAGATTTTTTTTCCTCCCCTACAGTGCTAGAGTATTAGACTAAAATATTAGAATAAACATTTTTAACCTTAAAGAAGAGAAATGTGCCCAGACTGATGGAAGAAGCCACTTTTTGTTCCTTTTGTGATTGCACTGGGGCACTGTTTGTCAAAGCGTCTTCCTGAGAACAACAGTCATGGAAGATAGATGTGCAGGGAAAAAGATTCTGAGATCAAAGAGGCAGAGAAATACTGCATGCTCTACCCAGTATGGGAGAGTCACAATCCACACTGCCCATGCAAGGCTCTGAGATGTTCTGTATTCATTAAAATACAATTAACTTTATCATTAACTTGGAGCATTTCAAACCTAAGTGACCTCAGAACGCTTTACCCACGTAAACCTTTCCTGTTTTGCAGAACACACTTTGGGAAACCCAGCATCAGGGTTCATTTTACTGATGAAGAGTCCACTCAAGATTTGGTAAGAAAATAGGGTTGCTCATGGAATTTGGGGTTGGGCCCTGAGTGGGTTCTGCTTTTTTAGCCTTTTGAAAGTCATATACTACAATCAGGGAATATGTCGAAAACTGAACTCAATTTTCTTTGCAATATTGCTCCTCCTGTTCCTCCCCCGCTCAACCCCACCTGGCCCCCTTTCTCACCTACGTCCTTATACACATATACACCTGTTAGAAAGTTTACTGATAGAAAGAATGTGTGGCACACAATTTGCGAATATAATAAAACACGCAATAGTCTTTACTGTAGATTCCATGTGGTCTATCTATTCTTACCGAATGCTTTCATTGACTTTTACTGGCTTCTTGTAACCACAGCCCTCCTATGGTACAACTGCTGAAGGAGTGTGGCCCTGTCACCCATGCTATGCAGCCCAGGCCCCAGGCACAGAAACGGTGTTTTTTTTTTTTTTTACCATACAGGCTAGTTGTGTTTTATCGACAGGATGCCACAAAGGCCCGCAACAAAACCAGGCTGAACCAGCTAGATCCAAGATGGCGAGCAAAGTAGGCTAATGGTCCCTGCTTTCCTTGCCTTGATTTATCTCTGTGTTTCCATACCAACACCTGAGAGCTAAGGGACACTTACCCTGATTTATTTCTCTGTTTGTTTTCAAAAGTACCTGGTGTCTGGCAGAGATGCTTTGCAGCTGTACTTTAAGAGACACATGCTTTGAGAGATATATGATGGTCAGCTGCCTCAAACCACATCTGACTTGACCACAGGAACGCACCTGTGCAGATGAAAACTGGAGGTGTCTGAGAGTTACCTTTGCTTCATTACCATGCTAAGATCTCTACCCAAAGTGGGCATTTGCACTCTGCTAGGCACAATTTGTGCCGTGTGCAAAGAAGTGTGGAAGGCTGTGCATGCCCCTTTCCTAGAGCCCTGATGACCTGTCTGCCTCCTAACCCTAAAAATTCCCTTACTCCCATCCCTTTTGGGAGAAGGAGCTTCTAGAGCATGGGCTCCCCCTCTCCATCCTCTGGCCATTGAATAAAAGCCTGTCTTGCTAGCACCAAACTCAGTTTCATCCTTGGCACTGCAAACCTGAGAGGGAAAGAACTTCGTGATGGAGCTGAGGGCCTTCAGTCTAATTTGGTAACAGCCCCGAACAAATGCTGGCTAATATTTTTGTTTATAACAGTGAATATGAAGCAGAAGGCATATATTGAACTTCACTTGTTCATCAGTGAAGCTACTCACTTCTTAGCTGAATCAGATAATAGATCTAAACATTGGAAGAATATTTCAAGTTTTTACACTATTATGTCATGGCTACAGACATAAAACCCTTTAAAATTTAACTTACATTATTAACACTTTCTGTATCACTTTCTAGTCTAGAGCAGGAGTTGGCAAACTATGGTTTGTGGGCAAAAAACCAAAACAAAAAAACTGGCTGCTGCCCGTTTTTATCAATAAAAATTGACTGGAACACAATCACATTTATCTTTTATGATTGTCTATGGCCACTTCCACATGACAACAGCACAGCTGAATGGTTATGACAGGGACTGTGGAGCCCAGAAAGCCTAAAATATTCTCTATCTGGCCCTTCATAGTAAAAGTTTGGTGACCCCTGAGCTAGAAAATCAACAAAACAACAAATTGAGCCCTAATTTGTAGCTTTGACCAACTTCTGTGTTTATATATTTCCACCATGGCAGATTTCAAGCTACTAGGGTGACATCAGTGATGGAATCAGGAAGAGAGACGCAGAAGTGCACCATGAAATGGTGTGTCCATCAGACAGATATGGTAGATGCAAATGACCTCCAGAGCTTGGAGAACAGTAAAATGTAGTAAAATAATTGAGGTGATGACTTCTGAGAATGTGTTACCATTGCTTTGAATAAAATTAATTTTATTGTAAATGTATATAATTTAATTTTTAGTGACGGCAATGTAAACTTACAATTGGATCGCCTGCTGCTTCCGGCAGGCCACTGTTGAAAGATCACGTGAGCACCCCACCTCCCTCATGCCAGCCCATCAAATTGGTCCCCAAGTCCTGTAATTCCATCCCCTAAACCTCTGTAACATCTGTTCTCCTTCCTCAGTGCTAATGCTTTTTACCTCTGGGCATTTTCGTCTCTTGCCCAGACTATTATGATACTTTCTGAAATCCTCTCTTGACTTCAGGACACACACCTCCAACCCATCTTCTAGACAATGCTTCTTAAACTATGAGGTACGCCTGAGTCATCGGGATCCTTATTAAAATGCAGATTCTGATTCAGCAGGTCTGGGAGGGGCCTGAGATGCTGCATTTCTAACAAGCACCCCGGCAATGCTGATGTTCGTGGGTCTCAGATCACACTTTAAGGAGCAAGGCAGCTAAACACTCCTGCAAAAATGTGAATCTGACCGCATTACTCCCCTGTTTAAAACTATGCATAGTTCTCCAAACATAACAGGCTGTTTCACACCTCTGTGCTTTATTAATATTGCTCCCACTGCCTGAAATCACTCCGCTCCCTCCCGCATCTACCTGGGAAACGCCTTCTCTCCCAAAGCACAGCTGTGTGGCAGCCTCTTCTATGACACCTCTTCTGATAAGTACCCTCCCCTCTGTCCCCCGCCCCCTCTCCCGTTCCAGTCAGGGCATCCAGCTTCCTGACATTGTTGCATTTATTTGTTTGCATGACTTTCTCCCTCATTAAACTCTGTCAACCAAAATGCCCTAAGCCATATTCTGACCTCAGCTCAAATGTCATTTCCTCAGAGTTTCTCTGACATCCCCAAGAAGCCTTCCACCCCTACCTCGTCACTCTTTACACCCTGCCTGTACCTTTCAGAGCGCCATTCAGAGCCTGTGATTATTAGTTTTTAGTAGAAGCAGCCTTATTTGACACAATTGACACCAGTAGTTGGTAAGTTGATTAAAAGTTAGACACTAAAGTTGGGGAATCATAAAAAGTGACATATGTGTATGTTAAATATTTTTGTGAAAATATAAATAAAGGCACATTCATTTGCCACGGACAAGACCATCATCCTGAATGTGAGTTTGTTGATTCAAGTTCAGCATCATCTTTCTTACATAAACTATATCCATAAAGCATCATCTACAATTTCCAGTTTCAGTTTCTTTAAAGTGGAGCATGAACATATGGAAACTTGTAAAGCAAGATTGAAAAAAAATTTTTCCATATCTTTTACAATTAGGTCTTGCCCACGCCTAATTTAACAGCATTGTTTAAAAGCAACCCATCATTATCTAATCTTCCAAAGTGTGTAATTTAGTATTTTTTTTAAACAGACATTTTATTTTGGGTTAATTTTAGATTTACAGGTAAGTTGCAAAGATAGTACAGAGAGTTCCTGAATACCCCTCACCGAGTTCTCCCGTCTTTACCGTCTCCATTTGTCAAAACTAAGGAACCGACTTTGTTACATTATTATTAACTAAACTCCAGGCTTTCTTTGGATTTTACCACTTCTTCTATTGTCTCTTTCTGTTCCAGGGTCCAATCCAGAGTGCCACATTGCACTCAGTTGTCATGTCTCCCCAGTCTCCTCTGGTCTATGACAGTTTCTAAGTCTTTCCTTATTTTATTTTTAATTAATTAATTTATTTATTTATTTAGGCTGCATTGGGTCTTCTTTGCTGTGTGCGGCTTTCTCTAGTTGTGGTGAGTGGGGGCTACTCTTCGTTGCAGTGCACGGGCTACTCACTGAGGTGGCTTCTCTAGTTGCGGAGCACAGGCTCTAGGCGTGCGGGCTTCAGTAGTTGTGGTGCACGGGCTTAGTTGCTCCGTGGCATGTGGGATCTTCCCGGAACAGGGCTCGAACCCGTGTCCCCTGCATTGGCAGGCAGATTCTTAACCACTGCGCCACCAGGGAAATCCCAGTCTTTCCTTATTTTTCATAACCCTGACAGTCTTGAGAAGTACTGGCCAGGTATTTGTAGAATGTCTCCCACACAAATATGATATCTAAACTAGTAATTGTGAGAGGAAGAGAGTACAAATGCAGGATATTTGAAATTCATTTGAAATTAAGAGATCAGCAACTTAAAACAATCATGTTTATTTATAGACAGCTATATCAAAACCTCATGGTAACTGCAAACCAAAAATCTATAATAGATATACACACAGCAAAGAAAAAGGAATCCAAACACAACACTAAGGAGTCATCAGATCACAAGAAAAGAGAACAAAAGAGGAAAGGAAGAAAAAAATACCTACAAAAACAAAACCAAAACAATTAACAAAACGGCAATAAGAACATACATATTGATAATTACCTTAAGTGTAAATGGATTAAATGTTCCAAGCAAAAGACATAGACTGATTGAATGGATTAAAAAACGAGACCCGTATATACGCTGTCTACAAGAGACCCACTTTAGATCTGGAGACACATACAGACTGAAAGTGAGGGGATGGAAAAAGGTATTCCATGCAAATGAAAATCAAAAGAAACCTGGAGTACCAATACTCATTATCAGACAAAATAGACTATAAAATAGACTGTAGAATGTCTCTCAATATCTGATGTTTTTCTCATGATTAGACTGGCGTTATGGATTTTTAGAAAGAACACACAGAGATGAAATGCTCTTCTCAGACACATCATACCTTCTTGCGTCACTATTGCTTGTAACCTTCACCTAATTTAGTTTTTATAAAATAATGCTCATCCTTTGAGCACTTAGTTTTATTGGTTTACATATGATTTCATTGAATAACGTAATCAGAGATATAAATAAAAATGGCAGACACAGGATTGGGAGCAAACACAACTGACTCTGGATCAGTGTGGGTTTCCACAAGTGGGAGTACAGCGTTTGGCATCATGCCTGTCAGCCTGACAAGGGTATCCATCAGTGAGGTTTATGATGATGTGGAAAGCAATGGCGACTTCAATTTTAGAAATGCACTGAGAAGCTAAAGGATCATTAACCATTTACATTAGAAATTAAGAGTTTAAATCTCTCCCTGCGGTAAGTGGAAGTGCATTAAGAGATTCCCCATGCTTGTTAATTGTGTTTATCTCTCTCCCCCTGAAGCCAAGGAGCTTGTCTGGGTTATTCGTCTCAGCGTCCCCAGGACTTAGCACAGTGCCTGGCGTCCAGTGGGAACTGATTACATGCTTGTTGAATGAATACACGAACAGAGCAAACTTTAAGAGTAAGTCAGTCAGGTTCCAGTTAAGAAATATTTGAATTGAGAGGGCTTAATTGTTAACAAAGTACAAATTTGTGGACTAGAAACCAGAAATGGCAAAAAGATAGCACCAAATTATCAGGGAAGTAGCAACTGTAGGAAACAGCTATGACCCCTAGGGCTTGGAGAACAAAGAGAAGAGGCTGAAATGATTGAAACGTAGATGCTTGGAGGAAAAGCCCCGCAGAGCTGCAAACCAACCCTCAAAGAAGGATGCCAGCTGGCTGGTGCTGATGTCTCTGAGGGCATGTGATGAGACCAGCTCTGTAAGTGTTGAAAATACCGCAAACTGGATTTGGCAGTTGCCATGGGCAGGAATTGCTGCTTCCAGGGTGAAGAAGCGTTGCTGGGGTGCTGCTCCCAGGAGCAGGAAGTGGTCAGGAGGGAGCATGACCTCCTCCATCCTCCTTGCAGTATCCCCCTAGAATCCCCCCATAGGCACAGCTTTACAGGGAGCCATCTCCAAAGCAAAAATGTGGTTTGCAGATACCCAGCCCCAGAATAACAAAGCAGAATGGAGAAGGTTGGGTTTGGAGCCGAGAGAAGATAGCTTTAGTGATCACCTGGGTACAAATTAGGTTGCAGTAATTTTGGGGGTGGGGCATGCCGTGTAGCTTGCGGGAAGTTCCCTGGCCAGGGATCGAACCTGGGCCCTCCACAGTGAAAGTGCATTGTCTTAACCATTGGACCGCCAGGGAATTCTCACAGTAATTGTTAATACAGCATTTCACTACCTCAGTTTCCCCTTCCTACCCATGCCAATGCAGGGCATCAACCTTATTTCTTGGTTCCTTTCCCTTCTGGTATCTTGGGGGTCTCTAGACGTGTCTCAGCTACTGTTGGAAGATTTCAACCCTGCCCTTGTCTCCAGGTCAATGACCAGGGTTATGATGATCCTGGCCAGTCTCATCTCATTCCTCCCATTACAGAGCCATTCCTCCCCTTCTGGGTTCTGCTGCCTTAAATGAGTTACTTGGACCCAAGATGTAACATGGTTAACTACACTATTCTTTTAATTTTATATAAGGTCCTTTCCTCCCCAGGCCATTGACGCACCTCCATTTTCTGACTGGGTCAGGTATAGGCTCAAGGACAGGTGACTCCAGATTTAGGACCTACTTTGTTTCTGGATAATAGTCACAAATGGAACAGGCTGAAGTCAAACCTTGACTATCTATCCCACTTCTGGAAGCCCATTCAAACCATGAATCTATAGACATTTATTTTGACAATAAAATAAAATCCAAGTTGATGCATTTGTAAACAGTTGAGAATGTGAACCCACACATTTAATATAAAAGCTGTTTGGCAAATGGTTTTGGAGGAGATTCTTCTTAACTGAGATCTCCTAAAATATAAATCCAGTAGACTTTGGACTGAAGATCCCTTTTTTTCCTGGTAAATCTGCTCAGCAAATATAGCAGTTACTCATTGCAACAAGGACTTTCAAATTGAATTAAGAATTAGGATTATCTTTCTTGAAAAAAAATGTGATTGTCAACCTGTTGAGCACTAAGGCTTCCAAGTATTTTGAATGGTAAATGCTGGGAGAAGGGATTGGAGGGGAAGTACTAATTCCATGAAGTTCCATGGCTTCACTAATCCCTTGCAAGCTGTTTCATCAAGGTTAACTGCCTAATGCTATTCAATAATTTTAGTAACCTCTGGAGGAAATCTTTGCTCCTATATCAGAATCTGCAGTTTCTCCCTGAACTCTGATGTGATGCCAACTGGTTCACTTCCTAAAATGATCAAATCATTCTTTACTTGGGCTACAGACATTTTAATGAGCCTCTTCTTAACCATTTCAAAGTTAAAACGATAATGCCAATAGGCAGAACACAGAGGATTTTTAGGGCAGTGACACTATTCTGTATGATGCCATCATGGTGGATTCATATCATTATACATTTACCAAAAATCATAGAATGTACAGCACCAAAAGTGAATCCTAACATAAACTATGGACTTCTGGTTCATTGATTCTGGTTCAGTGCAGGTTCATTGATTATAACAAATTAACAAAATGGTGTGGGATTTTTATAGTGGGGAAAGCTGTGTGTATGTAGGGGCAGGGGTATATGGGAAGTCTCTGTACCTTATGCTCAATTTTGCTGTGAATGGAAAACTGCCTTAAAAAATAAAGTCTAGGGAGGGATAAATTGGGAGATTGGGATTGACAGTATGTACACTACTACATATAGGATAGAAAACTAAAAGGAATCTACTGTAGAGCACAGGAAACTCTACTCAATACTCTGTAATGACCTATATGGGAAGATAATCTAAAAAAGAGTGGATAAATATATATGCATGGCTGATTCACTTTGCTGTACAGCAGAAACTAACACAACATTGTAAATCAACTATACTCCAATAAAAATTAAAGTAAAATAATGCCTTTGCTGAAATTATTTCTTGGTTTACAGGTATCCACCATGATGAATTTTTCTCCTAAGGAACCCCATGGTTTCTCTTTTTTAAAAAAAATTGTTATTTATCCTTTTACGCCCTTTGAATAAAGCTTTTTAAATTCCCATGAAATAAGTAAGTATACGTGTTTTAGAGAAACTGAAATGGGAAGGTGTGAGGTCTACTTACTGCTGCATATTGGAAGCCGCACCTTCATGAGGAGCCATGGTTTCCCTTTTAATTTAGTGTCTATTGTTCACCTCCACCCTTCCAAGCCACATTCACCAGACCTAGGAAGGAATGGCGAGGGAGAAGGGTCATGTATATAGGAGTTGTGGTCACCAGACAAACTTTAGCTTTTGACATCTGGGAACCCATGTCACCATAGGCCTTTCAATGGCAGAGGCCAGGTCTGATTTATCTTGGCTTTCCCAGCACCTAGCATAGTGACCAGCACATATCACTTGCTTAATAAATGTTTATTGAGTGACCAAATAAATGAACAAAAAAGAAAAACAAATGGAGATTCAAGAGTTGAGTAGAGGCATTTAGTGGAGAAAAGCTTTGGAGAAAAAAGAACAGAGAGATGACAAAGCTTATATTTTTAGTATCCTTTCTTCTGTTCCTTGGCAACTCTGATGTGAAGAGCGACAGAGATTGAGTCAGGAAACCTCACTCCAGGTTTAGAAAACATTGTCAGGGTGACAGAAAAAATCTAGTCGCATCCTTCCTGCTGGCCTAGCTCAGCCTGATTTCTTGCTTGGGAACACGCAGTTCAGAAGCTGACATCTCCTGCCACAGCGGCTTAGAGAACCCCAAGAATTTCAGTCTCCAGAAATAAAGGGGAGAGAGAGAAATTGGGTATGAGGCTGGATGGGTCAGATACAGCCAGAGAAACACACATGTGCAGACCCCACCCAGAAGCGAGGTTTTGAAATTGGTAATGAAGAGCACACATGAGTTCAGAGCGGTTTTGACCTTCAACTTTGCAACACAGTCTGGCCGGGGCAGGAGTCGCAAACTGGGAGCCCATGGCTGGATCCAGCCCATAGACAAAAAAAGTCTGGCCTGGGTGGTTTTTTAAAAAAAATTGTAATACATTGCCAAGATTCGGACATTGGGAAATTTCAGATCAAATCTGGATTTCCGGCTTCTTGTGAAAAAGCAGATCTGGGAAGAACTGGCCTGAGTTTCCTCAGAGCCTCATGTGCTAGTGGGGGAGGGAGCTTTCACCTGACTGGCCTTGCTCTTGACCCCAGCAGCCTGGCCTTGTGGACACTGGCATTTGCGTGCACACACACACACACACACACACACACACACACACACACACACACACACACACACACACACACACACCCCGCCGCCCTTGCCTCTCCGGGCACTATCCAGAAGGGTCCTTCCAGGGAATGAAGCTGATGGTGAGGGCAGACATGTGTGAAATATTCCTGAAAGGATAATATTACACTGATGAGCCATTCTGTTTAGTAGGAATCGAAGCTTCCTGGAGGCTTTCAATTATAAGCTCAAATAGAGGATGTCACAGGATCATAATTGTATTGGGTGATTTAAAGATACAAAGGTCAAATTTTGTAAAGAGGACCAGTGGCTCCTCTCTTTGCTCTGGTCCATTTGACCTGTTCTAAATGGCAGGAAGAATGCCTTCATTTTTATATCACATCTATACCTGGGCCAGAGGTCCAAAGGAAGGTAAGTTTCTTCCACATTGAACATTCCACCCTCACTCAAATTAAGGCAAAATTGCTATGAGAAATAGTCTAAGAAATTGGCTGAATTATGAAATTTGCGCTTATTTGAAATACCATTTCCTACTGACATTCCCCTTCCGGCTGCCTTGGCATTAATGTAAGAATTATTTATGACTCAGCATTTCCCCACTGCAGCTGCCCATGGGGCAGGGCATGAACTGAGGAAAAGAAAAGAAACAGCTGACTCCACTCTCTTGTCTGAGAAAAGACAGCACCCTCCGGGGGACGGGGTACAGGCTTCATGGGGGCCAAGCTGGGTGCAAACCCTGACTTGGGAATGGACCAGTTCAGTGACCTTGAAACTGTTGTCTATGACAGGGCTCAGCCAACATCTTCTGTAAAGAGCCAGCTAGTAAATATTTTCCACTTTGCCAACCTTTGTAATTTCTCAACTCTTAGCAGCTATCGTAGCCCCAAAACAGCCAGACATAATACATTAATCTTCTACTGCTGCCATAATGAAGAACCACAGGCTGGGTGGCTGAAACAACAGAAATTTGTTTTCTTACAGTTCTGGAGACGAGAAGTCCAAGATCAAGATGTTGGCAGGGTTGGTTTCTTCTCAGGCCGCCCTCTGTGGCTTGTATTATGGCCATCACCTCACTGTGTCTTTCACATGACCGTCCATCCCTCTGTCTGTATTGTCTGCGCCCTAATCTCCTCTTTTTATAAGGACACCAGGCATATTGGATCAGGGCCTACACTAATCAGCTCATCTAACTTAATCACCTCTTTAAGGGCCCTATCTCCCAATGCAGTCACATTCTGAGATACTGGGGGTTCAGACTTCAACATATGAATTTGGGTGTGGGGGAATACACACACAGTCCAGCCCACAAGAGATAGCAGTATGTGGATGAGTAGGTGGCTGTGTTCCAGTGAAACCTTCCAGAACCAGACCTGCGGCCAGATTTGGCCTGTGGACCCAGGTTTGCAGATGGCTGGTCTCCACTGGCTTCATTCCCTCCCTTCCCACCCCCTCTTAGCCAGCTCTCACTGGACTCTCATTCGCATCACTCCATCTAAGACCTCTCCTAAGGTCACCCATGGCCTCAGCTTTCTTTTCCCTCAGCGGTGTCAGTTCACGCAGGTGACTTCCTATTGAGCCTTCCCTCCCTGGACTCTAGCGAGGCCACACTCCCTGGACTCCCTCCTATTTCTCTGGCTGGCCCTTCTCTGCTTTGCTGGCACCTCCTCCTCTTTCCACCCACTCAGTGTTAGACTGTCTTAAAGCTCAGTGCCGGGCTCCTTCCCTTCTTGCTATGTCATTTCTTCTAAGGTGATCTCATCAACACCCCCAATTTCAATTACCCTCTATAAGATGAAGACTTCCAAATATATAGCTCCAGCCCACACCCCTTCTCTGAGCTCCTGCCCATGAATCTAACTACCTCCGTCACATTTCCTCTTGTCAGTGTTCCTGTAACTTTTGTGTTATGTGTCCTGCCTATTTACCATTTGTTTTTCTTTCACGACGATCATCGCCAGGTGAATTCAGTTCTGCTCTAAAACCATTTCCAGGGACTAATCCTCCCTGACCTCCCTCCTTGCCCCACAGCCTAGGTTAGAACCCTCTTTTACCTGCTCTCCGAGCACACCGTATATTTCTTCCTCATTCTTCAGTTTGTAATCAGAAATTTATGTGAATTTGTCTTCCCTGGAGGACAGTAAACCCAAGAGAGGCAAAGATCCTATCTATTGTCCTCTTTGTATCTGAGCACCTAGCACAGAGCCCCAACTCAGCACATGTACTGGGGCTCGATCAGTACATGTGGAATGATTGAAGAACTTTTTTTTTTTTAACATCTTCGTTGGAGTATAATTGCTTTACAACGGTGTGTTAGTTTCTGCTTTACAACAAAGTGAATTAGCTATATGTATACATATATCCCCATATCTCCTCCCTCTTACGTCTCACTCCCACCCTCCCTATCCCACCCCTCTAGGTGGTCACAAATTTTGTCGAAAGCTTTTTCTGCATCTATTGAGATGATCATATGGTTTTTCTCCTTCAAGTTGTTAATATGGTTTATCACCTTGACTGATTTGCGTATATTGAAGAATCCTTGCATCCCTGGGATAAACCCCACTTGATCATGGTGTATGATCCTTTTAATGTGCTGTTGGATTCTGTTTGCTAGTATTTTGTTGAGGATTTTTGCACCTATGTTCATCAGTGATATTGGCCTGTCGTTTTCTTTCTTTGTGACATCTTTGTCTGGTTTTAGTATAAGGGTGATGGTGGCCTCATAGAATGAGTTTGGGTGTGTTCCTACCTCTGCTGTATATTGGAAGAGTTTGAGAAGGATAGGTGTTAACTCTTCTCTAAATGTTTGATAGAATTCGCCTGTGAAGCCATCTGGTCCTGGGCTTTTGTTTGTTGGAAGATTTTTAATCACAGTCTCAATTTCAGTGCTTGTGATTTGTCTGTTTATATTTTCTACTTCTTCCTGGTTTAGTCTTGTAAGGTTGCGCTTTCTAAGAATTTGTCCATTTCTTCCAGGTTGTCCATTTTATTGGCATAGAGTTGCTTGTAGTGATCTCTCATGATCCTTTGTATTTCTGCAGTGTCAGTTGTTACTTCTCCTTTTTCATTTATAATTCTATTGACTTGAGTCTTCTCCCTTTTTTCCTTGATGAGTCTGGCTAATGGTTTATCAATTTTGTTTATCTTCTCAAAGAACCAGCTTTTAGTTTTATTGATCTTTGCTATTGTTTCCTTCATTTCTTTTTCATTTATTTCTGATCTGATCTTTATGATTTCTTTCCTTCTGCTAACTTGGGGGTTTTTTGTTCTTCTTTCTCTAATTGCTTTAGGTGTAAGGTTAGGTTGTTTATTTGAGATGTTTCTTGTTTGTTGAGGTAGGATTGTATTGCTATAAACTTCCCTCTTGGAACGGCTTTTGCTGCATCCCATAGGTTTTTAGTCGTTGTGTTTTCATTGTCATTTGTTTCTAGGTATTTTTTAATTTCCTCTTTGTTTTCTCCAGTGATCTTTAGTAGTGTATTGTTTAGCCTCCATGTGTTTCTATTTTTTACAGATTTTTTCCTGTAATTGATAACTAGTCTCATAGCACTGTGGTAAGAAAAGATACTTGATACGATTTCAGTTTACTTAAATTTACCAAGGCTTGATTTGTGACCCAAGATATGATCTATCCTGGAGAATGTTGCATGACCACTTGAGAAGAAAGTGTATTCTGTTGTTTTTGGATGGAATGTCCTATAAATATCAATTAAGTCCATCTTGTTTAATGTATCATCTAAAGCTTGTGTTTCCTTATTAATTTTCTGCCTGGATGATCTGTCCATTGGTGAAACTGGGCTGTTAAAGTCCCCTACTATGATTGTGTTACTGTCGATTTCCCCTTTTATGGCTGTTAGCATTTGCCTTATGTATTGAGGTGTTCTTATGTTGTGTGCATAAATATTTACAATTGTTATATCTTCTTCTTGGACTGATCCCTTGATCATTATGTAGCGTCCTTCATTGTCTCTTGTAATAGTCTTTATTTTAAAGTCTATTTTGTCTGATATGAGAATTGCTACTCCAGCTTTCTTTTGATATCCATTTGCATGGAATATCTTTTTCTCTCCCCTCACTTTCAGTCTGTATGTGTCCTTAGGTCTGAGGTGGTTCTCTTGTAGACAGTATATATACAGGTCTTGTTTTTGTATCCATTCAGCCAGTCTGTCTTTTGGTTGGAGCATTTAATCCATTTACATTTAAGGTAATTATCAATATGTACGTTCCTTAATTGTTTTGGGTTTTTTATTGTAGGTCTTTTCCTTCTCTTGTGTTTCCTGCCTAGAGAAGTTCCTTTAGCATTTGTTGTAAAGCTGGTTTGGTGGTGCTGAATTCTCTTAGCTTTTGCTTGTCTGTAAAGGTTTTAATTTCTCCATCGAATGTGAATGAGATCCTTGCTGGGTAGAGTAATCTTGGTTGTAGGTTTTTCCCTTTCATCACTTTAAATATGTCCTGTCATTCCCTTCTGGCTTGCAGAGCTTCTGCTGAAAGATCAGGTGTTAACCTTACGGGGATTCCCTTGTATGTTATTTGTTGTTTTTCCCTTGCTGCTTTTAATATATTTTCTTTGTATTTAATTTTTGTTAGTTTGATTAATATGTGTCTTGGCGTGTTTCTCCTTGGATTTATGCTGTATGGGACTTTCTGCACTTCCTGGACTTGACTATTTCCTTTCCCATATTAGGGAAGTTTAATCTCTTCAAATATTTTCTCAGTCCCTTTCTTTTTCTCGTCTTCTGGGGCCCCTATAATTCGAATGAGCTGAGACTGCTAAGTTTTCACTGCAAACTTTATGCTGTCGTACCTTCTGCCCAGCTCCCCAGCCATACACGCACAGAGGAACCATCCTGCTCTCTACAGCCTGGCTACTCACACTCGATTGAAGAACTTTAAGTAAATTAATTAAACTCTCTGAGATATTGAGAATTGTTGTCTGATTTTGGTTCATAATATTTTGTGTTAGGCTGTGCTAGTTTAGTTTAAGTTATGACCTCAGAAAGGTTCTCCTAGTTTCCTAACTTAGTTTCAATATATATTCTGCCATTCCTTCTATTTTCCTAAATACTACTTGTGTAGAAAATTGAGGTCATTTGAAGAGTGAACACACTCGCAGTCTATGTATTTCTTTAGTTTTTGTGTACAAGAGAAGGGATAGAGCCCTAGAGGCAGACAATCCTGGTTCAAATTCCAAGTCGACGATTAACTAACTGCATGACCTTGAGCAAGTGGCTTAACCTAATTACTCCTCAGTTTCTTCACCTGTAGAAATATGATGCTGACACTTGTGTTAAATGTAGTGTATGGACAGGATCTGACACAGTGCCTGGCATTAGTAGAGGTTCCTTATTTGTTTAACAAATATTTTTAGGTGCCCACAAATGGGACAGGTGGTGTTTCAGGCACTGGGGGTACAGCAGTAAGTGAATCAGACCAATCCTATGCTTGCGGGTCTCACATTCTGGTTGGGGAAGCAGGCAGTAAAGACAAAGCTGGGTGAGGGTATAGAGATTGATAGTAAGGAGCAGAAGTGGGGGGAAAGCTTCCCCAAACCTCCACAGGTGGAATCACCTCCACTCCTAGGTGAATCCAAGTAGACACAAGAATGAAATGAGGATCCACAAAGGACCAGTCTTCTCCCTTTCTGCTCTCTTGCAGGGAGGGCTCCTACTCCACCTGGTTACTGGGGAGAATGCCTCACCCCAACTTGACCTGTCTGGGTGGGAGCAGCACCAACAGAAATTTTAAGAGGTGGGATTCAGGGGGCTCTGGGCTGTTATGGCCATAGACGTTCCACCCCCATTGGGGGTTCAATGTCAAGGTCTTGAGCTTGGTATCTGTATTCCATAAGAATTGGTATGTAAATGTGAGAGGGTACTGAGAAATGCCCCTGTGTAATGGAATTTCTTCTTGGAGAACAACAGTTAAAAGTAAAACTCCAAGAAATCCCATGTCTCGTTCAGTGGGTTTGAGGTAGGAGTTGGCAGGTTGGTTTAGCCTTGGCTTGCTTGGGAACCAAATGAGTCAAAATGCAGTCGGAATAGAATAAGCAGAACCTTAGGTCTACACCAGGAAATCTCAAGAATTACCAAGGCCCCAGGGATCTAAGGAGGCAGTATGGTTAGTTTGGCTCTGCCGGGGGCATAGCTGCTTGTCATTCCACACTTGTGCCTTCTCAAGTAGGACTGGCTGGGTTGAGTTATTGCCCTGGAATGTTCTACTTGGATAATATTGGAAAGACTCAATATCTTTGCAGTCCATAATTTCTCCCCAGCAGGCCCCATACACTTTCTTCTCTATCATCAACTGAAGGGAAGGAGGAGTGAAGAACAACATCCCCCATGAAGAACCCAGATACATTTTATAGCATCAATGAACCCAAAGGAAAGGACTGCCCTCCAGTCTGCAGGATCGCTCTCCAGCTGCACAGCCTGCAGCAACAAGCAGGCGGGACCCTATTATGTGAGAGACACATTGGCTGCCTGAGGGCACCCGAAACATCAACCTGATGGCAAAGGAAGCATTTCCCAAATGAAAGGAAGCATTTCAGTGAGATAAATGGTTGAACCACAGGAGCGGTTGAGAAACTAGTGAGGGTGTTCATACATCAAGATTTTAGAAGCTGAGACTTTTTTTAGAAGGATTTGATTAGTCACCAAGTCACAAGTACTTACAGCTTTCCAGTCTCAACACAGCCAGGGGTGGCGGTAGGGGTGTGCGGGGGTGTGGCATACACAGGAGAACCACGTCCACTCCATAGGCTGAGGAGGGGAATTTGAAAGCTGGTCTGCATCTGAGGCAAATCCCTTAGCAAGGAAATCAGACTCTTCTCTCAGACATCTGAAAGTATCCAACAAAATTTGCCTTGGCTTGCCTGGGAACAAAATGAGTCAAAGGCAAATACCAATTCAGTGTCAAGGTGTCTTTCAATCTAGGTCAAAGTGAATAGTTTTAATTAAAAATTGATAAAAATTGATAAAATTGATAAAATATGCTGTAGAAAAATTTTTGGTTTTGTTTTGGTTTGTCTCCTTATTACAGTCAACATTTAAGGAGGGCCTACTTTGTATAGGTTAGTCTTCTAGATGCTATAGAACAATAAAAAGACAAATTTGACTCACTCTTAGGTCTGGAAAGCTTTCCCTTAGGGGTGGTAGGAGGTGGAGTAGGGCATAGAAGAAGAGATAAGTGACTCATTTCTTGGGCCTAAGTGCTGACCTCTGGCTAGGAGCTGACCAGACCTGCTGCATGTTGGTCAGGCTGGGCCAGGCCTGTTAATTTGAGATCAAGCCACTGGACCAGCTGCTGTGGTTCCATTCAACTTTAAGCTTCAGGAGCATAATAGGTGTGTCCTCCCAGACCCAACCAATTTCCTGGACCTCTTAATATGCCCCCAGTGACCAAGGGTCCCCTCTTAGAGTACGGTCAGGTGGATCTCCAGCTAGCTTTTTCCCTAGGTTTCAATAACAAAAGAACTCATCTTAAAAAACTCTATTCCCTATTTTTGAGAATTGAGGCCCTTCCCTCCATTTCAAAGGGGTATGACTAATAGCCATAACTAAGAAATGATGAATTGGACATTAAGGGATAAGAAACATGCTGTATCAAGAGGAAACGGGTGGGGAGGATAAATTAGGAGTTTGGGATTAACAGATACGCACTATTATATATAAAATAGATAATTAACGAGGACTTACTGTATAGCACAGGGAACAATACTGAATATTTTGTAATAACCTGTAAGAGAAAAGAATCTGAAAAAGAATATATATATTATAAATATATATATAACTGAATCACTTTGCTGTACACCTGAAACTAACACAATATTATAAATCAACTATACTTCAATAAAATTTTAAAAAAATAGAAAAATGGCATATCAGACTCCAGAGTACCTAAAAGATTTCCAGACTGATTACAAGTTCAGTCACATTTCTGTTAAAGCAATTAAAACAAGAACCAAACTAATTATGTGGTCTAGCCTCAGGGCTTTCATTGGACAAACCATTTTGGTACATTCATTGTATTTTAATGTATCTTTTATACATTGCGGAATTCATCTGAATTTAGAAAAAGATACTTTCAAAAGCCATACAAAGAATATCTCTGCTAATTTATAAAGAGATCATCTCTAGGAAGACTTAAGACTCTGCTTCTATTGAGAGGAACCAGGTTCCTGGGAAACAGGCGATGGGAATGTGGAGCTTTCCCACCATACTCACATTTGAACTTTTTGAATTTTGTACCATGTATACGGATTACCTACTCAAAAATAAGTAACTTTTTATTACACATGAATAAAAAGCTATGTATTTATTTTTGTCATGAAGTCACTCTCCCACCACTTTTCCTCTAAAGAAATTCTCTCAAAGACTGAGGAAAATGATGAATTAAACTTGCTCTGACAGGAAAGGCAAAGTCTGAAAATTAGGCCTGATGGGGAGAAAGAAGAATCCTGGCAACAGAAGCGGTGCTGACAGACGAAGAAAAGCACGTCTGACAGAATTTGGACTATACACGGAAGCTGAGCTAGAGCCAGAAAGCGACACGTGTTTAGAATGACATCGTCCCTCTAAGTGTCAGTTTACTCAACTAACCAGCCCCCTTTTGGGTCATGGCACCTAGTCTCCAACCTCATCCAACTAACTGTGTCTTTTTTCATTTCTTCCAAACTGATGGACACAAAAGTTGAGTCCCATTTTTGGTTGGAAACACAGTGCTGTCAGGATGCATTTTTCACCGCGCGGTGGTTCCCAGTGCCCCGGGGGGGGTGAGCTGTGAACGCCGCTGTCCCAAAAATTGGGAGATCGAGCGATGCGACAGAAAGTAGAGGAAAGGATTAGCAGCAGAACTGCCCGCTGTAACACGTGGCGGGAGGAGAGAGGTGCACTTTCCTAGGACTGTTTGGCAGAAATGTGCAAGGTTTATGTATTAGGTCACAGCTTATGCGCTGTTTTTGCTGTGCCCTTTGATCCTTTTTGGAAGGCGAGCCACATGCTACCAATGACACACCCCGAACTTGAACATGCACACCCCAAACTTGAACTCAGAAGAGAGAGCGAGGTGCTGGGCATCGCAGGGCCCTATGGACTTTGTGCTTGCACCATTCACGGTACGATGACAGGGTTTTCCTGGGGAGGGTTCGTGGTATTACCATCTAATGGGTGTTATCTGGGTAAGAGACGGGGGATGGTTTATGTAAGAGATGTAGCCTGCTTCTCATTTCCTCAGATCCCAATTTTTCAAATAGATAATGGCCGAGCAGGCTCTAGGACACGAAGAAGCTGGCAATGTAATAAGACAGGATGCTGCGGACTGGGATCTGAAATAACCGTGATCTCCCCCAAAACATCTCCTCCATGTTGTATGGGATGCGGGGAGTCAGAATTTGCTGCTGGATAAATAGGTTAGGGACCGCTCCATTCAAGAGGGAGCAAGCATTGTTCACTTTGTTGAGTGAACCCCCAAATCATTTGAATGCAAATAGGGGAGGCCAGAGACCATGTCTATGGCAAAGAATGAATGCTTCCATCATCCCCTTTCATTTGGTAGAAGGTTGTCGCAATCCCCACTCTCCACTAAACAGTCAGATCAACTGCAGCCAGATGGTATCTCTAAAAATGTGGCCTGCAGCCATGCTTGGGAGTTGAATGTGTGACTTGCATTCTCTCTCTCAGAATAAGAATACATAATGTAACCTAATTAAAAGCTTTTGTGCAGCAAAGGAAACCATCCATCGACAAAATGAAAAGACAACCTACTGAATGGGAGAAAACTTTCGCAAATGGTACGACCGATAAGGAATCAATATCCAAAATATGTAAATAGCTATACAACTCAACATCAAAAACACAAACAACCAGATTTAAAAATGGGCAGAAGACCTGAAGAGACATTTTTCCAAAGAAGACATACAGATGGCCAAATAGGCACATGAAAAGACGCTCAAAATCACTAATTATCAGAGAAATGCAAATCAAAACCACAAGGAGGTGTCGTCTCACACCTGTCAGAATGGCCATCATCAAAAAGACCACAGATAACAAATGTTGGCTAGGATGTGGAGAAAAGGGGACCCTTGTGCACTGTTGGTGGGAATGTAAACTGGTGCAGCCACTGTGGAAAAGAGTATGGAAGTGCCTCAAAAAACTATAAACAGGGTTACCATATGACCCAGCAATTCTACTCCTGGGTATATATCTGAAGAAAATGAAAACACTAATTTGAAAAGATACATGCACCCCAATGTTCATAGAAGTGTTATTTATAATTGCCAAGATATGGAAGCAACCTGTGTCCATCAACAGATGAATGGATAAAGAAGATGTGGTGTGTGTATACCACACATTGTGTGTGTGTCTGTGTGTATGACACACAGACACACACACAATGGAATTCCAAAAGAGAATGAAATTTTGCCATTTTCAACAACATGGATGGACTTGGAGGGTATTATGCTTAGTGTCAGACAAAGAAAGACAAATACTGTATGTTATCACTTATATGTGGAATCTAAAAAATAAAACAAACTGGTGAATATAACAAAAAAGAAACAGACACACATATTGAGAACAAACTAATGGTTATCAGTGGGGAGAAGGCCACGGGGAGGGGCAAGATAGGGATAGGGGATTAAGAGGTACAAACTGTGTGTAAAATAAATAAGCTACAAGTATATATTGTACAGCACAAGGGATATAGCCATTATTTTATAAATGAAGTAGAACCTATAAAAGCATTGAATCACTCTGCGGTACACCTGAAACTTATATAATATTGTAAATCGACTATACCTCAATTAAAAAAACAAAAACAGATAATGTAGATAGCGCTGGTTGGGAGCGGCTGAGAGAGAAAAGAAACTGCAAGATGGGAACACTATGTGACTGAGGTTATTGATTTGTGCCTTTGTTTGCTCACCCCTCCCTCCTATTGGAAAGTAAGCTTCAGGAGGGCAGGGCTGGCGCCGTCTGACTCAGGGCTGCATTTGAGCCCCTTGACTCATGCCAGGCACATAGCACGTGCTCGGTAAGTTTTCCTCAAATGAATGAGGGGCTTTCTCAGAATAAGGTTTCTGCGATCGGGGATCAAGACAGCGGCAGATTCTCTGCAGTCGTGAAGTCTATCTTTTCTGAATATCCCCACAGAGGCCGTGTCTTGATTACAGCCATCAGGAGCCTAGATTGCTACACAGACGGCCACGGTTTCAAACACAAGGATGAGAATTCCTCCCAGCTCCTGCCAGGCTGCCTCCTCACGCTGACTTTATGTTCGGGCCTCTTTGATTAGGTTTGGGGCCAATCTTGCCCCTTGCAAACGTATTCTATGGGTCCCTTCTAGGTCCGGGAGTTAAGTCAGACATTCCTGCAGAGGGTGGATGGCTCACCCTCGCCCAGGTTGACTCCTGAGAACACACCGCCCTCTTGTGTCTATGATGCATTTGACAACATAGCTTCCAAGGGCCGCTAAAGCGCAGCCAAGTGAAGCCTTTTATGGCTCTTCGCAGAAAGACCTCAGTATTAAGGGGGAGGGAGAACAAACATGCCCAATTGCCGTGAATGTCCAGAATAGTCCAGAATGTTTTGAAGATGGTACTAATTCAGAGTTTTGAAAATGAAAACAAAAATCAGGCATGATAAAATTCAAATTTAAGAGCTCATAGACAGAAAATTCTACCTTCTAATGGGGCTGGGCATTTCCAGAAACTGAAACTTAGACTATGAAGTAGAAGCATGAAGCTGCACTCCTAGCATCTTCATATTCCAATGTATCGCCTTTTGAACCGTCTTCCACATATTTTGTGTGTGTGTGTTGTCCATTCACACCACACACAAACACACACACACTCACATGTGCAAGCTGTGTGAGGGTACAAATGTACCCATTCGATGGGTCCGTACTCTCAATCACAGTGTAAGACTGTTCATCTTGCTCACACACCTTGTCTCGGGGAGAGAGGACCTTGGATCTCTACTGCAGCCAGTCGTCTCCACTCCAAGCCTTTCAGCAGGTGCAAGGTGGGCTTCTGGCACAGCCAGACAAACACCTGAATCTGAAATGCGCATGTTCACTGCCCAAGTGTGGTCTGGGTGAGACTGGTGATCTGAGCCTCTATTCATTTGTTTTTAAAGTAGAGGCTAGAATGAAAGACACTTCCATCACTGACATTATAAAAATCATCTTCTGAACACCCGATGGTATGTGGTCCTGGGTTACATACTGCAAAAAAAGAGTAAGAAGGACACACTTTGTGTTGTAGGAATATGCATTCTATGGCTCCACCCCTCATACAGGTGCACCTCACCTTCAGAAAATTGCAGTTAGGGCCTCTGCAGGAGGCCCTGGATGCGAAATAAACAGTGCCCCTGAAGGTGTGCAGTGCACAACCTGAACATCCTTACAAAGCAGCCCTGATAAAATACGTTCTCTAACAAAGGAGCACGAATGTTTAGACTATGCCTTTAAAACTCCATTTTGCTCACTACTCAGAAAATTCAAGAAGTAAGTCAGGACTGGGTTTTCCTACCTCCCCTCTTGGATTCTCATCCCACCGGTACTGTGTCTTTCCTTATTGATCATTATGCCTCCTCCATCCTTTGTCTTTTTTTTTTTTTTTTTTTGGCTATTTACCTTTATTTAGGTTAAAAAGGAAACCCATGGTTTTTCCAAAAAGTTCAGGGAATATAGTAACGTAGGGCTTACAAAGTAAAAGTTTCCTGTGTTTCACTTCCAGAGAGAATCTATTTATATCAACAATATGACATGTATTTCCCAGACCTGAGAGTACTAACATATGATATACACATAAATATAACAAAAATGCTGCCATTCACCTTCTCTTCTACAGCTTGCTTTTTCACTTAACAATACTCAAAACTGACTATACAACTTGATAATTTTGTAAATTATACATGCATAGAAAAAATAATAAGGGGAAATATAACATAATGCCAATAGCAATATTCCCTGGGTGTTAACATTGTGGAAGAGTTTTTTCATTGCATACATTTTTTGCCTTCTGAATTTTCTTCAATGGAAGTAGTACATTACTTTTTTTTTATTGGAGTATAACTGCTTTACAATGTTGTGTTAGTTTCTTCTGTATGATGAAGTGAATCAGCTATATGTATACCTATATGCCCTCCCTCTTGGACCTCCTTCCACCACCCCCATCCCACCCATCTAGGTCATCACAGAGCACTGAGCTGAGCTTCCTGTGCTTTATAGCATGTTCCCACTAGCTATCTATTTTATGCATGGTGGTGTATATATGTCAGTCCTAATCTCCCAACTTGTCCCACCCTCCCCTTCCCCCCCACCCCATATCCACATGTCCATTCTCCACATCTATGTCTCTATTCCTGCCCTGCAAATAGGTTCATCCATACCATTTTTCTAGATTCCACATATATGCGTTAATATACAATATTTGTTTTTCTCTTTCTGACTTACTTCACTCTGTATGACAGACTCTAGGTCCATCCATGTCTCTACAAATGACCCAATTTCATTCCTTTTTATGGCTGAGTAATATTCCATTGTATATGTGTACCACATCTTCTTTATCCATTCCTCTGTCGTTGGACATTTAGGTTGCTTCCATGTCCTGGCTATTGTAAATAGTGCTGCAATGAACATTGGGGTACATGTGTCCTTTTGAATTATGGTTTTCTCAGGGTATATGCCCAGTAGTGGGATTTCTGGGTCATATGGTAGTTCTATTTTTAGTTTTTTAAGGAACCTCCATACCGTTCTCTACAGTAGCTGTATCAATTTACATTCCCACCAACAGTGCAAGAAGGTTCCCTTTTCTCCACATTCTTCCAGCATTTATTGTTTGTAGATTTTTTTTTAATAAATTTATTTTATTTATTTATTTTTGGCTGTGCTAGGCCCTCACTGCTGCGCGGGCTTTCTCTAGTTGCAGTGAGCGGGGGCTACTCTCTGTCGTGGCGCACTGGCTTCTCGTTGCGGTGGCTTCTCTTGTTGCGGAGCATGGGCTCTAGGTGCGCAGGCTTCAGTAGTTGTGGCATGTGGGCTCAGTAGTTGTGGCTCACGGGATTAGTGGCTCTGTGGCATGTGGGATCTTCCTGGACCAGGGCTTGAAGCCGTGTCCCCTGCATTGGCAGGCGGATTCTCAACCACTGCACCACCAGGGAAGCCCTGTTTGTAGATTTTTTGTTGATGGCTATTCTGACCCATGTGAGGTGATACCTCACTGTAGTTCTGATTTGCTTTTCTCTAATAATTATTGATGTTGAGCATTTTTCATGAGCCTCTTGGCCATCTGTATGTCTTCTTTGGTGAAATGTCTATTTAGGTCTTCTGCCCATCCTTTGTCTTTCAAGGTGCACCCTGCTTCTAACAGGGCACAATCCCTTATCTCAGAGGAACAAAGCTCTGCTGGTGACCAGCAGGTAAGGGAGGTATTTGGGGTAGCATGACATTTCTGATAGCCCTTTAAGCAGGCTTTCTATGCCTGTCTTTGTCATCTCTGTGAAGAGAAGCCTCTCTCTCTCTCTCTCTCTCTTTTTATTCTCTTATCCCGGTCTCACTGATCAAAGGACAGTTGGCCCAGTTGCGGGAATAAATCTGACCTTTCCCTCCAGGGGCTCCAAAAGGCAGTAGTGATCACACCAGGGTACCTAGGATAAGAGGAGTATTGTTTGCTCTGAGCTAAATTATTCCAGTAATTGTTTTTTTCTGATTTCTCTTTAGCGTAAATTGAGGCTAATGGTAAAGGGCAGGGCCCTTGGGTTCATAGTTTTCTTCTGTAAAAGGGATTAGATTAAAAACATAACAACAATTCCGTCTCCAGCCTGGCTCATAAGGTGTAGGATACCTAATCGGACTGGTTGACTGGCATTTCAAAGTGATTCCTGAAGACATTTCCCTTTTCTGAGGCCTGAGAGGGTGCTCTTCTTGGGTGAAGAATCTAAGAGAAGTCTCAACATAACACTTGTCTCCATCCCTCAGCCCACACTCGTCAAGCCCAGCGCACATTCCCACGGCTCTTTCCGGGTCTCCACATTGCTGGATGCTGTGCACCACGCCTGGCCCTCCTCATCCCCGTGCTCTCAGCATTGCTCACCGTCTCCTGAAAACATTCTCCTTCTTTGGCACTTGCAGCCTGCCTGCCTGGTTTTCCTGCCACCCCTCTGCCTCTCTTTCTGTAGCTCCTATGCTGGCTCCTCCTCTTTGGTTCTTTTCTGGTCCCAGGACTGACCTTCCCACAGCCTGCTTGATATCGTCATGTAGACGACGCACAGGTATTTCCAATCCTACGCGACTGGCCCGAACGGCACAATCTTGCCCTCACCCCAAACAACCCCAGCAAGGAAACTGTCTTCCCACACCTGGTCACTCAGAACCTGCAGCAATCTTGACCCCGCCCCTCCCTCCTTTACGTGTCCTCCTAAACATATACTAAACCCATTCACTTCCTTCCACAGCAATTTCCGCCCCTAAATCTAATCCATCCCACCTGCCTGCCTATCGCAATGGCTTCCTTTCTCCCCATCTCCACCCTTTTCCATCCCATTCTCCACATGGCAGCAAAGGGGCCACTCAATGCTAGGCTAAGAGCATACGCGCTGCCCCCAGGAGAAAGGCCAGGATTCTCACCGATCCTGCAATGCTGGGCAAGACCTGCTCCCTGCTGCCCCTGCGGTCTCATTGCAACAACTGCCCCTTCTTTCTCCACAATCCACATCCTCCAGCTTTCTTTCAAGTCCTCTAATTCCAGAATGTTCCTACCTGAGTCTCTGAACCTGTTCTTGCCTTTGCCTGGAATGCTCTCACTCCCACACGTTGGTGGCCAGCTCCTGTTCAGACTTCAGCCGGCAGCTGTCTCTTCCAAGGGCACCTTCCCTGACCCACAACCTTGGTTAAGATCCCTCTGCTATAAGCCTCTCCTTCGTAGCACCCCTCGCCATTGGAACCAAAATATATCTTTCGTTCTTTGTAACCACAACTGCCTTCCAAGGAGGGGAGAACCCATGACACTGCTGGACGTCTTGAGGAGTCCGACTGTGAGAGTGTACGGGAAAACTAGAACATTCCGCCTAATACAGTAACGACGACAATGCTGGGTTTCTCGGAGATATCCAGACACAGGAGCAAGGAGGGATGGAGGGGTGGATGCTATGGGACAAAGGGTACAGAGAGGGCCCAAGTGGAGTGACCGGAAAAGCCCTTTGAAGAACAGAGTTAGCATACTATTAAAACATCCTATTTACCCAGGGCTGCATCAACAGATCTACCTGTCTATGTAAAAGACTTCTCCCTGGATAACGTAACTCCTATTGAACTTGAGTCCAGAAAGAATGTTTTTTCCAAGTAACAAGGACAGCTGTGGCAGGAGAAATGTCTGTAGGAGCTGACATGATCAAGACAGACTCTAGAGGGATGGGCGTGCACTCTACCTGACCATCCTCCCGCAAATGTCCACACTGCAGACTTGGTGGAGGAGGGTGGGGGAGGGGTGGAGGGCAAAAAAGGAAGTAAGATAACTTGGGGGACCGGGTGCAGAAGTGGCCAGCGGGGGAGGGGCAGGCAGGGCGAACTCCACCCTGTACTCTGCTTTCCTCAGAATGAGCTGGCTCCAGGGCTGACAACAAAATCTGTAAATATTACCTGGGAAATTCCCCAAGATCAATGTTAGCTGATGACCTCTCCACTGTTCCTGAAGAGGTACTATTAAGGCGTATATGTAGCTGGTTTATATGTTCCCAGACACACCCAGGTGGAATAAATCCCAGGACGATGACGGAGGTGAATACGGTATCGATCCCACATCAGTTTCTCAAGACCTATTCGACTGGCTCACGCGTCCCTGTTTTAACAGTTTCTGGAAATTCTCCCAGAACGATAATCATGTTGTCTTAATTAAGAAAAAAGTTTCATTCTAATCAATCAAGTAAACCACACAACAGTGTAAGGGAAATTAGACCTTTAGAGCAACATCACAAACTTTTCCTGTCAAGGGGCAGGTAGTAAATTAGTTAGGCTATCTACCATCTCTGCTGCATATTTTTATTTTTTCTTATTTTTACAACCCTTTAACAATGTAAAAACTATTCTCAGCTTGGGGACAGTACAAAACCAGACTGAGGACAGGTTTGGCCTGGGGCCGTAGTTCGCTCTTCCTCTCTTTAGAGTAAGGAGAAGTGGTGACAGTACCATTACACGCTTTCTGATGCCCTGGGGGGAGGCTCAGAGGGAGAAGCTGAGCTCAGAGACGGAAAACAGCTCCTCCAAGTTCTACAGCCGGAAAAGACAAAAACCAGATTCAAACTTCATCTCTGTGCCGGCATATACCTTCCAAGGCTCCTCCCGCCGTGAGGCTGTGAGCGGCAGACCATAGACGGTGATCCGGTGGGACGCTCTGCCACCACAGGCACAGGCAGAAGTCTCACCTGTGAGCAGCCATCCAAACAAAGGACTCCTGAGAACACGGCCTGAGGCACTCAAAATCCACGCTCTTCTCACGGTTGGCCTACCGTGCTTGCTCATCTTGGAGAAGTCAGTTCTGACTATTTGCACTGCCTATAGAGTCCTCCAGATGTGGCTCTGAGTAGGGGCGGGGCGGGGCACTGTGTATCCTGTTTCTGCTCTATGTCAGGCACTGTTGTGGGCACTGGGTCTACACAGTGAGCTCAGGGTCTACACTGTGTGCACGATCTAAGGTGCGTGCGGAGTCTACAGCTGTGCGGTGTCCTCTGTCACTGCAGGGTATATATACACATGCATGTAGAGTAGTGGCAGACGGAAAATACACAGCGAAGCAAATACGACCATTTAGGCTACTACCAAGTTCGGAGAGGAGTCGGGCTGGGTGGGGAGGTGTTAAAGACTCTAGAAAGAGCCGATGTGGATGGGGAGAGAGCGCCTCTGGAGGACGTGGGGCTGGCGGGGTGAAGCAGAAGGAACAGCTCTATTGGTTGGTCTCTTTCAGCTTCAGCCCCAACTGCCGCCCCTCCCGCCCCATCCCCCCACCCCCACCCCCGGCACACTGGGGCTGGAAGCTTGGGAACTGTGTCTCCTGGACCACCCACCGACCCCCACACCGGGATGTGGGAGAAGGCAGACAGGCCCATATGCTTCCTCTACGGGGCAAGGGGAACGCGTGGGCTTTGGCAAATGCGGGGCTTGGCCTTGCGTGTGCTGCGGCTCAGTTTCCCTGCCGGTCCCCCCACCTCCTTGGCAGTTGTGCCCATCAGCAGCGGTTCCCTGACGCCCCCTGGTACCCTGATGATCAGCTGTGGCTGCAAATCTCAGAGCAGCCATCCCCTTCCAATCCTTTCATCCGACGCATCGAATCCTCTGAATGACATCTTTCTCGCCTTCAAAAACAATTGCCAGAGGGGCTTCTCTTTTCCTGATTCGATTCCAGCTGACAAACACAGTGAATGCAAAGTCCTGAGGTGGGAACACATGTACTGCAGAGAGAGAGAGGCTGGCAGGGCTGGAGGAGGAGAAAACGATGCAGGAGTGGGGGGAAGCCAGAGGTAATTCACACCCACCCAGAGAAGGGCCCCGTGAAGCATCCTAAGAAGTCTGGATTTTATTCTGGAAGCTCTGGAAAGGTACTGGGGGTTTAAGGCGAGGGAGGGAATTAAACAGGAAAGGGGAGAAGTGGGCAAAACCAGACTGAAGAAACAGAACTAAGGAAATATAAATAAATAAATTAATTAAATAAAATAATGAGACAGAATAACATGTTCTGGAAAAGAAAAAAGTGACTAAAAGGTACTTTAGGAATTATTTGTCAACATCTGAAGGGCTCTTTTTGATTTTTTTACATTTGCCCCATGTTTTCCATCTATTCCAAAGACAGAGGAAGGCCAGCCAGCCTCAAACCATAGAAGCATTCTGGTTAGTGACACGGGAAAAAAATCCCCGACTGTAGAAAGAGGTTGAATACCCTCTTTTCTTGAGAATGTACACAAATAAGATAGACAACTAGTGATTTTTAGTTGCATGAAATCTAATTTGAAGACGGTTGTTGCGTGTCCCTAGCAATTGGATCCACACAATCATGGATCGTTTGGTCTCATGTTTATATTCACTCTTGGAAAATTTGGCCTTGATTCTAACGCTCTATGTTGGTTTACCCTCTGTGTGCTCAGAAAGGCTAGTTCCTCAGTCTTCCATAATAGACAATCTTCATGTTAGGGAAATAAAGTCTGGAAATTACCCTATAACATTGTCGTGAGTATGTTATGAACTATGTCAACAGTGATAAGAAATCACCAGTCATTGCACCTTGAACATGTGACAGGTCTGTAGCAGGAACCCAGGTAATGGGGTATTGGGACCCAGAGGCAGGCAAGGATCAAGGGAACAAAGCAGCCACAGTCAGCAACAAGCAGTCGGCTCTCCCACTGACGCAGGCACTCAGCTGAGGTCACAGCCTTAAGCTAATCACTATGATGTCACAGGAACAGGATATGGGACATGACATCCACCCCTCACACACCCCTCATCTGTCAGCTCTGGGCCCAGAGGGAGACTGGCGCATTCGAATCAGGTCCCACCAGACTAGTGGTCTCCACCTGGAGTTGGGAGGGGAGGGGCTTGAGGGAGAGACAGAGCGTTTCTGCCCTGAAGGTGGAAGCCTGGAAAGCAGACCTAAAACTGGACCCCGGATCCTGAGGCCAAATGGAGTAGGAGGCACAGGTCTGGGAGAGAGCATGAGAAACAGGAAGGGGAACAAGTCCTAGAGGAGGTGCGCTGGAGCAATGCCGCAGGTGCCGGCCACCCCACCCTGGCTTCACGCACGGAATGGACAGAGCCTGAACCTGACATCACTGAGACCTGGCCTAGAACCCCGGCTCTAAGTCACCACTTGGGGGATGTGGGGCTCAAAGATTGACCTCTTTGAGTCTCAATACCCTCCTTTTTAAAATGGGAATACTGGAGGTCTTCATTATCCAGGGATAATTGGTACAGGGGGAAAAAACTTGAATCTATTTAAACAGGAAATAAAGTTTCACAGAAAATAATTTAGTAACAAGATTGATTGCAACCCTATCTTTAAAAATGAGGCTAAAAATGATGCATATAAATTATTTTGTTTTATGGTTAATAAAATATAGGTTATAATTACCACTGTGTGCTCATGTCTAGAATGACAATTAACTCAGATTTGATTGCAGGGTTTTGGCATATTTTCCCTGACAACATGCTGGAGGGCTCCATCATTTCCTCTAAGCATTTCTCCTAATATTTTGATAGGCAAAGAATTCCCTCCCCATGATGTGGCATCCTATTGTCAATATATTCCTTTCAAGAACAGATAGGGAATGAATAAATTAATTGTTTTTAACTTTAATTTTAACTTTTTATAGCTTCTTTAAAAATTCTATTGATCATTTCCAGTTCTGGCAATATGGTAGGCTAGATACCCCAAAAAGCCTTCTGTCTCTGCAAAACATTTAGAGATTCTGCACAAAATATAACAAGCTCCCCTTTAAGTGTAGAGTTGGCTCAGGAGAGTAAAGGCAGCCCCCAGGGGAAGAAATGCAAGAGGGCTACAAATTTGACATGCAGCATCCTTGGGCTGGGCAAAGGGGAACTGAAGCAGAGACCCCTGTGGGAAGTGTGGACCCTCAAAGTGTCACCCTCAGTGAAAGGAGGGCTTGGAAAAAACCTACCCAGGACAAAGCAACCTATCTAGTGTCTGCTGCAGTTTGGGTGGTGGGTAGATGGGAGATTTGCAGAAGCGTGTTTTGGTGTATATCTCTTCAGATCTTTTCAGACACACGCACACACACATGTCTAAATGAATTTCTATTGTTCCGTAATTTGCTTTTTTCCTCTTAGTTTTAGAGATCTTTCAATGTGTACTATATGCATTTATCTCATTTTCTAAAAGCTGCATAATAGCATATATCATGGCTATGATTTAATTTGAAATTACAAAACCACACCACGTTTCTAATTTTCCTTCACTTTTCCGTTGAACTTAGCACATTCTAATGTACTCAATATTTATCCATTAATATTTATTTTCTGTTTCCTCCCATGAGCATGGAAATGTTAGGTGGCAAGGATTTGTGTTGGGTTTATTCACTGCTGTATCCCATGTGCTTAGAACAGAGCCTATCGCATAGTAGATTCTCAAGTAAATACTTGCTGGAGGAATTGAATTAAGCAATGAGTTATATACTTCAACCAACTCCCCAGTGACTTATACGCTTTCATGACTCTAAAGAATACTACAAACATCATCATATATGCTTCTACAGACACAAAACCGCAGTCAAATCCTCTACATCTGATCTACGCTAGTTTAGAAACTGTATGGAAAACTACCTCTATGGGCAAAACAGCTCGCTGTTATTTTGCTCGTGATTATTTATTGCAGATACATAATAAACAACTCTATTAGAATTGCTTCTCAGATCTTTTCCTGAAGGTTTTACATTTTGCTCTGACATAGTGAAGGCACACGACTCTAAAACAGCTATGCATTTATTCCCGTTTTCCCCTTCACTCTAATACAGATGTATGTTCCTCTTTCCTCTGGGATAAGAAGGTGGAGAAAGCAAGCTCTTGTCTGCGTCATTTTTATTGCTCCAAGTTGAGCCTATGGGCAGAGTTGAGCATTTTAGGAAGTTGAATGCCAAGGTCCATGGTGACTGTGGATAAAACCAAGATCCCATTAAATTAACAATGTTTATTTTAGCTTTCTATTTTATATATAATAGTGTGTAAAATAGAGAACTAATAAGGACCTACTGTATAGCACAGGGAACTCTACTCAATACTCTGTAATGACCTATATGGGAACAGAATCTTAAAAAAAGTGGATATATGTATATGTATAACTGATTCACTTTGCTGTACAGCAGAAACTAACACATTGTAAATCAACTACACTCCAATAAAATTTTTAAAAAACACAATGTTTATTTTCCATGAGAAAATATACCACATCATAGCAACATAAGACATGAAGAAGAAATTGTTTGTGAGAAAGACACATGAAGCAGAGGGACCTGCATAAGCCAAACGTCTGGAGGGGCCACCTCACATCACCAGTGCATTTTCCTACTACGTCATAACTTCCTTCCAATTTCACCTTCCACAACATTTCCCCGAAGGGTGTTCTATCTGATAGCATCCCGTGAACAAACAAGGAATGACCAGATATTCCGTTTGAAAGAACACACTCTCTTTTCTCTTAATATTTTTTTTGCCTCAGGTGATGTAGGGAAGAACAGTAATCAGTCCCCACTTCTTTACAGGGCAGGGGGGTGGCAACTCCATATGAAAGCAAGATTTGCAATGAACCTATCCAAACCCTACCTCCCATCCTTCGACTGAAGGGGAATAGCATCTCTGGGTTTCCCTCCCGGAAGACATGGTTTTGAGCATCCTAACTGACTGCCCTGCAGGAAGAACATCTCACCCACCCCCTGGACTCCTGGGACTTCCTCCTCCCACACCTAACCCCCTCACCCCCACGGGGTGAGCACAGACAGTAAAGAGTGGCTTTCAGGCCTCTTCGGACTGTGGCCCCTGCCATCCCAGCTCCTCACTGCTCCTTACACTCCAGCCACACACACCCTGACTATTCCAAGGCTGCCCCGTTCTCCGTGTACCTATTTTGTACTGCGGCTCGGATGCCCTCCGCTTTTGTTTGCATGCAGCCCAGGCCTAACATTTGCAGGGCTGAGACTTGGGTACAAATGGAATTGCAGACTGTACAGTCTCAATACTATAAAGCAATAAATCATGCTAACAGACTGTTACAATGTGCTCTATCCTTTTGCCTGGTCAAATATACCATCATAAAAACCATATGGTTTCAAAACTTTAATTAAAGCAGTTTTTCTTGAATTAAAAAAAAAAAAATATGAAAAAATATGTATACCTGTGTGACTTTTGGCAAAATACTAAAGACAACTGAATTTAATCACTACTGCACTGTGTCTGGGTATTATGTTGATGGGTCAGGATGTTGGGTGAGTAGTAAAATAGAGATACACATAATTCATAAATTATTATATGTTTATTACAGAATGTTTTTCCTTACCTTCATTTCAGCAAATTATTAACTATTTGTAATAATAAAGATTAAAAAATAACTTGTAATCTATTGACAGTAATGATCTAAAGGATTAAAAATGAAATGTAAAAGTACTCAAACTGTACAAAATTTAAATATATTTTCATCAAAAAAATAGAAAGTGTAAAAGTAAAAAATTTAAAGTTTTTTTTCACATGCTTAAAGCTTAACTTTCTTGGAAAAAAATCTTCAAAATTACCTACAAAATTAAAAGACAAAAATCAAATTATAATTAATGAACATTTTAAATTAAAATTATTTAAGTAAAACTAAAATATTTCTTTCAAAAATATGTAATTAAATTTTAGCAGATACATTATGAGAGTAAAAGCATTCACAAGTCTAGTGTTTAATGCCCATGTAGTGCCACGGTAAAGAATCAATAGCCCATTTCACGCAGGTAAACAAATGTAGGAAAAATATGTATTGTTTAATATTGTAAACACTGCTCAGCAACCACATGCAAATGTTGTGGACACCACAGGGATGTGCGAGTATCTATCTCCAGGACAAGGAATTAGAACACAAGAAGATGCAAGAAAATGGATGCTTGCCACTCCTTATGGAAATGATACTTTATGATACAAGAATATTCTGAGGAAGCATTTGACAAGTCAGTCAGTCTCTTCTCTTGCCTAAGTGTCTCTCCATCCCATAAATCCTCCTCCACGCTCTCTGAAGCAATCAGCCCACAAACCTCCATGGCAGTCGTGAGCCCCTGTTTCCAGGACATAGGGCAAGGGCTGTGGACACCACTTCCCCAGGGCCCGAACGGTGTGTCATCTCACAGCAGCGAATTTTGAGGATTACAGGCCAAGTTCTGGATCCTATGTGGCAGAGGGGCCCTTATGTTCTTTAATAGATTTATGTCCATATGCTTTTGGTATGTGGGACCCTAACGTGCAGGGCCTCGGGCCTCTTGCCCAAATCTAAGGGTGCTGCTGGGTGCATGGAAAACTTCTGTGATTATTGACTAATCACCCCCGTGGAGACCTCCTCTGGGAAGGAGGGACCACCACTGGGACTTGACTCTGAAACAGGACTCAGCATGTGGCACTGAGATGGCTTGTTTGTACATAAGCTCTCACTCCACTGCAGTCTCCTTGAGGGCCCATAGCTTAAAACCAAAATTTACTGGTACTATGCTGTGTTTCCAAGGTAACACATACTTAGTTTGCCAAATACAAAATTATACTGAATCTGTTTTTCTAGCTACTCCTGCCATCCTGTTTATGTGCCCAGGCGGAGAGCCACCATGCTCTTGGAAAGAGGGTGTTTCGCGTTCCCAGGCTGACAGGCCCAAAGGTGGGTCTGTCTACGGGATCTCATTCATGCTGTGGGATTGCGCCTGGCTTCTGTCCACCAGCTGGTTCATCGAAATATCAAGTTTATAATTGAACAGAAAGACACCTGATTGGAAGTCAGAAGTCCCAAATTCAAGACCATGCTCTGCCAGAGCAGCCTATCCATGAGTGAGTCGCCTTAGCTTCCCTGAATCTGACTGTCTTACTTCTCATCTATAAAATACTAAGGTTGAGGGCTTCCCTGGTGGCGCAGTGGTTGAGAGTCTGCCTGCCAATGCAGGGGACACGGGTTCGAGCCCTGGTTTGGGAAGATCCCACGTGCCGCGGAGCAGCTGGGCCCGTGAGCCACAATTACTGAGCCTGCGCGTCTGGAGCCTGTGCTCCGCAAGGAGAGGCCGCGATAGTGAGAGGCCTGCGCACCGCGATGAAGAGTGGTCCCCGCTTGCCACAACTAGAGAAAGCCCTCGCACAGAAACGAAGACCCAACACAGCCATAAATAAATAAATAAATAAATACTTAAAAAAAAAAGTAAAAGTCTATAAAAAAAAAAAAATACTAAGGTTGAGCTGAGAATCTCTACAAGCCTTTACAGCTTTAGTGGCACAGGAGGCTACTGAGTTCTCAAAATTAAATTCACAGGTTCTCTACCCCACAGACTCTTGTATATACTTTGGCTACAGTGGGCATTAAAATTTGTTTATGTATATATAAACAACTCTCAATCCAATATGACCCATCAGTCAAAATCTGCCCTGCAACACAAATAGGTCACAGCTTGGGTCTGAGGGTGCAAAAATTCCCACTAATGAGTTCAGCGGAATGAAATGATACTTTTAAATGTATTTCATTCTTTTGAAACGTTTACTTTTCTGTTTGTGGAACTTCTGCGCTTGTATTCCTACTTATATTGGTTATATACAGTAAGTATATAACCAGTACAGTATATTTCTTACAGTTTCTAATGTTCCCTAATCTTCCTAAATATAATTTCTGAATAAAACTCTAGGAAAATATGGTATCTCAGTGTCTTGTTTTGATTTGTTTTTTATTTATTTTTGGCTGCGTTGGGTCTTCGTTGCTGCGCGCGGGCTTTCTCTAGTTGCGGTGAGCGGGGCCTACTCTTCATTGCGGTGCGCGGGCTTCTCATTTTTTTTGATGTTTTTGAGGAGGGGTGGGAATGATGGAGTTGACTTTCAGCAATATGTTGCAAAGGTCCAGAAGGTTATAAGGTGAAAGACAAGGGACACACTGAATTTATTGGGGGTAATGCTAGCTACTCTAACAATAGACATTTATTGCTTGTTGATGTCAACTATCCTGAACAGTCCTAGGTGGGCAGAAGGGGCAGGGGTTGGGCCTCTACCTGGTACAGATTTAGGTCCATGGAAGCTGATATTTTCAGCACATGACTTCCAGTGTAGCTTGGTTGTCTCCAAACTATAAATGGAAAAGAAGAAAGTAGATGACCTCCATCACTTTGTAAACTCCTTAGATGAAAATAACTTCCCATTGGTTAGAAATAGTTACATGGCCCAACCTAGAGGCATGGGTAACTGGGAAACGTAGTCCGCAGCTGGGTGGACACTTCTCAACCACTCTACATGAAATGTAAAAGCACAAATGTTAGTGGACAGTTAGCCATATCTGTGTATAAAGCCCAAGTTTTTCAGTCAAATCAGCCTCAACTGATTTGACTGAAGTGTGTTTAGAAGAGGATGCCTGACATAACATGTGTGAGTGTTTAACACCCATTCATATCACATGAATTCCTCCTGGGGTAGTACTGTGAGGCATACTCAGTGCAGGGTTGGAGCTACTTAACTCCAACCACGGAGTGAGCAGAAGATGGGGTGAGCAGAAGCCAGTAAAAGCTAGAGAATTTTAGGAAATGTGGTCCCTGGTGTTTGACTACAATCCTTACTGCTCTTAGGTCCGTGGTGTGCAATGGGCTAGGAGAAGAAGCATTGGGTCGGGGGGGAGGACAAAACAAAGTGCTTTTGCTTTACCTCTTGTTTTCACCAATGGCACAAATGTGACTTGGCTGTGACTCCATTCTCTCTCATATATTAAGTCCTATCCCTGGAAGAAACATATTTTTCTAATATGTTTTCTTGAGATGTGTTCTCATTTGAATTAAACAGGTAGTTCTAACTCGTTTTTAAAATGTTACATGTCATCCTAGACATGTAAGTATATCTAGACATTCTAGACATCTAAGACATGGAAGAAACACAAACATGATTGAAATCACTTAAAATGGTACCTAGTAATGGTAATTCCAGCTACTCTAGAGAAAGTTTTTCCCATACAATTTAAATGAAATCACCCTGGTGAAATGTCTTGCTCAATATTCATTTCAATGTCATTCTAGTATAGCTTTCGGTACAGTAGAGACTGGAATGATTACAAACTACATTTTCCAGGGACTTCCCTGGTGGTCCAGTGGTTAAGACTCCACACTCCCAATGCAGCGGGCACGGGTTCGATCCCTGGTTGGGGAATTAGGATCCCACATGGGTGGCAAAACTACATTTTCTAGAATACTCTGCATCTAAGTCTGGATATTGCAATAATTAGATCAATCCTTGAGCGATATTGAAATGCAGCAGGACCCTGCGGTCCTTGCCTGCCCCCCACCCCACGTCCTCAGCCTGCATTTTGTCCGTAGAAAAACTTTAGCCAAAGAGTAAGTTTAATCAGAGAAGTGAGAACATGCAGAAACAAAGGAAAAGAGTCAAAGGAGACCAAATAATAATAGATCGGTCACTAAGCAAAGTCAAGGACGTTTAGTTCCTCCTCAGGGGCTATAGATAATATTCTGAGCCGTATCCTGTGAGCTGTGTTACAGATACTGAAAGCCCCACCAGGTGGAAGAAGTTAACTACATGATGACCAGACTGTAGCCACGACATAAGCTGCCACAATTCCGAGAACAGGCCTCAAGGCAATGGGAACAAACCGACCCTGGAACTGAAGATTAACTGTACTTAAAACAATCGAGATGACCCTGGTCAGACCACCGCATGACCAATTTCAAGATGACTCTCAGAGCTGACTGTGCTGCTTCTACATGTAGCCCCCTCCCTCCGTCTATGAAAGCTCCTGCCCACTGATTGTCAGTGGGGTGGGGAGTCGGCCTTTGGACAGGAGTCCGCCCTCCCCTCGGCAAATTTTCCTTTCCACCAACATGCCTCTTTATTGGCTTCTGAGTGGCGAGCAGCCACACCCCGCTTTCAGTAGCAATACGGAAGACAGCAAGGAGGTGGAGGCCCTCTTTCTGCTGCTTCCGTCTGTGGCTGTAAAGGAAGATGGAGGGGGGCAGGGGTTTTGAGTTTTCTGCACGGCTGCAATGTTCCTGGGTCCAGATATTACTTTCACGAAAGCTAAGAAGAAGTTGCAGTGGCAGCAGAAGTCAAATTCAGTGTTCCAGGGTCCTGTCTACCCTTGAGGGTGCAGAGGGGCGGTGGCAGCAGCAGTGGTGGTGGGTTCCTGGATGGCAGCTGTCGTGGTGTATGCATTCCAGAGGTGGCTTCTTCATTTCCCTGCCTTTGTGAGGACTGCAGAGGCAGAAGTTCCCCTGGGGCCATTCAGCAGTCATGTCCTGGAAGGCATTCCTGGAGACTGCCCCTCCAGCCCTCCCAACAGTTTTGTACACGATTCCCCAATTATCCTTCTTCCAGTTTAGCATAGCTAGAAGACTTTGGGTTTTCTGCAACTGACAGTGGTATATGAAATACCTTTCTGACCATCTTTTTGTGTCAAATTCTAGCCATCTTCCAAAGCCGAGAGGAATTCTGCTTCTTTGCTCATCTTGATAGAATCCTTCCATTTTCTTGACTCTTTTTGCTGTTTTAGTATGGCATGTGACAAGTTATTTGTATACTTTTCTATCCTTGGTTTTAGTAACTTTGGTTTTGTTTGCAAAAAAAAAAAAAAAAAGAAAGAAACCCACTTAAAGTACTAACAAGGGGATAATTTATTATAAGAATATAGAGGCATCTCACAGTAAACAAACACAGGACCAGCAGTCAGTCTTCATGGGTAGAGACCAAGAAGTAGAAAGCCTGTTTTGTGTGTGTGAGCATACAGCCTGAAACTGAACCCTAACATTTTGACTAATCAAGAACATTTGCAGCAGAGAAAATATTTTCTCCCAATCTCATATATATTCATTTTCTTGTTGAACAATTTCAAAATAAGGAACTTCCATAGCTGGTAATAATATCAATACAACAAGAAAAATAGGTTATCTTAACTGGATATTCTTGTTTTTACTTTTTACATGGCATACTAGTAAAATGTAAAATATGTTAGAAGAGTGTAACTTAAACCCATTTTTTTTTGTTTTTATGTGCCGATTTTCATGCATAAATTTATCTAGTAGCAACCATAGATTTTTTTCCCACCTACCTTCCCCACCCCATGGTAATGTAAAATCGTCCTTACTTCCTGCAATACTCCTCATAATAATGTCCTGCCCTACTGGACTCTGAACTGATCTCTGTAATTTTTTTTTTATAAGTGCTGAGCTTTAACTAGAAGGCTCAGGATAAAAGGCAAGACAGTGCCACAAAAACAGCCACCCTGACAGGGTTTCTCCTCGAACCAGGGGGTGACCATGACCTGCTGCGAAGGATGGACAGCCTGCAATGGATTCAGCCTGTTGGTTCTGCTTCTGTTGGGAGTAATTCTCAATGCAATACCTCTAATTGTCAACTTAGTGGAGGAAGACCAAAAATTTAAAAACCCCATCTCTTGCTTTGAATGGTTCTTCCCTGGGATTATTGGAGCAGGTCTGATGGTGAGTGAAATTTATTTGACTTGATTTGGAGCTATTTTACTGAAGATGGTCTAAAGACCATCTTGCAGCCTTGCAGTGAGCTATGTCTTGGCTTAGGATATAGTGAGGATCAGTGGGTATGGTATTAATTTATATTGGCATCACTGAAGAACAACAATTTAAATGAACTGTGGTACAGGCTAGGGAGCTTGGGCAAAAAATAATAAGATATTGGTGAAAGTTGGTGGGGTAATTACGTATCGTACTTCTTCGTGTATAAGGCTGCTCTTCCAAGCTTCATAGTTAGTGTTCGGGACTTTTTGAATTTATTCCCTCAGCTTTCCTTTGCCAAAACCAGCCTCTAAGTATTCACAGGGAATACAGCAAAAGCGGGAGGTGCTCAAGAGGAAGGGGAAGAAACATTCCATGCACGATGAGTCTCCTGGATGATAATTGTGAGGCATGAATATGGCATTGCCTGCACCGAGGGGAGTTGGCGCAAAAGGTTTGGGACTTGAAACCCTGGCTTTCTGACCTCAGGGACGTTTTGACTCAGATCTGACTTACAACCTATACATCATGGTGCTTGTTTAATGTTTGATAATTATTAATAGGTCTATCTGTTGAAATCTGCAGCAGAGCAGTGTAAGACAGAACCCCCCCAATGTACGTGATCATAGGTCACCCGAGGCACCTGTAATACATGTAGATTTACAGACCTTCTCCTGGGAATTCTGATGCAGTAGGCCTGGGTGGTACCCATTGTGTAGAGCAATAAATCCTGTTTTCAGACATGACAGAATATTGAGATATTCTGGTTGTGTCTCCAATATATTACTGTTAGCAAATCATTTATCCTGTGATTTTGTTTGCATATCAGTAAAATGGGGATGTAATTGAAGTTTGAAAATTCAGCATTCAAGAGCCTTGTTTTTGTTATACCACTTGGGTGCTATAGCACCCACTTGCGGTCTCGTTAATGCCGGAGAAATGCACCTTTGTTTGGATGTGTGTGTGTGTGTGTGTGTGTGTGTGTGTGTGTTACAATGATGATCAGTTATTGCTTCTAGTCTTATCTCCAGACTTAACATGAAAACACTCGTGGGTCATTATATAATGAAACAGAGACCACTGTTAAGTGCTAACCACTGGGTTCATACATTACACTATCTTATTTAAATGCTATAATAATCTGGCTGAGTAGTTATTAACATTTGTATTTTAACAGACCAGCAAACAGAAGGTGAAGAATGTTAACAAGGTCACATAGTAGGTGTGAAACCCAATTCCAGATTTATCTGACTCCAAAGCTCTGTTTTCCACCAGTATTAGCACCGTAATCCTCATCACCTGTCTCAGGCTGACAAAGGGGAAAGACAAGATCTATAACCTAACCCATAAACTTAAGTGACCAGGAAACTGAAGCATAGAAAAATTATATAAATATGAAATCGTTTCAGAGAATCTGGACTTTCTTGTTCCAGGATTAAGTTTGCTTTATCACCTCAATAAATATTAACAATGTACTGGTATCACGCCAGGCTCTATTACTCGGTATTGTGGAATATCTTCAAAGTATCAAACAACTCTTTGAAAAGTTCAATAGACATTTTATAGATAGAGCCTCAAACTCTAGACTAGGTTCACAAGCAAACAGGTGGGTGATAGAAAGGTTATTTTCTTGATCCTTGGCTATATATAGAATGTAGAAGAATATCTTTTTTCAAAGGGAATTGTGTCCTTTACATCTATCAAAATACTGACTTAGCTCAAAACACTGAACTCTCAATATACTTGTAAATACACAGAAAAGTTAATGAAGAAGAAATCACTGTCGTGATAAGCACTTTTGTCATAGTTCTTGAAATCTTTCTAATCTGTAGAATTTTAAATTAGTATTGTTTCAAAAACAGGGAATTTTGCAGGAAGTAGTTAATAATAAAAACTATGGAATTCATTATTGATTACTTCATAAAATAGTCATTTTATGGTTTTATGATTTACCCAAAACAGAGGTGAACCTTTTCATCTTTGAAACCATGACTAAGAGTCAAAATGTTACGTAATTACCTTCACCTATTACCTGCTAAATGGACAAATCAATACACATTCTTCTTCCAAGTCCTGAAAAAACGACTTGAAACGTTTCCTTGAACTGTTTCCTCTAAAAAATAAAGGCCATTTTATTTTATAGATTACCTGTAAGCCTAATCTTAATCATGCTTATTTACTGCATTCACTTATTGTGTAATAATTCACCAATTATTAAAATCTTAACAGAGAAGAAATTGAACGTTACATTAGAAAATATTATGTCTAACAAAAATTTTCAAAATACAGATTTTATATAATTAGCTATTGTTTTGTTACTTTCATGTTCAAGTACTTAGAGGAATCCTAAAAGTTTGAATTCTATCAGAGTTGTAATGGTCTAAAGCTCTTCTGTACTTCACTTACGAAATCATATGCCTTATTTCTAAAACTGGATGAAAATATGGGTTTCTGTAAGGAAAAATAACAATGCTCTTCTTTTCTTTATAAATACAAACGACTATCAAGAAAAAGTTTCACAAAAACTCTTATGTATTCAAATGTGCTTAGGAATTGAAGAGAAAGATTATTCTCAAGATTACTTATTTGTGCAGATTATCTGGAAGACTTATAATTCAGTCATATACACCCACACACACTTTCACATTTTAATGTTCATCCTATAAAGAGCCCCTCTAATTTCCAAAGCTCTGAATGGGCAAAATGGTTGAAATACAGAGTTATCAAGTTCCCCATAATGATGTAACAAAGATGTGTCAACATGCCATGAAGTCAACCAGGTGAGGATTCATACATGATAAGCTATTATTACTTTATAAAATCCCTTTGCAAGAGAAGGGAACTATGAAAGTATCTCTTTCAGCGTCTCTGAAATAAATTAATCTTCAAGAAAGTTAGCGGAGTTTAATTTACATCAATAAGGAAAATGGAATGATTTATCCATTTTAATTATAATTTAATGTTGCACTAACTTTAACAGATGATTTTCTAAATCAGGGGTCAACACGTTTTTTCTGCGAAAAGCCAGGTAGTGAATATTTTAGGCTCTGCGAGCCAGTCTCTCTCACAATAATTCAACTCTACTGCTGGTGCACCAAAGCAGCATGGATAATAAGTAAGCGAATGGGCATGTCTGTTTTCATAAAAGTTTATAAAAAAGAGGCGGTGGGCCAGTTTGCCAGTTCCTGTTCTAAATGATTTGTTCCTTAAGCTCAGAAGGCAGTATCACTTATAACAAAAGAAATTTAGCCCACGAACACTGACACCTATTTGGGTACATAAATTTCTTTTCCCTTTTCTTCTGGGCTCTCAGCCATGCCTCAAATGGCTAGGCTGCCATACATACACGTGCCCTTTGAATTATAAGAGTGTCGGTGTTCCAGGCAGTATGTAAGCAAAGTTTGATTAACAATACCAAGTGTCTTCCATACATGACATGGAGTCAGCACATGGTCAGAGTGGGGTGAAGTTTGTCAGGAAAGCTGCCTTGTAAGGCTGTTCAATCCGAGACCTGCTCTGAAAGGACACAGGTGGACATGGTCTTGGAACGATGGATTGGGGAAGGAGCAATTAGGAGGAGGACGATGAGATGAGTGAGGGGGGTGATGGTGGTGGGGAGGATGAGAATGGCAAGCTCTATGAAGGAACAGAGAATTGCTAGAATTGGCCAGTGTGGTTGGAATAGTGGTTGAGTCTGGGCTCTGGAACCCTAATGCCCAACTTTGACTCCCAACTCTTCCACTTTCTTAGGCAAGTTACTCAAGCTTTCTGTGCCTCAGTTTTCCGACCCAGTAAAATGGGGATAATTGGCACCTACCTCATAGGATTTTTATGAGGCTGTGAATGAACTAAAACACATACAGCACCTATAACAGTGCCTGGTATGTTGTTAGAACTCAGTAAAATGTTAGAAAACAAGAGTGGGAGGAGAGAGAGAGAACTACTCAAGGGCAGCTGTGCTGAGATGGCAAAAAACTTATGGCTAAAATATCTTAAGTGTAAGGAAGTAATCGACATTCAACTCTTCAATGATACAAAACTTCTTTCATGAAGAATTTCTAGTTATAGCTGCTGACTAGTTATTAGTAGAAACTTTAACCTAAGTCCTGAGAACATGGCATCATTTCTTACAGCTTTCCCCAGCAATATGTGTTCCCTTGACACAGAATGTAATACAAGATTTCTAAACATCAATGCGAAGTGAGATCATTCCATACCATGGATACAGGAGTAGAAAGGAGAATGTAGAACTAAGAGTAATTCTCAAATCATAAGTTTGGGGAACTACTGAGCCGGTGGTGACCCTGGGAGTGAGAGGAAAGTTAGGGAAGTGGGAGAAGGGTGGTGATAGAATTCTTAGTTCCCAATTGCCAGGCAGACAAAACCATCAATTTCCTTTCTGAATGCTTGCCAGATTAATTCACACTATTTTGGGGAAATTGGGTAAGTGGTTGCAGATTATAGTAAAAAAAAAAAAAAAAAAAAAGTGAATTTTGGATGATGCAACCATTCCTTCAGAAACGTTCCTTCCAAAATAATGAATAAATAACTTACTCTATTTAAAATCCAAGTCTCTCTAATGATGACTCAAAGTAAAAATGTAGACGGAAGAGTCTGAAATTGCTATACTGAAACCCTCCATCCCTTCCCCCTTTTTAATCTTTATGGTCCAAATGGGGATCATAAGGGTCACAAGATCAAGGACATTGCCACATTTCCTTTTTATTCTCTTAAGCCTCTTGGCTTCCCACAACTGCTGGCAAGTAGAAAGTGAAGATTATTGCTTTATCATCTGATGAGAAGTAATAATATTCTTTGTTCCTGTTGATGTCATTTCCAGGTCATTCCAGCAACAACAATGTCCTTAGCAGCGAGGAAAAGAGCATGCTGCAATAACAAAACCGGGGTGAGCACGGCACAGCTGGTCTGGTGCATAAGCAGTTACGGGCATCTCAGCAAAGCCGCTGAGGCGTCAGCATGTCCTGAATCACCGTGTGGCTCCAGTGGCAGGGCTGGTCCTAGAAACATGTTATTTAGAATAATTTATACGATAATGCTGAGAGCGTGAAGTTTGTCTTTTTGTTTTCCCATAAAAATTTAGTTTTGGAGCGAGCTTTCAGACCTCTCCTCAATCTTCGGTTTCAGTCTAAAGGTTTTCAAAGAAAGGAGATTTGTAAGTCTGCACTCAGGGCTGTAATCAATTTCATAATACTCAAATACTTGTTACTTGTGTGGTGTGTATGAAATACTTAGGGAAAAAGTATCCTCAGTTCTCTTATGCACGTGAAAGACTGGTTTACTAGGACCAGAATGTTAACTGTCCTTGTCTAGTTAAGTTAAAGGAGACAACACTTATTTTTTCAAACATTTGGTATGTATAAAATTGTCACTGTGTTAAAAGGAAATTAATATTTATTAACCTTCTCTCACTATACTCAAAATATTTTCAAATACGCTATCTTATTTTTCTGAAAACCCATACATCTTATGATCTCTGTTTTATTGACTGAGAAATTGATCCTCAGAGAAAGCATATAGCCTGCCAGTGTAGCACAACAGTTACTAGGTAGGTTTGTATCCAAATCCGTCAGACTCCAAAATTCCCAGTCTTCATACTGTTTATGCCATGAACATTGTTACGAAGTTAACACTGAGGTCTCTCATAATTCTTTAAGGAAGCAGGTAGATCAATAAATAAGAAATCACAGTAAATATTCCTGACTGAGCTTGAGGTTTTAAAGCAATGGTTCTCAGCCTGATGGGAACATTAGAATCACCTGGGGAAAATCTTAAAAATACCAGTGCCTGGTGGCCCCCCTGAGATTCTGCATTAGTATCTTTCAAACGCACCTTAAGTGATTCTCATGTGCTCCCAGGGGTGAGAGCCACTGTTTAAAAGGGTACATATTTATAGCCATGAGTTCGATTTATTATTTTTTTAAAATTACCTTTTCCTGACATTTGGTATTTATCTAGGATTATAGTTACTTTGCTAGTTATTTACAGCCTATCTTTGCTCCTGACACACTGTAGTGGTCCGTTGAAATGGACAAGGTTCGTGTAGAGCATAAGAGTTCAGGTTTTTCAGAAACAGTGGCAAGACCAATGATCTTTTAGCAAGTCTAATGAAATGGCAGGGACTTTGCCCTCTGCCTTCTTGTGTCAGTCGCACCCAATCAAACTGTGATCTTAAGATCTAGGACTGTAAGGTGTCAGGAGAATGGCAGCAGTTGATGATAAAGACTGCTTATGCTGCTGAAACTTGAAACAGAGCGGGAACATGTAACAACATGTGCAGATGTGCCTACTTTATTTTTCAGCTGTTTCTTTCATCACTTCTGAACGTGATCACCGTCATTGGAGCTGCATACTGCCTGATGGTGTCTGTCCAGGCTCTCGCGGAGGGCCCTCTCATTTGTAACTCTCAAGGCAACAGCACTTCCAGTTGCGAATTTTCATTTAAAAACTTAACGTGAGTAACCGTTTGCTGTCTTACACAGCTGCAGCTAGCTAGGTTAGAATAGTGTGGTGTTGACCCAGTGCCATGTTATCTCGCATGGGACAGATTCTTAGGGATTTAGCACATTAATCCCAATTGGCCCAATCGCAGAGAAATGGAGGAATCACTGCATTCAGAATGCTTTGGGTATGGTCTTGTCTAAAAGGAGTAGTTGACTTAGATGGATTACCCTTGTCTTTTAAAAATCTACGGCTGCATACGTGCATGTATATAAAAAATTTCTGGAAATATACACCAAAAACTTAACTTTCATCTTTGGAGAATGGTAATGGAGGATGCCCCGGGGGAGGGGAGGGAGCACTGACTTTCTCCACTTCTGATCTAATTTAATTTGTAAACCCTGGGACTTCCCTGGTGGTCCGGTGGGTAAGACTCTGCGCTCCCAAGGCTGGGGGCCCGGGTTTGATCCCTGGTCGGGGAACTAGATCCCTCATGCATGTCCCAACTAAGAAGTCTGCATGCCGCAACTCAAGATCCCACGTGCCACAACGAAGATCCTGTGCACCGCAACCAAGACCTGGCACAGCCAAAGTAAATAAAAAAAAATTTTAAAAAAAATTGTAGGCCCTAAGCATATATTACCTTTATAATTTGATAAATCGAATAAAAACACAATAAGTAAATAAAATCTAGAGGCTTACCTACAAGCCCTAAGAAAGAAACAACGCAGCAGCCAATGGAATCATGCAAACATAATAGAAACACACTGTCAGAATGACAATGAATCAAAAGTTTAACTCACAGAGTAACAAATAATGCTGAAGAGTTACATGGAAATGGTTCATTTCAGTCTTGTAAGATTGTTCTGTGCCTGAATCTAGGCACAATTTGTAAAACTGGAAGAAAAGAACAACCTAATTCATTTGTTACCTATATATTGTTCAGTATGGAAAATAACTAGAATTCACTTTTGTAGTTAACATGAAAAAATTTTTTCCCTTTTTCCTTATCTCGCTGCATTAAAAAAGAAAAATCTCTCAAAATTTGCATACCACAGTTGTGGATCAAAATCCAAAGAAACTCCCTTTACTAGTAGAGCTGGAGTAGAAAATTAGAGATTTCAACCACACATGCTATACACATTCAGTCCTCAGCGCATGGCTACTCACCATGTACCAGGCGCCAGGCCAAGCTGGAGGTCACAGCATCAAGGTATTCCCACTCTAGTTGGGGAGACAGACAGTTAACGGAGAGTAAACAACTACAGAAGAGTGACCCTACGCTTGCTGCAAACTGCAAAAAGCATACTCATATTCCGCATGCTGACATACTGTTGTTTTTCCCAGGCTGCACATCAGTTGCTGGTATCCAGAAATGCAAACTCTCTAACACTTAGTCCTACTGTAGAAAACCAAAGATAAATCATGTCAGGACGGATGTGTTAGGGCTAAAAGTTTCTCATTCTCCATACCTTGTTACAACAAGGTTTTAACCAGACATATCTGAAATGTCTTTTGTGAGCAAAAATTGTACATCTGGTTTAAGAACAGACGCAACACAGCAGTTTTGCACTAAGAACTGAGCTCCTTGAAAGGGGGAGCTCATTTATTTTAGTTTCTTTAGCCAGTAGAAGAGCGCCTGCGTGAATAGGTGCGACCACAGGAAATTGTTAATATTCAACCCTTTCTGACATAGAAAATTTCATACAGTTCAGCCTAAGAGTAGATCCTCTGTAGATGCTTGTTGAATGATGGGATATATGATGTCAACGTTTTACAACTGTTAAGAGTACAACGGCACACGCTCAGAAACCCTCATCTTAGCTATAGTTTCTGGGCACGATGTGTCAAAAGCACTTTGTTTTACTATACATGTCTTCTTCTAGGCACAATGCTGCATTCTTTAGATGGTCAGTGGTATTCTTGAATATCTTATTTTTATCATTTCTTTCATTTTGTGCAGTGCCGTTCATCCAGAATCCTTCGATCTGCAGTGGTTCTTCAACGACTCTTGTATTTCTCCTACGGATTTCAATAATCCCTCCATCAACAACACAACAGCCAGTAACTGGAGAACATACAGCTTACACTTCAATTCTATAGAAAACAAACATAGGATTATCCATTTCTCAGTATTTTTAGGTCTACTGCTCGTGGGCATTCTTGAGACCCTGTTTGGGCTCAGTCAGATAGTCATTGGCTTCCTCGGCTGTCTGTGTGGAGGAGTCTCTAAGCGAAGAAGCCGAATTGTGTAGTTTAATAATAATAAAATGGAAATACCAGTTTGAACCATTTGAGAATGACATTTAAAAGACATGCTTTTAGAAATTCAATAATGGAACCTTATCTAGAAAGCTGTGGATGAGTCAGTTTAATCCAAAGGTTGTTTTTAAAGTCACTTTTGATGTACTTAAAAAACAAATCAAGCTTTCACACTGAAGCATGTTGGTAAATGCACATTTTCAGACGGAGAGAAAAATATCATCAGTGGTTGACTTTGGGGAAAAGTGGAGAGAAGCTTTCAATTTGTCTTGTGTCTTTCTGTACTTCTGTACTATTTGGATTTTCTAACTATGTTCTCACATGTGGAGAAAGGAAGGGAGGGAGGAGGGTAAGCAGGAACAGAAGTTATATGGGAAGCCAAAGTATGGGACCTTTTTATTGCATTTCTTTATACTTAAAAAAGGTTAAATATATACAGTTGACCCTTGAACAACACGGGTTTGAACTGTGCAGGTCCACTTATAATGCAGATTTTTTCCAATAGTAAATACTAGAGTACTACACGATCTGCAGTCGGTTGAATCTGTGGGTGCAGAGTCCTGGATACAGAGAAACCGAGGATATGGAGGGCCAACCGAAAGTTACATGTGGATTTCTGACTGCATGGAAAGTTGGAGCCCCTAACCCCTGAGTTATTCAAGTGTGAAGAGTAATCTAAATACAATCAAGTTTTTAGACCTAATTCAGCTTACAGAAAATCCAGGGAAAGAGGACATTATTCAGACAAATTCAAAAGGTGGGACAGTAAACAGACAATAGTCCCTTGTTTTCAACAAGAAAATGTAGTATAAGAAAAATAAAAGGTTGGATGGGTGGAGGGAACTATTCTAGATTAAGAGAGCAAAGAGACAGACATGATTCAACCAAATGGATTATGTGAGCCTCGTTGGGGATAACTGGGGGAACCTGTACAAGGACTGGTTTAGGTAATATTAAGGGCTTACTGTTAGTTTTTTTATGCCTGATGATGGTTTTATGGTTATGTAGGAAAATGTCCTTATTTTTCAGAAATGCATATTTATGTGTTTGGGGGAAAATGTCATGTTTTTAAGACATTTCAGCTAAAAAATGAAGCAACTGAAAAATGTCCTTACATTTAGGTGATAGGCATATGGCAATTCATTACACTCTTCAATTTTCCTATGTTCGCATTTTTCACAATAATTAAAAAACAATAAATACCTAGGGAAAAAAAAATCAGTCTTTCGAAATCTGGCTTATATAGATGCCAAACTTTAAGACAGGATAACAAAACAGTGTATTTACCATATTAAAATGTTATAAAATAGACAAAACTCAAAATCTACAATTTTCTGAATATGATCATTCCTGCTTTTTATTTCAATTATTTATATTCACTGGGCTTAAGATTTTAGAAATAATTTACAATACATATATTATAGCTGTCCCCCTCCCCCCAATCAGTAACATCAAGAACTTACAGGCATTTTTTTCTGAACCCATTTACTGTATAAAGACCTTCTTCCTATGCTCCTATAAATACCTATTTATCCTTAAGGTCTAGCTTAAAAATCTACTACTTGAGAAAGCCTTCCCAGAGTGCATGCTTTCAACAAACCAAGTTAGCACTTACCCAAACCACGATTATCATACCTGTCACAATGTAACATATTTTTGTTTATAAATCTATCACTTTAAGACAATTTAAGGGAACAGGGACCATGTCCTTCTCATCCATTTATTCATTAGCTCTTCCCTTCTTCAGGTCCTCAGCAAGGCCTCTTCTCTGCCCAGCTCCCACCTCCCACTCCCACCTGTCTGATCTCCGGCTAAATCCTCTTCATCTTTCAGACTTCAGCACAAGTTATCACTTTTCCTGAGAGGCCTTCCCTAACAGCCTAATGGAAGGCAGGCTTCCCTTTACTCTCTCCTTTAGCGTTCTTTCATTTACAGCAGGGGTCCCCAACCCCCGGGCTGTGGACCAGCAGCGGTCCACGGCCTGTTAGGACGCGGGCCGCACAGAAGGTGGTGAGCGGCGGGTGAGCGAGCAGAGCTTCAGAACCTGCCGCCCCCATCGCTCTCGTTACCGCCCGAACCATCCCCCACCACCCCATGGAAAAAACGTCTTCCACGAACCCAGTCCCTGGTGGCAAAAAGGCTGGGGACTGCTGATTTACAGTACTTATCACAATGGCAATAGCATTTTAAAGTGTACTTGTTTCTTAAATTTCACTCTCCCCCATAAGACCATAAGCTGCATGGGTACAGGGATATGTTTCTTTTATTCACTCCCGGTATAGTCAGTACCAAGTACAGTGCCTGATACAAAGTAGGGCCACTACGAATATTTTGTTGAATGAATTAATCCTATCTTTAGTACTCAGCTTTTAGCCAAGACTCAACGCTTATTAAATGAATGTCTAACTGCCAAGAGTCAAAAAATTAAAACACAAGTAAAATAAACACGACAGCTCACTGTATTTGACTGAACAAGTCAATGACAGTGCGTATAATCTTCATTAGCCTGGAAATGGGTGAGAGATGACCCCAGTTTTCTACAGGGCCATGAACAGAGACGTGAGCCTCTCATTTCAAAGGGCAAAAGAAAGGATGGCTGGCAATAGCACAATCAGCTGAAACAGCTGGCAAGTTAGTTGTTTGCAATTTTGGTCTTGTGGAAACTGCAGCCTTGGATTAAATGCCTAAAGCCTATGGGCCACTTGTGGTGAGGTGGCTTCTGGGGACATGCCATCTCTACCCTGGTACCTAAACTTACAAATGCATGTCTATACACCCTCCCCCCCCCACACACACATACAACATGCACCTAGTCATTTACAAAGCTCATTGTTTTTTATTTCTCACTTCCGTTCCCATGTTCAATCTCACTTTGGAATCTTTATACTTTTATTTTTTTACTGCATTCACCATCTGAAACACTCTCTCCCTGTTCTTGGGCATATATCTCAAATTCCTCCTCCTTCATAAAATTATTTTTATAATCCTCTAATTCTTTAATAAGCCTTATTTCCCTCCTCCTCCATTAATCTGTCAATTGCTTAAGAGCAGGGCTTGTGGTGCATCTGCTATAACCGCTTACTACTGAGGTCAGTGTTGTGCACACACGAGTCTCTACTTACTGACACGATAATACATTGTAAGTAAAAGAACAAGTTATGGTAGTTACGTTTTTCCAAACTTGAGGCCAGAAAAAGTTCAATTTCAGTGTCAAATATGATCAAGAAGCTGGATAACATACATTCATACAGGAAAAGAAGGAAAGCTCTCTTGCAAATATATTTTCATAAAATTATCCCTCAAAGTGTCAATAACCAGCAAATGCTTCAACAAGTATTCCTAGAAGTGAAAAACACCCAACCATAGAGTTCCGAAAGCAGTGGCACAATGTACTTGCTACACTTGTACCTGCTACTTAGTTGTATGGCACTAGTGAGTATGGTAGGTTGATTACTCTGTTACTGGCCCTGACTGTATCCTTTTCTTCCACTGTTCCCTGCATCTGGAATCTTTTCTTCATTCTCTGCTTGTTGAAATCATATATTTATTTATTTCAAGGTTCAGCTCAAACATCTAAGAAGTATTTCCTGACCATCCTGACCAGGAGTGAATCTGTTCCTCTCAACTCCCAAACCACTTTCTTACAACGATGCAAAATGACTTCCAGGGGAGGGAGGCTGGCATAGCTGGGCTTGGTTTTGGAGTTAGAGAGACTCAAACTCTTTTGTTTTTAGATCTGTGACAAGGTGAAGACATGTTTCTTTGTTGTCCCCTTTTGGATGGTAAGTTGATTTCTCATTTACCCTTTCACTGAGGGTGTAGTTTTTGGGGGTTCGAGCTTCATGCAGGAATCTCCTGTTACAGCTAGTGCCTGCCTAAGAAGACATGGAATTATATCTCCTACCCCCGTACAGCCATTAAGAGAGAAAGTTCTAGGACTCCAGTGTTTGGTAAAAGTCAATAGGGAGAAAAATAGCTTTTGTGCTTATCTCCTGGAATTCCTGCTCATGTTCATTTTTGACTTTTATGGAATCAATCCTTTTCATGCCTGCCCAACAAAAGAGGTGTTAACTTTATCCACTGTTTTTTTTTTAAAATTTAATTTAATTAATTTATTTTTGGCTGCATTGGGTCTTTGTTGCTGCGCACGGGCTTTCTTCTAGTTGCGGTGAGCGGGGGCTTCTCCTCGTTGCAGTGCGCATGCTTCTCATTGAGGTGTCTTCTCTTGTGTGGAGCACAGGCTCTAGGCGGGCGGGTTTCAGTAGTTGTGGCTCACGGGCTCTAGAGAGCAGGCTCAGTAGTTGTGGCGCACGGGCTTAGTTGCTCCGCGGCATGTGGGACCTTCCCGGGCCAGGGCTTGTACCTGTGTTCCCTGCATTGGCAGGCAGATTCTCAACCACTGCGCCACCAGGGAAGCCCTTATCCATTGTTTTTTAAATCATTTTTGTAGTTTCAATTATTCACAGAAATTACCTTGAGATATACATATAAAGATAGAATTAATATAATTAATGACATCATTAGGATATTATAAGTCAGAAGACTTTCATGGGTAAAAAAAATTGTCACCAAACTCATGATAAACCCTAGAAATTAAAAAAAAGAATCCTTCCTCCAAGTACTTTTTTTTTTTGGAAGGACAGGAGAGAAGCAAGAATAGAACAGTTCAATATACCTACATCTAAGGAATTTCCCCTAATTGCCTTTCTCAAAACTCACTGCCTTGGTAGAAAGATACTGAAGGTGTATGGAGAATACTGCACCTAAGTAAAATTCTATCCACTTCTGAAACAAAAAAACGGAAAAAAAAGTTTGGGAACTAAAGGCTCCCAGCACTTGGTTTCACTGATGCATTTAATCTCATCAGATTTAGTATATCAGCTAAATACAATGGAAAAAGCAACACAACTGAAGGTATTTTTATCTGAACCACTTTATAGACACTACAAATTAGAAAAACAGCTGTAACAAAACCAGCGCCTACCACTACCAGGACGAAGATCTGAAAGGAAGCAAGTGGGTTCTTGCTACCTGCCAAGGCATTAATTGCTTTACTTGCTCCAGAGCCGGGAAAACTTAGGTGCATATAAAGAAACATGATATGGAATATAGCTCACAGCACAATATGATGAAATAAAATCTTTTGATACACAAATATAGCTTTGGTTGACAGTTTATTAAATACACTACATTTGTACCTTATTCTATAGCTTTTTAAATCATTCACGCATGGACTTAGTAAAAATGTACTTTATAGAAAACCATCTGCAAAACTAAAATAAAAATAAAAATGCACATTTTGCCCACATCTTAAACTGCTGAAAATGTTAGGAATTATTTTATCGAAGGTGATCCTGAAACATGAGGTGACTTGAGTTTATTAAATCTGACACCAGACCATGACTTCAGTAGTGTTAATGTTGAAATGTGGATGCAAAAATGTCTATCAACTAAACTGTTTAATCTAACAGTGTTTGAGAAACAGGACAATATAAAGTATTATTTTTCCTTTACAGACACTTCTCTAAATCCATTTTCTGTACACTTTTTTCCCTCCCATTCATAGAATTAGCTGTGCAGATTGATGAGGCAAAAACAAAACAAAACAAAACAACAAACAAACTAGATCCTATTTACAAAACATGCAAAGGGAGAATTTTAAGTAGGTGTTAGGGCAGAACTGGTTAAAACTAAATACAGTCGAGTGACAGGATATATACCTTTACTCCTGCAAATATAAGTCTTTACCCCATCCTTTCTGGGAGAAATACATTTTCAGGGTGGGGACTGTAAAACGGCATACAATGCAAAGACAGAAATAAAGAAGTTTGCAAATTCTTTATATTTCCAGCTGTTGAGACAGTATTTTTGAGTTGAGGTTACCCCTAGCGGCGAAACCAGAGCCAGCTGTTAAGCAGCCAGAAGGCTACAGTAATTGAATACATGACCATTTCTCTTTTAGCACGTTCTTTGTTCTCCTCTTCCAGAAGCTGTAGACGTCTATTTAGTTTGATTATCTAAGTAAAAAACAACATCAAAAAATGAATAGAAGCTTTAATGCATGATGCAGTCAGATTCTTATAAAGTAGTTTAATTTGTAAAAAGAATTATTACAAACATGAAGAGTTTCATTTGGAGCAAAATAAAGAACGCTATATATAGAAAAAATGTTATGCACGACAGCTTAAATTCACTTAAATTCTCTTCTCTTATGAGCTTCTGTCACTCAGCTTCAGTTTTTCATCTTTAACCTGCTTTAACTGTTCTATGCCTTCTCTGAGTTACTAAAAGGATCCCAATAATTAACCTACTGTAGTGGGCCCTGTGACCTGCCACCCATGCCCTTCAGGACTAAAAGGCTAATTCTCTACCTGTTTGTAGGAGTGTCACTGGTTGACGGCACTGTCCTCGGCTGTTGGTCCTTACTGTGAATAGCCCTGGGCTGAACAACTGCCTTGCCCAAGTTCATGCTCCCTTATGAAGGCAGCATGCATTCACCGACTGGTCTGTGATAGGGTTAAAGGCCCAGGCCCCTTGTTCCAACTGTGAAGGGCCATCTCAGCTTCAGAGCAACTTATGGATGCACTGGTTTGCTTAAAATGTTAGGGTTCTTTGTTATTGGCTAGAATTACATCAATCCATTTTGGTAATACTGCTTTGTGCTGATCAAAACATGTAAATAGTGGTTTAATATGTCTTTAATCAAAATGGGAAAGTCAATTATGGTTTAATAAATAGTTTGATAGATAAAATATTTTAATCCATGGGTTCCACTGGACAGAAAATGATAAAATGTTAGGAACTACCACTTTAAATATTATATGAATATAATTTAGGATTATATGATTTTTGGTATATTAAATACCTGTCGTCTTAATGAAGCTGCATCTACAACAGTCATGTCGTCTGAGGTTCCTTCAATCGTTGTATCTATATTTGAAATGCCATACCTAGCAGATAAGAAATAAAAATATAATTTAATATTAGAATAGAACTAAAAGTACCTGGCAAGTCAAATCATGTAATGTATTGTGTAATGCTCAGAGCATTGTTGAAAAGACTGATATTTAACAGTACAAATTAGTAAAATATTTACCAATCTGAACGGGTACTAATAAAGGAAAGGAAAGAGCTTAGGGTAACAACTACGTACAATACTAGGAAAGTGTCCTGGAAGTTTGCGAAAGAGAAGAAACCCTGACTAAAGATATAAATAAGGAGACACTTTTCAACTCAGAGGGACTGGCAGTGTTAAAAAGGACAGCTGGCTGAAAAGATCTGAGAGCTGCTATGCTAGCATGTAACGAAATACAAGTCTCCCACCATCTGATGTCTATATGTGGTTCCTCAGAAGTCCCTGCTGAGACTCATGGCAGGGAACACAAAGTAAACAAACTCCAGCTAAAAAAGGAAGACTGATCATTTTTTATTTCTCCTCCTCTTCTCAGTGCCTCTTCTCCTGCCATTTCTACTCTTCACTTCTTATTTCCAATTACTTAATCTCTACTGTGTCTCCACAGAAGCAATTATACAATCACCTGAATACATCTTGTCACTACATTCAGATCCAGAATTTAAATACTATAATTAAGAAGCGGTGTATAAAATAATACTGGAAAGCAACTAAGACAAACCCTAGAGAAACATTAAAAAGTACTTCTTGTTCAAATGCAGTTACTTCTAAAGGCGCACTGATTTTTAAATGAATGACAATAAACTTCTGAGATACAAATGCACACAAATGCTATTATTCCTCTTTGCCCAAATTTCCACTTTTAAAATATATTTTAATTAAGATACAATTTACATACCATATAATTCACCTTGTATATTTACATCCTTACTATTTTAATCCTGTATGGTTATTTCAGTAAAATGGCACATTAACTTTTCCAAATGAGTGGATTATAAATAAACTGAATTTAAAAGTTACTCCTGTGTAATCTACAGAGTTGGCACATAGAGCGTAATATTGATATTTTTAATATTTCAAGCAAGTCCCTATTACAAAAAACATATTACCACACAAAGGTGTATGAAGAGAATTATATTTTTCATCCAGACACGTTAAAGACAAGTCTATTCAGAAAATCCTTTTGTTACAAATGCCACTGAAAATAATTCAAAAATACTTTAATAAAGAATGTAAAACAATTTTTAATTGTATAATCCTGCAGTGTCATCATTCTGAACGCTGATTTTAATTACATAGGTTGCAGTTTCAATGATAGATGGTGCGTACTGACTTTAGATAATCTAGAACAATCTCTAAATGTTCTTTTTATGGCTAAATTAACTGGCTTTCTCCTCATCTGCCCCTTCCTTCATGGGAACAGAGCAAATATTCTGGAATACCGAGAGTAACGGCATCAGATAGAGAAGTTAGCTACTAAGTTAGTAGGTGCTAAGAACTATGGCTTTACAAACATCTGAGTTAATTGTTCCTTTGAACATTAAGCAGAATTCTTAAACAATTAGTGGAAAAAATAAGGGTTGAAGATTCCTCTTCTCTACACTTTATCCTCAAAATAAAACTTTTCTATTTCTGTGAGGTCATACATGAGATAAACAATTGGGAAAAAAAAAAATCAAACAGTAGAAGCAATTGCTTCAAAGGTAAAGGGACCCAGACTGAAGAGAGAGAATGAAGTATAACTGAAAGGGACTCCCACAATTTAGATCCTGAACTAACTAAGGTTTTAAATATCTGTAAAGGAAATCTTCATTTGCTAAGAAATCTAAGGATATGACAAAAGACTTTACCTGTGTAATTCGACTTAAAACTAAAACCTGTATTGATCAGAGCTAAAAACTCTGTAAGAAATTTAAGTCAGATCACTGCCTGAAAATACTTTCACAGAAAAATAAAAGGATCACAAACTTACGAGAAATACACAAGGAAAAACTTAAAATGCACTGAGTTAATATTGTTAAAAGAAACAAGTCAGCAGAGTGGAAAGGGACCCCTAAGGACACACACTTCAATTTTCTAACCTGAATTCAGTATTAATGAGAAACCAATTATTTCCCTCTTTTCTTGCCTAAAAATGAACGTGCCAGCTTGCTTCCTCTCATCATAGAAATAATGCTGCCAGTTTTAAATCTACTGCTACAGATAATCCATTTCTGCTTAAAATAAATAAAATTGGCTCTGAAAAAATTACAGAAATGGTATCTGTAAATACCAACCAATTTTTTTTTTTTTTTACCCTAGAAGTTGGGAAATGAGATTTTGGCACCTGAGAACCTTAAAGTATTCGTATGTGCCATTCTATCTGTCATTGTGCATGCCAGGAAGAAATAACTACTCAGGCTAAGCATATCTGAAAGTGTGAAAGGGACAAAAATAAGAGACAAAAGCTTAATCAATGGATGACAAAAATTCTTAAAACTAAATTCTCTTTCTAAACATTTAACTTCTCAGGTTACCAATGCTGATTTCCCCCAATTTAAGACGATGCTTTACAGACACATTTATCTACACACTGAAAGTGACATTACAGACAATTAACAACTAAAAAGGAAATGCTGGACAGAACCTCAGGCAACAATTAAAATGATGCACATAAAACAAGGTTTAAGATTATTTTTTTCTGTGTTTTAGCATGATCGCCTATAAGCTATTAAAACCATGTTTAAATACCCTATCACTGATGTTCCCATGATAACGTATCGTAACTATTTTTCTTTATACTCTTTTGGCCAAATGTCATGAATGATTAGATTCACTGTTCTCAGAGAAAAACAGGATGTACTCATAGAGAAAAGCTGTAGAGATTCAAGCTATAATATAAAGGCGTGGCTACTACATGCATTACGTCCTGCAAACTACACGTTCGGTCAACTCTTTACCCTGGTAATTACAAAGTCTCAAAGTTTACCTGGCGTTGTCATGATGAGGGTTAGAGGTGGCGGCAGCAGACCCACCACGCAACACAGGTCTAAGGCAGGTTTTTGCGGGAGAAGGCACAAGACAGAATCAGGAACCAGAGAGTAACAAGATAAAAGCAAAAATAAGACAAAAATAAGACAAATAAATGTCAAATATGTTTGTATGTTTCAATATATTTCAAACACTTCAAATATCTTTGTCTCACTGTTCTCCATTTTATGATTTTCCTAAGTTTAATATTTTACAATGTGGTAAAAAACAAAGGGAACCTACATTTCCATAACAAAATAGCACCAGCATATAATTTTTTTGGTGCTTATATTTTGATTTATGAAATTCAAGACAGAAGACAACTCTGTTCAAAATGTATAATTTCTCTCTTCTAGTTGGAAAAAAACTCACCAGCAACTTTAGAAGCATGTCAAGAACTGGTTAGTAGCACCTGCATCATCATGGTTGCTCATCTGATATCAAAGCTCTATCTCAAAAACGAAAAATTTCCAGAAACTCCCATTTCTCACAATTCCTTGCCTCCCACCTCATTAATTTTGCTTAGTGCCTGATACCTTAATATAGCTGTGTCTCATTCAAACCCTCAGCTCTCAAGAGCAAAACTGCAAGCCTCAGTTCTGGAGCTAAGGAGATCAGGGACATGCTTTGAGGGGCATACTGCAGCACATTACAGGAAGTGCAATCAAATATGTGAGTCTGACCTTGAGAGACAACCAGGAGCGACATACAGGACTGCTGGAAATGAAGACTAAGGTGCACTGGGTTTTCACCGAGTACATACTTTGATTCTAGAGGACAATTAGTTCTCTACCTAGGTAAGCAGTAACCTTTCCAATAAATTTTATTTTATTTTTTAAATCAGAAAACAAAAGCTCTACGTGGTCACTGGTCAATTTCCCAAAAAGTAATCAGCAATATTTATAACCAGAGAAAGGAGACTGGGGTAGAGAACCTATATAAGGATTTGAAGAATTATTACATTCTGTTTTGAATGTCTCCTTCTCTACAGACTGATGAGGTTTTGCCTGAATTTAAGTATCAAGACAATTCTTACAGTAAACACTTAGTACCAAATGCACTATTTTTTTTCTGTAAGTTGGCACAGCTGTAGAATTTTGGTTACAATACAAATCACTATTTTATGTCAGGTCAATTTATACAAGAAAATTTTAATGTTTAGCTTGTATGTTTCCTAAAGGCACTGCTGGTGCTTAAAGAAATTTTCCAGAGCCTACAGGATAAGAGACTTTTGGGTCAGATGTCAGACTTCTATTTTGTTGGCTAAAGAACAGTGAAAAATTACATATGCTTGAGACAGGTTTTTAACTCATCCCATCCTACTAATTAATTTATTCTGTGACATTAGGAAAACTTACTTAACTACAATCCTACATTACATTAACATAAGAAAGGTTAAAAATGAAGCCACCGCTTTGTGTTACATAAAGCTTTTTTTAAAAAAATCATACATTGCTCAAAAGGATCTGCCAAATTCAACATATTCCACCACAGAGATTTCCCTTTTATAATGCAGAGCCAGAAAATAATACAGTTACCTTTCACAACGTATTTCATTTTGTCTTCTCACACTGGCAATTGACACATATAATATAAAAGTAAATTAGAGAGATATCTGGCAAGGTTAGAAACTTCAAGTACCACTTTCTACTGTAAATATGACTTAATACATTAAAAAATCTTTTTAAGTTTGAAAATATGTTTTGTAATTAAAGTGGCAAAAGGGAATGAGAGTCAAGGCTCTACAAGTTCCCGCATTAACTTGTATACTGACATTTTTGAGTAAATAAATGGTCTGACTTAGCAGAATATGTTTCTTTGCTAAAAAAAAATGGAAACTTCTACAGTAAGTAAACAGTTTGGATGTATCAGGAATTATATGAACATTTTAAAAATTAAAAATTTAAATTTAAAAATTATAAATAACAAACACTGTTTCAACTGCAACTTTGCATTTCTAGGTCTTCCAAGTAATATATTTATATGGATACTTGCAAAAAATATAAATTATTTACATACTGGTTTCTTATTCTTTTCATTCAAAGCTAGTATAATCTGTTAAAGAAATAATCAACCTCCCGCCCCTTTTTTTGGGTCATGCCACGCAGCATGCGGGACCTTAGTTCCCTGACCAGGGATCGAACCCTCGCCCCCTGCAGTGGAAGCGTGGAGTCTTAACCACTGGACCGCCAGGGAAGTCCCTCAAGATCCTTCTAAAAGTAAAACTTAAGCATGCTGAACATGACTAATCTGTCAATACTTAAATAATGTTCTTTCATAGGGACTAAGTTTCTTTTTAAAAACGTTAATATTTTGCATTGGCAAGTGAGATACGGAGCTCTAGCAGGTGTCAGAAGACATTTCATAACTAGCAAGGACTAAACAGCATTTTAAATCCAAAGAACATACCTGGTGCTTGTCCCAGGTGTTTGGGTAAATTTCTGACACCTCAGTTTTCCAAATGCACAGCACTGACTTACGTAAATAAACTTTTCTAATGTATACCTAGGATTTAACTTTGTTTTCAGATGAACTTGGTTTTAGATCATATAAGTTCTCAAGATGAGAAAACAAAAATACATAAACCTTTCAACAGTGTCCCTCAAAGTATAAACTAAAAATAGTTCTTATGCCAAACAACTGTGAAAACGCATTATTTTTTATGATAATAAAACAGGCAGACAGGTTTTTTCTTTCTTTCTGCCAAATAGTTCTAACTTAATTTAACTATACCTCATGTGATGGCTTAAGACCAAAGATAAGATATTGCATTAGCATAACAGCCAGGAATCAAAAGCAGAAAGGAAAAAAAATGATGTACAGAGCAAGGAACATAAAAGCACTTAAAACTTTATAAGCAGTATTATTTTATAGTCATGCAAATAGAACATTATCCAAATTTCACATTCCTATTTCTTGTATCTGGTAAGTCATGCTAGACAGTTCTCGTAGTAGAAATAAAAATTGATTTGGCACTTACAACTCTGATTAAATCTTGCTGAACATTTGATCATAAGAAATTTCAATGCAATGGGGAAAAAAAAAAAAACCTTTCAAAATTGAAAGCATCCAATAACACTAATGAGAATCTAATCCTCCAGGCTCCAAGGTGTGTATCCAGGAGCAAAGAATTATTAATACAACTACTTTATGAATTTTAAAAATCTCATTTAAGTGAATAAGAAAAGATCCTTCCCAGAAAAGGGAATTTTAGCTATCAATTTATTACAATTTTAAAAAATCACTTAAAGCTCAAAATAGTTTTTTATAAATAAAAGAATACAAAGTAAATTTTGTAATTAGTAAGATTTCTGATTTTGTACTTGTGAGCTTGAGGCACAATTTTTCCATTAAGGAGTAAAAAAATCCAACTATTTTTCCATATACTGCATTGAACTGTGTATATGTAGGGGGATGCGACAAATAATTTTAACGTACCAGGGCTTTGTCATCTAGCTATTATTTAATCTATATAGGATTTATAAACACCTTTCTCATTCAGATATTTTCACTATAACAGCATTTGATATGATATAATTTGACCTAATAATCCAGTCTCTTCCAATGACCTATTATAATTAAAAAGTTATAGAGGATACCTGGTGAAGAATAAATCTATGTTAAGGAGGGAGGAGAAAACAGGGCTTTGGAAATATTAGTCAGGTGCCAGGTACTTTATATTCAATATCTTTTTAAGGATCTCCCATGACACTAAATAAAGAATTTGAGTCCATTAACCCTATATCTTAAATAAAGGCAGGGGAAGGGGGAAGATTCCTCATAAGAATCCAGAAAACTAGGTTAATATTAGTATTACCCTTCTTTTTTAAAAATAGATGAAGAAAATGAGGCCCAGAGAAGCTAAGCAATTTGCCCAAGGCCATCATGTAGCTAGCTGTTCAGTGGGGTGGATCACGATTAAATCTGACCCTCTCCCTCGATCCATGTTTTTTCTTCTGAACCATGATGCTTCTTACAGGCTCCAAATATTCTAAGATAGTCCTTGAAGCTTCAAAGAGATAAGAGGGACTCTAAACCTTTGGGGAGGGATATATATACACACACACCCACACATGCATACACACCTATACATGAATACATATATACATAGATGTATATATAATTTTCCCCCTGCCATGAGTTTTCTCTCCTATGCTCTTTCTGGTGCAGCTTTAAGTCCTTGGGCCCACACGTATGGGAGCCCTGGAAAGGGTCAGAAACACTAGTCGAGCAGCAGGAGGTGAAACACCTGGGGCTTATGTGAGGATCAAAAGCACTTAATAACAAAGTTTGTTCACAGCAAGTCATAAGACATATCACTTCCTAAAGTAAGAAAACAGGTTTACTGGAAGGGCCAGCTAAATTTATTGGGAATTCTTCAAAATGCAAAATTAACAATCTAAAAAAATGATCATGAAAATTCAAACACAGAGTTACTACATAAAATGACTCACAGAGTTACTACATAAAATGTTTAGAGTTGAAGTGAAACTGACTGTACCTTCCTCATACTATGCCAAAAAAGCTCCCAAATTCCATCTTTTTAAAACACCATCTAGTAATGAAGCAAGGAGAAAAAAGTATTTGAAATAATGGCAAAAAATTTATTTGAATGAACAAGTCTAAGTATACTACTACTGATTTTACTTGGAGATGTTCGAAAGTTAGATACACTATCCATACTGAAAAAAATCAGCATTAAAAAGACAACAGCACCTGGGATTTTCAGTACAGGTCTGGAAATCCCTAGTTAAGAAGAAAGAAAAAAAAACGTCCTGGCAGCTACACTGATATCATCTTCTCAGATTTGCTTCCTAATCCAACCACATTAGTAACATAAATGATTAAATCAAAAGACTTACTGAAGAAAATGAGTACAGTTCAGTCCAACATCCCACACTCAATCCAAAAGTATCCCTCAGCATATCCCAAAATGGAATCAAGTACTTAAAACAGCTCAACAAAGTCTTGGGAAAAAAATCATATACTTCCCGTGTATAATTAGTTATTAACTGAATTCCCTCCCTGACTGAAGAGAAGCTAACAGAATCTTGTGAAATGTGAATTTTGGACAATAATTTCAAATTAAAAGAAAGCAAAGCAAGCTGTTTTAAACCACTGCATCTGAGAAAGAGACGAAGGTGCAAACATAAAAGGAAGACACCACAGTCCACTAAGGAGGAGCCAAAAAATATGCAGTAAAGTTGGCAAGAGTCACTGATGGCCAATCACCTGCGATTTTCATCCAGCACATCCAAGATCTGCTGGTAAGCCCTACGAGTGGAAGACTGGATAAGCGACAAAATGCCACGAGCAGAGGAAAGATTAGCTCCATCTTCAGGTAACATACGGGGAGGACAAACCCGAACCTGTTGTGGCGATGGTGTCACACTGTTTACACAAGCACAGCAAATGAAGAGAAAAACACTCAAGTCAGATTTTTATAAAACTTCAGCTCAGCAGTTTCCCCCAAAATTCATATTTTAAGAATTACCGTTTTCTTGCCCATTTTCCCCACCCTTCATTTTCCCCCAAAAGAGTCAAGCCAAAGAAGTTAATAAACATATTAAATTGTTTTAAAAAACCAGCTACCATGCAGCATCGTTAACTGTAGCTTTAAACATCAAATTAAACAAACTGAATATGAAGAACAACTTGAAGAGGGAAGAGAACTACGCAAGGAGTATATTCAACCCCCAGCTTCGGAGAAGCGCATTCTTTGCTTTGTGTGTATATTCCAATTCAGTAAACCAAGCCTCTAACAAACAACACTGCACTGCAACTCATGGATGGGCAGAATAGCAAGATAGAGAACTCTGGTATATATATAGGCGTCAAGGTTTACACGCATGAATCCAAAGTGATTCCATGAAAATGCCATTTCAAATACTTCACAAAGACAATGAAGCAATCTGAATTTATGACGAGTAAATTTAAAGATGAATTAAAGTTTCAGAAAGCTAACAAAAGCATTCTGATTACTTAATTACATTAAAGCATACGTTCCCTAGCTAAGTGCCTAAAACATAAAACTACTCCCAATTCTGTGAATACAATGAAAAGGTAAGGATGGATGTCAAACAACTATTTCTGGGTTGCTCAGTGACAGTAATCTTGATCATTCTCTCACACGTGAGTTGCGATTCACAATTTCTCTGGCTCCACGGACAGCACCTCCTAAAAGCTGAGAGCATTTGAATGAAGGAATTTTACAATTCTAACCTGAACTCTTTCTTTTCAGAGGCCTGTCTAATGTTAGAGCACGCTCAGCCATACGAGGTATTTAACTGATATATGGACTTGGCATCTGGTTTGTTGGAAGAGGTTTTGTTACAATAAGAGGACTATGGGAAGTGGGCTCAATATTTTTTCTCAGCGTCAGGGCAAGAACGCCTTAGACTAAACCTCATCCTTGTGTATTCTGTACGAAAGGGTGAAAGTGGAGCAGACAGTGAACAACTGAAAAGACAGAAAATTTTATTTTGATTTGTGTAAATCTTTTCTAACTTAACATGTATTTGTTTGGGAACCACAAAATAAGTGGAATAATGTTTGAAAGGGTAACTGTCATCTAATATTATTCCCAGAGTCCCAGAAAATTAAAAACAAAATCTTCTCCACAATTTTGTGAATAACTTTCAATGTCTCGATGATCCAAAGTGAGAAGTACAATAAACATGAAAACCATGTTTTCCAAAGACTACTTAAAAGAGAAAGATTTAAGCCAAATCTTGGCATACTGAGAGATTAATCTGTCGGGGCTGATTCACCATAGGAATTAGGCCTAATCATGTCAAGGTAAATGCAATTTTTCAGACGCAGGTTCATGGATAGTTACCTTAAACGTCTGTCCACAGACTAGGAATCTTCTGTAATATATATAACATATCAACAACAGTATATATATATAGCTTATCAACTGACCCATGGTACTTGGCAAAACCCACACTGGGTATCCAAGAAGAGTAAAAGAATCAGTATATCTGGGACTCAAAGTCTAGGTACTAGCCTTGCACTCCTAATTCTCTTTAGGCAACATGGAGAAAACCTGAAGCTCTTGCTCTTTGTGAGAAACCAGACTGAATTCATGTTAGAAAAGTGTCACCAGAGGCAGGAATAAAGTGGCCAGTTCTGCGTCAACATAAACAGGCAATCCATCTTACACTCTTCTTGATAGCAGTGCCAACATACCTGGATAAATTTATACTTAAGCAAGTTTTAAAAGACTAATCAGTACAATATCTATAGATATAATTAAAGCGTTTGTCTTCGTATTTTGGGGCTAAATTGAACACTTCACAAATCACTTTGTACTAGTAAATAAATTAGCTACATACATATTAAAGTCTATAATGATCAATATTTAGAATTATAATCTTAGAGCAAAAACGCCGACAAACTGAATCCAAATCCATAAAAAAAATTTGATGGATTTTTGCCCATTAAAATTTAAAAGGGAAGAAGGCTTCCTTTGATAGAACTCATTTTGTCAGAAATAAGCAATAGGAATTGTTTATTAAGTTCTAAAAGTACAAGTTTTTCCTGTCCCTATACAGGAAATCAGGTCATCTAGCATAAATTATTTTCAGATTAACTGCAAGGAATTCTTAACATGGAATGCACAGAAGACTGAGTTTTAAAAACAGTCTATAAGATCACTTTCAATTCTAAGATTCTATGATCACATAAAACTGGAATATGGTATTAAATGGAAAAAAATCCTACATGGTCCGTAATTGTAACGTAATAAGAAAACATGTTTATGAAGAAAGATAAAAGTTAAATTAAGTCTTCATCAATACTAGTAAAGATATTTCATCAAAGACTAACATCAAAAACATATTTGGACTTCAGGTTGTTTCTGAAAAGTAATTAGTTTCAAAGATTAGTAAGAAATCTGACTTTTCATTAATTTATACGGCAATCTTTCATAAACAGCAAAAACAGAGTAGGAAGTATTTTATACAATACTTTGGGCAGTGTACGTATAGATTAAATGCCCTTGATTGTTAATATTTATTTCTATCTACAGATGAACTGAACGATTAAATCATAAGATGACCATAGTTCACCCTAATTAGAAGAAACAGTCTAGCAATTCTTTCTTCTTCAAGCTTTAAGCAGTCTTGCAAGTCTCTTTACAAATAAAAAAATTTAAACTCAGCCATAAAAAGGAACGAAATTGGGTCATTTGTAGAGACGTGAAAGGATCTAGAGACTGTCATACAGAGTGAAGTAAGTCAGAAAGAGAAAAACAAATATCGTTTATTAACACATGTACGTGGAACCTAGAAAAATGATGAACCGGTTTGCAGAGCAGAAACTGAGACACAGATGTAGAGAACAAACGTATGGACACCAAAGGGGGAAAGTGGTGGGGGGAGGGGTGGTGGTGTGATGAAATGGGAGATTGGGATTGACATGTATACACTGATGTGTATAAAATGGATGACTAATAAGGACCTGCTGTATAAAAAATAAATAAAATTCAAAAATTAAAAAAAAAAATTTAACATCAAAAAAGAATAAGCCCCATTTTAGCAACTGGTCTGACGCTAGCTGGGATGTCCAGCACTGGCATCAACTGTGGCAGGAAACAGTTCAGAGCTGAGTTTCATCTCTGTCCACTCATCCACCCAACCAAAGTGGACTGACTTCTTGGTTTTTTTTGTTTGTTTTGACACATGAACTATTGTGAAAAATTAAAAAGTAAACATATTGCAAAGGCACTGAGATTATTTAAGCAGATGGTATAATATTAGTAATTTAATAAAAATGCATGTTGATGATAAATTGATCCTAGTAATGTTACAAAACAGCAAAATCTGTTTTATCTCTTTCTTTCATAAAAGATAAGGAAATTTTGAAGAACGCACTTAAATTTACCATGCTATTTCATTAGTAATAGCTCTCTCTCATGCTTACAGGAAATCTTACTATACAACTGCTGAGTAAACAACACTAGCCAATGTCAGAACTCAAATTTAAAAGATTTACTTGGCATAACTATGTCATTATTACAAGGTAAGTCCAAAGTCAAACACCTCTTTCTGCGTGGGTTGTCATAGGAACAGTGTTTCTCAAACTGTGAGGATAATCTCTTTGGTGAGGGTCCAGCCTCTTCCAAAAATACAGTAAAGGTAAAACAGTAAAAAGGGGGAGAAAAAATTCTCACTGAAACACAAATTCTGTACCATTTCTTTTGAAATTTTAAATAGAGAGAAAGCTTTAATTTGTTGCCACTAAGGTAACTGACTAGTTCTTAGAAGCATAACAAGAGAATGGGAACAGGAGAAAAATCATTGGTTGCCAGAGTGGCTTCTGATACTTAAGAACTACATTAGCTGTTGAATCTTACACTGCACGCCAAAGTGCCCCCTCCCCTTAGGAGGCCAGTCATTCCCACACCTCGTTCTAGCACATGTACAGAAAGAGTGGGTTTAATGATCTCAAAATATTCTTCCAAAGCATAATTTTAATCTATGGAATTAAAAAAAAAACTTAATGACAAACTACACTCAGACTCTTTGTCCTTCTGGGTGAAAATGAACAAGAAAAGACAGTATGCTAAAATTTTCAAAAAGATTGGGATCACTGAACCTCGTTCAACTGAATCTATAGAGGACTAATATGCCAACCAAAGCAAAATGAAGGAAATGTAAAAGGATGCTTGGTGTAAATTATTCCATTTTACTTTCACCCTTATACCCAAAATCATACATAACTTCCTTGGTCTAGTTATTTTTTTTCTTAACAAAGTGTATGATGACAGCTTGAGAAATCCTGAAACAGAGGTACTAAAAAGCCAAACAGTAAGAGAATTAGGGCATTACATGCCAATTACCTGGTGAAATATTAGTATAACAAAAAGCCTGCAAAATTAAAACAACTCCTGTTTGTGAAAAGCAGAGCAGATAAAATCTTACGTGTACTCCGGTGCAGAAATCGGTGCCTGGAAACTTGAAATTTTATTTCTTGGGGCAGAATCTGATCTGTGCCACCTTAAATAATAATTATGCTTCTTTTTACATATTCAGCTTTTATAACACAAACAGAAAGCTAAATACGATTCTACTGTCAATCGTTTCTGTGTCAGTAGCTGACAATAATCAGTCCTATTGTCTCTTGAAAGTAAATAATAAAACAAAGGCCAGTGTTTCTGCTCTTATACCCATATAGACTTCTATTCTTAAAGCCAAGGAATAAATAAAGTGGAGGCAGGCAATGGTTCATGCACAATGACACACAAACAATCTCACATTACAAAGAAAAGACTAAAGTAGGTAAAGACAGGAAGAGTCTAATAATTACTTTGGTAGAGGTAAAATACAGCCGTGTTACATTAATAGTTTCCTCCTTACCACATTGCCAACATTAAATACATAATGTGCTCATTATATAAAAATTCTAAAGTTCACTCAATGTAGATTCTTAAAGATGAATACAATTATAAATTATAAAATTAATAATGGTAGGAGAAGAAAGGGCAAGGTTACATTATTAACAAAAAGATGGTTAAGTATGTTACCATGTAACGGTAACATAAATAACTACCAAAACAAAAAGTATGGTTGAGTAATGTAAGCAATTCATTGCAAAAATTGTATAGTTAAATATTCATGTCATTTTTACTACCAAAAATTAAAACATGAGATTCTGTTTTATTTAAAAATGCCATTAAGGCAACTTAAAGAAACAAAGAATTCAAATATTAGTTAACTTTGTTAACCTTTTCTGTTATGAGGACTTACATTACAGGTAACTGCAAAAATATCTATGAACTAATCATTTATTCTAAATCATACTTTACTAGGCTGGTTTTTATATTTAATAGAGCTGTTTCCTTTCTCTTCAACTGAACTCAGCTATCAATAATATATACTTTGTGGGGGAAAAAAACAAAAATGATGCTATAGTAAAACAGTCCTGTTTTTATTTCACTAATGGGAAGTTTCAAAGTAATTATGGACCTAAACAATAAGCCATATCTTTATATAATAGGAAAGTTTATTAGAAACTTTTGGTGCCTTAGAAAATATTACAAATAGAAAATAGCAAAAGCCCTCAGGTGTATGTTTAATCATTCTGAGAGGGTACTAAATATCAAGAAGCTACCTTCACCATAAATTATATAGTCTTTTCACCATTTGTGTAACATAATCGAATATATTCTAGAAAAATGGATTCCATGGACTGGCTGACATCACTGTAAGCCAGGTACCTTCAGGGAAACATACAATTATCATAAAAATTTCATAGTAATAATGGCTGAACCTTTCAGATAGGCCTTCCTGGAAGGAGACGTATATTCTTTTAAACTTACTACCTTCCTATATAACCCTTCAGAATAACTCTAACTACTTTAGGAGACATTTAAAGATTCCCCAAGAAACGAGAACCGTTATAGTTCTCCTTTGCACCTAACACAAAAAAAGAGAGACCCTTCCCCCATCAAAATCCCTCTGCATCCCTATACTCTTTAGTCAAGTCTGAATTAGAACTTGATATGGTTTAACAGAAATAGTATAATTGCATTGTGCTCTAGTTATTTTGTATGTAAATTTAAATGTTTTGCTTTTAGCTAGATTTGCAAGCTCTGTGAGAGGCGTATCATCTGATTCTTTGGCCGTTCCCAGAGAAACTAATATGGACTTTCCTGGTGGTCCAGTGGTTAAGACTCCACACTTCCAAAGCAGGGAGTGCGGGTTCGATCCCTGCTCAGGGAACTAAAATCCCATGTGCCGCGTGGCCAAAAAAAAAAGTCAGTTTGAGAAGCTAATATGATACTTGATATCAAACATGGTTCATGGTGAATGAGCTTATGAAAACTGACTGAAAATTTAATGAGGAAGAAACATTAATTTATATTAACAATCTAAATCATCAATGGCTTTGAGACTTAAAATTCTGACCAGTTTTTAAAGGGATATTTTATTTTTAAAAACCCATTAATTTTAATAAAACAACAAAAAAGCACTTGCCCAATTTAAAACATCTTATAGTGGGGTAGCTTTAAGATCAAGGTATAACAGAACCAAATGAGCAAGAAAGGTTTACACAAATAGTCTGTTAATGTATTTAAATTTTTGGAAAATGAAAGGGATCCAAGAATTCAATGACTCAGTAGGCAGAGAGCTAAAAATTAATCCTGGAAAGTAAAAAAATTCGACTTGCTTACGCTACATTGTTTACCATGGCTCATGAGAAGCAGAGCTGGAAAGGGCTAATCCTGTGACAATCTTATAACAAACTGAGTAACCTGAAAATAAAGATGCTTCCTTAATAAAGTGTTTTCCTTTTATTTTATATTTCCCCCACCAACCTACACGCTAGATAAGCATTTTTGAAGGCTACATAGAACTGAGCACTTACTTTTATTAATTTTTCTTAAGTATACTTTATAGGAGATTCCCAAAATAAGCAAATCATATTTATAGAAGACTATCATACACACAGAAGAGGATAACAGTACTGAAAAATTCTCACAACTAACAAAATGGTCAGACTTTAAGGCTATAAAGAGTATTGCAAAAATATAAAGTTGATGTAAATGTATAGTAGATTTCAAACACTATTAGAATTATTTTTTTCTCCAGGTTCTTAGGCATAAAACATACACTTCCTCACCTTTTTTAATATCTGAGAGTTTAAAAAAGGAAGTAAATTATTTAGAAAAGGATGGGACAGACAGTATATGGAGAAAACTTAATGAAGGAGATACAATGCTTAGTGGTTCTACTCACATGGAGTCAGTCCTGACCAGCTGTCCGTTTTGGCGAACAGCATTTTCACTCATAGAGCGCTCTCTTTTTAGCCTGCCAACTGCACGGATCTGTTAGGCACAAAGAAAGGGAAAGGAATAGAGAATATTCTTAATAGCCTAGTAACTGCTTAGCAGCAAAAGGACCTTTATCAAAGGCTAGCCACAAAATTTACAAAGAACATAACCGAGAACTGCTACCAGGTATGTGTATTATACGTAGACATGTTAAAAAAAAAAAAAAAGAACACCCTACTTATTATAATGCAGATGAACTTAGGAATGCTTATCTTCTTTACAAAAAAAGTTACTTCTAGTTTCTTTTTAAGTATCAATCTTACTTGGCACAATTATTAATATTTTTATCATAATTTATACAATATACTTACATTATTTAAGAACAATTTACAATAGTTTTTAAAGGCACAAACACTATAGGACATGGGATATACTTGTACTCAAATAAGTGTTCCTGGCTTCTGGGGTTGAAACAAATTCAGATTTGGTTGGATATCTGAAAACTAAACTTAAAAAAAGTTTTACTAGCTTAAAGGTTTTAGCATTCTAGAAATAGCCACAATCTTCCATCTCACACGCTCTTCTTACAAAATGTTATCACTGACCTCTTTCCATTAAGGAATAGAATCTATGTTCCCTTCCCTTGAAATTGGGTACTCTAGTGACTGCTGCAGAGATGATACAATGTGACTTCTGAGGTTATGTCATAAACAACAACAAGGCTTCTGCCTTTTTCCCCTTCCCCAGGGGGGCTGTTCAAGATTGGAACAATGACACCATGATGTGAGAAAGCCCAAGCAGCCACACAAAAGGCCGTGTGTAGGTGCCCAGCCAATAATCCTGGCTGAGGTCCACACAACGGGTAGTATCAACTGACATGTGAGTGAGTAAGCCTTTAGATGACTGCAGCCTCAAGCTGTGTGAGTCATCCAGAGCCTTTGATACTTCCTAGCCTAGGTCCAGATAATATACAACAGAAATAAGCTTTCCCCATTATGCCCGATGCAAATACCTCACCCACAGAATCCATGAGCAAAATTATTTGTTTTTGTTTCCAGCCACTAAGTTTAGGGTGGTTTATTAAGGGGCAATAGATAACTAGAACAATGGTAATCATTAACTTCACTGCTTTTTTAGATTTTTATTTCTTTTTTTACTAGAAACTCCCATGGCAACTTAATGGTTAAAGAAAAATTTGAACTTTACTGTAAAGGACAACTGGTGTGTGAACCAATGGACTTGATAATTAAGATTTTCAAAAATGCACACCCAGTATCTATTAATGCTCAAAGACTTGGGAATAGATTATCAGGTTATAAGCACCATCAAAGCAGAATAAATCCTGTATTTCATGCCAGCAAAACTTAAAACTACTATGCAGCACATAATTTCAGAGACTGGTTTAGATTTGGTTATGGTTATAAACCATTTACCCATCCAAACAAAAGAAAAAAAAAAACTTCTAAAAACAGAAAAGGAGTCGGTTCAGAGCCTACTGCAAGAGTTCTTTACAGTTAAGCCAAAAATCAAAATTACTTGAAGGCATTTATATATAAAAACTAACACCTGCACAATCAAATACACTTTATTCATAGTGAGCAGTACTGGGTTGGTGTGTGAGAATCCCACTGATACTTGCCTTCCTACCTACTGCACAGTTGTGCTTGCTTTTTCTAGAGAACAGTTCTTCCACGTTGTAGGGATCAAGATGAATTTTCTACTATATTAGAACTGTTCCTCCTGCTATGTGGTAAGAACTAAGATTCAGCAGATAGGAAGAGACAGGACAAGACAAATTAGTCTATGACTCCAACATAACCTGACAAAGTAGAGGATCCTAGGTCTACCGTTATTTTCGCCATTTGAGACCTGATTTAAATTATATCTTAACAGGAGCATTAAGCTCGATATTACTAACATATTAGGGGAAAAGACAACATAAGACAAAAGCATATATTTGTTATGCCTTCATATGAGCAGCTTGTATACTGTAATACCAGAGAACTTTGATACTGCCTGAGGTGATAAGGAACACAGTGATCTTTTAAATACTTTCCCCTTTAGTTCACAATCATGATGGTTGTTTTTTCAATTCAACGATTTTTTAAAATTACGTTTGTTCCCAACATTATTGAGATCCAATTGACAATTCAAGGTTTTAAAATGTCATTCAGAACCATCCTGCATTGATTACCCATTATAAAACTTACATGCACCCCTTAGGCTGAGAAATACAGTTTCCAAGCATCAGGTAACTTCCTGGAAGTTAGGTCACAGGGTCTTCTGTGTCTAATTATAGGCATAAAATTCTCCTCTAATGTGCTTATACTCTGAGTTACTTTTGATTGTTCATAGAATCCTGGACAAATCAGTGTCCTCGAGGTCTTTGTTTACTGGTTCTCTAGATTTATCTAGAGCTTGTCTCTCCTTCAAGAATCTGCTCAGATGCCTCAGTATTTTCCCCTATACTGGTCCCTGTTTTTATTTTTTTATATAATTTTTAAAAGTTACACTCCATTTACAGTTACTACAAAATATTGTCTATATCCCCCATGTTGTACAATACATCCTTGTAGCCTATCTTACACCCAATAGTTTGTACCTCTCACTCTCCCATCCTCATATCCCTCACACAAACTGGTAACCCTAGTTTGTTCTCTATATCTGTGAGTCTGCTTATTTTTTGTTATGTTCACTCGTTTACTGTATTTTTTAGATTCCACATAAGTGATACCATATAGTATTTGTCTTTGTCTGGCTTATTTCACTTAGCATAATGCCCTTCAAGTCCATCCATGTTGCTGCAAATAGCAAAATTTCATTCTTTTTTATGGCTGAGTGATATTCCATTATGTGTATATATGTGTGTGTGTGTGTGTATATATATATATATATATATATATATATATGGCACGTCTTCTTTATCCGTTCGTCTACTGATGGACACTTAGGTTGTTTCCATATCTTGGCAACTGTAAATAATGCTGCTATGAACACTGGGGTGCATGTATCTTTTTTGAATTGGTGTTTTTGTTTTTTTTCGGATATATATACTGATTCCCCTACACCCCCTTTTTTAACAAGACATTTGTTTTATTTCTCAACATATACAAAATAAAAAACTGTAATTATATGAAAACAACCAGTAAATATTACAAGCACATAGACCCTACCATAGCCTAGTTCTTCATAACCACTGTGATTACTAAACAAGCCTCAGAAAATCTGTAGCAAAAACTAAGATTGAAAACTGATTTCTGAAATGTTTGTGTTATGCCTTTTATTTAGGCAGTTTTTTATTCTTTTTAGTATTTTTTAAAGAATTTTACTTTGTTAAGAAAAGGATTTCTTTTAATTCTGTCCAGAGGGAGAAAGGGAAATCCTCCATTTTACCATTTGGTATAATCTCAGTGAAAAATGGAGATTTATCCTCAAATAGTATGTAAGTTAGTTGCATTTTCAATTAAGAAATAAAAAAATATAACTATTGAATAGAATTATTTGGCAAATTAATGGATACTGGTCCCTTTTTTAAAAATAATAGTTCAGAGACATTAATCTGTGAATTGCTGTGGACTTTTATTGGAAGAGGTAAAGCAGAGTTAAAAATGTGGGCCAAAAAATCAGGGTGAACATTCTTACCCCCCAAAACATATTCACTGTCCAAAATTTAAAATAATAAACTACCTGGAAAAATAATGAACCTAATGGGAAGGAAACATGGAATACACGTGTCAGCAGTGAGTACAATGCCTGTGCGACAGGGCCATGAAACAGTAACTGCACAAAGGATGTGAGTGCACATCTCTGAATCTTCCATGGATGGATATGCATACATACATACAATTAATGAAGCTGTTCTTTTTCCTCTTCTTTCCCTTTTGCTCCATTCTACTCACCACAGCCCCAGCTCCTCTTTCCACAGGAGGGGAAAGGAAAGGGAGCTAAACAAACCATCACCAAATTGTGATCAGACCCACATCCATCAGCTTCTCAACTTTCAGAGCTACTGCCAGGACCCTTTTAAGTCCTTCTGAGTGTCCGGGAGTCCTTCTGTATTTCTTTTTTGTTTTTTAATTTTTATTGGAGTATTGTTGCTTTATAATGTTGTGTTACTTTCTCTTGTACAGCAAAGTGAATCAGCCATATGTATACATATATCCCCTCTTTTGGATTTCCTTCACATTTAGGTCACCACAGAGCACTGAGTAGAGTTCCCTGTGCTATAAAGTAGGTTCTCATTAGTTATTTATTTTATACATAGCAGTGTATATATGTCAACCCCAATCTCCCAATTCCACATTTGTTTTAAGATGTGCCATATGGCTGAGTCACTCATTACACTTCAGATCAACTATGTTCTTTCACTTCACATCCTCGAGGTTGTCATGGCAATTGAACTGGACCATCACCCAGCACTGATAACCACCTGCTATGTCCTTACAGGTTGTTGGATTACAGATCTAGAGCCCTCTGTTAGACACCCATGGCCTTTGTGTTGTCCTTAATGACAGCTTCTAGAGCAGCTGCTTTCCAAGTGCATTCTTTAAAGCAGTCAGTTCTAGATGGATATATTTCCTCCTAGCCCTTGAGCTAGACACTTTGTACATGGCTGCTGTAGGATTTGGCATCCTGTGTAAAGCTTGCATGGCGTGGATACACTTCCTTTTCTGAAAACATTCATTGCCTTTGTTCTTTTCCAAAACCAGGTCAGGGTTTATACAGACCAATTGATTTGCTCCTTCCCCATCTTCCTAATTCTTGGGACATTTGGGGTTCACTGCTGTTCCAGATTTATTGCAAAAATGAATGGCTTTCTCATCCTTCTCTTCTTTGAAGTAGAAGTTGCCAATTCAGGCAAAAGCTCTTATAACCTGTCTTTAGTCCAATTTGTTTTCTCTTCCCACTTCAGTGGTCTTCTCACAAAGCTCTTGGCCATTTATTGTAACTGATTTTTTCAAAGAAAACCACTGCTTGAGTGATGGGATATACTGATGGAGTCCAAATTTTTTACTGGGTCACCCTGCTTCAAGGCTGTGTCAAGTCTTCATATTTTCCAACTCTTTTTCTTTACAGTTCTTCCTTTTTGTTCTCTGGAAGATCTTCTCTCACTGGCTCCCATCTGGAGGTAGTGTCAGTGTCACAGCCTCTTCCTCCTCATTCACGCCGCCTAACCTATTCTAAGAACACTGAGAGCTGTCATGATTTGTGTATTTTGCAGTTCATACTCAGATCAGATGGTTTATTGCACAGTTGCTTTATTAGTTCCCTGTAGGTAGAATCACCAAGCAATGGTCTTTCTGAATATTAGCAGAGATCAGGCATATTGAAAGGTTCATCAATTTCCTCTACCTCCAGATTTTATAAACCCTCTCTGAGCTAGGGGGATTATCTGCTTCGTGTTTTAAGGTCTCTTCATAGGTTCACTTGGATACTTCAAGCCAGTTTAAGAAGTCAGTACGTTATTTTCTGCAAATTTATTCCTTGTATCAGTCAGGCTTTTAAACAAAAATTGTATAGTGTTCCTCATAAGTCACCTTCAGGTATTCTCCTTTCTTGCCACAGGCCAGTGGTTCTCAACTGGGTGTGATTTTTTCCCTCCAGGGGACATTTGGCAATGTATGCAGATCATCTTTTCTGTCTTTTTATTGTGATAAAATAAACATAACACAAAACTCACCATTCGAACCATTTTAAAGTATATATATTATACAATTCAGTGGTATTCAGAACATTCACAATGTTGTGCAACCATCACCACTATCTAGTTTCAGAACATTTTCATCCCCCCAAAAGGAAACCCCATGATTAAGCAGTCAGTCCCAATTACTCTCTCCCCTAAACTCCTGGCAACTACTATTCTGGATATGTCATGTAAGCAGAATCATACAATATATGGCCTTTTCTGTCTGGCTTCTTTGACTTAACATGCTTTCAAGGTTCATCCATGTTGTAGCATGTATAAGTACTTCATTCCTTATTATAGCTGAATAATACTCCCCTGTATAGATATACCACATTTTGCTTATCCATTCATCAGTTGAAGGGCATTTGGGTGTTTCCACCTCTTGGTTATTTGAGACATTTTTGATTTTCATGACTTGAAGGATGCTACTGGCATCTTGTAGACGGAGCTCAAGAACGCTGTTAAATATTTTACAGTGCAAAAGGACAGCCCTCACCACAACAATGAACTATCTAGTCTAAAATGTCAGAGTGCTGAGGTTGAGAAACCTTGGCATATGCTGTAAAATGATTATTACAGAATAAATGACTTAGGGAATCTTATTGGATATATTCTAAGTAGCATCCGAATGAATCATCAATGTTATCAGCACTCAGGGCGTTACTACCCTTCCATTTCAATCCATTTTGTAGAAGCTACCAGAACTCTGGTTCCTTCCCTTTTCTCCTCTGCTCACTAGCTGATTGCCTCTTGAGGGCCACCTGACCCTTCTATGGACTGAAGCACAGATCATCACCTTTGCTTTCCTTTTAATAGGCAACTAGTACTAATATCGGAAACTCCTCTCCTGCATCTCAGGATTTGGCTCCTGCCAAAGGTTTGTGTTTTTTTTTAATTGAAGTATAGTTGATATACAATATTACATAAATTAAAGGTGTACAATATAGTGATTCACAATTTTTAAAGGTCATACTCCATTTATAGTTATTATAAAATACTGGCTATAGTCCCTGTGCTGTACAGTATATCCCTGTAGCTTATTTTATACATAACAGTTTGTACCTCTTAAACCCTTACCCCTCTATTGCCCCTCCCCACTGGCAGCCACTAATTTATTCTCTGTATCTGTGAGTCTGTTTCTTCTTTGTTATACTCACTAGTTGTATTTTTTAGATTCTCAGACTTACTTCACTTAGCATAATACCCTCCAAGTCCATCCATGTTGCTGCAAATGTCAAAATTTGATTCTTTTTTATGGCTGAGTAGTATTCCATTGTGTGTGTGTGTGTGTGTGTGTGTGTGTGTGTGCGCGCGCGCGCGCACGCGTATGTCACATCTTCTTTATCCATTCATCTGTTGATAGACACTTAAGATGCTTCCAAATCTTCTGCCACAGGATGTTAACTTTCACAACAATGATATTTGTACCTATTGAGCTTTTCACATCAATTAGAACGTGTGCTAAACATACTACACATATTATTACATTTAATTCTCTCAACAATCGTACGCAGTTGGCATTATTCTTATCATTATTTTAGAGATGAGCCTTGGAATTGTTAAATAACTTGCCCAAAGTTATGTGGTTAGTAAGTAGCAAAGTAGGCCTTCAAAATTAGGTTAATTCTCAGCCTCAGCTTTTCACTCCAGTGCTATACACTTTGGACATTTATCACATTTGACTAAATATCAATTACAGCGGGAGTAAACCCCACATGGGCTTAAAACCTAGGTCTACTGAGAGACAGTACTCGTCTTGTTTTCAGTTGGTTATTCACACCAAGTAGGCACAAGTGTCTAAAATGGTGGGAGCATAAAGATCAGAAGACAAACAAAACCTGAAGAATATCAAAGGGAGGGTTTCTCTCCTGGCAGGATCCTCATTCCAAGACAATACTATTCACAGCCGTAATGGTCTTTCCCTCACTCAGACCACTATGAAGGAACCATGTCTCACTGCAGAGTGTCTTACATAAAAGCTCAAAAAATGTCTGTTAAATAAATATCAGTACAATTCTGCAAGTACCTTAGTGCCTTTTCATCATGTGAACATTCAAATTTAGTACTTTTCACTGAGTAAATACCTAGAATGTCTAAACTGGCACCTAGGAGTGTATTATCTGAGTCACCTCAGCTGAAACTTCCAAACTAGAAAAGGCCATACCCAGTACTAGGAAACTGCACTCCAGTAGGTTATATGGGTGATTTACCCTCTTAGGAAAGGATTATATGAAAAATTAAAGACAAGGGCAGTTCCATTATCAATAAAAACATATCTTTGCACACTGTCTTATACTAGCATCATGACAACACAGGAATTTAGAAGTTATAATGAAAAAGTTGCAACTACAGAAACCACAGAAAAGGAGTCTTACAAGATTGGCCCTGAATCAATAGCAAAGGCAAGATTTGAAGTTTGCGACTAACACCTTATTAGTCCATATACTATCACAGTTAGGTCAACAAGGCCATTAACCTTACACAATACGGTAACTAACTCAGTAGAAACTTTTCAGCAAGCAGGGAGAATAGGTAGTATCAAGGGGAAAAAAGAGCTTTCTTTGCCATTTGCCAGACTGCTTTTGTAACAAAGTGATGCATTAATTTTTTCCCATGCTAAACTTCCCAAATTTTTCTGTATTGCTTAAAGTGTAACTCCCAGCCATAAAAGCTCATCCTTCAAGACCACATGAATGTTAATGATTTCCACAAAATTGTCATTTTCCTGAAATATAATATTTAAATAAAAAAAAAACCCAACAGCATAGTATCTTATTTGGGGTAGTTGTCATTTTCCTGAAATATAATATTTAAATTAAAAAAAACCCAACAGCATAGTATCTTATTTGGGGTATCTGTTGATAATTCTGATTCCATTACATATTACCAATGATATGATTTATAGCCTCTTAACTCCTCTTTAACTTTTGCTTCTGTCTCTATTATTTCAAATTCAGATGATGTTAAAACTCTAGCACTTACTTCTTCATTTTGAGGGGTTGGAGGAGGTTTTTCTAAATCCAGAAAATCTAGTGGTCTTTCACTTAGCGTAAGTACACGAGGTGGTGTTTTTAATGCCAAAGGTTTGAAGGGAGTTGACTGTATAAGGTCAAGATCTGCTGGTCTTGAAAATGGAATGTCTTCATTATTTCCTAAGCGTAGGGGAAAAAAAAAAAAAAAAAGGAAAGGAGGGAGATTTTTAAAAGGCATAGGTTTTATTAAAATGTATTAACCATTACACACTCACTAGCAATAGCTAAAATTAAAAAGACTAACAATACAAAGTGTTGGCAAGGATGTGGCGCAAATGAAACTCTCATATGTCACTGATGGGAATGTAACAGGGTACAACCAATTTCAAAAACAGCTTGACAGCTTTTCATAAAGTTAAACGTCATAACTTATAATATGATCTAGCAATTCCACTCCTAAGAGATATGAAAACACATGTCTTCATAGCAGCTTTATTCCTAATAGCACCAAAAAGGAAACAACCCAAATGTCCACCAACAGGTGAATGTATAAACAAACTGTGGTTTATCCACACACTGGAATATTAGAAATAAAATGGTATGAACAACTGATATAGCAACAATATGGAAGAATCTCAAAAACATTACACTAAGCAAAAGAAGCCAGACCCAAGAGTATACAGTGTATTAGTCCATTCATACGAAACTCTGGGAAAGACAAATCTGATCTCTGGTTATAAAAAGGAGATTATGGTTGTCTGGAATTGAGGGGTAGGAACTGAATGAGAAACCTTTTGGCGGGTAATGAATATGTTCTATATCTGGACTGCGGTAGAGGTTACACAGGAGTGAGTATACATTTGTCAAAACTCATCAGGCTGTACACTTTAAAATTACACTATCTTATGTATGTAAATTATATCTCAATAATTAGTTGAATTATTAAAAAATACTATTTGAAATTTCAGACTATTGCAATTAATAAACTTTTTGAAGAAAATGTAACGTTGCATTTCCCAACCCCTTTTCTAAATAATATTTTGAAAAATCCCAAAAGTTTTCTAAAAATATATAAAATACATTTATCAGGCAAGTTTATAAACAAATATAAAATACCTGCTACAACAATCCTCTCTGGAACCTGCATAATCACACTAGCATTTGAAACTCCTTCTTGGAATCCTTGTTCCAGGTCAGTATTTGGTGGTGCTACCTTTAATTTTTCCGGGACCCTCATTCGCTGACTAATACCTTCGGTGTATTCCATTTCATATTGAATTCGACTAATTTCCGCCATCTCAGCAGCACAGGGAGAAGGAAATGCTGCCCCACTCACTCTGCGGGCAAAAAATGTAAAGACAGGGATGACTGAGTGTGAAAATGTCAGTCTCTTCTATGCAGTGAAGTTAGAATACCTTTTAGAAAGAGCAAAGGAGACTTCTCATTTGTGAGTACTGAATACATACAAAGGAAAAATAAAAGATCGAAGCAAATGTTTTCCTCAACATAATACCTTCTCACTTAGTTGAAACTGCACCTTGAGGATATTGCTTAGGAGCAAATTTTTTAAATTATTGTATAACCACAACACGAATGTGCACACACGTACACTCTCTTCCTCTCTGCATAAATAGATATGCATGCTGCTTATATAACCCAAAAAATGCCTAAAATAAAACTTAAATAGAAAGTTCCTAATGAATTATATGAAGGGAAGCTGCTAGAACTTTATAAAAACGAAATTAGAAATTCCCGTCATGCATGGAAAAAATAAAACCTTTTAATGACGAAAATCAGATTCATAAGGTAAATAATGTTAATTCTAAATTTACTAAAAAAGAAGCAACCCCCTGAATTTCACAAAATAAAAATTAAAACTTCTCTTACTGAATGTATATCTGATGACTGAGATGAAATGAATACCAAATACAGAATATATACTAATAAATCCTTAATGTTTGCATTCATTTTGAGGGACTATAGTGTGAAAGTTTCACACTATTAATTTGTACTTAGTATCATATTTACATGTGTATTTTTTAAAAACATGGCATGCCTTTAAAGGGAAAGACAGAACAAATGCACTGAGAAACCTAAATCAGAGAAGGAGCCATGCTCCAGGGAAATGCAGCAGAAAGGAAGTTGCCCCAAGATACAAAATGCTGACAGAAGTGTAAAAGAATATGATTAGCCTAGGGGCAATCAGCTTTAAAGCAACTATGTCTCAAACCTATAATGCCAGCTCAACCGAATAAAATGTCACTGACCTTCCTAGTGATGTGTCATTGCTTGTTCTTTTACTCATTTTTAATACAGTAAATACACGTTTATAATAGCTATTAAAATACTGCCTCCCTGTAGTTCAGTTTACTTTACACAACAATTCCCCTACAGATCTGAATTTTTTTGGAGGTGTACATAACAACACGGAAACTGCTTTTCCAGCTGTAAAAAAGAAAGAATAAAAATCAGTATTTCAACAATTCATTTCATAAGAAAACTATCAATAAAAGTAAATATCTACTTAAAATTATTTTTGGATTTCAACCAAAATCAATTTTCAAATCTCTCCTAAAAAGAGTTATTCTATACCTCAAAAAATATAAAGACTGTTTTAAGCATAGTCACTGTATTATGATTTTGCAAACGGGATAAAGAAAAGCTAATCAAATGAATATACAAATGTGAAGTCAGATTAGAAGAAAACATTTTGCCATAAAACTCCTCTAATTATTATATTCTAAAGGCGGAAAAGATCCTTTCCTTTTTCAGACTAAGTACAAATGAAAAAATTATGAAAATAATGTAAAGGGCAGAAAAATGTATTTGAAGTAACCTAATATTTGATGTATAAGTAATGGTTTCTTTAAAAGGAAATAACTTTGAAAACCAAATTACACTACATTTTCAGCATAAGATATTATATACAAATCCAGGTCAATAAAAAATTAAAGACAGTATAAATGTAAGCCATAGCTGGGACATTTCTTAAACTCCATGTCAGAGATATATCACACATTTTAAACTCCACCTTACTGACATGCTTTGGAGAGTTCTTAGAGGTTGCTAAGGGCTAAGCCCTGACAAATGGTTACTTATGACTGCTAACTTGCACCCTTTATTCTTTACCAAAATGTGTGAATTTTAAGGATTTGCATGCAAATGGTTTAAAGACTAAGAAAATAGAGCCAAAAGAAAATTTTTACTCACAAATGTGTACCAACTACTGCTTGCTTTATGGCATTATCGGTTTCTGTGCTTCATATTAAATCCTTTAACTTGCTTCAATATGCATGTGCTGGATTTAGAGCCACTTTTGTCCCTGGGGGAGAAAAAACAGGAGCTAACTGAAAAACTAGATGATACTAACATTAGGAATTCATTGCTGGAAATACTCCAAATAACGAAAGTCACTAAAGATGCACAACCTTACCTTAAAAAAAACCAGTAAAATAAATAAAGAAAAAATGAACAAGCTTACCACCAATTTTAGGCCTGGAGACAGAACCCTACAGCCGTTCACTAGTTAATGCAAGATAAAAGACAATCATTGTTTCTGATTTGAAACAAAGGAAAACATGCCTGATGAAAAATACGTATTAAACATAAACAAAGAACCTTAATACTTATATGTATAAGTTTCTGATTTGAAACAAAGGAAAACATGCCTGATGAAAAATACGTACTAAACATAAACAAAGAATCTTAATACTTATATGTATAAACAAGTGTATATATAAGTGTATATATATATACACACTAATTAAGGAGGAGCAAATGCATTGGCTAAATTTTCATCCAGCTATTTTCATTCAGTATTTAATTTCATATGTTTTATTTCATTCCTAACTTTAATTTGGTATTTAATTTGAACCAGTGACACACGCACATGGTACAAAGTACACAAGAACACACAGAGATGTAGGGCCAGAAACTATAAAACTCTTACAGGAAAACATAGGCAGAACACTCTATGACATAAATCACAGCAAGATCCTTTTTGACCCACCTCCTAGAGAAATGGAAATAAAAACAAAAATTAAAAAATGGGACCTAATGAAACTTAAAAGCTTTTGCACAGCAAAGGAAACCATAAACAAGATGAAAAGACAACCCTCAGAATGGGAGAAAAGATTTGCAAAGGAAGCAACTGACAAAGGATTAATCTCCAAAATACACAAGCAGCTCATGCAGCTCAATATCAAAAAAACAAACAACCCAATCCAAAAATGGGCAGAAGACCTAAATAGACATTTCTCCAAAGAAGATATACAGATTGCCAACAAACACATGAAAGGATGCTCAACATCAGTGATCATTAGAGAAATGCAAATTAAAACTACAATGAGGTATCACGTCACACCTGTCAGAATGGCCATCATCAAAAAATCTACAAACAATAAATGCTGGAGACGGTGTCGAGAAAAGGGAACCCTCTTGCGCTGTTGGTGGGAATGTAAATTGATACAGCCACTATGGAGAACAGTATGGAGGTTCCTTAAAAAACTAAAAATAGAACTACCATACAACTCAGCAATCCCACTACTGGGCATATACCCTGAGAAAACCATAATTCAAAAAGTCATGTACCACAATGTTCATTGCAGCACTATTTACAATAGCCAGGACATGGAAGCAACCTAAGTGTCCATCGACAGATGAATGGATAAAGAAGATGTGGCACATATATACAATGGAATATTACTCAGCCATAAAAAGAAATGAAATTGAGTTATTCGTAGTGAGGTGGATGGACCTAGAGTCTGTCATACAGAGTGAAGTAAGTCAGAAAGAGAAAAACAAATACCATATGCTAACACATGTATATGGAATCTAAAAAAAAATGGTTCTAAAGAACCTAGGCACAGGACAGGAATAAATGCACAGACGTAGAGAATGGCCTTGAGGACATGGGGAGGGGGAAGGGTAAGCTGGGACAAAGTGAAAGAGTAGCACTGACATATATATACACTACCAAATGTAAAATAGATAGCTAGTGGGAAGCAGCCGCATAGCACAGGGAGATCAGCTCTGTGCTTTGTGACCACCTAGAGGGGTGGGATAGGGAGGGTGGGAGGGAGACGCAAGAGGGAGGAGATATGGGGATATATGTATACGTATAGCTGATTCACTTTCTTATACAGCAGAAACTAACACAACATTGTAAAGCAATTATACTCCAATAAAGATGTTAAAAAAAAAATAAAGAAAAGAAAAAAAAAGAACACACAAAGAAAATAAAGTGTCCCACCAGATCCTATCCTATAACCACCTAGGTCCCCATAGGCAATCTCTCATCAATTTCTGTGCATCATTCTAAATGAGATACTCTTCTTATACTTGTGTGTATATATCTGAAGCACAGTAAAAGCTTATAGTTAAAACTAACACTGAAAAGAGATACCTCAAAAGGAGTATAGCCTTGGGACATTATAAACTGAAACTTTATAATAATAAACAAGGGACGCAATTGCTAGAAAAACATTATCTCCCTGAAATGTGCTATTCTCCACATTCCATTTACTACATTTCGTTCTTCTTATTAACTTTCCACTAGTACATCCCACGGGTCTCAACATTTCATTTTACAGAAACATCTTCTCTTACAAGACTCTCTGAGTTTGCAAAGTATCACAGACTTAGATCACAAAGGTGGACAATGAAAAGACAACTTCTGGAAAAAGTCAAATTCTCCTGTAGCCAATCTGAGCTACTTACAAAGTAGATGGAACTTTTCTACTAAGATTTAACATTGTACTGTTCCAATTACTGGCTTTTCTGCTTAAGTAAAATAGATCAAAATCTAATTTTTTTCTCCCTCATTAGACTGTGACATTTTCGGTAATATCTTTTGGCAATAAAGAAAATAAATTTCTCATTTGGAGTTAAGACATTAGTTCCAATTTTGTCACTTACAATCTACTAGACAACAAGTACATGAGTCTCTGTGATATAACTAAGGAGACAAAAATCTCTCTCAGAATCATAGATGATCTTATATCTCTACTTTCTAAGCCCGGTGGTTCCCAACCATCAGTAACTTAGCAACTTCATGCTTTTTTTTCCATACTCATGCAGTACGTTTACGCTCAGCTATACTTAATCTTTTCTTTAACTAAATTTTTAAAAATCTTAAGTGTATTTTAAAAGGAAATTTTACATTACTATTTTATTTTATTTATTTATTTTTTGGCCAGGCAGCTTGAGGGATCTTAATTCCCCAACCAGGGATTGAACCCAGGACCCTGGCTTTCAAAGTGCTGAGTCCTAACCACTGGACCACTAGGGAATACCCTTACTTTTTTAAACCATGGACTTAATGTACATATATAAAGACACGTAACAAAAACATAACTCTTACAAAAAACCCTCATCTGCAAACCACCTAAAGTCAAGTCACATCCCACTCGTGGAAAGTGTCCCAATTTGGGGACACAATGATTCAAGCCTGACTTTCTTATTTTCTATATTAGAACACTGGGATGCAAAGAAGTAGCCCAGGAAGTCACAGAAACAACCTGGGTCAAATTGACTGTGGTTGCAAAGATTTACATAATTCTCCAATTACCAAAAAAAATGTTGGGTTGTTTGTTGCTTATTATGTGGACCTAGTCCAAGGCTTTTATACAGTCACCCTGTTTCAGTTCTCTTTTCAAGCAACTATGCCTAAAGAATGGGTGTATTAGAAAATCACAGTGTAGTAACCCAGGATTAATTTTAATTTTTAAAGAAAAATCACTGAAAACTTGAAATTAACAAATTTTAAAATAAGGTTATCAATCCACAGAAAACAAGTTTCAACACAAGAAGGGAGGACAATAACAGCTAAACTTTGTAATCATAAAACAAGGCAGCCCTATCAGACAGGAAGGGATAGAAAACACAATTTCCTTTTGGAAAAACCCAGCAAAACCAACGCACGAGTGCTTGAAACCAAATAGATAGCAGGTCCCACACACAATTTAATTACAGGGGAAGAGACTACTAGGTACAACTAAATCGCTCTAATTCTTTCTGAATTTATTTTCCTAAGGGTTTTTCCTTTGGGATCTCAGACACTGAAACAAATGTTTTTCATTTAGGGAGAGAAAACATTTAAGATCCTTCAATTAAAGTCTCTCAGTGGGGTGAGAGGCCTGTAAACGACTGGTTCTATATTTGGGAACAAGGGCCCTAAAGCTTTTATCTTCTGCAACTAAAAGACGCCACCACTTTTGAAAGCATTCTCCTCCCTCGAGAAGGCCCCTTGCTCTAAAGTTGTAGGACGCACCCGAGGGTTTTCTTCTAAATACCATATAAGCGGAACTCCTCCTGCAAACGAAGGTCAGAGGCTTATCGGAACGGGAAACCGAGCTTTCCCCATTTCCCAGCTCCTGGAATGAAATCTAGGAGCATCTCCAGGCATCCACACCTGCGAGCAAGGATGCTTACACACCGGCCCGACCAGGGGCCTCCCCGACCAACCTGGGCTTCCAACAAGGCCTTTCTTTTCGAACACGTTCTTTTCCACAAAGTAAAAACAAAACAAACCAAAAACTTTTAAAGACGGCAGGCGTCGGGTTCAAGGTCATACTAAAGGGTACCAGGACCTTGGCTGAGAAGGATGAGAGAAGACTACCAGCCAAACCGCGCTTGAAGCTCTCAGGACGCCCTAAGGAGGAGGAAAGCCCAGGGCTTAAGACGAGAGGCTCTGGGGTCGGGCCTCCGGCCAGAAATACACCACGAACGGGCCGGGGCCGCAGCGGGTCCCTCCATCGACGGAGGGTCAGGGCCGCGGCGCTAGGCCCGACAGCCGGCTCGGGCCGCGGGTCCCGGGTCGGGAAGACGTCAGTACTCACCCCTGGGCCCGCTGAAAGTCCCTGGCGAGGACCGCCGCTCGCCGGCTCCCGAGGCGCTCGGGTGGGCGCTGTCAGAGGCCGTTGGCCGAGCGCACGGAGGCACCCGGGCAAATCACCGGCCAGAGATGCCCGCAGCGGGCGGGGAAAGACGCGAGAACTTCCGGGACTGGCCCCTCCCAGTAGCCGTAGTTGACGCCGGTTTGTGGTCATGTGACGCAGGTAAGGGCGGACGTAAGGCCCACGCATAGGAGCGGGGGCAGTACGACGTAGATGAGGCGACATCTTTGTTATGGGCAAGGTGCGCCAACCGCTTCTCCTGTTTACAAGGTAAACCCTCAGTAGCTAGTTAAATAACTAGTGTTCAGGACTGCATCAAAATCAGGACTGGTGTGAGGCCTAAGAATCTGGATATTTCGCCAGTTCTGCAAGTGATTCTTAAACACTACAGTACAATTTTGACGACTTTTCAAGCCCTCTATGTCTTCCTTAAACAGTGACCCCTGCCCTGACTGGCTCCCCTGATCCTTAAAGATGAGAATCATGGAAAAGGAGAAGTTAGGTTTCACAGAGGTTAGCAGCCTTGTTTAGCTTCCAAGAATTGCCTGCATCTAACCACTTACCCACTAACTTTCCGGGGGAGAGTCAGTACCATGCTCATCAACGTTGGGAGGGACTGAAGCCAATTCACGGAATACTTTGTGTGCCTCGACGTTAACAAACAGCCAAAGACATACACATGAGTAGGTACTTCTCTAGAGTCTAAAGATACTCCAGAGATGTTACCATTCTTTAAAACCATTTAGGAAGTCCTCTGAGAATTTCGTGTGATCCAATTACCAAATCCAAAGTCTTCTACCTTAGTCTTGATAAACCATAATCTTCCTGCATCAGTTGATTCTGTTAAATTAAATTAGATAAGAGTGTAGTATCAATACATGAAAGCACCTACCGGTTACACCTAACTGGTAGTAAATTCTAAAAGAAAGAAAAAAAAAAAGGCTCTTTCTCTCCCTTACCTGGGAACTCTGCTCCCTTTTTGTTTTTTTAAAATAAATTTAGTTATTTAATTTATTTATTATTTTTGGCTGCGTTGGGTCTTCATTGCTCTGCCCAGGCTTTCTCTAGTTTTGGCGAGCAGGAGCTACTCTTCGTTGCGGTGCGCAGGCTTCTCATTGCAGTGGCTTCTCTTGTTGCAGAGCACGGGCTCTAGGCGCATGGGCTTCAGTAGTTGTGGTGTGCGGACTTCAGTAGTTGTGGCTCGCGGGCTCTCGAGCGCAGGCTCAGTAGTTGTGGCACACGGGCTTAGTTGTTCCACCGCATGTGGGATCTTCCCGGACCAGGGATCAAACCCATGTCCCCTGCATTGGCAGGCAGATTCTTAAGCACTCCGCCACCAGGGAAGCCCTGCTCCCTTGTTTTTTGTAATAAAGCTTCATGCTGGGTCTTCTGTCTCTTCCGTCATTAATGTGGACATTCCTGTTTATGATTCAATCCACCATTGACTATCTTTTCACCCACAGTTGCCTCAAATCTTTTGTGGGAAAAGGTGGTATTTAAATCTAAATAAAATTAACAGACCATTTTGTCTCATCCTGTTACACTAGTTCTAGCCATTTCTTCCTAAGTGTCCCATTGGAGCTTTGATCCCAACAGGGTTTCCAACTCAAATTTTCTCCCTCTTCCTAATCCAGATAACTTCTGAATTTCCTTGTTCAGTTTCCTTGTTCAGTTGAATTTCCTTGTTCAGTTGGCCAGATATTTTTTCCAGTCACCAAGGTTCAAGACTCTGAAATCACCTTTCACTGTCCCCCATCCTTTATATTCTCCCACCTCAAGGCTAACTGTCCACTTTCTCTGTCATTTCTCCTCCTGCTACGAGACCATTACCAACCATCTGGACTGTTACCCTTTTAACTGGCCTCCCCACTTCCAATATTTTTCTTTCTCTAATTATTCCTGGATGTTGGATCCACAAAGAACCTATTTCTACAATTTGTGACAAAGACATCCCAAATTTGAAGCCCCAAATACAAAAAGAAATTGACGACTCATAGTTCTCCACAAATTCAAATGTCCGTACAGCAGTACAGTAATTTTAAAAAATACTTGAAACTGAAATAGCCTGGGAGGGTAGTATATGAAATATTGGATCTTTCGTGTTACCATTTGTATGATCATTCTACTCTTTGGCTCAAAATCTTCAGTGGGTCTCTAATGCCAACCAATGATGTGCAAGTTCACCTTGGTGTTCTAAACCCTAATATGGCCCTCACCTCCTGCTATGCCAATTTATTTACCACTCCTTGTGTGTGTGTATGATATATATGTATATATTCCATATATTCTTGACCATTAATTGTTCTCTGAGATTGCTTCATGCTTTCCTAAGTACTTACTTTTATCTGTGCTATTTCTGCCACCTAGAATGCCATCCTGCCTATGATCACCTTCTGTTTCTTGAAATCCTAACTACCCTTAAAGGACCACCTAAACTGTCCTCTCTCTTATGATTTCCTGAGCCCTCCAACTTTTGAACCACTGTTTGTTGACTCTTACAGTACTTGTCACATTCTGTTCAGTATTATAATTATCTATGTATTTGCCTTATTTTCCCTTACCAGATGATAAGTTCCATGTTTGAGACCAAGGTCTTTATCTCACTCATCTCTCTATCTTCATGGAGGGGCCATATTGAGCATGTTGTAGGTCTTGGGTATAAAGTAATGAGATCTATTTCCATGTTTGACTGATAAACTGGAATTAAAGATAAGTCCAAAGCAATAGTTCTAAAAAGGTTTTGAGCAGTGTCGGCATTTTTAGAAACACTGTAGAGCCTCCAAAAACCTAGAAAGGGTCATATTTATCTGAATGTTTAAGTTGAGCCCGGTTATTCAAAATCAGTTACGTTTCCTCCTGTGTTTGGTTGTCTCTTAGTTTCCAGTAAGCAGAGCTGGGATTAGGGTGAGGTGAATTAGGCACTCTTAGTGCTCCGCAAGTGCCCTGTCAATAAGTTGCAAAGAATCCCTTAGAGACTGATCAAGATTTTTCTTTTTAAACAGGCTTATAAATAGAATGAACTCAAACACAGCACTCATTGTTCTACTTGTCAGCAGTAAAAATAAGTTCATTAAAATAGATGAGTATATTTTTTGACTCAAAATGTTTTCAAATTAGTTTTTGCCCCAATTATGAGAGTGTTTCTAAATATTTATTTGAGCAACAATTTTCTTGGCTTTCTTAGAATTATTACCCAGCTTCACTATTCACTCATTCTGTTTTTTCCTTTGATTATATCTTTATTGTCATTTAACACAGACCCAAAATTTCTTACCTATGAGAGTTCAGATTTCGTGTATTAAAGGCATTCATCTTTACCAATTCTCTACCTTTGAAACTTTATGAATATTTTTCCTTGAATAAGAAGTATTTGCATTATAAATGGGAAACATTTATCGAAATATATGACCCATAACTTCTGTAATCTGTATGTTTTCCTATTGATTTGTAAAAACTCCTTAAATATCTCAATAGGAAGTGATAAAGATATGATTAGGTCTTTCACAGTAAAAAAAAAAACAACAAAAAAAACCACGCACTAATTAAATATACTAAATTAAAAAAACCAGATACTAATTTAAAGTGATAAATATTCAGCCTCACTGGTAATGAGCAAAATGTAAATTAAAATGAGACAGGCAAAATTACAAAAGAATATCCAGTATTGATAAAAGCATAAGGAGATGGGTGTTTTCATTACACTGTGTTGATGCAACTGGAAATTCTAGCAATGTTCCTGGAGAACATTTTTATATATATATGTATATATATACACACGTATATATATGTGTATCTCTCTCTCTCTCTCTCTCTCTCAAAGGCCTAAGATTGCAAGTCCTTTGATTCTGCAGTTTTCCTCCTAGAGATTTATCCTGAGTAAGTAATTGGACAAATGTATGATAAAATGTGTATAATACGTCCATAATAAAACTAAAATAAATGTCCATCAACCCATTGATTTATGTAGGAAATCCATGTAAATAATGATTAGTTCTTATCTATTGATGTGAAAATATGTCCACAGTGTATTAAGTTTAATTAAAAAATTTAGTTTCAAGACAGCATGCTTTTTATTCCATTTTTGTTTAAAAATATATTTACAAGAAAAAAGTCTGGAAGGATAATATCTTAATTTTCTTGGGTGGGGGTGAGGGTTAGATCATGGCAATTTTTATATTCTTCCTCATAATTGCTGTTGTTTTTACAGTGAACATATACTGTTTTTACAATCCAAAAAATTGGTTTACATTTTGAAAAAAATAAGACCAGATATAATTTTTTCAATTTTATTCTTAGACAATACAATAAAATAATATTTAAGCTGTAATTACAGAAATATTAGTACATTACAACATTGTAATTTTGTCAAGATATAATATAAAATATTCAATATATTTTAAATATATTTCATTTGGTTATAGAGTAAATATTAAATTAAGTTTAGTAGCAGTAAGTTACATTGGATGCATAGAAAAATCTTTGTAAGTTAAATTAGCAATAAAATTCAAATTTAGAATTATTGTAATACTTTTATAAATAAGTTACGTAATAATGTTTATCTTGCAAAAAGACCTTTGAGAAATCCACTATTTCAGCACACTGTGAAATTCCAAAGTTGAAGCCCGAAATTTAAAAGAAACAAGTTATTTACATTTATCTACAAAGTTAAATCTTCATAACCTTATAAACTACTGATTGATAGGTATCTGGAAAGGAATGCACATGAACTATGTTTTAATGCTCAGTCTTAGAAGTGGGACTGAGCAACTGTTAATATGGCTTCATTGGAATTTAAGGTTTTAGCATCACTTGTCTTCCTCAGAAGTTAAACACTGATAAGAGGGCAAGAAAAGATGGAGGCCTGGGGACAAGCAGAGGCCAGTCATTTGGCATTAGCACCAGTATAGGGCATTTACTTGTTAGTAAAATTAATGACCTTAAGGTCATTTGTGATTTTGGACTTTAAAGAGAGGCATGGATGGAGCAATAGTTGCCAGCTGTACCTGGTAACTGTCTGTAGAATTGTTTCTTAAGTGTTTGCCTAGAGCAGTTCTTCCCAATCAGAAATCACCAGGAGGGTTTGTTAAAACACAGATTTCTGGGCCTTACCCCCAGAGTTTCTGATTCTAAAGGTCTAGGGTGAGCCCTAGAATTTGCACTTATGGCAGGTACCCAGATGCTGCTAATGCTGCTGGTCTAGAGACCACATTTTGAGAATCGCTGACCTACACAGGGTTTGTGGAGATCAGCTAGCCCTGTGCCGTGATAGTACAATTAAGAGAGTAGGATATTTTTAGAGCAAAAAAAAAAAGTCTTAGTATAAGATGAGTCTAAAAAAAAAAATGAGTCTAAGTAAATAATCTAAGTAAAATGCACTTCTCAGTTTAAATGTAAAAATGGCTTGACAGTAGTCACATGAGCAGTGAAGGATGCCAACCAAGGTCACAGTCTGTGCTGTCCTCTGGGGTCACATCTTCACTTACAGAGCAACTGAGGTTGAAGCAATAACCTGAATTTAAATATCAGCACCACCAACTCCACCTAGGTGGATCAGGAAGCATATTTGACATACAACTGCCAAACTATACAATTCGTACATTAAGATTTTTACACAATGGACTCTTTCAATGGTTTGTAAGAATATGTAATATCAAAAACATGTTTTTACAAAGGAAGAATTAGATAGTTAACAAGGGAATAAATCTCTGAACACCCAGTTTAAATGGAATATTTAGAGCAAAGGAAAAATATTCTGAGCCTGATTAGCCAACAAATGGCTTAAGTTCTTCCATGGATTGCTGAACTACTATTTTATAAGGTATGCACCAAGATTTATAGGGATGGGGATAAAGTGCACATCTAGGAAGTAGTGTCCTTGTTATTTGTGTGGGTGTAATTAATTCACTAGGGTAAAAATTGTATCTATTTGAATATAAGCAAGCTATATTGCTGCAGTGAAATGAGTTCAATGGACAAACAAAAATATCTTTTAAAAAATGTAAACCAAAACCAGGCAGTATCTCCAAGGCTATTATGATTCCATTCAGAGCAACCCCCTTTTGGCCATAGTCTTGGGTATGTTTGAAAAAGCACTAGAAAAATCCATGAACCTCAGTTCAGTTCTGGTTCCCTTAGGCCTTAGGTTACTCACCAGGTTTGAAAGTCCAGTTTATTCATGATGTTTTAGTATTCCACTTGTCTCCATCCCCTTCCCTACCCAGGGTCTAAAGCTTTAGGAAGCAGGTGGTTGGGCAATCTAAAACAGATTTAGCCTCCCTGAGTCTCAAAGACTGGAATAGAAGGGGGGCAAATCCTGGGAATCCAGTAGACCAAGTAGCTCTTAACTTGTAGCATCAAACTTTATACAGTCACCATTTACTTAGTGCATTGGATACAAATGGAATACAATTTCAGTGATATTTTGTGAAAAGCCTACTGCCTTGAGTTAGGGAACTTTGACACAGTACAGGTTTAGAGAGCAGTATCACAGAACTAACTTAAAAGAATGCTTTGTTGTGTGGGGAAACAAAAAGAAACTTTGTACGAAGCCATCATAGGGCGATATTGTTCGGTTAGAGAAAAATACTTAAATAAATGCATGTTCTTTATCATTACTTGGTTATTTGGGATGAAAAGTCACAGTTCTATTTTTTCTTTATTTCTTCAATGTCTCCTCTTCATGCACACCTGACAGCGACTTATTATCTTTTCTAACTCCCCAGCTTTCACGGTTGATGGAATAGGTTTTCTGAAATAAAAAACAAAACAAAACTAAAGAAAAACCCACAAAAAGTTTCATCAAGTTATAGATAAAAGGGAAATACTTCCTGGGTTTGAGTTTTATTAATGAATATTGTAGCTCATCTAAACTTTATTATAGGGAGGTGTATTTCTGAAAAGGTATCTATGTCAGCATTTTAGTTCTATTTAGCAGCAACTTGCAGGTGCAAACTTACGGATCATTTTTTCTGAAATAAAAACTACTCCTATCCTTTTAATACTCTGTATTACTCACAAGTCTTCCAATACAGTAAATTAAGATTAGCAGATCATTTAGTATTGATAGTTTTATTCAGTAGTCTATAAATTCATATATAAATATTAAATACATTTAGTGATGACAAAAATCACATTTTTTTTGGTCTTTATTGGTACAGTAGCACAAACCATGGCTACTTGTTGACTCTAGACCACTTGTAAACTGGATTTTATCGGCTAAACAGGCTAAACAGGATTTTATTGGCATGGGGAGATTTTTTCGATGTGAGTACATCAACACACAGGGCATGAAAGTCTAACATAGGCTACCTTTGAATAGTTATGCAATTGAGTCATCAGATTAAACTTGACTTTGAATAGTTACCTGAACATTCTTTTGGGGTCTAATGAAGCCAACCAGAAACTGTAGGAATTTGAATAGTAGTTGCATGTTCCTCTTCCATGACATTCTATAAATGGACTGGCTCGGAATTCTTCTAAGCAGGAGCCGGGGGATGCCAGTGCCTGCCCAGCGCCCTCTGAACCTGCACTTGTGAACTATCATAATAAAAGTATCCAAATAAGAATTCTTGGCATACTGCTCACATTTTCAATGCTCTAAAATTTTCTTTTTTGTAATAGAAGACAGTAAGAAAAAAACCCATAAAGGATGAATTAAACCTCTGGTGCTTCTTTACCCAAATTTACTAACACTCCAGCTACCTTCCAAGTTGAAGGATAGTCATCAAAAATAAAATAAAAGCTATTTATTTTGCCTGGAATGCTCTTTTCCCCAGGTCTGACTGGTTCTTTCTTGTCATTCAGGGGTCTGCTTAAATATAACCTCCAAAAAGATTTCCTTGACTTCACCCCTATCAGTCTCTCCCCTTATCTTGCCTTATTTCCTTCCTAGGACTGTTCACCACCTGAACTCATTACTACTATTGTTATTTTGTCTTCTTGCTTATATGCCTATCACTAGGATTTAAGCTCCATGAGCGCAGGAACTTTGGTTCACTGCCAGTATCCTCAGTACCTCGAATGGTCAAGGCACATAGTAGGTGTTAAATAAATATTTGTTGAATTAATGATTGAATGAATGGACGTCTGTGAGTAAAGAAGGGGGAATAGCATATCATAAATGATGCTACACAGAATATGAACGACCACTAGCCATGTTTGTGCAGGTGTCAGAATCACAAATGTTAATCCCTAGATTTCTTCAACTCGGGATTACTTACATCTCGGGAATTTTCCTTTAAAAGGCTGTTTCTTTTAGTTCCCATCTTCATAGGAACTTCAAAGGGTCACAGTATAAGGTACAAAGATTTTGGAGCAGACAGGCTCAGATTCAAATCCCAGTTTTACCACTTACTAGTTGTGAGACCCTGGGGAAATTTCTTTACTTCATTCTTACTTGTAAAACTGTAGATGATAGAAACTACCTTGCAGGGTTTTCAGAAGGCTTTTGGAGGATATATAAAACAGCTGCCACATTTTTTAAAAAAGGCATTCTATTACCAATATGGTAGCTACTCTTCACTTAAATGTCTTACTTAGAATTTGTGGGTAGTCTCTTTCTGAGAAGTCTATTTTTTTAAAATGCTCCATTATTTACCAAAGAACAACTTACTTGAAGTAAAAAAAAGTATATTTGTAGATTTTCAAGCAAATATCCACAGCAGATTGTGCATATTGATGTCAAGCAATATCATTCCTGGGGGTCACATCTCATCCAGCCCAATGTAAGATCCCACAGATTATCTTTACTATGAATTTACTGTTCCTTTTCTCCTTACCATGATGAAAGAAAATCCTTTCCAGAGAGAAATCCAGCCAGGAGGACATGAGGGGATATCAGTAGTTTGGCTGTGAACAGCTATGGCAATTGCAGGACCTTCACAGACCGTGCATCTGTAACGCGAAACAAGGAAGATGGTAGCATTGCCACTTTCTGCACCATGATGTGCTGCCTTACATTCCATTACAAACGAAGTGATTCAACTGCTCCCATCACGAAACTAAGGGATTGGGATTTTACCTGCTAATATAAGGCTCCAGGGCCCGGCCAGTAATTGGAGCCATGTCCACTGGCATCAGAGCTGGTGTTGACAGCCAGTATGAATAATCGTTTCGAGATGCGAAATTACATACATCATTGATATTGCAGAATAAGAATGGCATTGTAGTAAATCTCTGCAGGCAGCTGCCAAGAGTGCCTAATAAAACATCAGGCTGGGTGTCACTTACAGTAAATTCAAATTATTTTGATTATCATTACTAGATAGAGGCTAATTAAAACACAACCTATGGCAAAAACTGGAGAAAGACAACACAAAAGAGCTATTTGCAAAATGTGTGATTGAAAAGTTTTAATACTGATAGAAATTAAAGATCCAATAGGGAAAGAAATCCTCCTTCGTTCTTCCACCTTTAACGCTTCCTGTGGCCGTTTCTAATCAGTCTAGAATTTGAGGACTAGCAGAGGTTGCTTGGGAAAATGTCTGCTTCAAAGTGTTCCCAGTTCTTCATATGTATATGCTAGCCAATAACCAGACGAAGCTTTAGAAAAGATGTTACTTTGAAGATTAAAAAGCAGACAGGTATTTTAGTGAAAAGTCTTTGCGTTGCACAGGATGAATGTTCATGAGCCAGGCTCCTTCTAGAGCTTACATTCCAGAATGAATATTATACAGGCCAATGTCTTATTTACTCTCATTAAAAAATGCTGTGACATACTCAGGTTGTTTATACTTAACTTCAGAGGGAATTACCCCATGCCATAAAAATGTATAGTCTGCACGTGGAACAAAGTAGCTAGAAATGAGAACGAGGACATTACCCAGGTCCTGTCCATGGGATTGTTCATTTCCTTGTACAAAGAGAAGAGAAAACCCACTATAGAGTGGTTCTGTCCCTTCTGGACAGGAGGGAACCGCCGTGGTCTGGCTGTGCCGGGTGAAGACAAAGCCCCTCATCGTCGTCCCCCTTGCAGGTGGTCCAGTGTCTCCAGGTCTCCCCTTCAAGCCTGGCAGGCCATCGGATCCAGGCGGTCCTTTAAAAAACACATTATACACGTTGCAACACAAATGAAACCTCAAACTTGTTTTTCCAAAATACTAATTTAAATGTTTATATATATTTATTAAGCCTCAAATACAGAAAGGAGTCCTAAAGAATAATGGTTTATATTGGGGCTTCCCTGGTGGCGCAGTGGTTGGGAGTCCACCTGCCAATGCAGGGGACACGGGTTCGAGCCCTGGTCCGGGAAGATCCCACATGCTGCTGAGCGGCTGAGCCCGTGAGTCACAGGTACTGAGCCTGCGCTCTAGAGCCTGCGTGCCACAACTACTGAGCCCGTGTGCCACAACTACTGAGCCTGTGAGCCACAACTACTGAGCCCGCGTGCCACAACTACTGAGCCCGCATGCCTAGAGCCCGTGCTCCACAGCAGGAGAGGCCACCTTAATGAGAAGCCCGCGCACTGCAATGAGGAGTGGCCCCCGCTCGCCGCGGCTAGAGAGGGCCCACGCGCAGCAACAAAGACCCAACGCAGCCAAAAATAAATAAAATAAATTAAAAAAAAAAAAGAATAATGGTTTATAAAATGGCCAAAGAATATTCTTAAATGTTGACTATTTTATTACAAGTGCCTTTTATGATAGATATTTGTGTATATCTGATGATGAGTTTTTGAGATCAGGTTTTCATCTTTGTATTGCCCTGTGGTGCCTGACATCAAGACGAACTCTGTCTACTTGTGAATAATTCTCAGCACAGTTTGTGTTGTAGTAGCCTTGCTCTTGCTTTGGCCCCATTCTGTAACCCAGACTTGGTCAGTAAAGTTTTTAAATTTATGGGATTATTAATAAGAGTTTTATTTTTTACCATTTTGAAAAACACATTTTTAAGGAAAGTCGAATGATTAATAATGTTTTAAATGTTTTAAAGCACTCAGGACAATACTAAGTCATCAGTGATTATGCAGTTAATATTACAATTAATATTATTAGTTAGCATTATATTTAAAGACAAATCTCTAGTCTTTACAGTTGTATTATAGTAGATCTGGGCGTATGTCAATGAATTCGAAATCACATTTAGAGTTTTTTCTTACTTTAACAACGTCAGCAATCCTAAAAAATAAGATTTGGAGGGCTGGGTATTTTCTAGAAAGGTGCTTTTGAAACTTTTGCAGAAGGTAGGTTTTGATCCAGGCATATCAAATTGACACATATAAGTTTATGTTCAGACTAAAGTACTTAAAGAGGCCCCTTTTTGGGACAAGCACATGAGTTGTTGAGTTAGTATTCAAGAATGGCAAAGTTAAAAGACAGCTTTCCTAAATAGGGATACTAAGTTGCTCTTCTATTCATATCAAGGTAATGTTTTTCCAACTATGTACTTAGGTGCTACTCTTACAAGTAGATATTATCAACTAAGTACACAGTATCCGCTTTTCTGAAAATAGAATTGGTGTTTCATTAGGCCTATGTGTCCTCAGGTTAAAAATCTGAAGTACATTTGCCCAGTTAACAGATAGGAAGAATGGTTTATTCCAGTAACTCTTGATTTTCTGTCTCCTTCCGAAAGAACATTTTGCCCCAGCTTTTAGTCTAATCTGCACAACACAAATTGAAAGATCTAGATCTAGATCGTGATCTAGGTCTTATGGTCACAAATTTGAACAAGGCTCCTTTCTCTGTATATATATGGGTAATAGCTCTCCTTCAGTGAAGGAGAACAGCCAGCTGTTTACCTTGCTCTCCTTTACAACCTTTGTTGCCCTTTTCTCCAATTGGTCCAGGGGTTCCTGGTAGTCCATCCTTGCCTGGTTTACCTCTTGGTCCACAGGGTCCTAGGCAAAAAACCCAACATTGTATTGAATGGATCATATAGAAAAAAAAGCAGGGTGGCCAACCATCCCAGTTTACCCAAGACTTCTACAGTTTCAGCAATAAAAGTCCTGCAAAGAGAACAGACTGGGCAAACTGGGATAGTTGGTCATCCAACATGTTACAACCTACTTCCCAGGGGGAAAGAAAAAACCCCTGAGAAATGAACTAGGAGTATATGAAATACAGCAGTTTAAAATTGTGCTACCATTTTGATTTATGCTGCTCCAGAATTCACTATGCCCTTGTATTGATCAAAGTAATAAATCATATCTCTCTTATCTCCCAGGTGATTCAGGCAAATGTAGAACACAACAATTCCATTCAGAAGTCTATTACAATATGCTAAGACTATAAAAAAGGGTTAGTTCAATTTCCATGAACCAATATTTTGAAAAGATTTCATAATATTAAGCATACATTTGCATTTACTACTCTTCCAAGTGCTGTACAAACTGTTAGAAAAGTATAAATACCTGAAACTCAGGTTTATTTGGGCAATCATTTATAAATAGTCAGAACTCTAAGACTCACAGTTGTCAGAGAAGATAGACTTCATGCTTTTACCTTAACCAAAAAAATTCTGAGTTTCCTAAAGTGTATTTGTTCAAGTTTATACTATACACAACAGTTTTCAATAGATTCAAAAGGAGTTTTATTTGCTGGTCAAGAGTAAAATGAGCTCAATGCTAAAGCTGATGATTAAAAACACTGTAATGTGTAAAATTTTCTGTGAAGTTGTATCACTTGTTTCCAAAGCTCTTTACAGGTATTTTGGTTCAACTGCTTCCTAGTGATCTCAGTCAATGCTGCCAGATCCACACCTGAGTTTCCCGGTAGCCCCGGGGGCCCAGGTTCTCCTTGCATCCCTGGTTCTCCATCTGGGCCAGGTGGGCCTGGGCTTCCTGGAAGGGAGATGATCTTCACTGTGCCAGGGTCTCCACGTACACCTATTGACATGAACATATAAGAAGGTGATGGCTTTCCTGTTGAGTTACTGTTTCTTCATGGACAGCAATACTAAAGAAATAATATTTACCAGGTGGTCCTTTTGGCCCAATTCGCCCTGGAGGTCCACTTGGTCCCAGAAATCCTGAATTACCCTTCTCCCCTTAAAAAAAAATAAAAAGGCAATGTGATTCCACATAGAACAATGGGTTTCCTAGCTCTTTAGGTTGATGGTTGACTCTAGATAATGGGAGTTATGACCGGAGGTTATGAGTTCTGTGACAACGGCTGCAACTTAGTTATATTCGTGTGGGTTGTGGCATTTCATTTGGACCCAATTAGCCATGTTTAATGTCTATTAAAAATATATTCTAGAATTAGGCATTAAGAACTAGAATTTTAGCATTGAAGGGGAAGCATTCCTAAGAGTTCACTTTTTAAGTTCAGAAACCAATTCAATATTTAAGGTAAAATATGAAGTGACACTAAAACCTATTTTAGCACTTCCTAGTGAATTATATTGGTTGTCAATAGTTATCTACTTTCTCAGCTTATTACTCTAGCTTTACTAGTAGCCCAAAGTTAGTTATGTTAGGAACTCTCATGAGCTCATATAGAATATCTACTTTGATGTAAACTATCAAAGTGGTAAGATTTCTCTCCCAAACAGTCTTTGACATGAATGAAATGCTACCAAGAACCATCGATTTGGAGAAATATTCTCTTTTTAAAAATCTTGACAAAATGTAGACATTACATCTGATTACTTAGAAAGAACTTAATACTAAACATGATATTCATAGCAGAAATATAATAAAACAATTATATTACCCAAAGCTAACTGGCAACTACACTATAAATTATCCACTAGATATCAGAACTTGAGGATAGTGTTAACATTTGCTTACGTCTACCAGAAGAGGCCTAAGTATTTTTCCCTTTGCGGATTAAAATTTCCAAATAAAGAAGTGCAAAATCATAGGTAGTGCCAGATGATAGATAGTCTTATTCTGGAACCTAAGAGACTAATTGAATGTGTTTCACGGAACATATTCCAAAGAACTGATTTTACGAATCTTCCCTCTATATACATCTAAATATTTCACCAGAATATTTCTTTCTTTAGTAGGGCCTTTCTATAAGTTTTCAAGTCTTAGCTGTTCCTGTTCTGAGACTTGGGGGAGTGACAGGTGTACACGTTTTCCCCAGGCTGTCTGACAGTATTCACCAACCCAATGTCTAGTGAGACTCCTCAGAATCACTTGCTTTGATTTCTTCTTTGCTATTTTGCTCCTTGAAGAGCCAGTGGTTGAAAGCATTGAAAAGGCTCTCTTTAAACTCCAGCTTGTCCTCCCTCAGACCTGGAAAAGTTTGTCTTTCATAGAAACATGGTTTTGTTCACTTTGGTTGAAATTCTTATTTAGCATCTATTTAGTCTATGGTAATAGATTCCCCGCACATACAAAACAATACCAGTGGATTTAACCAGCCAGAACAACAAATCCAATATTTAAAATGTCATTTGAGGTCATAGCACCCTTATGGAAGATTTGAGAATTATTTTCTGAAACCTGTAGTTTAAATGTATGTGTATGAACATTTTAAACTTAAAATCTCCAAATTACATGTCTTCTCTGATTAAAAACATAATACATGTGCCCCATAAAAAAAAAGTGCCTGAATCTGCATATAAAAATTTACTTACCCTCCCCCATTATCAGCTTGGTGAATATTCTTTTAGATTTTCAGCTTCTTAAAATTATCACACATGCACAAAGTAAAATAAACCATTCAAAGCAATACTGTTGCTACTGATGTAGTTCCCTATCCCCCAGCCCAATACACATCAGTACTCTCAAAGGTAACCACTTTAAACTGTTTCTGTTTTGAGTTTTTCTATAGTTTCCATCCTTAAGGTATGGTTTAATTTTTAAGGCCCCTGGAGTTGTGTGCTGGTGGAGTCTTCCTTCTTCATTCATACTGAGGTCCTATTTGTACCCCAACTGCCTGTGGTGACCGTAGGGGTTCAGTAAACATTTGTGTACCCTAAAATATGAATTATGGTCATTGTCTTTGCATCCAAAGAGTAGTGCACAAAAACAGTACCTTTCATGCCTGGAAATCCATAGAATCCAGGATCACCTCTGACCCCTGGCAGACCTGGGGCACCTGGTGCTCCCTATATTTTAAATAAGAAAGAGCAGAACCACAGACATATTTTTAAAATCACAATACTCACTACAGTTTTTTTTTTTTTTTAAAGCATATAGGATATAATACTATGTTAGGTCAGAATGAGTTAAAGTTGTCAGACATCATTTTTACATTCCAATCCAGTATTTCACCTCCTGTAACTCCTGGGCCACCTACCTCACCTTACGACTATCATCTTCAATAAGAAAGAGGTAAAAACTACCCTTAAGCCCAAGAGCCAACATAACTTCTCATGTTAATGTATGTTGGTGTGAGTATTGGATACAACTGGATATTCTGTATTCTAAACTGAACTGCCCAGTATTTGAAGATCTTTCAGGAAGAATAGGTACCAGTTTGCCAGGATGAAAATTATAATTTGTATTTGTAATTCTTGCAAAGGCAACAGAGTTGCTGTTGAATTGTAGCACCCACCATCATTCTAACTAAGCCATCAGAGTTATAACTTACTCTGGTCAGAGAGATAGAAGTAAAGGTTCCAGGGATGGGAGCATGAAGGGGTTGACAGGGGAGTTTTGACATGCACGTTTGGCAAAGATGCAGTGATCTGACCGGGCAGAGATGCTCCCTCCTTATGAGGCTCAGACTAATTGCTGTTGTGACCATGAGATGCTCAAGCAAGGCCATCGGAGGAGAGGGGAGGGAACAGGGTTCCCGAAAAGAGTTCTATGTCAGAATGTATATTGCATCTACTCTTATACTGTCCATATGAATGAGACAGAATGCTATTACTTGAAAACAATGAATTGAAGCTCATGAAAAATGCCGACAATAACAAAACTGGTCTTTCAGGCTGCTGTCTTTGGAGTTAGAAGATGAAAAAAGGAACAGTCCTATTTCTTAGATAAGGTGGTGTGAGGTTAAAAAAGGAGAGAGAGAAAACAACCATGTGATCAAGGAGTCTCAGGCTTCTGAAGCCTGGCCTGTTCTCCAGAGGTAAAGATAACCAGGGAGGAAGGTCTGGTGCCAGGCCCTGCCTTAGGGTGGAGAAGAAGCTGCTTCCTGCAAGGAGAGAGCTGTTAAGGGTAAGGAGTCAGTTTAGATATCCATCAAGAAGAATTTTCTTTCAAGCGCAAATGTAGAAGCCTAGACTAACCTTGGAGGCACAGGGGATTTAAGAGAGATCGCATTTCCAAACCAGACTTTCCACATCCCAGTGTCCTTGGAAGAACTTTCAGTGTGATCATAGGATTAGTGTTTGCCACTTTCAAAGAATCATGGAGAACATGAGAAATACCTAAGACTGGAGTTGGGCAAATATCTCACTTAAAAAAAAAGTTTTAAAAAGGTAGATTCTGGAAACCAAATACCAAGAGAGCTTAAGAGAGCGTAACATGTTTCCTGACAAGAAGCCATGCCTAAGAACCTCATTACCCATCACAAGGAAACACAGAACATCTATGACATAACCGATTTCCTCATTAGTTTCCAAGAATTTGATGTAAACAGAGGGATCAGGTTTTTCAAATATGCTGTTAAGAGAAAGCTAGGGAAGGTGGCCATAGTGTTGAGTGAGATGCTGTGAATTGAGAGATCTTAATAGGCTGGAAACATAAGCCTGAAGGAACAAGATGATAACTAAGAAAGATAAATGTGAAAGTTCTGCCCTTATGTCACAAGTACACAAATAGACAAGACAAAAATTAATGGAGAGGGCTTTCCTGGTGGCGCAGTGGCTAAGAATCCGCCTGCCAATGCAGGGGATGCGGGTTCCAGCCCTGGTCCAGGAAGATCCCACCTGCCGTGGAGCAACTAAGCCCGTGCGCCACAACTACTGAGCCTGTGCTCTAGAACACATGAGCCACAACTACCGAGCCCGTGTGCCACAACTACTGAAGCCAGCGTGCCTAGGGCCCGTGCTCCGCAGCAAGAGAAGCCACCGCCGTGAGAAGCCCGTGCATCGCAACGAAGAGTATCCCCCACTCGCCGCAACTAGAGAAAGCCCGCGTGCAGCAACAAAGACCCAACGCAGCCAAAAATAAAAATAAAAATAAAAGTAATGGAGAAAACTTAGTAGCAGTTCATGAGGAAAAGGCACAAGGTCTTTCGTTGACTACAAGCTCAATGTGTGATGATTGTGTGGTAATGAGGCTGCCAAACAGCTCATGTGGAATTTTAGGTTGGATTATAAAACAGCATGTTCAGGGGCTTCCCTGGTGGCGCAGTGATTGGGAGTCTGCCTGCCAGTGCAGGGCACACGGGTTCGAGCCCTGGTCTGGGAAGATCCCACGTGCCGCGGAGCAACTGGGCCCGTGAGCCACAATTACTGAGCCTGCGCGTCTGGAGCCTGTGCTCCGCAACAAGAGAGGCCGCGATAGTGAGAGGCCCGCGCACCGCGATGAAGAGTGGCCCCCGCTTGTCACAACTAGAGAAAGCCCTCGCACAGAAACGGGGACCCAACACAGCCATAAATTAAATAAATAAATAAATAAATAAATTTAAAAAAAAACAAAAAACAAAAAACAGCATGTTCAGGATAGTGAGACTCTTCCATCCTCTAGCCACTCCGTGGGGTACTGAGTTCTTACTCCTGTAAGGTGTTTGTCCCAGGGGCTGCATTTTTAAGGTATTGACAAACTAAGATATATTCAGAATAGAGGCAGAGCTGATGACATCTTAAACTGAATTTGAGAAAAAAAAACCCCATGTATTTATTGGGAGAGAAAATAGAAGGAAATGGCAGCTATTTGCAAATAGTGGAAGGTATGCTGTGGGGAGAAAATAAATAGACATTTAGGGGATGGCAAAGATAATTTTGAAAGCATATTAATAGAGAAAAATTATGTTGTCATCTAGAATGGAACTGTTCAGAGTCTAAACAAGAAAAGGTTGGGAATGACATAGAGAAGGGTCCCATACAGACCAAACTTTCAGAGGCCTCTTGGAGACCAAATCTGTCCAACTCTTAAGATTCTTTGAACCTTCTGGACTCCATCTTTTTTGGGGTGCACTACACAGAAGCATCACAAGTGGGAAATTTTTGTTGCCTCCAATTACATCTGATCCTGGCAATCGATTTAGAAGAATCTAAGATGTCAAAATAATTTTCCACACTTACCGGATGACCTGGTGGCCCCATGTCTCCAACAGTTCCAGGCAGACCTCTTGGGCCAGGCTGGCCCATAAATCCCTTGTCTCCTTTTATGCTTTCTACGGGACTCCCTTGAGGTCCAGGGGGACCAGGTTCACCTGAATTCACAAAAAGCCTGTCAGTATTGCCACTCGGGGGGCTTCGCAGGTTCTGTCAGTTACCCTTTTGAATGAAGAGCAAACTCTGCACTTTATCGTTACACCGAACATACTTTGCCTCGTGGGGTGTGACAGGATTGTGAATGAGATAATGCCAGCCAAGCGCCTGGCACAAGGCAGGAACTGCTTCTCCCTGATGACGGTCTGTTAGAGCAGGGTCTGTGTCTATCCCAGTACCTTATACAGAGTAGGAGCTCAATAAATATTGATGAATGGATGCATCTCTCTCTTCCAGGCTCATTAATTTGGTATGTACTAATTTTTCAAACAGGTCCCTCTGCCTCAACACCAACAGCCTTACTGCACCCCATGTGAGGACAGGTGGGCATGGGAAGACAGAGAAGACCAGAGGGAAAAAGAAGCAAGATGGTCACAAGAAGACTGAAAGACATCAAATGTTACTTTCATTCTTTCATCTTATTTAGAAGTAGATGCTCTACCTGGGTTTCCTCTTCTGCCAGGTGGACCTCGATCTCCTTTTTGGCCAGGGATGATTGAACCAGGAAAGCCTGGTGGCCCTTGAGGTCCTGTCATGCCAATGGGCCCTCGAGGCCCAGCATCTCCCACTGGCCCTTTCCTGCCAGGGAGGCCCGGCAAGCCTGGTGCTCCCCTGTCTCCTTTGGCTCCTGCAAAGAAAAAAGCCTGATAAGTTTCTGTAATGCCCCTATATTTGGTGTTATAGTTTGTGGTTATCCCTAATAATGTAGACACTTTGATTAAAGGTGTTAAGCTTCACAGGATAATTTTTTTTAAGAGGCTGACAAAAGAGATACAGGTCTCCAAGGACTGGGTCTAGACTAGACTCAGTCCTGACTCCAACTACCTGTTTGATCCTGATAAAGTCTCTTCACTGTTACAAGTCTCCGTTTTCTTATTTAAAAAATGAAGGTGATATCTGACTTAACTCAGTTTTTTAAATATCAAGTGAGAGAATATACAGATGGAAAAGCATGGTGTAAGTTTTAAAGTATTCTGTCCATGTAAGCCATAATCATTATTATCTGGTGATATTTAATTACAATGACATTATTCAATCACTGATAATTCAATAGAGCACTAAAAAGCTAAACTTTGGGACTTCCCTGGTGGCGCAGTGGTTAAGAATCCGCCTGCCAATGCAGGGGACAAGGGTTTGAGCCCTGGTCCAGGAAGATCCCACATGCCGCAGAGCAACTAATCCCGAGCCTGCAAGCCACAACTACTGAAGCTTGCGCGCCTAGAGCCTGTGCTCTGCAACAAGAGAAGCCACCGCATGAGAAGCCCACGCACCACACGAAGAGTAGCCCCCGCTCGCTGCAACTAGAGAAAGCCCGCGCACAGCAACAAAGACCCAAGCAGCCAAAAGAAAATAAATAAATGCATACATACATTAAAAATAAAAAGCTAAACTTCATGGCTGGTTTGTGCATTTAAAGTGTTGCCCAGACAAACCCAGAAAAAGGAACGACACAGTTGCCATTCCCATTCTGTCCTCTGGTTACTTCTCCCCCATAACACAAACACTAGTCTGCAAGGGACAAATGTGGTGAGAGGTTTGGATTTACCAAAGAAGACCCTGCAAAAGGTCACAACGTAATACTAATATTTTTCATCTCAGAGAACTTTCAAGAAATTGTGCTTTGACATTCATAAATGGGAGATGTTGTATGAATTGAAAATATTCTCTCCCATCTTTGTGTTATTCTAGAAGTGGTAAATGGCATGAAAATGGGAGACAGAGGAAAGGAAGAAGGACAAGTGAGGAGGAGGCTGGTGGCACAGGAAAGGGCTTGGGAAGTTATTTCTTATGCAGGGAAGGCTTAGGGGGATGATGAAAATAAAACTGATAACTATTGGATATCTAGCCCTTTGTCTATCATGTTCTTTAGCTTTTTTATACCTGCAATTTATACTTTTAAAAGAAAGTATTTAGATGATTTCAGCTCTCTTCAAGCTCTGAAATGCTGTATTTGTACAACAGGGTCTGGCAATGGTCTGAGGCACCAAGATGCTGTCTTGAGTTGTATATTCCATGTCCATGAAGATGCTTCCTTGTTTTACAATATGATTTCTTTTTAGGATTTGGGAGAATTAAAACTAATTAAAAGGATTCACACCTTCCAAGTATCAATGACCTCGTCTCCATATTTATTTATCCTAGAGGGACTGAGGTGCATAATCATTTACTTTCATAATTAGGCTATTTGTTGTTTTTAAAGGCTTTTTAATTTAAGATTTGATCGTTTGGTATCAAATTTTATTTCCAATTAAATGCTAAAGTGTCCTCATTCCAAATGGTTAAACTGTGAGCTTAGCCTAGGAAAATGAACGGAAACTCCCCTTTTGACCATAATTCTAAAACTAGGCTATGAAAAGCCTTTATGTTCAGGAGGGAGGGAAGGGTCTGAGAGACGTGCGGACATTGAGCTCAACCAAAACGACTATCGCATCATCCAGAAACGGGAAAGAGCGGCTCTTGTCTACTTTCACAGTTGAGCTGGTAGGTCAGAGCAGTTCCTGCCCCGTGGAGTTTCTCTGTAGCGTCAGGCTACTCTTTGCTGGTTCTTTTGAGCATCAATAACCAGAGGCCATCACTAGGCTTAGGCATCTTTGCTAATAAAATACTCCTACCTACAGGACCTACGGCTGAGAAGGGTCAATAAAAGGTGCAAACAATCTAGTATTTCTTCTGGCAGGTTTCTATACAAAATGGAAAAAGTTAAAAGAAGCTGCTTATCTTATAAAACACTGGCATGAGAAATCCAGACTGGCAGTCTGTCAGACAAAAACTTGTGTATTCTTTAAATGACATATTCAGTAAGTTGCCGTGTCTGAGATGTTGAGAGTTACTGGGAATCCCTGAATAAACAGTAACCTGAGCCACAAGCTGGCTCTGGGAGGTTGGAATCAGACCTATGAAGATAACAAGGTGGGAAAGGATTAGTGTTATTACTGCATCTCAGAACAGCAGGTAGAGGAAACTCCCTGAGAAGCTATCAATTCCACCTCCAACTTTTTAGGAGGTGATACATTCAAACCATGCTAACAACATCGAAGCAAATACAGAAGTCTTTTTCATGTTTAAAGACTTTCATGGAAGGAAATTCCAAAATTGGATCACAGTGTCTAGTTTGTTCATTTCCTGGTGATGGTAATAATGAAGCATTTTTACTTGAACACTAAGAATATACATATCCTATATTACCACTGGGACTTCTTTAATTCAGTATGCTAAGTTTATTTTATCTATCAGGCATATTAAATTAGATTCTGTCCTTGAAAACGTATATCACCAGGTTCAGGAAGGAAGAACTGCTCACCTTGAGGACCAGGTTTCCCTCTTGGGCCTGGAAGTGCTCCCACCAAACCTGAAAGAGAAAATTTTGGCATTTTAATATTCTATACATACAGTTAATTTATATATATGTATAAAAATTTATATGTATTTATACTTATAAATTGTGAAACTGACCAATGTATATAAAATTTATTCCACTTGGTCAATTTCACTTTGGTTACAGAAAGAATTATCACATACCCAGAACACATTAAAGATCAACAGTTCTGTCAGGGAAGAATTTCTAGAGCCATGAAGGATTACAGTGACACTAATTATTCTACGAAAAATAAAACTAGTGTATCCAAGATGATGAGCAAGTTGTACCTGTTTCTCCTTTTTCTCCAGCTGGACCAGGAATTCCATCACGTCCTTGATTACCTCTCTCACCCGCTGGTCCAGGATTTCCTGGGAATCCTGGAGGGCCTGGAAAAAAAAAGCCATTCAAAGAGAGGACTTACTTCCTGTCAGTGGCCTAATGTGAACCCCAGATGTGTGGAATTCTGTGAAATGTGTTCATTTTTCAGAACTGTAGTTATATGAAGCTAAATTCAGTGAAAACCATGGACAGGTTAGTGCTATCCTGAGGATTTTTCACTTTGGAATGTGTAGGTCAGCTGATCTTTGAATTAGATCCCTATAAATACCTGACCTCACTTTTCTACATTGTCGTCTGGAGACTGGGTAACTGGGAGCTACCTTCTAAGGAGCAGTCATGGGTCAGAGATACCAGTAGACAGAGATTCCAGCCTCAGAAGTAAATATGCTTCCCTCACAAAAGGGAACTAGACAAAGTACAAAAATGGAACCTGGAGGGCCTTTTATTCCTGGAGAGCCAGGGAAACCTTTGATTCCTTTAGACCCCAAATCACCATCTGGACCGGACTTTCCTATAAATGAAGAGAGAGGGGAAGGAAAAAAAGAAAACCAAAAGATAAATGATTACAGCAATGGCTAAAACAGTCAGTTCTTACAGTCAACTGTGCTCAAGCTGGCCTTCAAGGGGCACTCCTGCTACGAGTCACTTCAGGCTGTTATTTCCCCAGAGAAGCACAGCAGAGACATGGCCAGTCATTTTCAAAGGTGTGCATACCCCAGCCCCTTGGACTGCTCAATATCTGATTTATTACTTTAATGGGAGTTAGCAGCAAAGCCACTGAACCTTTCCGTGTTTGAAAAGATAGTTTAAATATTGTCTTTAGGTAAGACCTGAAGCTACAAACCAGTGGCTTAGCAGTTGTTTTTGATCAAAGTGAAAACTTCAACCCAAATAACAAGCAAATAAGAAAGCAAGCCAGTGTTTAAACTGGAAACAGCAACAACAAAACCCTCAGAACAACAGTGTTATGGGTTAAATTGTGTTGCTCCCAAATGCGTATGATGAAGCCCTAACTCCCTAGTATTTCAGAATATCACTGTATTTGGAGGTAGGTCTTTGTCATTTTTTTTTTTTTCTTTCTTTCTTGCTGGCCATGCCACACGGCTTGTGGGATCTTAGTTCCTTGATCAGGGATTGAACCCAGGCTCCTGGAGGAGTCCTAACCACTGGACCACCAGGGAATTCCCAGGTAGGGTCTTTAAAGAAGCAATTAAGTTAAAATGAGGTCACCAAGGCAGTACCTAACACAATATGACGGATATCCTTATAAGAAAAGATTGGGACACAGACACACAGAGGAAAAGACACCTGGAGAAGGCGGCCACCTACAAGCTAACGAGAGAGGCCTCAGAAGAAATCAACCCTGCCGACACCTGGATCTCAGACTCCCAGCCTCCAGAACTAGGAGAAAATTAATTTCTGTTTAAGTTACCCGATCTGTGGTATTTGCTTTGGAAGCCCTGGAAAACTAATACAAATATAAAGTTGGACAACAAGCTAACATTTCAGGTCTTTAGGCTGAATTCGTTGAGGCAGCGCCCCCGAAGTTTTGTTTACAGGAGGAGGTTTGTAGATTTCAGGTCAGCAAACTCGACCGAAATGGGCTCCTTGTGATTCATTTGCTGTTTTTCAGTGTCTTCGAATTTGAAGATCAGAGTTGAATAAAATCAATTGTAGTACAAAAGCCTAAACTGCTTTCCATTTACTATTCTAGGAGGCAAGGGCCATACCACACTGCTTGCTTGCAGCTTTCGGGTTGCAAAACCAGAGCTTACCTGGGTGACCAGGGCTTCCGGGATTCCCAGGAACTCCCTCTGGTGCAGCAGGGCCCGAACGTCCAGGTGTGCCAGGTGGCCCTCTATCACCTTTCTTTCCCATGTCACCTGGCAATCCTGGATCTCCCTTAAATTCAGGCAAACACCTTTAAAATTCTCATATAAGCAGGATATGTGATCAGAATTAAGTATAAACTAGGTTGGTTTTTATTTATGTATTTACTTATTTAGCAATTCATGGTTAAGTGTCTGCTGTGTGCTACCGCCCTGATAGCTGCTGGGAACAGGATGGCTACATAATTTGTGGGGCGCAGTGCAAAATGAAAATGCAGCTCTCTTTAGAAGAACTTTTAAAAAGTAATTGAAGACAGAAATGGCAGAGCATTAAACCAAACATGGAGTCCTTGTCAGCATGGGACCTCTGTGGCTACACGAGTCCTGTGCTCAAGAAGCCAGGAATATAATAGTAACCATGTACGAATATGTGATAGATACAGTCCCTGCCTTCATGGAGCTTTAGAGACCAGTGGGAGGTAGACATTAAATAATCACACACACAGATAATTTCAAATTGTGATGATTAACTCAGAGGTAAGAAAGAAATAGAACAAATGGATGTGTGTTCTTCATATACTCTGCATGCAGATAAATGTATGTCAACCACATGTAAAAAAAGAAACAGACAAACAAAAACACAAACTTCCCATGGTTTAATATTCATTAAATCTGTACTTCACTTTTATGATAAGCCAGAACATATGGATTTGATAGTAACTTACAAAACCTCGATGGTAGCTGACTAAGATTCATTACTCTGTTACTAAGATTTGCCAGCATGATAAAACCAGCACATTTTGTGTTCAACGCACAGTTTAAAAAATTTCTTCTGTGGTTACCTATGAAAACTTTAAATGAAACTATTCATTAACTGAATGTGAATTAAGTCAAATATGATTCCTCACTCAGGAAAAATCTCAGTGGTAGGAGTCTCTTTCTGGTTTTCTGAGGACCTCGTTAAAAATAAAGGGCACGCGGAGCAACTGGGCCCGTGAGCCACAACTACTGAGCCTGCGCGTCTGGAGCCTGTGCTCCGCAACAAGAGAGGCCGCGATAGTGAGAGGCCCGCGCACCGCGACGAAGAGTGGCGCCCGCTTGCCACAACTAGAGAAAGCCCTCGCACAGAAACGAAGACCCAACACAGCCATAAATAAATAAGTAAATAAATAAATAAATAAATAAATAAATAAAATAAATAAAGGGCAAAGGAAATTTGTTTGAACTCCAAGTAGTAAAGGGTTACTTTCTCGGGTCTTTGTGGTTTCTAAAAGTTTTCTTTCTTGTTGTTTTACAGCTGGAGGAAATCTTTAGGAAAGGTGGTGTTTTATTGGCTCAAAAGAGAGTCAGGGAGAAAGTCTCCTAAGTAACGATTTTTATATTTTTTGGAAGTCTGATGAAAAATAAGACTCCTTGTAAAAAAAAAAAAAAAAAGAAAAAAACAGAAAACCTGTATCCAAACAATTTTCATTCGATTTTAGGAGATTAGTGGGCTTCTTTGGATCCAACAGGCTTCCCCAGGGATCCATGGAATCCCATGTGAAAAAACTCTGCTTGTGGGAATTTCTATTAATTATTCTCTATCACTCTAGCTCTGGCTCTTGTGTAACTGCTATACGCAGAAAGGATGGAAGAAGATAAACCTAAAAGAACAGCTGAGCCACACTGAAACCTTTGGTTGCTGCATGATACCACATACAAGGAAGGGCTTTGGCATCCAGTCTCTAGTTGACAGAGCACAAGCGCTGAGAACACTGTGACAAGATAGAAAATCCTCTGTGTAATGCAATGACAATAAACTTTTAAAACAATTAAGAAAGATAAATGTATATATCTTAGGATTTTTTTTGGTTTTGCTTTTTAATAATGTTCTAAATTTATTTTATTTTACATCTTTTATTATGTTTAAGAAGACAAGTATTTTTTATTACAAAGTTGGAACATTTATTTTTGTAAGCCTGTGTGAGATGAGTCTATAGCAGAGACTGGCCACTTTGTAGCACAAGAAAAACAGACACTGCCCTGGCAACTTGTATGGGCTTGTGATCACTGCCTCCTCCTGGCAGCACACTTAAATTGCAGGGTCGGGTATGAGAAATTCCTTGGGGGTTGAAACTGGAGGGAATAAACCCAGAAGTTGAAGTTGTGTGATAGGCATCCTTAGTTATAGAGAGAGGGGAGAAAACATCAAATAACTGTCTGAAAATACAGTAATATTTTCAATTTTCTTTGCCCACAATGAATCCAGATACTTGTTGATATTTAAAGGGACTCATTCCACCACCAAAACATAAATACTTCAGTGGCCTATATACCTTTGGTCCTGGTGGTCCTGGCCTTGTACCTTCTGAATAACCTGGCTCTCCCTTATCTCCTTGGAGACCATGAGTACCTGGGAGGCCTGGTCTTCCAGCTAGACCTGGGAATCCCATAGTTCCCTTCATTCCTTTAGTACCTGAAATTAGGAAAGAAATCAGGTAAATCGGTAAAGGCAGAGATCTTGAAGGGTTCTACTTCTCACCTTTGCACAAACCACCTTTCTCCCAAGAAGTTGGTTTTTCAGAAGCACTAAAGTGTTAGGTAGTCTTCTTTTTTTTTTTCAATTTTCTTTAAATTGGAGTATAGTTGCTTTACAATGTTGTGTCAGTTTCTGTTGTACAACGAAGTGAATCAGCTATATGTATACATATATCCCCTCCCTCTTGGACCTCCCTCCCACCCATTAGAGAAATGCAGATCAAAACTACAATGAGGTATGACCTCACACCGGTCAGAATGGCCATCATCAAAAAAATCTACAAACAAAAAATGCTGGAGAGGATGTGGAGAAAAGGGAACGCTCTTGCACTGTTGGTGGGAATGTAAATGGATACATCCCACTATGGAGAACAGTATGGAGGTTCCTTAAAAAACTAAAAACAGGTAGTCTTAATGGGTGATTTTTACACAATGTAAATATTTATTTTGTTCTCACTCATGTTCTGGTTGCATACAGTACATTTGTCTAGAAGCAAATCTAGTTGTTTTACACCAACTTTCTACCAAGTGGAAAACCAAAATGACAATACAGAAAATCTAGAATTAGGACCTGTCTTGAGGTTGTAGGCTCGTAACAGGACATTATGCATTACCTGGCACACCCATGTTTCCCATGCTTCCTGGCACACCACGTGGTCCTGGCTCACCAGGATTCCCAATGCTGCCTGGATCTCCTCTGGGGTCTTGAGAACAAATAAATAGTCATATGCTCTGTGTAGTTCCTGGACATAGTAGATGCTCAATAAACACTTGTTGCTTGCACAAATGAATGAATCCAGCGCAGCCAGACCATCTGGTTTAGGTACTTGTTTAGCTGCATTTATGCCTTCAAATAAGGAAGGGACTGGTGACTCAGAAAATGTAAAATTAGAGAAAGTTAGATTTTTGTCAGCAGGCCTGGATTTCAAACATCAGAATCATCCTAGGACCAAAGCCAGCAGGAAAGAGGGGGCTCCTGTGACAATATAGTAACAGATTTTCAAATGCAATATGGAACTTTTATTACAATGCAATAAATTTCATCACAGATGTGGTCACGGGGAATAGGGGGCTACTTTATTTGTTTAAAAAATTACTTTGCAAACTCAATAACTTGTTTAAAATAGAAAGAGGCAAATTTGAAAACCTCTAAAGCATTATCTTACTTTCTTCTGGGATATATGAGGTTGTAATAAATTATAGTTTAGAATACATATCAGCTATTTCAAAATAAAATTTTGAGTGCAAAACAGAACTTCATGTAGGTTAACATTTTTTAGTTAATACAGGCTGACTACAATTTGGTTAAATTATAAGAAATATAATTTGGTTAAATTATAAGAAGCAAATTTCTGTTGGAACACTGTTGGGGCAGAATTCATATTCTAGAAACACATTTTTGTTACATTTAGATCTAGGAAAACTTAACACCTGATATTTCTATTAGAGAATCAGCTATACCTGGTGATCCTGGTGGTCCAGGTGGCCCTTGGAGTCCTTTGAAACCTGGTAACCCTGGAATGCCTCTGTTTCCTTTCTCACCAGGCTTCCCTGCAAGTCCTAAAGTTAAAAACTATGTATTAAAAATACAGGTTAGAATTTTATCAGACTTATCCACATCCTGATTAAAATTTTTGAGCTATTATTGAAATACAACATAGCATATTTGTTAAGAGTATGGGCAGATTTGGGCTTATATTTTATTTAAAAAGAAGATTAAAAGAGGTAATACATGAAAAGCATTAGCACAGTGCCTGGCATGAGTTAGTTCTCAAAGAACTCTAGCAATTTTCATAACATTTACACTTTGAATCAACATTTTAAGAATTAGTGGCCTAAATACAGCTTCTTTTTGTTTTTAATTAATGACAGAGGATTATCTACTACTATTCTTGTCTGGACTATTTCATTCTTAATCCATTTATTACAACTATCATTTATTAAGTAGCTGGTTTATGGAAGACGTTATTTTCTTTTATTTATCTTATTTAATCTTCAGGCAATCTCAGTGTATTCTTGAGCCTTTCCAGATAGGGTGCAGAGATGAGAAAATTGAGACTCTTTAAGAAGTCAATGAAATAATATAGAGTCACACCATCAGTTAGTGGTAATGCTGGGATTTGAATCCAGTTCTGCAGGCTAGAAGTCTCATACGTTTCCCACAACACCATCCTACCTTCCCTAAAACATGGCTTTGATCACATTCTCCTGCTCAAAAATATTCATTGAATCTCTTTTGCCTACAGAGTAAATGACAGACTCCTTTCGCTGGCACTTGAAACATTCAACAATCTATCCATGGCTGCAGCTTGTGCCTTTTCTCAAGCAGATTCACTTCCCTTGGCTGTTTCCCTGCTTACATATTCATTCATTCACATACGTGTTGAGTACCTAATTAATAGACAGGTCTTGTTCTAAGTGCTGGAGACATAGAAAAATCAAGTTCTCTCTTCCCAAGTTTTTAGTGTTTAACTGGGGAGACAGCTAAGTAAAAAATTACCACCCAGTGTGATAGTTTCTGTAACAGAGTTGGGCACAATAGGCTACAGGGAAGAATTTTGAGAAGAGGGGATTTTTTTTTTTAATTGTAGTGTGATTGCTTTGCAATATTGTGTTAGTTTCTGCGGTACAGTGAAGTGAATCAGCTATACGTATACATATATCCCCTCCCACCTGGACCTCGCCCCCCATCCCACCCATCTAGGTCATCACAGAGCACTGAGCTGAGCTCCCTGTGCTATTCAGCAGGTTCTCACTAGCTATCTGTTTTACACATGGTAGTGTATTTATGTCAAACCTAATCTCCCAATTCATCTCACCCTCCCCTTCCCCGACTGCGTCCACACGTCCGTTCTCTACCTCTCCGTTTCTATTCCTACATCACTAATTATTAGAGAAATGCAAATCAAAACTGCAATGGGGTATCACCTCACACCGGTCAGAATGGCCATCATCAAAAAATCTACAAACAGTAAATGCTGGAGAGGGTGTGGAGAAAAGGGAACCCTCCTGCACTGTTGCTGGGAATGGAAATTGATACAGCCACTGCGGAGAACAGTATGGAGGTTCCTTAAAAAGAGGGGATATTTTTAAGCTCAGTCTTGAAGAGCAAGTGGGAGCTAGCTGGATGGAGAAAGCATGGAATGGGACAGAATTCCTAGGCAAGAAAATAACATGTGCAAAGGAGTGGTGAGTAGCAGGGAGTTAGAATATTTTCTTTTGTAACTTTCGTTTTTTTTCCATTTATATCCTTTATCATAACCTAAAAATATAAATCACTTAGTTTATTCATTTGCTTTGGTTTTTAAGGGGTGGCAAACAACTGCCCGTGGGCCAAATTTGGCTGGATGTTGAACTTGATGTTGAACTTGATGTTGAATGGCTGGAGAGCTAAGGATGCTTTTCATATTTTTGATGGGTTGTAAACAAACAGATAAACACACACAAAAGAAGAATATGTAACAGTTGTCATATGTGGTCCACAAAGCCTAAGATATTTACTACCTGGCCCTGGATATAAATTGTTTACAGAGACATTATTGTCTCTTTCCGCTACTAAGCTGTAAGTTTCCTCATGACCAGAATACTACCTCTGCTTTGTTCACCTCTGTGTCTTCAGGACATAGTAAAAATGTCTAGTCAGTAGGTACTAAAAAAAACTGCTAAGTAAATAAATGTTATGTGACTGGAGAAGTAGGCAAAGGGCAACAAGTGATAAAGAAACCTGGATGCCAGTCGAAGAAATTTGAATTCTTAAAGCAAGGGGAGACTTGGAAAGATTTTAAGCCAAGAGTATTCCTTGCTCATCTGAAACCTACTCACAATTTAAATCCTTCCTCATGGAGGCTTCTTTTTTTTTGAAATTTATTTTATTGAAGTATAGTTGACTTACAATGTTGTGTTATTTCTGCCGTACAGCAAAGTGATTCAGTTATACATGTATAAGTTCTTTTTCATATTATTTTCCATTATCGTTTATTACAGGATACTGAATATAGTTCCCTGTGCTCATGGAGGCTTCTTTGACTACCCTGGTTGAGGTGTTTTCTGCTTTGCTCATCTCCCACAAGGCTCACTGCCAGTGGTACCCAGCTGGCAGCACAGTGAGAAGGCTGAGTAAGGACTTTGGAACCAACAACATCAGTGTGAGGTCCATCTCTGCACTTCCTATCAGAGTGACACTGAGTAATTTGACCTTTCCATTTCCCATCTATAAAATGGGATGACAGCAGTAACCTACTCCTAGGGTTGATGTGAGAATTAAATGAGTCAATATTGGTAAAGCTTGGAACAGTACCTGCATGTGGGAAGGGCTTCACAGGTCTTTGCTAAAATAGCGTAACTGTTCTTTTGTATTATTCATTACCTTTTTGTACATATGCCTAAATCTTCCATGCAGACTCCCTGAGGAGAGGACGATTGTGCTTTTCATACCTTCAATAGCTCTTCCACATTTGCAGTGGATGTCTTGAAGTCAGAAACTCAGAAGAAAAATGAATCACATAGAAATTAGAGAGGCCTAGATAGTATGATCTTTTGCTGTTGTGTGGTTCAATCTCTGCTCCTTGGTTGTGGGTTTGAAAAGCCAAAAGGAAACATGTAGGACAGCTTCCATGCATATTGTACTTTGCTAGAAGCATAAAAGTAGCATGTGTCCCTATATGTTTTACAGAAACAATTCTTTAATTGTAAATTAGTACCCATTGTGCATTCATGATGTTAGAGTCAAATTTTAGTTTATGGAGGCACAGATATGCTATTCATATTTTTTTTCAAAATGTTTGCAACACTACCTAAATCATCTAGAATAATCCAGTGAAGTGGTGTCTGACAGTTTATGAAGACTGGACACTTGTGCCAGTATTTTTTTTTTTTACATCTTGGCTTAGACCGGTTCTAGAAGAATTTTATAAAATTCATACTACTTTCTATTCTATTGTTAAAAATGTAATGCAGTCTTCTGTTTGCACCCAGAACTAAACCATCCCTTTGACAGCAGATTAAAGGGGGACTACCCATAAGGCCTTTACTTGCTCATTTTCCTTTACAGAAAAAAATCTGATTCTTTTCCCAATGATTAATCCTTTTATTTATTTATTTTTAAAGCTTGGCCCATTTGAGGAATAGCAAAAGGCCAGAATGGCTATTTTATTTTTATTTATTTTTAAAAAAATATTTACTTATTTATTTATTTGGCTGCATTGGGTTTTAGCTGTGGCACGCGGGATCTTTGTTGCGGCTCGTGGGCTTCTCTCTAGTTGTGGTGCGCGGGCTTAGTTGCCACTCGGCAAGTGGGATCTTAGTTCCCCGACCAGGTATCAAACCCGCATCCCCTGCCTTGGAAGGCAGATTGGATTCTTAACCACTGGACCACCAGGGTAGTCCCTGATTATCCATTTTTTAAGTTAGCAAATTAGTTGGATTCAACCACTCTCCAGAACCCTGGTCCAATGTCACTTCTGTGAAGTCCTTCCTAATTCTGGGAGAGACAGCTATTCAGTCTTGCCAGCCTGGTCTACAGAACTCTATCCAGAATTTTTAAAGCAAATCTTCCAATCTAACTTCTCAAAGTTGATTACAAATTATTCAAAACTTGATATGGTTTTGCAACTACAAACACATTTTTCTTTTATTCTTCCCTGCTATATAAGTTTGATCTGCAAACATTTAATTTTACCCAGAAATCCTTTGTTTTATTAAAGTTACTTGGGGTTAAATTGGATCAGGAAGACCGCAAGGCAAACCTTCTTAAATTTTGATTTGATATTGGCTGTATTGATCATATAACAAAATCTGTCATACAAAGTGCTTAAATAACTTGAAATAATTTGAATGGGTTTGAATTTGAGCTTAACAGCTATAGCTAACAATTAACAGCATTTTTAAGGCGTTGATTTGTAATCAAAACATATTTTCTCTTTAGTAATTATTCTCCAAAGGATGTTGAGTATAAGAAACAGTTTTTAGATGCAATCAGAAAAATTCACCCTGGCAGCTGATAGAATAGAGTAGAATTTGGGGTGCAGCTTTCTATTCCAGCCAGGGAAGTTTTTTATGTGGAATTTTTCTAAAGGTTTAATTTTCACCATACTTGGCAAAAGGGGGCTTTGAGGCTTAGAATTTAAAGATAGGCTAGTGAAAATTTAAAGACAGCAGACCAAACTGCAGAATTAACTTAGAAATAAAAAGTTACGATTTAAGGAGGCAACATATTACTGTTCAGGGCACACAAAACCCAGTTGCAGCTCAGCTCAGTCACCAACTGGCTTTGTGAGCTTGGGAGGGAAATTAAATCCTGGTCCTCACTGCCCTCATATGTCAACTAAAGGGATCTTCCTGGATAATTTCTTAGTCCCAGAATCAGCTCTGATGTTCTGATTCTAAACGTAAGGACATTCGTACCTTTGAGTCCTGGTTCCCCTTTGTCCCCGACTAAGCGGAATATTCCAGGAGGCCCTGGAGTTCCTTTATCTCCTTGTTCCCCTTTGGCACCTGGGGATCCTCTCTTGCCTTTTACTCCTGGAATTCCAAAGCTCCCTAAGAGACAGGCGTAACAACATCAGTTCCTTAATTCTTTAAAAGTTCATGAGGATTCAAAAGTTAACAGTGCTTACCATAAAACAAAACAAGACAAATAAACCAGAAAAGGTTAACGGGGTTGAGAACTTGATAAACAGTTGCCCCCAAACAGGCAGCCACATGAGGGTAGTGGTCTAAGCCTGTAGGGAGAAAATATGACTATTCAAAAGGGACAAAGGAATACAGAAAACTGCAAAATCAAATATAAGGTTTTCTCAGAACTACTTTCTCCTCAAAGAATAAAATATAATTTATTTTTCTGCTAATTAAATGAACATTGTTCATGCCTCCTGATAGCTGGAAAGATATTCTATCACTTACCCCTCTGTCCCAGGGTGCCTGGGTTCCCAGGAGGCCCCGGAGGGCCAACGTTTCCGGGAAACCCCATCATCCCAATCATTCCTTTTTCACCTATGGAAACAAATTAACACAAGGCAGCACATGTTGTGAAGAATGAGAAAAGCGAAATACTCCATAAAATAAAATGAATTATACTTAGAAAGAGAGAAAGAGTGTTGAAAAAATGGTTTCTGTAAACAGGAAAATCATCGCACTTGTCTAGGAGATGGGTCAGTAAATGGTCTTTTTTTACGTCACGGATGTGGAAGTTGGTAGCAAATCACACTTGTGGATGAGGAGAAAATATGCTGAAGTTCTGGAGCATTCCCTCCTCCCAACCCTTGATCAATAACTTTGTTATATTCCCTTATCTTACTTTCTTCATAGCATTTGTCTCTAGATGAACTTAGTTCTTAAATGTGTTTGTTATTGTGTTCCCCATTGTTCGAGGTGGAGTCTTATCCACCAGTGTGTCTCTAGGGCCTGGAACAGTGATGGCATATGATAGTAGCTCAATAATATAAATGAAAGGTTAATTAGCAGATTAAGTTCTTATTCTGGACTCTTCTCTGGAGGAGAGATCAGTGAGGTCCTTATGCCATGAGAAGGCTATTGAAATATTCTCCCCCAAACATATAAACCATAAAAAGTGATGAAATAAAAAGAATTATAAGGGAATACTATGAACAATGACAGGCCAGAAAATCAAATTCTTAGAAGGGGCACAGATTACCAAAATTGACTCAAGAAGAAATAGAAAATCTGAACAGATCTATAAGAAGCGAAGAGATTGAATTAGTAATTTTAAAACTTCTCTCAAAGAAAAGTCCAGCCCCAGGTGACTTCACTGGTGAACTCTATCAAATATTTAAAGAATATCAGTTCTTCAGAAACTCTTCTAGGAAATACAAGAGGAGGAAACACTTCCCATCTTGTTCAATAAGATAGCATTACCCTGATACCAAAACCAGACAAAGATATCACAAGAAAACAGACCAGTAAGTATCCCTTATAAATATGGATGCAAAAAATTTCAACAAAATACTAGCAAATATATTTCACTAGTAATATATTAACAAGATTACACAGCGAAAATAGTCATATTGTGGGTAATTGTGAAATTTGACCATCCCACTACCACCAGTTCCCAGCCCTCTGGCTCCTTGCAAATAATTCAGAAGAAAAACTTATACTAAATGAAAGAGAAGCTTAGAGTCAAAAGCCTATGCCTGTCTCTAGTTTACACAGCTACCTTAAAAGGAAAATGTGGAAGAACAGAGAAGAAGAAAAACAAAAGCACATAAAGGGTACCTGGTGGCCCTAAAAATCCTGGATTTCCTGGATATCCTTTCGTACCAGGCGGTCCCATCTCCCCTCGATGACCCGGCATTCCTGGTGGTCCAGGTTCTCCAGGAAATCCTGACCTATCCAAGCCTGGAATACCTGGGTCTCCCTTTGGCCCCGTTTCGCCTCTTCTGCCTATATATGAATGAATGAATGAATGAATGCACAATTGCTTTCCACACCAACTCCAGATATATTTTATGGCTGTAAATACTTAGCTCTGTGATTGTGGGCAAACCACACACTTTTCCAATTGATAGATTTAGGTCCCCTTCTGTAAAATTCTAAGATCCCTTCTGGATTTAACATTCTGTGTTTCAATGATTCATGAAGTAATGATAGTGTAGAATTTAGATTTATTTTCTAGTCCTGCAGGCACATCTTGGGAATGCACCTTCTGACCGTGGCGCAGTCTTTAACCGGCAGAATTCATACAGAGCCACTCACGTGGCAGCAAGCCACCAGATGCTTCTAGAAACAATAACAGCACCACTACAACAATTAACATCTTGGCCAGAATTTTGTTTGTGAACATATAAGAAGTATAATAGGCGAGTTCTAAAGGATTTTTTCCCCAGAAACAGTTCACAGATCTGGTTGAGAGGAGCCAAAAAGATAGTAAGTTTCCCATGACCGCCTAGCCTTCATAATTTAGATTTACTTTCATACCCTTTCTTTTATGTTGCTTGTAAAGCAACCAACTATGTATTTTAGTTTGTAACTTGTAAACCTATACCTTTGCATACATTCACTCTGTTTCAATAATAAGGATACATTTACCACTTTAATATACCTATGAAAGTATTAAAGATAAAACTTATTTGAGAGTTTATATGTATATATATGTAAATATACATCTGTATATATCTTCATTTTTCATATCTTCTTGCGTACAAGACACAAACCAATTTTAATGTAGTAACTTCAGGTCTCTTACTCTATAGTTGGTATTCACTGCAACAAATTCATGACAACAGGTTTTTGTTTCTGAAATCACTTTTCCCATTGAACAGTGGACAGGACTTGTTACCGGATAGTTCTCATGTTAAGCAGCAAAACTCAGAGCGGGAGTCCCATGTCATCTGCCCGCCTGGTGACTGGTTTCAAGGGCCTCCCCCTACCTGGTTGCCCTTTCAATCCATTTAAGCCTGGAAGTCCTTGAGCTCCACTGAGACTTTCTTTGCACCTTCCTGGGGGGCCTCTTTCTCCCGGTGGTCCAGGCTGCCCTGGATCCCCTGCAAAATAGAGTCCAAGAATACAATCGGGTGCCAAAACCCAAGGTCCTAGTATTGCTATCCCAGTCATTCTCTTATAACTTTCCCCCCTGAATCGAACTTATATTTAATACCATTGATATGTCTTATATAGAGGACACTCATTAAAAAGGAAAGAAGGAAGAAAGGAAGAAAGAGGGAACAAAGGTAGGGCAGCAATGGAATGGAAAGTTAATTAAGCCTCGCACGTTCAATTTATTGAGCTAGAAGTTTGAGAAGAGTTCTTCACCCCTAGAGCACCTACACATTCAATTTGCAGCATTTTAGCTGAGTTCACAGTGGAGAAAAGTAATCACACTTGCTATTTTACCTCGTGGTCCATCAAGCCCTCCAGTTCCTGGAATTCCAGGGAGACCTGGAAGTCCAGGGAGTCCGATTTCTCCATTTTCCCCAGAGTTGCCTCTCTCTCCTGGCAAACCTGGTGCTCCTGGTTCTCCAGGCATGGCTAGTCCTGGTTCTCCCTATAGCACAGAACTTACGTTAGTTTTACTGTATCATGCTTTCAAATCCTTATTGACTATTGACCGCTCTTTAGGGCTATTTACTTGAAAATAACGTCTCCGTGATGGAGGTTCTATGTCCCTTTTGCACAGTCACCACCATTCCATCCACTTTCCTTTTTCAATTGTAGTTGCTGACTTTTTAAATAAAACTGTGCTTAGTAATTCTTCATAGCCTCCACTTTTTAAGAAGACTGTGGAATTTTCTGTAAACAGTCTAGATGTCTCTCCTTTTGATAGTTTTTCTCATAGATATCCAAGTCTGTTTCTAGAGTTTTCCCATTTTAAGTACTCTGAATGTTTCTGAAGATTAAGGAAGAAATAGAGAGGCAAACTGGTCTTCTTACACCTTCTATTCTCCTTTCTAAAGGGGAGTGATGGTTCAGAGAAACTTTTTAAAAAGTCGGCATCTTCATCATCTACAAATATATTGACAATTTCTACACACAAAGCATCCTGACAGGTAGGAGAATCCTAACGGGCTGACTGTAATCGCCCCTCCCCTCCCCTCCCCAATATCAGTCTGAATTTTAATTCTCAAAGACCTTGACTCCTGGGAGGCCTGGCTTTCCAGGTAACCCTGGCTTTCCCATTTCTCCAGGACAGCCTGGTGATCCTTTTGTGCCTGGAAAACCTTGGTCTCCTACAGAGAAAAAATAACAAAGGTTGTAAGACGGGTCTTAAAAGATTCTGAACAGTAGCTCTTAGATATTTTTATGAAAGTTTAAATGATGAGAATGTCAACCGCTCAATTAGCACTTAAAAGAAGTCAATTCCAAATAAGATTACATTGGTTCCCAGTTTAAAAAGTTACCTTCTCCGTTCTTGTTGTTTAGCACCACTAAAGTTTGATTGAGCAATTCTTTAAACCACTGATACCGATTGACCATTTGGGTGCCTTTTTTAAAAAGTATATTTTGCATACTGTGTACAGCCAAATGAATTTTTAAATGTGTCTATATATCTATGCAAGCATGACCCAGATCAAGATATAAAGCATCTCCAGCATCCACATAGGTAGCCTTTCTTCACATGGGTTGCTTAAGAGAATTACTTCCTAAAGCTCTATAACAGCCACTGAACATTAACTTCTCTTTTATGCATTTATAATAGGAGAGTTGAGAAAGGAGTTAACACACATCTTTTTCTCTGGTCTGTGGTTCAAAAGAGGAAAGCCTGGTAGAGCAAGGCTGCGTTCAGAGAGTTCCTTTGTGCCCCTAATTTGACCAATTTCATTTATTTATTTATTTTAGCTGTGTCGGGTCTTAGTTGCGGCACGTGGGATCTTCGTTGTGGCATGTGGGCTCATAGTTGTGGCATGTGGGCTTCTTAGTTGCGGCATGCATGTGGGATCTAGTTCCCTGACAAGGGATAGACCCCGGGCCTCCTGCATTGTAAGCACAGAGTCTTACCCACTGGACGACCAGGGAAGTCCCTGGTTTGACCAATTTGACCAATTTTAAATTCACAGTTATTTCATGGGATTCATTAGGTTCAACTGGGAAATTCTGAATCTCCACTTTCAAGAAGCCCTTATGCTAGTTCTGTTTCCCATAGTTTACAGTCTCCTTCCAGAAGGCAGATCCATAGGGTTACAAGCTAGGATGCAATTTCTCAAGGCAGGGTACACGAAGCACTTGGCTAAAACATGGGCCAGGTTGCATTACTTCAAGATCACTGGGAAGAAATCTAAGAAACTGGAGTCAAAGCCATTCTTGGGACCACGTGAGAAATGTGATTATGTTTTCTATTTTCAAATACTCATAAATTGAGATCAATATTCCTATATTTGGGCAGAACTGATGGGTGATAAACATTGCTGACATATTAATGTAAGAGATGAAGCACCAAAAAATGGATTATATTTGGATAAGCACTTTAAACAACATTGAAACAAACATGAAATTATCATAAAATCTGAAGTTCTATGGGACATCCCAGGGACTGAGATTACTCATATGTCATCCTGGACAGGACTCTGATGTATTTGTCAGCAGGGAACCTCAGGTTACTGTTTGAGTTCTTAGCATCTGGATTTCTTTGGAGTGTTTTCCCGCTTCGATGAGAAACAGCATTTTTCCCTAAAGGAAAATAACTTCCGTAATTTATTTGGGAGTATATAGGGAGATCAGCTATCGGTGATTTAACAGTTCTTTTTTTTTTGTTATAAAAGAAATGTATAAGGTGAAGAAATGTGTAAATGTACAAAGTACAGGCATTTACTAAGAAGAATAAATTCCTCATAATCCCACAATCAAGAAGAATCACTATTACCATTTTAGTGAATTTCCTTATGGTTTTTTCTATGTACTTTAAAAAATATGACTGCAAAAAAAAAAAATTAAAAAAAAATATGACTGCCATGAGATTGCATAAATCAATGTGAATTCTCCCTCTTTCGCTAAAATTATTGTAAGGTTTTTTTCCCATTTAAGACTGGTGGAAAACATCATTTTAAAGGATTTAATGGATATTTCCTATAGTATTCATTATACGTATTTATATTTTATAATTATCCACAATGAACCTTATGTTTAAAAATTTTTTTTTAATTTACCCTTAGGTCCAGGAGGCCCAGGGAATCCGATTCCTGGAATTCCTGGTTCACCATCAGGCCCAGGAAGACCCAGATCACATTTTCCTGTGGATCCAGGGATACCTTAAAAACATGCATACATTTACATCAGCACCTTCCCTTTATCTTGCCTTAAAACAAAATGTTTGTTTCTGGGTCATCCCAGATCTTTTTGGAAATTAAGAAATAATAACCCCACCTTCCTCCCCATTTCTATGCAATGAGCTAATCATTAGGAGGTGCAAATAATTTTGAAAATATAATTTAACTCCTAAAAAGAAATATTCTCGCTATCTTGAACTATATGTCTCCCTCCATCAATGCAAAGTTAAGTTTTAGATGATGTTGGCAAAGAAGTTAAGTTTTCAAATGAAGAAGCTGTGGGAACTGTCCTGATTAAACACCAGCCCACATTCCTTGCCCCTCCACCAAAACTCCATGAAGATTGTTCTGCATTCCAATTCCTCTTAAGTAATTGTATAGATTCTGTTTTGGAATCAGAAGTATTAACAGGAATAATCTGGATAACCTCAAAGGACAACAGCAAGTCTCCTGTCTGTTGGCTTGTCCCTTCTGGCCTGCACTCTTTTTTGGAGCGAGTGGCTATATGCTTTCCTTATAATGGGAGAGTTATAACTAGGAGAGTCAGGGTGCCCTCTGATGCCATGTACCAGATGTGGCAAAGGGATACTCACCAGGTGGACCTTGGGGGCCAGCACGGCCTGGGGGCCCAGGAGGTCCTGGGGGCCCTGGAACTGGTGTCAAAACACCGATTTCTCCCTTAGGACCTTAAGAAAATTTGCATCATAAGATTGGCGTGCATATTGAAGCTTTTCTTTCTTCAGAAGGGAAAAACACAATTATAAGGGGTTCATAAACATACCCTAAGGAATATAAAAAATAATCTGCTTCCATAGGCTTCCAAACTGGCTTAAAGATGACCAGCTCATAGAAATTCCACTGACAAATATATATAAGCATCTACTATTGTCTAAGCCTTGTTTTAATTAAGAGCCCAAAATGCTGGTCTATTAAAAGAGAGCTTATTTTTAAAAATATTGATAATATGGAATTCAGCCTAACTGCTAGTGAATACTAGTAGGATATTTATTTATTGGGTGACTAGTTTTCACAGGAAGGCAGTATGGTTTATTGGACAAAACATGAAGTGAGGCCTAACAAGTTGATCTGGGCTTGAATCTTGGCCCTACTCTTTGTAAGGTCTGTGAGCTTGGGCATGTTTTTTAACCTAAGTTCCTCATGTGTCGAGAAAATAATGCCCGCCTCACTGGTAAAGATTTGAGATAACATTCTGACCACAGTGGCCAATATTAAAAACATGTTAGTGATCAGTATTGCCCATATATTCATATATTTATAGAAAGAATAAGTTTACAGTAATGTGATGGGGAAAATTTGGTAATAATATATTTTATGACAGTGGAGTCCTTCACTAAAAATTCACATTTAGAAAGAACAGAAGAAGATTTGAAGATGGATTAGAAGAGGGTTGAGTAAACTTTTTTAGTAAAGGACCAGATAGTAAATAATTTAGACTTTATGGCCCAGGTGGTTCTCCGCTGCAATCACTCAACTCTGTTATCCTAGTGTGAGAGTAGCCAGGAACAATCTGTAAATAAATGAGCATAGCTGTGTGCCAATACAACTATACAGACACTGAAACTTGAATTTTATATAATTTTTACCTGTCACAAAATATTATTCAAAAGTTTTTTTTTCCAATCATTTAAAAATATAAAAACCATTCTTAGCTTGGGAACTATACATGAGTAGGAGGTGGGCTGGATTGAGACTGCGGTCTGCCATGGTTTGCCAATCCCTGGATTAGAAGAGCAGCCTCAAAGGTAAGGTGCAGAAAAAAATACACATGTATGAATAATCACAAAATAAGCTTTACATATGCGTGTGGACAGAAATGCATGCATACAATTTATAATATACTGGTGACCCTTGAACAACACGAGTTTGAACCACGAGGGTTCACTCATTTGTGGATTTTTTCAATAGTAAATGCTAGAGTACTACATGAACTACAGATACGGAGGAACCACACATAGGAGGGCTGACTCTAAGTTATACACGTAGAGGGTTGCCCGTCCTAACTCCCGTGTTATTTGAGGGTCACCTGTATGTGAATACTACTGGGGATACTGCACTCAAAATTTTATTCCTGGTGAGGGATGCTATAAAAAGATTTGGAGACCAGTGGTTTTTTGGGTCTCCAAAGTGATTTTAGAAGTAAAAAACGACCATGGTAGCATTATTTGTTTAACACTGTCAGTAACGTGAAATTCTCTTCTTTCGCCATGTTCTCCACCACGGATAAACATTGAGGATCAGATCCCTCCTGAATCCCGCAACTACGTTCAGTATACGTGGATCCCCAAATTAACGGGACTTTATTATCAAGACAGCTTTTCTTCATTTGTCTTAGATATTTTGAAGTTTTATTTAGAAACCATTTATGAGGTTATGAATCAAAAAGAATAAATTTGCAATAACGTGAGTGGGCCCTGGGCCCAGGAAGAGGCTTCTCAAGATCAATCCTATAGGTTTTTGCCTTCCCTTTGTTTATGGTAACTAACTTCCACTCATCTCTTAGGATCTATTCACTCCGTGTATTTATATCAGTAATGGATATAGACGATTCCTAGGAAATTTCAGCTGTACTGCTCAGTAACAGGGGAAAAGAGGATTATCTCTACCATATCCTACATGTTATTTCCCAGTGTCTACAAGTTGACATCGTCTATTTACTAGAAGCATGTTTCTATACGTTCATTAGTCTTGAGGGAGTTTCACTAGCGCTAGGAACCATCAACCCACTCCACAGGAAAACAGGACTGGAAAGAAAACTAACCAACCGGCTTCTCCAGGTGGTCCAGGGGCTCCAGGAAGTCCTTGGGTGCCCTTTGGACCAGGCTCTCCCCAAGGTCCATAGTCGGATGGTCCAGCCGGTCCTGCAGGTCCTGGGGACCCAGGGATGCCAGGATCCCCTGGAAGACCCTGGTCCCCCTTCTCCCCACTCAGAGCCTGTATCAATAGAAATATGTTTGGATAGTGATTCATCCAGTATCCCTTTACACAGGCTAACCTCACCATGAATATGAATACCAGTTAGGTTGTCATGGAGAAGATCTTGAATTAAAAAGCAGTTGTTACCTGAAGGGCATTGTTCCTAAAATAAGAGCACTGAATGATGTCTGTTGTTTTGCCCTTTGGAATCCAGCAACATTTCATTAACTCTGTTGAGTCCCACTTGAGGTGTCCTACAATGGGATGCCACACATGACAACAGCCCCAAAAACTTAGCTCAAATTGGCCAACAACTCAAATGGCATTAGAGGTGACATTCATGTTACTGGCACATTTCTAAAATAAAACCAGTAGAGCAAACTTTAATTTGATTGGTTTTTCACCAGGTATTTTCATTAAAAAGGAGATATTCTATCTATAGTAATTTTTTTCTTATAAAATATCTTTTTTTGTTATTAATTTCATAGTCTGTCACTTTGAAAATGAGTTATTTTAAAGAAGCTGAATTTGACAAAATAATCGAAGTTCCCCTTCTTCTCCAACATGGCCCCAAATAATAAATTTGACTGGATTTTTCATTGTTCAGTGTCAATGGGGGACTGACTAATCCTTCTTTTATAATTGCAGGGTGTAAGACTCAAATCAGTTCCTTGATTTTCTCTTACTTTCTGGGACTTCTTTACCAGAACTAATAAAAAAAATTAGGGCGATGCAAATGGGAGCATCACGTGAACTGTCTTGATACTAGACCAAAAGCGTTCCAGACTCCAGCCCTCTTTAAGCATAACTGCCACTCTGGAGGGGCAGCTGACAGTTTGCCAAAGAGAGTCTGAAACATTGGCCCTGCTAGCTGCTTCCACTCAAAAAGCGTTTTGTAGTTAAAAGGTTTAGGAAAGTCTGCATATCATATCCACAACCTGGGGAGTCACTACTCATATTCTCATATTAAAGGGTCTGTGAATGAATCTTTAAATTTGTTTGACAAGGTACTCTGCTTGAGGTGAAACCCTTTGTATTGGACGACACTGATTAACCCTGGGAGAAACTGGTATTTCATAAAACAGGCTGGGCAGCATGCCTTGCAAACTTCTCAGATACATGCGATAGGTTCTCGGCCTCTGCCTCTATGACATTTAAAAATAGATTCTGGGGACGAAGTGAGAGAGTGGCATGGACTTATATATACTACCAAATGTAAACTAGATAGCTAGTGGGAAGCAGCCGCATTGCACAGGGAGATCAGCTCGGTGCTTTGTGACCACCTGGAGGGGTGGGATAGGGAGGGTGGGAGGGAGTCGCAAGAGGGAGGAGATATGAGGATATATGTATATGTATAGCTGATTCCCTGTGTTATAAAGCAGAAACTAACACACCATTGTAAAGCAATTATACTCCAATAAAGATGTTAAAAAAAAAAAAAACATCCTGGTAGGAACCTCTCACTTGAACATGTGAGAGATTCCATCCCATGAAAAGAGACAGAATTATACAAACTTAAATATGGTAAATGACAAAACGTTTACCCAAATGACAAAACCCTAAATATTCTGTCCTCTTATGCATTTATTTTTACTTAAAAGAACATTGTCCCCAAAATGTTGACTAAAACTTTCCATTATTAATCATTTTCTGAACTTCCCTATAAACTCATTTGATACAAATGTGGAATTGTAACTTGTGTATGAAACGAGGTCATTATCAATGTAGAATTTTCCATGGGCTAAAAAAACCATGGAGTGCTATTTATTTTGTCAAAATACTATAAATATTTGTTCGGGTTATTACGGCTCTTTTGAAGATGCCTCATCCTGCAGTTAGAGGGATGAACTGTGCTGAATGGCCAACAATTTTTTGAAAAGAAATCATCTGATGTCTTAACTTTAGAGCCCTTCATTCAGAGGGAGGGTAATTTGAAAAAAGTTGCTAGATACCAACCGGTTCTCCCTTAGGTCCTGGTAATCCTTTTACTCCCGGAGTTCCAGGAATTCCATCCAAGCCCTTTCTTCCAGGATGTCCTCGGAGCCCTGGATCCCCTGGGGCACCCACTTGTCTCTCTGGCTGAGATGCTTCACCTTTTTCTCCTTTAAGTCCTGGGTGACCCTGAGCACCTGGGAATCCCTAGGGTGGTACAAAAATGAGTCCACCTTGCATTTGGGTACAGTTCTTGTGTCAATATTAAAACATGTCAATAAGAACTTTTCAGTTTTAATGAACATGAATTTTTTTCCAGACCCTTTCTTTGGCCCACAAGTAAAATTTCAAGCTTTTTGGCTTTATTTTTTCTTCCAAAACTATAAAAAAATTCAATTAGTGTAATTCAATGCAATATATATACAATAATATAATTCAATATGATACAACCTTCATCATAATTCAGATTATGTTAGAATATTGGTAAATTTCAATATGCATCTATGGATAATTTGATTTAAATATACTTATCCAAGTATAACTTTCTGATTTTAATTTTTTAACAACTTTATTAATGTATAATTTACATATTATAAAATGAATCTTTTGTAAGAATACAATTCAATGATTTTTAGTAAATTTACACATTCATGCCACGATCACCACAATCCAGTGTTAAGATGTTTCCACCACTCCTCCAAATTCCCTCAAATCTATTTGCAGTCCATCCCTGTTCCCAACCGCAGCCCCAGGCAGCCACTGATCAGCTTTGTCTCTGATACCATTTGAAATGATTATAAATTCATTAATTCATTCACTTATTCTTTCGCACATCATTCATTTATTCATTCAATCAACAAGTATCTACTAAGTGCTTTACTATTAAGTGCTCCTTGCCAGGCACCAAACTGACAACCTATATGGGGTGCAACCATATTTCCAGAGTGCTCCATTTTCCAAATTGAAACTAAATAAAGCTTTAAAACCATGAAATCTTACTGGAAATCCTGGAAGACCAGCGCTTCCTGGGGACCCTGGGATTCCTTTAATGCCAGCTGCCCCTTGTCTTCCTGAAAGCAGTAAATTATTAAGTATACATTGAACACAAACTCTGAAATAGCCAGGGTAATGCAGTATGTGAAGAAAATAGGATGTTTTCTTCTGAAGAAAGAAAATTTCTTTATTAAAACACACAGTGCAAGGTAAGAATGGGAGTAAATAACTGGAATAAGAGATAACATTCAAAACAAGAACTCTTAAATTTTAGCTTCCTGAAATTCTTATCTTTATAATTTTAAGGAGACACATTTATTTCTTCTAATGATAAAAGTAATGGGTGTTCATTGTGAAAAAAAATTATACAGAAAGAAGAGAATAAAAATCACACATACGGGGGTGGTGGTGGTGTGATGAATTGGGAGACTGGAATTGACATATATACACTAATATGTATAAAATAGATAACTAATAAGAACCTGCTGTATAAAAATAAAATAAAATAAAATTCAAAAAAAAATCACGCATAAATCTACCACCAGAAGACAGTATTTGCTAAAATTTTCATGTGCATTACTCATAAAATTTTACATCCATAAATGCATAGGACTCATAATACACTTTTTTGGAATCATACTGTACATATGTCAATAAATATGGACTTATAGCTTCCCTTTAAATGGTTGCATGGTAGCCTATTGTATGGGTGAACCATCATTCATTCAGCTAACAGCTATTTTTAGACATTTAGATTGTCTTATTCAACTTTAGTTGTTGTAAACAATGCTATGATAAATACCTCTGGATATTTAGTTCTGCACATTTATCCAATGATTTCCTTTACAATTAATTGCTAAAAGTGTAACTGCAGGTCCAAACAGGTACAAGTCTTTCTGAGGATTTGTATATCGGTTGCCAAATTGCGTTTTACTGTATTATTTTATACTTCCTCTATTTAAATATCTCTGTATAGAGGATCCCTGTAGAGGATCTTTTGGATGGATCTCAGGTCAGTTTATTAACAAATGTTTATTCAGATTTTTTTTTTGCAAGATTTAAGCCAGGAGAATTTTTTGTATAGTAATCCAAACAGTTTTACTGCTCATGCATCTCTTTGAGCTGTACTTGTAGTACCTCAAATGTAGGAAAACCAAGGAAAATACAGCAATGCGACTGGTTGGTTAGCAGCAGTGAGCTGCCCGCCTGCATCACTAGCCTTGGGCCAGAGATCACTCTGGGGATGCAGGAAAATTACGATGGCTTTCCTTTTGTTCTTTGCCTTCCTCCCTTCCTTTTAGTTTTTGTTTTAACATTTCCCCCAGAGACTTGGGCGTCAAATAGGAGCTGTATGAAAAACACTTCCCCCTGTTCTTTGCCCCATCCTTTCCTGTCAGGCTTGTCTCAGGGAGTCAGGGGGCAGTGACTGCAAAGTAACTAAGGCCTTCATGAAGAAGTGGGTAGGATTTGAGGGTGACAAAGGATCCCTGTCCTAATGCATGTCCTCTACTGGCTGGCCACAGTGCTTGTAGCTGCCACCATGAGCCTTTCTTCTTTGGACTGAGACCAAGCCTCCCCGAAAACCCTGTGTCAATGCAAATGTCTACTGGATGGTGGTAACATGCAAACATGCTCTTATCTCCAAAGGTAGAGCTTTTAGCTCTTAGCTCCAAAGGTAGAGCTTTGGATTAACTTGGCTCAAAGGGCAGCGCCTGGTACAGCAATTAAGGGGTGCCAGTGTAGAAGGCGGGAGCATGTCTCCAGAAGAGAGTGTCTGGACTGGAGTCAGGCTCTACCACTTATTAGCTATGTCATCTGATACCTCAGCTTCCTCACCTGTTAAATGGGGTTAATGTAACACTTAGCTCTAGGGTTGACATGAGGAATAAGGGATGGAGGCACAGAAGACATCTAGAACCATGCCTAGCGCACTGAGCAAGGGCTCTGTAACTTGAGGGCTCTTATTAGTTAATGAGAAATCATTTGAGGATGGTGTCTATAGACCAAGGTGCTAATAGCAGAACCAAGATGGTGTGTGATACCACGTGAAGGCCCTGGGTAGCCAGCAGAGTGGCACAGGGGCAGAGGAACCCAACTAATAAAATAGAGACTTTTTCTACTTCAAGGCTTTGTCCATGGTCATTTCTATGACCAGGGAAGGGGAAGGTAGGAGAGCAGAGGCAGAGACAGCCTGGAGCAACAGTGCTGAGGTGGAGAGTCCTGGTCTGGCACAGAGGTCGACAAGGGAAGCGACATATACTTTATTTAGTCCTCAGGATATTGGCCTATGAAATGTTTTTTCCTTCAAAAGTTGACGGCTAATATTTTTTAAAAACATGAGATTTCAGATAAAAAATCCCAATTTTATTCTTCCCATGAAAAATTGGAAGATTTATTAGCACAGAGCCTAAAAGGCTGCCAAGTAACAACAGGCTGGAGTTGAGCGCCTGATGGCACCTTCCCATTTACTGCGTAGCCCCTGCAGTTTACTGCGGTCCTCACCACTCCTTATCTTCCCCGGCACTGGGGCCATTGGTGGACTTTGTTATCGTGCTTGTACGGTTAAGAATAATGTGAAATAGTGCATGTGCCCATTATGATATCAAAAGGGGGGACATGAAAAATTAGACTGAGAAGGGTCATGTCTCTTGAAAAAAAGAATGGGAGAGAGTTTCTTTTTTTTTTTTTTGGCCACGTCTCTCAGCCTGCAGGACCTTAATTCCCCAACCAGGGATCGAACCCTCACCCCCTGCAGTGGAAGCCCAGAGTCTTAACCACTGGACTGTCAGGGAAGTCCCAGGGGCTTATTTCTCTATGGAGGGAAAAAGTGGTGTGTGTTTGGTATGGCTGCTTCACTCCTCCGAGTTACCAGCTGGTCCCCTGTAGAAATGTGAGTTTACAATTCCTGGATGGCACAGTGGTTTGCTAGAGTTCAGCAACTAAGACGGAATAAGGGGAAATGCCAGCTTTTATGGGATTTTTGGCTTACTTTATGTTAACACAGTGTGTTTTTGAAAGTCTCCCTCCAAATTCATATAAACCACATCCTGACATCTAGCAGTCTGATGCCTTTTTTTCCTGCCCGATGAATCGACCCTTTCGGTACTTGAAAAGATACTTGTGTGCAAATTGTCTGTACCTGGGAATCCTTTTACGCCATCTAACCCCGGCAATCCTGGGGGGCCTGGAGGCCCCGGGACACAAGGACACTGTGTGCACAAAAGGCCTGGCTCCCCTGCAATGAGAACATACTTGCATCACTCACAAACCCATGCCGAGTCCTTAGAAAGGACAGATATTTTCCAACCACACGATCATTTGTTGCATCTAAAAATTTTTTTCATGTAGTGAAAATCATTTAGGACATTGTACATATTAATAAAAACATCATTCATCTATTATATCTGCTTACTTTATCTGAGCTTATTTTTTGCGTTCTGAGAGAGGAAATCCCAAGAGCCTAGTATTAAATATTTACTATTTCAGTGTTTCTCTCCTTGAGTGCAGGCTACAACCCACATTCTAGGAAGAGCCAATGATTTATTGCACAGGTGCTAAATAAATGATTCATTTCCAGATAAATAAATACCATTAGGTAATCCTTTTGGAAAAGAAGCCGTCTCTGACTGTCTGCTATTTTGGGGTCATTGTTGTCTCAGGGAAATATAAAATCAGTGATAATAAAGATGATGAGAATGGCTTACGCTAGTAGAGAAACATCACTGATTGAACCAACCTTTGGGCCCATCAACTCCTGGGATTCCTGGAGACCCTGTATGGCCTGGAAGTCCACCGTCTCCAGGTGGACCTCTGCGAAAAACAATACCACCTACAAAGAGAAAACACCAAAGCTAGTTTTTTATTTCTTTAAGTATTTTCTTCAATTAGCAAGTGTTTTAGTAATGTCTTTATTTTATATGCATTTCCCCATCTCTGTTTTGGAAGCTGAGTCTTGTGAAAGGTTGTCCGCAACTGAAAAGACTGACCAGCTTTTCCTTTCACGTTACACATGTGATATTTTTAATAAGGAAGCAGTGGTTCTTTGAAAGCTCAGTAGATGGTATTTATTGGTGCATGATCAACCCATGCTATCTTATTCAGTTGTTTTCAATTATTCCAAGACTATCCCTTTAGCGTCTTTAGGCAAAAGGTCAGATCTCATTCTTCTGTGTATCTCCGATACATTGTATTTTCCTGACAGATTGTAGATGTTTCATCTATACGGAGTGCAAAAATGGATTCTGACTTGGGCATCATCTGTTTTCTCCTCATTGCTTATTCACATCAACAGAGTTTGTCATTCTTTTAAAAAAATTTTTTTATTGAAGTATAGGTGATTTACAATGTTTCAGGTGTATAGCAAAGTGATTCAGTTTTACATATATATGTATAAATATATTCTTCAGATTCTTTTCCATTATAAGTTATTACAAGATATTGAATATAGTTCCCTGTGCTATACAGTAGGTCCTTGTTGTTTATCTGTTTTATATATGGTAGTGTGTATCTGTGAATCCCAAATTCCCAATTCATCCCTTACCCCCTCCTTTCCCCTTTGGTAACTGTAAGTTTGTTTTCTATGTCTGTGAGTCTATTTCTGTTTTATAAATAAGTTCATTTGTATCATTTTTTTAGATTCCACATATAAGTGATATCATATGATATTTGTCTTTCTCTGTCTGACTTACTTCACTTGTATGATGATCTCTAGGTCCATCCATATTGCTGCAAATGGCATTATTGAATTATTTTTTATGGCTGAGTAATATTCCATTATATATATATATATATATATATATATATATATATATATATATATATATATATATATATATATATATATATGTATATATATACCATATCTTCTTTATCCATTCATCTGTCAATGGACATTTAGGTTGCTTCCTTGTCTTGGCTATTGTAAATAGGGCTGCTATGAACATTGGGGTGCATATATCTTTTCGAATTAGAGTTTTCATCTTTTCTGGATATATGCCCAGGAGTGGGATTATTGGATCATATGGTAGAGTTTGTCATTCTTAAAGCAGCTTTTCAAGAAAGCTGTTCCCAGTCTTCCAGATACATCTGCTATTATAATGGTACAGTCAATAGTTAATTCTCTCAAATTGCTGTGTTCTATGATCTAATTTTTGGTCTTGCCATTTCCAATATAGGTTGAAGGCAATGCTGATGAAACTAAATATGTACAAACAGTACCTATAGCTTCCCCAAATTTCAGAGCAACAGGTAACAGTGGAAACATTTAATTTGGATGGAATATGTATGTGTTATATTATGTCTGTTCCATTATGAAAAGAATGCTTATTTTGTGATCCAGTTATCTGTGTCTTTAAGTTGAATGGGTAGTTATCTCTGAACAGTAAAATCTACTTCCACTTATAAAACAAATACATCATAGGGATGAAATATACAGCGTGGTAACTATAGTTAATAATACTGTATTGCATATTTCAAAGTTGCTAAGAGAATATGTCTTAGAAGTTCTCATCACAAGAGAAAAGTTGTAACTACGTATGGTGACAGACACTGACTAGACACTGTCATGATCATTTCATAATATATACAAATATTGAATCAATATGTTGTACCCCTGAAACTAATATAATGTTGTATATCAATTATACTTCAATAAAACAAACTGAATTTAAAAAATAGAAAAAAAAGTAAAATATTATGGCACTTTTATACTTAATGTAGACTCAGGTATACTTTTACATTTATACATTTGTAGATACTTACACATTTTCATATTCATTTCATATTTAATTCAACAAATGTTTGAGTACCTCCAATGTTCCAGCCCCCATGCTGTATGCTGGGATTCAAAGAGTAAATGAGACACTCCCTGACCTCAATGAGCTTTGAGTCTTATAGGGGAAACTGACTCAGACAAGCAATGTGGAAAATTCTATGATCAGGATAAACTTGAGTGTTATAAGAGGTAGGTGGGCTCAGTGAAACCTTTTGGCAGGACTCTGAAGCTCCAAAAGGAAGGACAGATAGGTGTTGCTTAGAGAAGAAAGGGTAAGAAACAAGAACAGTCTCTGAAGGGCGAGGGAGCATGGTGCCTTTGGAGAGGGAGCTGCTAAATTGCAGGTGCCCTGTGGGCCAGATCCTGATTTGAACGTTCCTGAGCTTCATGAGCTGCGCATATCAGGCTTGTCATCAATAAAATGCGGACACAAAACCTACACCTGGAAAAAGACTTGGAGGACTAGAAGTTGTTCAAATCCCTGATATAAAGTATTTTTGTTGAGTTTTGTTTTGCTTAGTTTTCCACATAGATCCACTCCATAGCTTAACAGCTTGTTCTTAGACATTGTCTCCTATTAATAGGATAATTTCTTAGACTGTTGTTAGCCTAAAGGAAAGCTTTTATTCATTTTTATTTATTTATTTATTTATTTAGGCCGTGATGCGCTGCTTCTGGGATCTTAGTTCCCTGACCAGGGATTGAACCCGGGCCACAGCAGTGAAAGTGCTGAATCCTACCTACTAGAACACCAGGGAACTCCCTCTATTTTTAATATTGCTCATATAACTAGACACTTAACTGAATTATTTTATTAATACTAAGAGTTTTCCAGACTATTCTTTTTCATTTTCTATGTTTATAATTATATTGTCTATAAATAATGTTTCTTCCTTTCTTAAAAAGATCACTGACCCATGGAAGATTCTTAAGGCTAGTAGGAGGGTTGGGTATAAAACACAAGACCTCCCAGGAACCTGCCAGGAAAGGCATTTTAAAATATATAGAGCGATCTGTATGTTCCTGAGGTTCTATATACCTATCAGCCACACACAGAATGCTAAGTGGCTCTATCAGGGGATGGAGAGAAAAGGATAACTTCATCAGAACTTCCAGGTACCGCTTCAGAGACTCTGGGCTGCAGCTCTGTGGTTTCTGACCCACTTTGCCTGGCAGCATCTTGCCTTGGTCCATGTTGCACACCTCTAGCCTCCTGTCCTGGGGCTTCCCTGCTGATGACAAGCCACGGGATGCCCCAGGAGCCATGCCAACACAGCCTGGAAGTGTGTGTCTGTGGGGGGATGTGGGTGGGGATGGTAGGGTGTTAGTCCCGTCCTATGGGGCACAACTTTGACCCATACTAAATAGCGGCTGGTGGGGAAATTCTTGCCTCTTTGTCCCCCGCAGGAAAGATTATCCTGAGACAAAGTTATACAGCTTCTTGGAAGATAGTCTCCAGGGACTGAATGAGCAGTTACACTTGGCCTAGGCCAACTTGATAATGGTGCTTTCTTCCCTGCTTCCCTCCCCTTGTCCCTGCCTCCTGCTCCACCCTCTGTGGGAACTCAGGCTAACACTGGGCTGAGCTTGCAAAGTAGCCCTGCCACCGTAGCTGCTTCCACAGATAGCTAACAAAATGAAACTCCAGTGGAAAGAGAACTCCTACGGTCCACACTGATGGCCAAGCTGCGTGTAAGGTTCATCGCCCCCGATGGGCACATCGCTGTCACCGGGCAACGTACGCAAAAGGGCATCTTTACCTGGTGGTCCTGGAGGTCCTGGCAACCCTGTAGGGCCTGGTGAACCAGGATAGCCAGGGGACCCAGGAAGCCCCGCTGCGTTCTTTCCTGGGGGTCCTCGCTCCCCTTTACTTCCTTTTACTCCTGGTACTCCAGGGGCTCCTTGGAGGCCAGGCCTTGATGACCCTTGGAGAAAATAATCATTTATTGTTTTTTAAATGTTTCCCTGATGAATATGTTTGTTTTTCAATTGCAAAAAGTGACATATTCTTATAAAAGTTGTACAATTGAAAAGTATATAGAGCATATAAAAGTGAATTATCTTATGTCCCTTATCTGTGGCCTTGTTAAACTATCACAATACAGCAGAGCTCAGACATTCCATTCCAACAAGGTAATTTATGTGACTTATTACAAGGGGTTGAAACAGAGGTTGGGATGCACTGTAGTCTCTCTTTTTTTTTTTTTTTAATTTATTTTTGGCTGTGTTGGGTCTTCGTTTCTGTGCCAGGGCTTTCTCTAGTTGTGGCAAGCGGGGGCCACTCTTCATCGCGGTGCGCGGGCCTCTCACTATCGCAGCCTCTCTTGTTGCGGAGCACAGGCTCCAGACGCGCAGGCTCAGTAGTTGTGGCTCACGGGCTCAGTTGCTCCGCGGCATGTGGGATCTTCCCAGACCAGGGCTCGAACCCATGTCCCCTGCATTGGCAGGCAGATTCTCAACCACTGCGCCACAAGGGAAGCCCCAGCACTGTAGTCTCTTGATTCAAAAGGACTTCAGGAGAAATTCTTCAGTATATGTTATTTTATAAATTTTTTGTATTAGAGACTAGAAGATGCCTATCTTTCAGTGTCTCAAATGAGAAAGAGAGAAAATTGTAATTGGACTTTAATCTTGCCAATCATCTTAGTTATATTAAAGGGTACCCTGAGGGAGGCAGGCATCTCCTGGGGGAGAAGCCATGCCAGGTGATACAAAACCCCCTTCCTCTGTCCCTCCTAAAGTGACCCGGATGTGAGAAGGGCAGTCTCAAATCTCTGCCTCATAGTTAAGAATCTCTGCTGAGAAACCAGTGGGGGTAATATCCGATTATTTCTGATTATTGAGCATGAAGATTTTGGCTTAAAGGCTAATAATCCTTCGGATTGACATCTGTTTTAGAGTTTTTAATTTTCACTTGCTGGCTTTTTAAACCATCCTATTCATTACTTGGAAGGAAGTCTTTCTTAATATTTGGTCAGACCTTTAAAATCCCCTTTTGCATCATTTCAACTTCAAGAAATACCTGCTGTTAAGAGTTTGGTATATATTTTCCCATGCATATGCAAGTACACATAATATTTATCCATTTATCTTTTTCTTTTGCAATAGGATTATAATATACATGTAGTTCTTCAATCTGTTTAATTTTAATTCATTTTCAAAATTATGAAATAGCTTAAATATACAGCATAGTACAGAGAAAAATATAATCAGTGGCAGGGCTTACCAAATCTTTGCTATTTTGTTCTTAGTTTTGTCTCCTTTACAAAATGACACATTACAGTACGACAGTTATAACTGAGGCTACTGTGGTTAATCTTTAACCATCCTGGATGCTATTCTTCTTCCTCTCTCAAGAGGCAACCACTCTAATGACTCACGGATATTTTTCCACTTCACAGAATTGTCTATGTACCACAAACAATATATGTTAAAAATTAAAACTTTACACAAAAGCTGTAATTTATGTGTCTTTAGGCAACTTGTGATACACTATGAAAACTATCATTTTAAGCAGCCTAGTTGCCATAAAATTATTGTTTTTATATCTCTGTGCCTCTTCTGAGTTTCAAGCTTTCTGCTCCTTACACTGAAGTTACTGTCTTACACTTAGTTAAAACTACTGAGAAGTAAAAAAGAGCATTTCTATAATACTTTGTGTCAGTTTCCACTCCCTTTTCCCCTGCAGGTCACAAAGGTAATGATTAAGAAGTTGGAAACACTTGTATATCAATTAATGAAACATTTGTCTTATGTAAGTACTGCAGACTCACTAGAGGGCAGTGTGTTCTCCGTTTAATAGCATTTGTATTGCTATCCCGAGAAACATGTACGTACCAGGACTTCCAGGGGCTCCGGGGGGACCACTGGGACCTGTGAATACATAATAGCAATTAATTGTTTACAAAGATGTAAATATCCCCTCCCCCCGTTATTGAAATCTTGGATGACAATATAATAATAATATAATAATACATTTTTCATACTTTTTCTCCACTCTCACATAGGTAAATATGAGAAAACTTCCCTCATTTAAACAAACTGTAAAGAAGAAACTAAGTTCATCTTAGATGTCTAGCACTCAAAAGGGGGGAGGGAAGAGAGACAGGGGTAGGGGATAAGGGACATGAACTACTATGTATAAAATAAATAAGCAGCAAGGATATATGGTACAGCAGAGAGAAATATGGCCATTTTTTGTAATAACTTTACATGGAGTTTAATCTACAAAAATATTGAATCACTATGTTGTACACCTGAAACCAATATGATATTGTAAATCAACTATACTTCAATTTTTTTAAAAAAGTAAATCATGCTACTTTATCATCTTCAAATAATTCAACAAGACACTTCCTAAGAGTCTGCTCTGTGTTTGGTATTTTGCTGGGATGATTCAGATGCCAGAATATCAAATAGCTGGAATTGTCAAGAATATGAGTTTGGTCTGGATCCACCTCAGATCGCTTGTAGCTGTAACACTGCGTAGGGCTCTAATTCTTTGATGTATATGAGTGATTTATAGTAAGCATATCAGAGTTTTAAAAATCTATGTCTAATACTTACCTGTCCATTTGTTTAAGTACACTGAGACTTTTACCTCTCTTAAGTAAAATTCTTCTTTGAAATCTTATTTATATCAATAATTTTCCTAGATCAGTGGTTCTTAATCCTGTTGCACATTAGAATTAATCTGGGGAGCTTTTACGATCTGCCAGTATCCAGGGCCCTCCTCCAGGCAATTAAATCAGAATCACAGAGATGGGACCTGGACATGGGTCTTATTTAGCAGTTTCTGGGGATTTTAATGTGTAGTAGGAGATAAGAGCTATTAGCCAAGATTTTTGCAATCTATCAAAGGGGATAGAACATAAGTAAATGTGACTTTAATTCATGGTGCTGGAAGTCAGAAAACCAGGACTTCAGTTCCTTCTTGTCACTATTTGTGTGGATTTGCTCAAATTATAGCTCTTCAGGGGCTCCATTTTCTCTTTCGTATCCCACTGAGATTGCTGGTTTCGGACACTCCCTCCTCCTGCTCTCCAGCCACGTTTGTGTCTTCCTACCAGACTTGAACGTTATGCTTTCCTACATAAAGATAATTCAGTTACCTTCTACTGTATACCACCTATGGAATTTTCTTATGAAAATATGAAAATTAGGAAACACCAAAAAATATCACCACCTATGAACATTAGGAGACCTCCCTTCTCCTCTTGCCAACTCTGGGTCTGTAAGCACATGCTATACATTTTGCCTTGAAAGAAAGACATGGAATGATCAGAAAATGCTTTAGGAAGAAATTTATTCTCACCCTGTGGGCCAGGAGCTCCCTTGGGCCCTGGTGGGCCTGGAATTCCTTCATCTCCCTTTTCCTGGTATGCATCATAATATTCTGTCTTAAAGGAAAAAGAAATTAATAAAGAAAAAAGAGCTATTTATGGACAGCTCGCCAAATGCAATTACTTCAATTTCTTCTTTTTTGGCTAAAATGATATTTTCCTTATTTTTCCTGAATTCATAGGTTTATGTGTTAGAAGGATATGGCAGTTAAGTATATGGGATGGATACATTTAAAAATAAAAGTTAATCTGGTATCATGATATCATATATGTCATGGGCTTTCAATTAGAAATACATTTTATGATGTGGCCCAAATCACATACACACATTTAAATATACATATACATATCTATATATGTGTGAATATGTATACAGAAATTAAAGTTTCACAAAATAGTGACTTCTTACAACATATGATCAACTCTGATAGTTTTTATTCTATTCTATTTCACTTTTTAAAAATGCTTGTCCTGAGGACTAAATTCATTTCAAAGTATATTGGGACCTACACATCAAAAATACTTTATTGATTGTTTCTTTAAATTTCAGGACACTGTTGACCTTCAGACAAAGGTTTCCTCAGTCCAAGGATTCAGGACTATTACATATTTCTGAAGTGATCAGTGGACCTACTGCTGGTCTCCTTAACCATCTACTTCCAAAGCAGAACTTCCTCTGAAGTTAGCAGAAGCTGCAGAGTTAGGTGGAATTGAGCATGAGAAAAGAAGATAGAAAGAAGATTGAAATATAAAAGTTTTTTAAAAACTTAGTTTTTTCATACGCTGCATGGGGCCAATTAGTTCATTGACTTAAGGAATAGGTAACTAGAGCTTTGTGGTTAAGCAGTATAAAATCACAAAAAAGAATTACTACTAATAATAGTACTAATAATGTAATAATCTCCTCCATCATAAAATCCATAAAGACATGTGAGTACCTTCCAAGTAAGTACCTTCACAAAATAGCCTCTTTTATTTTCCCAGCAACCCCTTAAAAGTATCTTGGGATTACTTGCCATCTGAATCATTTGCTTGTAGTGTAAAGAGGCTGATTTCTGGGACCCTCCTCCGGTTACCGAGTTGACTTACTTAGCCTGAAGGGTCTGAGAACTGCGTTTGTAATAACACACACACACACGCCCCCAGTGACTCCTTTGCCACCATGGAGGAGCTTTCTGTCACACCTGCACAGTCACACTGAATGTGAGAACCACTGTCTTTGGAGGCAGGAAAGGAAGATACCAGAACTCAGAGCCTGGGTCTTTTTCACTCATCTCCTTAAGCTACAGAGTCACTATATAAAATGTAGCCACCCTGCAGTGAGGAGCTGACAGACATCAAATCCATGTCCACGCCGGGGAGGGGAAACAGCCTGCCACTAAGGAGCTTGGGCTGGGGTCATTGGTTTTTGCTGGTCCTGTATTAAACCCAGGGCTGAGCTTCTGCTGCCTCCCAGTGCAGGGCTGTCTTAATGGGGCCCAGCTGGAGAAGGCCACCCCGGTGCCCAAGCTGTCCTCCTCTGCTGCCTTCCTACCCTACTTAAGGGCAAGGGATTACTTACCTTGGGCCAGGCCTGATTAGACTAAGGTTTTCTTCTCTACAGCCCAGGATGGGCATTGCCAGTGCATTCCAGGGACCAAGTAGGACCAAATAAAAATACTTGTCCATTATCAAATGGACAAATAATGACAACAGCTATTTTTTTTGCCCCGGTTTGATAAAAAGGTAAATACTATAATCTCTATCATAGCAGTCAATAAGAGACACTGATTCAAAATTTCCTTGATATTTTGAAAGACTTGATCAAACATGAGATTAAAATGGTCTTTAATTACACTTACTGGACCACGAAATCCTGGAGGGCCCATGTCTCCTTTCCACCCCTAGGTTGAAAGACAGTTACAAATTATGAGCACATTAATCAGAAGTATTTACATGTTAGGTATACTTACAAACCTAAATGCACAGTTAAACAAATCTATGCTAAAATTGATGTTATTTCTATGAAATGTACAAACCAAGTTAACATGAAAGGGATACTACTTTTGATTATCTTCCTGGAGGGCCATATCTGAGTCAAGAATCTTATCTACAAGGTCTGGAAGAAGTGGCTGTTGTTCTCCAGGTTTCTTCCACATCACTCCCTTCAAAGGACGTTTGCATCATTGCGTGCTCCCCTGTTCCCACCCAGACTAGAGGCACAGGGAAACCAGGCTGTGGGTTGTAGGCAATTCCCGGTGTCCCAGCTATAATCAACCTCCTTTCTTACCTACTCAAGAGGGCATTCCAGAATTCTACTGGAAGAGATATTAACACAGGATAAAAATCTTGAATCTGCATATATACCTACATATGAAAACTATTTGAAAATATCTGTAACGTGTTGTCAGAAACAATGATGTGGAATACGGTCCACAGTTAACTGATGATGACCTTTCAGTACATCGTGACCCAGGTTGAGACTCACGGGGACCAGCCTACCCTTGACCTCTGATGACCTGAAACTTCCTCCAATCGCAGGTCCTTTCCAGCTTCTTCCTCGTGGGGAGCGGAAATCTCACTGTCCTAAGTCAGCTTCTACTACACAGAACAGGTTTAACATCTCTCCCCCTCAAGTATTCAAATATAGTTGCCACATCCCTTGTTTCTTCTTAACAAATATGCTAAGATGTTTTAGTGAGCTCTAATCGCAATTCCTTGTACCGAGTTTCAGGACGTGTGGGGAAAGGGTGACCAAACCCAACCAATTAAAAAAGCTGAAGATAGATGTTAGGAAGGGAATTACCTTAATGCCATCTTCGCCCCTTAACCCAGGGAAACCCTTGCTGCCTTTGGCTCCCTACGGAGAACAGCAAAGTGCATAGGTTAGAAGACACATTGATAATCAATTTCTTCTGTAGGAAGGAAAATGCTTTAAACTCCTTTTTGGAAAAAAAATGTGCTCAGATGACCTCTCTCCACAGTGAGGGTGTAACACTATGATTCTCAAACGTAATTTTTAAAAGCTATATGCTTTTTGTTTGCTTAAAACTACTTAGTGACTCTCAAAAACCCTTCTTGTCTAATAGGACTGACACTTTCACTATATTAATGGGCCAAGTCACGTCTTTACCTCAGTGCCAGGGAAACCGGGGGCACCATCTTTTCCAGGCTTTCCCTAAAACAAAAACAAAACAAAAACACGTAACTTAATAAATATGGGTAATTTCAATAAACATGAAAAACTTAAATGATATGATCATCTCTTGACCTTAGGCAAGAAAGCCTGACTGAGGTTTCCCCCACTTATTAAAAGGAAAAACTATTAATCACAGAACAGGTGATGACCTTCTCTTGCCAGGGAAGGCAGAAACCAGTCAGAATGGGAAATTAGAGAGGGTCATTGGAAAAAGGAGAGGATATTAAGAGCTAAGCTTAAACTAGAGTTAACACTACTCATCAAAGCTTAGAAGGAAAATCAAGGAAGCACGGAGCAGAGAATCCAGGAAAATCCAGAAAGAGGGAGGCGTTCACAGTCTATTCATTTGCGATGTTGGCAATTCCCTGAACTCCAGATGTGCCTATATTTAAATATATGTGTAAAAGGTATTTTGCAGCATTCAAACAGGGCTTTTGGGATTAACTATTATGGTGTTTACCCTCCATGATAAAATTAAAAATCATATTAGTTGAATATTTTTTCTTAGAAAAAAATATACTTTTCCCAGTGCATAATTTTTAGAGTTTTTAAACAATATATGTGTTTAAATCTTTGCAAAATAGAGCTGGGTGGGAGAGTGAGCCTCTGTCACTTCTACATCCTCCTCTTTTTTTACCCATCACCCCCTATATGGATGAAGATCGTTTGTCAAAGAAGAGGATGAGGCTGATACACAGAGAGGAGCGGACGTGAAATGGACAGAGTCCTGCCCATTTCATTTCAGGTTCAGAAGTCCTTGAAGCTTGTTTTAGCCTTGAACTTCTCAGATACTTGAACAAATAAATTCTACCTCCCAAATTTTTTAAAAAAATTTTAAAAATCTAAGCTAGTTTGAGTTAAGCACCTTATATTCACGACCTCAAGAGTCCTGAGTACTTACTAATTTAGGCTGCACATGACACTGAATTTCCAAACTCACCTGCAGGCCTGGTTCTCCAGGAGCACCTTTTTCTGATCTGTAAGATTCTCCAGGTGGTCCCTGTATTAATGAGAGTTAGGTCAAGTTTTGTAAATTATTGATTTTTGACTTACACTGATTTTTATTAACTTTTGCCTTTTGTTATAATTTTTGAAATGGTGGGTTATCTAAGGACATCCTATTTATGAATATTAATTTAAAAACAGATGCTGAAGATAAATCGTAAGACGGGTGCCACTGGGTGCATGTAAAACAGTGCAGGGATTTCAGCTAGAAGTGGCCATAAAATAGTTCTAGTATTTAAGATCTCTGCAATAAAATACTATCGTGCTATAGCTAATATTAAGATTTCAAGGTAGATCCTACGTCAAAATATGCTCTAAGGTTTTACTCTTTGTTTCAAGGGAACAACATGATTCTTAGTGACCTACTGAGGGTCCAGGGCGTCCAGACTGGCCCACGGCTCCCTGGTCTCCCTTCTCCCCCTTGAGGTCCTGTCGCAAAAACAAGTTAAGGTCATTACAAACAGATCAAACAAGATATTATTGACTACACTTGGAAAAGTCCTCTATCTGTTCAATGGATTGGATTTTCAAGCTACTTATATACCTCCTGTTAACACACCACATTATCAATTTTCACATTTTGAATTTTATACCTGGGAACCCCCGAAACAATATACAAACTTTTTGTGTGCTATATTTTATTTATTTATTTATTTATTTATTTATTTATTTATTTATTTTATTTTTTTTTAATTTTTTTTAATTTTTTATTTTTTTTATTTTTATTTTTTATTTATTTTTTAAGCTGATGTATAGTTGATTTACAATATTATATTAGTTTCAGGTGTACAATGTAGTGATTCAAGATTTTTATAATTATACTCCTTTTATAGTTACTATAAAATATCGGCTCTATTCCCTGTGCTGTACAATATATCCTTTTTACAACCTTTTCTTTTTTTAAAAAAAACGAAAGTATCCTTTAGATCAAACTGTATTAAACTAATTTAATTCTTGAATCAGTTTTCTATAAGCACAATTAGATCATTTCTAATGTATTTTACTTTCATTTTTAATATACTGAAATTATTTTCACTGAGATCAACTATTTTCTGAGTAAATGTTACAACGAGGATTGAATTCATTAGTTAGGTTTGTTTTGCCCTTATCACATTTTATTCACATATTGTGAAAATATAATTTTCAAAAACAATTTTTTCCCAATGTGAGTATCCTTCTGAGGGCATCATTTTTATAAATAACTCAATTTTGTCCCCTGGGTCAAATCTTCCAGATCTTGATTTTGTCAAAATAAGATTTTTTCCCATCAATTTTCAGCCAATAAAGCTTTAGACTTTATTAAATATACTTTTGTTGATTAATTCTGAAAAGTTCAGTTATTCTCCTCAGCCAATTTTTTTCCAGTCTTCAATGAGAGTTATTATTTTGGCCATATAAAACTTCACCATGTTCTGTTTTAACTCTTCTAGTTTTGTTTTGATAATTTCCATCATTAAAAATTAATTATATTGGAAAGAGATGATTAAGGGATTTCTTTTAGGAGTGATGAAAATGTTCTAAAATTGCACATGGTTATAGCTGCACAACTCTATGGATATACTAATAGCCACTGAATTGTACACTATATAAGTGAATTTTATGGCATGTGAATTATATCTCAATAATGTTGTTAAATATAATTAAAACCCATGAATTTTATTCTTTAAAAGGGTGAAAATTATGGTATGTGAATTATATTGCAATCAAGCTATTATTAAAAACAATTAATCATAAGTTTAAAGGAGAAGGATGATTTATGTTTATTTCTTAGTTAATCCACAAGAAAATTGTCAGCTTCCCCTTCACTCCCCATTCCCCTTCCCAGACATTCCAGGATCAACCTGGTGTCTAGGATTGGTGTATGCTGTTGTGATGCACTTCTTCTGAGCATCTGATTCAATTCCATCCTCTGGTCCTTCTGGCTACCCCAATGTGGGAGCAAAAAGCACATGATAATGTCAAAATAATGAGTCACAGGGTCCTTGGAGAGGAGTGGGGGCCACGTTGCCTTGGGGTTATGACGGCAGGGTAAAAAGGTCCCATTTGATTATGATATTGCTCTACCCTTATCTTTAGGTCATTACTATCCAATTGCGTCAGAGCCACACACCATTTTGCTACTGTTTATTCAGAAATACTCACCGTATACCCACCGTATGCTGGGAACAAGGAGAGGGATGGGGATAATGGGTGAGCAAAATTAGATCTAGGCTCTTCCTTCAAGAATGTTGGAAGTGGCTTGCCTTGTATCTTCCCCATTTCATGTTTTCTAGTTCTCGAGTAAAAGATGCAGAAGGAATAAAATCCAGAGGCCCAGGTTGGCTGAGCTGGGCTTAGGTGACAGAGCTTATAAAAGAGGTAAGGGATCAAAGGACCTCATCCCAGAAAGGGGAAGGCGCAACCCTAATAATAAAATTGAAGAGTTACCGTTCTGTTAACCAGGCCGGTTAGTGTCACGATAACTGTTCCTGGTGGTCCGGGCGGTCCTGTTAATCCTTTCATACCCTAAAGACAAATACACTCAGGAATAAAAAACTAAGCTTGAGAGATCTAAATTTCCTCTTTAGTTCTTACCTAAGAAGATAAAGCAAATGAAACCTGAGACACAGGAAATACTTTCGTTTCAGTGTGACTTAGTGAATAAATTGTGTAAGTTGATTGCTAGGGAACTTAAAATATCTTGCCCACAAATAAACCACAGAATTTAAATTACCCGCTCTCCTTTTTGTCCTATCACTTTATCACCCATGTGACCCTGTAAGAAAAGACAAAACCAAATTATTTTTTTAAAAATGAACATGGGGCTTCCCTGGTGGCGCAGTGGTTGAGAATCTGCCTGCCAATGCAGGGGACACGGGTTCGAGCCCTGGTCTGGGAAGATCCCACATGCCACGGAGCAACTAGGCCCGTGAGCCACAACTACTGAGCCCACGCGTCTGGAGCTTGTGCTCCTCAACAAGAGAGGCTGCGACAGTGAGAGGCCCGCGCACCGCGATGAAGAGTGGCCCCCACTTGCCACAACTTGAGAAAGCCCACGCACAGAAACGAAGACCCAACACAGCCAAAAATAAATAAATAAATAAATAAATAATTAAAAAATATATATATATTAAAAAAAAAAAAAAAGAACATGAATGTATAGTCTAAACCCATTAAGGTTCAATGTTTATAATTGAACATTTATATTTTAACTGTAACGTTAGTATTGTAAAAGTTATTTTAGCTGTTTCTTGGAGTGGAGTGGCAACATGTTTCTTTTAAAAGTAGAGATCTTGAAGCGCAGAAAGCTTAAGGGATTTACTTAATAGGGCAAGTGATAACATGAGATGGTGTGGGGCAGGGGAAGGAACCCAGCTCGGAGGACATTTTTCTGTCTCAGCCACCAGCCAATTTTGCTTCCTCTGGCTGGTAACTTCCTGATGCCCTAGTTTCCCCATCTTAAAAATAAGAGGGATGTGTAGCTGATCTTCAGGATTCTGAAATTCAAAACTTAATAGAGAACTAAGAATAGAATTCAAGCAACCTGACTTCACTAGTAAGTTAGTGACATGAGATAAGTCTAATGTGAATCATCTCTCTTCAGTAATCTATCATTTCAACCAATGTCTCTTTGCTTTTCTGCTCTTGAGTTTGCAGATTTTCCCCCAATTAGGCCACAAGCTGTAGAGAAAAGCTCAAGATGAGGAGTCAAAAGACGTTAAACCTCAGCTCTGCCAATTACTATTTGATGATTCATTTAACCTGAACCTATTCATCTCACAGGATATGTATGTGCGTGCACGTGTGTGTGTGTGTGTGTGTGTGTACACACACATCAATGAAATAATAAATGTGAAAGCACCTTGGGAAGTACCCTACACACAAAGGCTATCTGATAGTAAGTAATTTCCTGGTGGGGCTCAGCCTTGCTCAACATTTTCTTACTTAAGATAATGAAGGGGATCAGAATATGCCACCCCAAAATATACCACTTTGGCAGAAGAATTATTTTGAGCTGAAGGCAAGTGAGAAACAGCAAATGCAGAAAAAGTTCCTTGCTCTCCCCCATCTGCCTCAAGACAGGGCATACATTTCCCTTTGTGAAGGTGTCACCCTCGCCTCTGCTGTACCAGGAAGAGAAGACAACTCATCACTGGAGACAACACTAACTTAAGTCTGCATAAACAAACGTTACTGAAATAACACTTATCTTCCATTAGTTTCCCCCATATATTGACCTTTCCACAATCTACTGCCCCTAGAAGCTCAAAACCCTTTTCCTTTGTCCTGTCACTCCTCCACAAATTTATCACCCTTTGTTAAAATGGTATACAAGCCTCTGGGTCTGACTGCCTCTTTGGGGTTTTCATTTTCATTTCTGTGAGGTCTCCACATGCATATGAAATCAGGCTTTCTTCCTACAGTTAACCCAGTCACTGAACCTAAGAAGATAGAAGAAAAAGTTTTTTTCCTCCGCAATACTAACAGCTGGCCTTTGCAATAGAAAGAAATGCAGGACCCTGCTTAATGAGTCCATGAATAGTCATTTTTATTTACTAGTATAAAAACAGTTTGGCTTTGGGAAGCAGCCCAGTAAAAAAATATATCAGGTAAAGTGTTGCGGGAAACATAAGGAGTAGGAATCCTTGCCCTTTTCCTGATGAGGAGCTCCTTATAATTGAATTAAGACGCTTTGTATCAGAGATCAAGTTACTGAAGTGCAGGGAGAAGGGAAGTCGGAGGTGCCGAGCTGCTAGTCATGCTCACTTCCCTGCTGGGAATCCTTGTGAGTTCCAGAGGGGCGCCCAGCAGTGACCCACGTGTGGAATCAGACTGAGTTTGGCTTTTAGATTGGTTAGGATGTGCTGGCTGACACAACATATGAATTGTCATCTACCTTAGGTCCTGGAGGTCCCATGGTTCCTGGAAAGCCCTAGAAAAATCCACCAGTTAAAATTACAGCGGGTAATGAATCAAGCCTAAAACTCTGTTTAAAATTTTAGGCTATAATTCTTTTATTAGTTACGATGTCTATAGCAATGGCGGCTTCATACTCACAAAGAATCCTGGAGGGCCAGGTGGACCAATAGGTCCAGGAAAACCTGGAAGGCCCGGCAAACCCTTTAAATTAAGAGAAGGATTAGAATAAGTTTAAATTTACTTCTCACTGAAGAACAATGTCCATCAGTTAAATGCATTAAACTATTTTAGAAAAATCAGAGCCTAATGTTTCCTATTTATGGCTGCAATTACTTTCAATAAAGGCCATGTGTAACATGTGTTGCCATGTATAACAGGCTACCAGGATCATCCTGATGGTACTATTTCTAGGAAAATGACCAGAGCAGTTGCTTTACTTTAGAAGAGTTTTACAATTTTTAGAAATGTTTCCTCTCTCTCTCTCTCTCTCTCTCTCCCTCTCCAAGCATGCTCTTACCTCTGGGTCCTTCCACCTGCTCTGCCTCTGCCTAGAATCCTCTTTCCCCAGATATCTCTATAACTCACTTTCTCTCCCTTTTCTTATCTTTATTCAAACGTTATCCTTTCCATGGGGCCTTCCTGCCCATCCTATCTAATGCCACAACCTTCCTTCTAATCTGGACACTTCCTATCCCCCAACCCTGCATTATTTTTCTCCTTGGCATTTATTACTATCTAATACAACATATACTTAGTAATTTACAGTTTTAAATATTTTCTCCTTCTAGAATGTAAGTGCCATGAGGGCAAACATTTTTGTTAAACTATTTTTGGGGATTTGTGCACTGTGGTATCCCCAGCGCCTAAATAGCCCCTGGAACCTACTTGGCACGTAATAAGGATTTCTTGTATGACTGAAGGTCCCACTGCTATACTTTCAGCAGTAGCACATGTGGTACATGGCCAACACTCAATACACATTGAAGGGATACATCCGTGTCCCAGATTGCTACTATCTCCTCTTACTAGATTCCCTGCCCTCAGCATCTGGCTCCCTAAATGCTTCCTAAGCAAAAAAACAAGAGCCATCATATTCTGCATCTTTTCTCAAAAGCTTATATGGCTCCTAACCGTGTCATTCTTCAGTTTTGCAGCCCATCATTAGCTGCCACGGCTCACCATATAGATGTTCAACTACCTTAACTCAAACTCTTTGACTCACTCAGGCAAATACCTATCTCTGCCCAGGAATTTCCATATATACTTCTGAATTAAGTTAAAATATTTCTGATTAATTAACATGAAAGTTAGTATCAAAAGATCCCCCCCCCCTTTTTTTGGCTAAGACGTATTTATTTTTTCCTACTTCTTTGCAGTAAGAAAGCTTTTTGAGGGCCTTCAAAAACATATACCAATCAAATAATTTATTATCAAAAGATCCTTCTGAATCACAGAGTAAAGTACACACAGCCACCAAATAGCTGTTTCCTTGTATCTATTCTGGATCACCCTCCGGCGACATACCTAGAGATCAGAAAGCAAACTATTCAACAGGAGAAAGGTGCATTTAAATAAAATATTACTACCATGCAAACTTTACAATAGGACTGTTACGTAATATTACAATTTTAAATTGTATTCAACGTGTAATACAATCTTATCCTGGATTTCAACAAATACAAAGTAAATGGAACACAACCATTCCTTGAAGCCTCCTTCTTAGATTTAGTAAAGCTTGGGTGATTGAGACTTAAGAAGAGGCTAAAAGACATATGTACAAAATCACCTTTTTTATATGAGCTAAATGTAGTTTCTTATAATGAGGTGAACGTGTTAGAATAAAATGAGGTAAATATGTAAATAGAAGAGATATGAATATCTATGAAAAATATTTTTAAGAGAGTGAGAAAGAGATAGAGGGAGAAGAAGAGAGAGAGAGAAGAAGAAGAAAAAAAAGAGGTGGAAAGAAAGAGACAGAGAGAAAGAGATCGAGAATGATAGGGACCTTCTCTGAAGTGCGTACCTGGAATCCTGGAGCTCCTGGCAACCCAGGGTCACCTTTTCCATCAAGGGCTACACCTTCTCCTTCAGCGGGAGCCCCCTTGAAAATGAAGAAGTTCATCAAACATAAGCAATGTTATATCTTCAAAACTCCTTTAAATGGTTATTCAAGGTCCTACTGCTTCAAGGATAAAAGCGCTTTCAGGATATATACTTAGAGAAATGCTTTAGGATTATTTAGTTATTCCATTTTGAAGAATTTAAAGCATTTTTGTATTTTCTAAAATTGACCATTTACTGTGGAGGGAAGAAAGACACAAGAATAATAGACCATTTCCCAAGACACCAAAATGAGTGGCAATTCCTTATTTAGAATTTGGGGCCCTGAGCATAAGTTCAGTTCTCTTTTCCCAGATCCCATTTTCCTAAAGAATAATACAAAACTTGTAATCCTGAAGACATATTCATGATAAGAAGTAGAAGTTGTTCAATAGGGATAAATATCATGTCCTAATTATTATGATTTCTGAATTAATCATGGGATCTGATTTGTAATTACTTATGTCATTGTTTAATAGAAGTCCCTTTCATATGTACAATTAGAGATTTTTCAACAATAACACGCCACAAATAACTTACTTTCTCTCCTTTCAAACCAACGGCACCCTAGGAAAAGGAGCGGCATATTAGCAACCAGAGGCAAATCAAATACACAGCATCCCTGCTTTGTCCTCTCTGCTATTCTGCCTTCTCTCCCTGCTGTATACCTCCCACTGGCTTTTAAACATGCTCAAGTCTTTCTCATTTAAACAAAGTCTCCCCCTAAATCCACCCTCCCCATGCTGCCTTGTCTATCTTTCATGTCATCTGCAAACTTCCCACTCTCTTCATCTCTCACATATTTCTTACACTCACATCTATGTCCTCCCTCCATCTGTCATGGAAGTTAAAGTCTGCAGTGACTTTGATGTTACTGAAACCAATGACAACACATTGGTTCCCGCCTTACTGGATTTCTCAACAGCACTAGACAGCTGTCTGTCACTCCCCTTTACTGGAAATTGTTAAAAAGAAAATGAGTCCAAGATGGAATCACTCCTGTTAGGTCCACAGCAGTAAACCAAGACTTAATACCTAACCTGACTACAGTTTTAACCTTCCCTAGGAATGTGACCTTTGACCAGCCAACCTGGAAATTCCTGGTCTGCACTAATAAGATATTCCACCCAATAGCACCTTCCATTCCCCTTAGGAGGCAGCTTTGCCTAAGACAATGCCTTCTTTGTTAATAAAAAAATACATTCTTTGCTAATAATGTCATTTTTTCCACTCCCTCTCTGGCTTTAAAAACCTTTCCTATCTATGGTTGGATGCAGCAACTCTCTCCTTGCTAGATGGGATGCTGCCGGATTCATGAATCATCCAATAAGGCCAATATTAGATGGTCAGATTTACTCGGTCAAATTTTTGTTATTTAGCAACATCTTTCCTGGGCTTCCAAAATACACTCCTCCTTGTTTTCTTCTACCTTGAGGGCCCTTCCTCCTTTACAGGCTTATTGTCCTTGATCTCACATTACATGCTGGAGCTCTCTAAGTCCCAGTTCCAGGGCTCTTTTCTCCTCTCTTCCATCCTTGAGTCACCACAATCCAGACCTCTCCCACTGCCTAGTTCACATCTCCCCTTCAGTGTCTCGAAAGCAAAACAAAGTCTCAAAGTGCATTTATTCATTCATTTCTCAACTATTAGTTGAATGTCTACTGTTGGCTGCCCCAGACTTCCCCAAGGTCATGATAGATTTCTGTACATGGTCATTCCAAAGGAAACTCCTTGTAATTGTTCTTCATGTCTTGGATGGGGAGTTAGAAATATAAACGTACTGGGATGCCTGGGTAGCCTGGTGTCCCCCGAAGTCCTGGAAACCCTTGCTCACCCTGGAAGACATACAGAGCTTGTCATTCTTCTTAGTTGTTCTAGAACAGCCTATTGAGATAATTTCCCTGTTTCTCTCTTCCAACGCAGTGGTAAGTCTAGACAAAGTAACCCAAATTCCTTACAGCTACTGGGTCATGAGGCTGAAGGCCAGGAAACCATTATCTTAATTGAAGACAGGATTAGAATCTACTGTTTCTCAAATTGTGCATAAATGGCAAAAGGCTAATTGTGCCAAGAACTTTTCAATTGCTGCTTCCTTGAAACTTTAGTAATTACTCCTTTCACGGCCACCATTCTGGGGAAAAGGAGAGTGCAGTCAGGAAACAAAGGAGATGAGGGAACATCGAAAAGCTCAGTCATTCTATTCCAAAGACCAATTTTGTATTCCAAGCCTTAGTTTCTGATTTATACACACTCACAACCTCAGATGCAAATAACCATTTGAGCCCCCAGTTATATTTCGGTGGGAGAACATCAGGGAACTTCCTTTAAAAACAATCAGAAAGCAAGGTTGGGGGGACTTCCTTGGTGGTGCAGTGGTTAAGAATCTGCCTGCCAATGCAGGGGACATAGGTTTGAGCCCTGGTCCGGGAAGATCCCACATGCCGTGGAGTAACTAAGCCCCTGCGCCACAACTACTGAGCCTGCGCTCTAGAGCCTGCGAGCCACAACTACTGAGCCTGTGTGCCATAACTATTGAAGCCCGCACACCTAGAGCCCCTGCTCGGCAGCAAGAGAAAACACCACAATGAGAAGCCCGCGCACCGCCAGGAAGAGTAGCCCCCGCTCGCCGCAACTAGAGAAAGCCCGCGACCAGCAACGAAGACCCAAGGCAGCCAAAAATAAATAAATAAATACTTTAAAAAAAGAAAGCAAGGTGGGAGAGGGAGGGGGAATTGGATGCAGACACTCAAATGGTACTCCAAACTTCCAGTTATAAGATAAATAAGTACTAGGGAGGGAATGCACAACATGATAAATCTAATTATCACTGCTGTAGATCATACATGAACGTTGATAGCGTAAATCCTAAGAGCTCTCATCACACACACAAATTTTTTTTCTTTCTTTAATTTTGTATCTATAAGAGATGGTGGGTTCACTAAACTATTGTGATGATCATTTCATGGTGTATGTAAGTCAAATCATTATGCTGTACACTTTGAACTTATGTATTGCTGTATGTCAATTATATCTCAATAAAACTGGAAGAAAGTAAAGAAAAAGGCATAAGAAGAAAGAAAACCATCATATGTCTGCCCTGAAGACACATACCATTGGTTCTGGTTAAAAGAATATTTCAAGGAAAGCCTAGCCTGTCTCACTACTACTTCACCTTGATTTATTCATTTAGCAAAACATTAACTAACCATCTCCTGTGTGAGGCATACATACCTTAGAACCATTGCATCCTGGCAAACCGACAGGTCCATACGGTCCAGGATGGCCTGGGATGCCCTAAACAATAGAGCAAGTGTCAAAAAGGAGAGATAATCAGGCCCCGGGACCAGGTGGAAACAGTGCAGAAAAGAAAAAATGGTGGGAAAAGATGGGCTAATTTAGATAGTTCTTTAAGTATAAATGGTTATTTAAATAAAGTAGTAAATTAGTTATTTTAGATAATAATTTAAATAAAAATCTTAGTAAATAAAATAGGCTAATTAAAACCAAAAATTATCCAGTGAGATACAGATATTTAAGATAAAACAAAAGGTCTTTCTGTATAAAATAAGTCCATTAGCACGCTGTGTTAAGCTGGCGGAAAGGAGAGAGAAGAGGGAAGTGTGCACAGAGGTAACTATTTTATTATTTTATTATCCTGTGCTATCAAGCAGAGTTCATTCTATTCTATTCTGTCTATTCTTTTCTATCCCATTCCATCCCAATCTATTCCATCTGTTTGTATTTCAGGAAATATAATTTGACTTGTATGTCTTGTAAATCCACACTCTAATACATTATGTGATTCTGATATTTTCATCATGTAGCAAGTGTATCAGTACTCATTTTCTTGTGCTATTGCTTTAACATCTTTATTAAAATGAGCTTACTTCTTATTATTCCATTTACACATTTTTCTCATTACTTACTGGAAGTCCAGGAGGACCTGAAAATCCTGGTAACCCAGTTGTTCCCTAAAGACATAGAAAATGGAAAGGGTAGCAAGAAAGAAACTCTTTAAAGATGTTCAACCTATAAACAAAAAATGATTTACCATGCCAATAACCCCGTTCTGCAACTATAATTGGGAACACTAAAAACTATTAGAAAAACAAAAAAAGGCTTGACAAACTTTGTAAATCTTCCATTTATATAACTTTTAAAAAGAGATGATTAAGATTGTTTTTGGCCTTTCCTGGGTAGATTATTTAAGGTTTAATTTGCATACAGTAAAGTGCTCCAATCTTCCACAAACAGATTGAGGAATGTTTATATATGTGCATATGCACATACTGGTGATACCGTCACCCCATCCAGACATAGAACACCTCCAACACCCCAGATGGTTCCCTCATGCCCTCTCAAAGTCAGTTAACACCTACCCTCAACAAAGTAAGGATATTTTGACTTCTACCATTATAGACTGGTTTTACCTGTTCTTGAACTTTATCTATAGAAGTGTATCACACACAACGTACTCTTTTGTGACATCTGTATAACTTTTACAGTGCAGAGTTCTTTTTTTTAAAAAAAGAATTTTCATCAAACAGTCAGGCTACACTGGTTGGACTACTAACCCTCACGCCTTTGGGACCAGTGAGTCCTGGAAGTCCTGGAGAGCCCTAGATCCAAAGGAGAAAACAAAAGGTAAGTACTGTGACAATTATTTGGCACTAATAAGCCCATAAATGAAAGGTCCCAGTTTTATTCACACGCCAAAGAGTTTTGCTCTTGCGATTATTTCATTGTTAACACGGTTCAATTGCTTGTTGCTTCATTGGCGCTCTAGTATTTATCCGAAAGGACAAACAAAAATCCATTCATACCCTTGCTACTCAAGGTACGGGATCCAACCGAAGCCTCATGGGGAGCTTGTTAGAAATACAGCTCCCTCACCTCCCAGACCTATTGATTCAGAATTTGCATTTCAACAAGATGTGATGATAATTCTTGTTCACATTAGTGTCTGAGAAGTGCCGCTGGAAAAGCCCCACATTAGCCAGACAGCTGCCGAGGGCTGATAAGGATGAATGACACGATTACAACAGTGGATGAGAATGGCAGCCAATATTTCTGTGCATGAGAAACACTTTATTAGCAAAATGTCCCTGGCGGGCACAAATAAATAAATAGCAAACTAAGGACTGCCTGAACCAGAGATAAACTTGCTTCAAGAACACAATGAATACATTTGGAGGTCCTGTTTCTTAGAGAATAACCACAAACAAAACTGTTTTAACGAGGCCACTCGGTGTGAAAGTTCCATTATCCAAAAGTTTTTCATCATTCCGGAGAGTTTCAGTATGTTTTGGTATTTCTGATTATTTGAGGAAAAGGTTGTTACAGAGCCTTCTGAGACTGGACTGTCAAGGCCAAAGTCAGCCTTTCCTGTCTGAGGTAGAATTCCTGGGTGTGTGACCATGTCCCCCTCCTCTGCAGGATGCTGTGTGTAATCTGCAAAGGCAGAAGCGTGACTTGCAGGTTTCACGTCCCCATTATAAATTTTCTCATATTTTCTATATGAGAATATATAGAAAATACTTAAAATTAAGACATTTATAAACCTGAAAAATCTTTTTGGTCAGGTTTTAATATTCTCTGATTGTCTGCCTTTGATCAGATTGTCATTTGTGGCTACATCTCTGAGCTATACTTTAACATATGAACTCATGACAACATAAGTTTCTGGATGAACTTTATGAAATACCTGCACATCATGTAACCTATACTAAGCACCATGTATTTACAACCATAATTTTAATTTATTGCTGGCTTCTCTAAAGGAATGCTAAGGAAACCAGCAGAGTGGGGTGCAGAGAACAAAATAAAAAGGAAGGAGTTGGCATTAAGCTGATCCTAAGTCCAGGGTTGAAGTGACAAATTCATTCTACCAGGAAAATGGAGGGAAATCTGAGGCCACACCCTGAAGGAGCGCAGCGGAATGTTCAGACACTAAACATGTCTGAAATCAGACACCAAATGTCCAGAATCTGAATGACTTTTTCAAAATTAGGATCAGAGGAAGGAGAAGTGAAGAAACAAAAAGCATACACAGATACAATAAAGTAGAATTCCTGGGAAATAATAAGCTTTGCAGTTTTACCTGGAAACTGTAGGTGTGGGTTTAGTTTCTTTGGCTGTAGGAGTTTGATTCTGGCGTCATATAATACTGGATTTGAACTGTGATTTTGCCGCCTATTAGCTATGTAATCCAGGACAAATTACTTAAGTGCTCTGAGAATCAGTTCCCTCATCTCTAAGATGGAGATAATAATATGTAACTATAGTCATGATTGATGGGATCAATGTGAGGAATAAATGAGATCCAGTCAAGAATAAATGTCCCAATGCCTGACTCAGAATAAATTAGCAGAAAATGTTGCCTAAATATTCTATACATATGAAATTTAAAAAGACTCCGTGTGGATCAATTATAATTGCATTTTCATAATTTATTAGTTAGTTCACAGCTTCCTGGAAACCGGCAGTCAGTGACCCAGTGGATGCGTGAGAGCCCAGGCTTAAGTCCACAGCAGGAAAGAGCCATCAGCAGATCTAGTGGTTATACAGTTATTTAGCAAATCCTCTAGGGCATTTATTTAAACAAAGCCCTTTGTTGTATCACAGACTTTAGGATAAAAATCTGTGATGAGTGAGAAGGGCAGTAGGCTCTGGTAGGAACCTTAGGATGCCTGATGTGTAAGAGACCAGCTGAGAAGGAGGAAAGCAAAGAAAGGAGGATTCCAGAAACAAAGACACGTGTTTCGAGGAGAAGAGAGTGAGCCACACAGTTGGAAACAAAGCAGAGGGGTCCAGGTCAGATAGAGACACAGAGTGTCCTTCTGCATTGGGCTTTTGGAGGTCATGGGTGATCTGGAGGTCGTGGGTTTTCAGGGCAGTGGGCAGGAGGCAAATTGTTGCTGGCTGAGGAGTGAATAGGAGATGAACCACAGCCAGTGTGGTTAGTTTTTTTTTTTTTTTTAAAGAAGCTTGACTGAGATAGGAAAGACAGGGAAAGGATGGCAATCCTTTGGTTACAGGACCTGAAAGATCTAGAGGAAGTTTATACTGGTATGGGTTTTATATTTGCATGCTTAAGGATGGAAAGAGAAAAACCAACATCAAAAGGAAAGTTGAAATGGCTGAGAAAGAGGACACACCATCAGAACATGGTTCTAGTAGGAATCCCAGTGACCAGGATACCGGTAGAGGGATTGGTTCTGAATGGAAGGCAAAAAGAACTCATCCATTCATGTCGGACAAAAGAAGGGAGGGGCCGATGCAGGTAGGGAGACTGTAGCTCAGGGAGGGGGAGGAGGTGGAGCAGGGAGCTTGAAGATAATGATAATCATCTGAATCATCTTGGAATAAGATTCAGTTCGGAGGGCCTAGCTAAGACTGGAGCAGGAAATTACCAGAGCGTCCATCAGCTGGCTGCGATGTGGAATTCTCTCCAGGTTCTCAGCAGCCCTGGGGTCAGCGTAAAGAAGGTTAAGTGGACTGGGGATTTTTTGAACTCACAGACTGGCATACCTTGGGTCCCTGTGGTCCAGGCAGGCCTTCCGGACCTGGGTATCCTTTCTGGCCAGGAGGCCCAGGGGGTCCTGGAAAGCCTTTCTCCCCCTGTTAAAATCAAAACAAGACAATAAACACACAGAACAGCAATTCCCAGGAACAAACACACCCATAACCATCATTTTCTTTTCTTTATGATGTAATGATAATATTTTGCATATTTTTTCCTTGGATTAAAAAAAAATAGCACTCAGCAGTAAGTACAAGAGTAACTCTAAACTTTCGGCTGTTAGTATTTGTCTGTAGGCTTGAAAGTGTTTGTCTTTGGTCTCCTGGAAACTCTACATTTACCCAAATGGTAGAGCTACCCAGAGCAGAGATTAAGGGAGAGGAATCAAGAACTGAGGGGAAAGCCCAGTTAGAAACATGGAGGTTGGTGAAGTGTGTTTCCTGGGGGATGGAGAGAGAGTGAAAATCAGGCACAAGAATGTCTTGAGAGTGTGCATAATTGCTATGTAGCTTGAAAGAACAACACACAGGCTATGAGTTTTAGTCCTTTCTTGATTACACAGGGATTAGTAATTCCATCTGCTATTTGTGGAGGAGATGCAGGAGAGATATCGAGTGGCAAAACGAAAAGTGTGAGCTAAATAGTTAAGAGATGATATTACGGGAAAGCCCTCAGGAATGAGTGAGTAATTTAGTAATTTAGGCCCAGTGAGCGACATGTTTCTGCCACAAATAATCTTCCCGTGGACGTAGATCCTATGGTTACTCTTTAATAGTAAAGGCCACAGGTTGATTCAGTCAATCTAGTTACACAATTAGCAACTTTGATTTTTAAAACAGAGTGATCAAGTCAGCGATTTCACACTGTGTGTGTGCATACACACCCAATAAAAAGAGAAAGAAAAGAATTTGCTAGACCCCTCTTAATACTCCGTTACCTTCACACACCTTGAACAGCATCTCACCCAGAGTAGGGATTCCATAAATGCTTCTTGAATGCGAGAATGAATCATAGCTTTCCAACATGGATCTGAATATACTACTTTCATAGCTTCAGGAAATACCCTAAATCAAACTACACATGAATTATAGAATATTTTAAAATAAATATGGTAAATTTTATTATTTTGTCTGAAGAGCTTAAAATATGTTCTTTTAAAAACATTTTTAAGCAGTCATTTTTCAATATTAAGCAATTCATTAGCATATCTGAGAAAAGGGTTTTGTAAACAAAGGAAAAACTTTAGCTCTGCCTCTGTCTTAATTATCACAAATTGAAAGTTAATGGAGCGAATTAATGAGATTTCACGGCACTCATCTTTCACTCCAATTCTGCAATGGAGATGCTTTCCTTCACCGAATTTTTGCCTCAGCTAGGGTGCTGCTGCAAGATTCTTTCACCAGGGGGCGCCCTCACACCAGTGCTGCAGGACAAAATCTGCAGGTTTCAATGTTTCTGTCAAAGTGAGGCAATCAAGTTGTTTTCAGTTGTTATCTCGCGTTTAGCAACAATGTAAATAGGGTATACATATGGAGGCATTCTTATAAATTTTGTTGTTCTTTAACTTACTATTTTTTCTTTATAGATCAAGAGAGTTACAGTAACTGCCGGTATTTATACAAGTTATCTGAAGTTCCCCTCCAAGGCCTTTTTCTACCACCCTAGGTTTATGTTTATATACAGTTACTTTAAAATTGGATTTGGGGAACGGAATATCATACTGCTGATCTTTTTGCTACGAATGAAAGAAGAGTGTGAATTCTTTAATGAGCTCTCTGGAGAAAAGAAGCAGAATGAAGGTTTTGTGTTTACCTTCTCCCCTTTGGCCCCATCACAGAAGCACTGGCCTTTGTCTTTACAGACACAGCCCTAGGAAGAGGGAAAGAGAAAGGGTTTTGTTTAAAAATGGCTTAATAGATCCCAACTGACAGAACAAAAGCAAACATATTTTTCTGTTCTTTGAGCATCAAACACTATTCAGCAGGAGCCCTGTGATACTGTAGCAATTTATCAATAGAAATAGAATAGAAAAGTGAGATGTATACAGAAATGTCGAGAGTACATCATTTTTATTGTATTTAGGAATTTCAAGTAATTTATTTATGGAAAAAACCAAGTCAACTCTCCTTTTTTTCAGAACAATATATAGTTGAACCAAAGACCTACTGTATAGCACAGGGAACTATATTCAATATCTTGTAATAACCTAAAATGGAAAAGAATCTGAAAAAGAAAACATATATATGGTTGAATCACTTTGCCATACACCTGAAACTAACACAACATTGTAAATGAACTATACTTCAATTAAACAATGGTTAAATACATAAATAAAATTTAAAAATATATATATATATATAGTTGAGCATATGAAATTGCCATTGTTGTAGGTAGAAAGCGGTCTAATGTTTGCGAATTTCTTAGGTTCAGCAAAATGAACATATATGTATCTGTGTATATTAATTGGTGATATCTTCTATAGGTAATTCTAAGGTTTTCTTTTCCTGAAATATTGTTTAATGCTGAGAAAAGACTATCAGTACCCGTCATGTATTTTAAAGAACTAATTCACTGAAGCTAATATCAAGATGCTTTTTCTTATTAAAAAACAAAACCAAAAATTTAGCTGTGAACTTGGGAACTCTTACCCATGTAACTAGTCACGTTGACACACTTACAAGCCCAGCTTTCACATCTCTGCACACGCCGACTCTAATGAAGGTCAATTTTTAAATTCCTCTCTGCCAGCAGAGGAACAAAGAGAAATAGATTCAAACAGTGGATTTAAAAAAATTTTTGACACACCTTCTATAGTTATGTATTTATCTTTTTTGGGGCAGTGTTAATATTGACTGGAAATCAGTTTATGTTCCCCAGGAAAAAATATTAATTGACAGCAGAGGCAGGGCAAGGCTAGGAGATGTGCTGGCTGGTAGGAAAAAGAAAAAGAAATTGCCTCAGATATTCCCAAAGTGGGGACCCTGTTTGTGCAATCAAAATAAGAATACACAAACTTCTTTAATTGAATATATTTTCTGAGCCGAGGGCAGTAGGCTATGCTGTTATTCAAGAAAGGGGAGTCCATAGTAATTTTCATACACTCATCATTGATCCTCACCACATTTACATGCATCTCAATTTATATGAATGGAAAGTAATTAATTGAAAAGGAAAGTCTATATTTTCCCCAAGGGTTGTCTATTCGGTTTTTTTTAGAAGACTAAATTTTTCCGCTTTTCCTCCCAGATGCTTGGGGTTATTAAGTCATACCTAGCTTAATTATTTTAATCTTGTCTTTCTAGGTTTTTAAACTTTAGTGTTCATTTCAGTCACATATTTAAGTATACTAAGTATATACTAAATCTAGTATGCTAATTTAGTATACTAGTATGCTAATATCTACTAAAGCAGTAGTTCTCAAAGTGTAGATTTCCAGACCAGCAGCATCAGCATTATCTGGAAACTTCTCAGAAATGCAAATTCTCGGCCCTACCCTAGATGCACTGAATCAATAATCCTGGTGTTGGTCTCAGTAATCAAACTAGGCCCCCTGGGTGACTCTGATACTACCAATCTAAACCAATAGCTAAAATCCCAGTCTGTAGGGTAGAGCTAATTCTCTGAAGATTTCTCAACACTATGCCATTTGAGATACTCATTTGCACATCCGCTTTTTGTTTATGATGCCATTTTTTCCTCTCATTCCAGGAAAGTAGCCAGGCTTGTATGCCTCTCACTTTAGGGATGCTTTTGTCACTGGGCTGAAAGCAAAGGCTGCCTGAAGACAAGATTTCTCCTGGCTTCTGTTTCTGGAGCGTAGGGACCTGTTGACCGTTGGCCCCAAGAGTGGAAGGACCAGCAAGATGCTCCCACACAGCGTCTGGAAGAGGCAGCAGGGCCTCAGGAAGGAAAGTCTGAGTCCTACACCCAAGGGGACCAGATACTGGGGCGAGGAAGTTCAACCTGGGCAAGGAGCTGGGGCTCAAGTTTACACAGCGGTGTGGCCACTGTTTTACATGGTCAGAGACCATGAGCATCTCTGATTCTTCTGCCTCCCAGACACCACACAACACCTGGATTCCAAGCATCTCTGGACCACAGGTAAGAGGAGGCAAATGGGCAGTCCTCTAACTCCGAAGAAGATGCATGGAGGTCATCTTAATTTTATTTCTTAGAGTAAGTCATAGTCACTCTATACTATCGGGAATCTTTCAACCTTAGCTTGAACAAATAAATGTTTGCTGAACTCCTCCAAACTAGGTCAGGTCCCCCTTCTTATATGCTCCCCTGGGTCACTTGCAGTTATATGTTTAATGTATATTTTCCTTGATGACCCTAAGCCCCAGGAGAGAAGGAATTGTCCAGTCTTGTTCACAGTGGCAACCGGGGCATATAATATGTCCTGAACAAATGCTTGTGGATTGACTGAATGGATAAGTGAGTGGATGGAGCGCTGGTAATTTGTTTACATCCAGTTTGGTCCTGGAATTTCAATGCATGTGATGTCTATGGCTATTGTTGAGCTGCTATGACTAAGATGTTTCCTATATAAATGTATATAGATTCTATATGTATGAATTCTGAACAACTGTGATTGACTGAAGTGGAAGAGAATGAAACTAGAAGCTTTGGCTATTTTAACACATGTTAAAATTAACACAAGGCTAATTAGTTGTTACTTGCTTGGATATAAATTTTTTTCTGGAAAAAATTTAAATCCTCAGAAGATTGAAAAACAGTACAATGAACACCTATGTATCTTCTCATCTAGGTTTCCCAACTGTTAACATGCTTTCCCAGCCTTTACAGCTCTCACTCTCTCTCTCTCTCTCCACACACACACACACTTTCTTGCCAAACCGTTCAAAAGTAGACTGTAAACACCATGACACTTCACCCCTAATAATTCTGCATGCATCTCCCCAAAACAAGAGTATATTCTTATCCAATTACAACATTATTTCCAAACCTAAGAAAGTCACATTGATGAAATAACTTCGAGTTACTAGTTTTTAAACAAGATCTTCAGCTTTACAAGGCCCTTGATGACCATTAGAAAATGAAAAGCTATTTAATTTTTAAGAAATCTTTTTTTTACTTTATATTTATTTATTTTATTTTATTTTTTTTGTCTGCGTCGGGTCGTTGCAGCACGCAGGATCTTTCGCTGGCTTCTCTCTCGTTGAGGCGCGCTAGCTCAATAGTTGTGGCGTGCAGGCTTAGTTGCTCTGCGGCATATGGGATCTTAGGTCCCTGACCAGGGATCGTACTCATGTCCCCTGCATTGGAAGGCGGATTCTTTACCACTGGACCATCAGGGAAGTCCCACAAATCTTTTATTTCATACCAGAGATTTGGTCTTAAACAATGATTTCACATGTAATCAATACATGAGGTCTGATCTTAACAACTGACTGTCACAGATCCAAGAAGCTTTAGAGCCCACACGGCTGCACCCAGAGGTCAGGCGTGGGACACTGCGTGTCAGCCCTTGCTCCTCTGAATTCCCTCTTGCCTGGGGACTGGTCGCCCATCACCACCGACAGCAACTTTGATCCTTGTTCTTTGTCATCAAAACCATGGCACCTGATTTTTTTACATTATTGTCCTTGAGTTTGCTTGAATCTTCAGGGGTGACATATTTAGCTTTTGTTTGTATTTGGTTTCACTGTTTCCACACAAGGGTGGAAGCCTTATTTAATGGTTTGGAGCCAGCTGGTCGGTTAGTTGAAAAAGTTAGTGAAAGTGAGGAATAAAAAAAAACTAACAAAAAAAACGTGAACATGTTAAGCATTTTATTTTAACTTAAAACATATAAATGCACAACAATTCTTCAATGTTGTGAAATAGGGCCCAGGTCTTTTCTTTGGGAATGGGTCTGCTCTTGAGAGGTGTAGGGCATCTCTTGCTAAGTCACACCCATAATGCACCACCGACATTTCCAGTTTGAGTTTCTTTGAAACAGGCCAATTGCTTAAAGATGCTTGTGGAGCAATCTGAGTATAGAGTCCTTCTAGATACGAATCCATGTTTCCCTCTAACTTTTTTTTTTTTTTTTTTTAATTTATTTTTGCCTGCGTTAGGTCATCCTTGCTGCGCACAGGCTTTTTCTAGTTGGGGCGAGCGGGGGTTACTCTTTGTTACGGTGCGCAGGCTTCTCATCGCGGAGGCTTCTCTTTTTGCGGAGCATGGGGTCTAGGCCGCAGGCTTCAGTAGTTGTGGCATACTGGCTTAGTTGCTCTGTGGCATGTGGGATCTTCCCAGACCAGGGCTCGAACCCATGTCCCCTGCATTGGCAGGCGGATTCTTAACCACTGTGCCACCAGGGAAGTCCCTCCCTCTAAATTTTTAAATGTTTTCTCAGACACACTTAATTGAATAGCAGTTTTCAATCAATTTTATCTTATCAAATCTTCCAACCTAGTTTTCACAGAAACATGTCTTTAAGAATTTTCTTATTTATAATTTACTTTTTAAATATACCAGTGTGTACCTGTCAATCCCAAACTTCCAATCTGTCCCTTCCCACACCCGTCCCGTAAGTTCGAGAGAAACATGTCTTTTTTATGCATTTGTATTTAACCAATTTGTTATTTAATATTTAATTAGATGACTTTGTTATAATAATAAGTACAACTGGCAGAAGCAGCTAACTCTTGGCAATCATAAAGCTCCACCGTGGAGCAGGCATATGTCGGTGTGCTAGAGAAGCCTATGGGTGTCAAGGGGGCAGCAGACAGTGGGCATCAACTGGTCTATCGTACAGAAGGTATGGAGAGTTCTGGCCAGTTGCTGAAAGTTAAAAGGAGAGTCGCTGAGAGAGGGTCTACTGTATTATCTACTCATTTGCAGTGCCATCCACGGTGTAGATGTTCAGCCCTGTTGGCAAGACTCCAAAGCCAGGTCTAGGGCTGTGTTTCTGTGCCCAGGTGAGCAGAACTGCTCCAAAATTTTTCCAACTTTAATTTTCAGTGAAACTGGCAAGGCATCGCCTGCCTATGTATCCGCACAATGGAACTGACTAGGATTTCAGAGGATGTGACAATTTTGCTGACATGTGGATGCTCCACCTGACTGAATAAACTCAGAATTATGTTCCGGGCAGCTCTCTGGCAGATGTTCAGCTGCTTCTCTAGAAGCAAGTGCTGCAGAGAGCTGAGCACAGGGCCATGTGAAATAAAGCACTTCACTTTTTTTGGATGATCATGACAGTAGCCCCAGACTCAAGAGATCCATTTCTCTTAATAGTGCTGCTTTTCTTGAAATAAATTCTTTTATAAATTTATTTATATTTTTAATTTTATTTATTTGGCTGCATTGGGTCTTCATTGCTGCGTGCAGGCTTTCTCTAGTTGCAGCGAGCGGGGGCCACTCTTCGTTGTGGTGTGCAGGCTTCTCATTGAGGTGTCTTGTTGCGGAGCATGGGCTCTAGGCGCGCAGGCTTCAGTAGTTGTGGCACGTGGGCTCAGTAGTTGTGGCTCGCGGGCTCTAGAGCTCAGGCTCAGTAGTTGTGGTGCACGGGCTTAGTTGCTCTGGGGCATGTGGGATCTTCCTGGACCAGGGCTCAAACCCATGTCCCCTGCTTTGGCAGGCGGATTCTTTTTTTTTTTTTCCAATAGTGGCTTTAGGGATTTTTGTTTTTTGTTCTTTAATAAAGAAGGGAGTCATTATTTTTTAAAGTATTTGTTTATTTATTTATTTATGGCTGTGTTGGGTCTTCGTTTCTGTGCGAGGGCTTTCTCTAGTTGCGGCAAGCGGGGGCCACTCTTCATCGCGGTGCGCGGGCCTCTCACTATCGCGGCCTCTCTTGTTGCGGAGCACAGGCTCCAGATGCGCAGGCTCAGTAATTGTGGCTCACGGGCCCAGCTGCTCCGTGGCACGTGGGATCTTCCCAGACCAGGGCTCGAACCCGTGTCCCCTGCATTGGCAGGCAGATTCTCAACCACTGCGCCACCAGGGAAGCCCTTGAAATAAATTTTTAACTTTGCAAATGTGTTTTAATAATTCAATAATTCATATAGGTTATTTGACTAGAAGATAATAGTGGCCATATTTTCATTTTTGTTGAGTTTGATCCACTTTTTTTGGACTCCCTTTTAAAACACCATGATTATATTAATGGAATATAACCCATTAATTACTACTCAAATGCTAAACCACTTGAAAACCAGTACGGCCAAATGCTATGAACTCTTAAGAAAGCATAACGATGGATATTTCTTAAGCAAAACTTTAATGATTTTTCCTCTTCCAACGATAAAATACCTCTTAGTTTCCATGTAACTTAATGAAGTGAGAAATCATTTGTCATGAGCAGAAAGCTCTTAATAATGATTTTATGGCTTTTCTCCCCCTGCTAACCATTAACACATCAGGAAGTGATCCAAGATTACACGACGTTTTAGCACCATTGCATATTAAACAGTTAAACTGGTGAGACCCATTCATTTAATAATCACATTCATTTTTTTATGACCTCACTTAGGATGCAAAATAAACTTTGGTGGTAGAGAATCTTAAAAACCTATGAAGTCCAGAAATTACACGCCTTCTGCCAGATCTGTATGGGATCTATTTCCAGATTTGCCAGTTACTATCTGGCGCTTTGGACAAATTACTTAATCCTTCCAAGTTACCTCACCTGTAAAGGAAGCAATTGGGTTGGCCAAAAAGTTCGTTCGGGTTTTTCCGTGACATCTTACAAAAACCCGAACGAACTTTCTGGCCAAGGCAGTATAATCTCTATAGGTCAATAGGGTGCCGGCAGAGTGCCCTGCATTCAGTAGCAGACTCAGTCACTGGGGGCTGCCACTCTCTCCTTTTTGGCTGCACTATCCTGTGCCAAAGGACATACATGCTAATTTCTGATATTTTTTTTCCAAACTAGCCACCGCCTTACCAGACATTTCCTCCTGAAGTCATTTTTCCAGTGCCAAATAACGGGTCCTGAGCAATTGTCAGAAAGACTAAAAAAGTATTTTTGTTGCACTGAAAATGAATTAAGTAGTATTTGTTAATAGTCCTCTTAGAGTTTACTGACTATATTAGCTGATTAACCAATTATGATTTGTACCTGAGCACAGAAACAATTTGTTTTATTTGTTTAATAAAATAAATATTGGGGTTTGAAACATCAATTGTATTTGATGCTTATAAATGAAAGGTGGCAGATCAAATATATTACAAAAGCAGCAAGCACTTCTGGGAACGCTAATCAATCAACTCTCACACTTTTCTCTCTGTTTCAACTCCCATCGTGACCATGTATTATTGCCCGTGTATCACCTGCACACTGCCTTCCGTTCGGGGGCAGTATGGCAGAAGGGTAAAGGGCACTGGCTCCAGGGCAGATTTCCTGGGTCTAAATCCCAGCTCTGCCAAGCCATCTGTGTGACTTTAGGTGATCTCTGGTGCCTCAGTTTCCACATCTGTAAAATGGGGTCAAATAGGTTAACACTGGTAAAGCACTTAGAAGGGTACATAGGATGCCTACTGAGGGCTGTGAAGGAAACCAGAATGTGTCACCCCAAAATTTGCCTCTTTGATATACAAATATTATTTTGAATTGAAGGTAATTAAGAAACACTAAATGCAGAAAAAGCTCACCCCTTTTGTGCCTAAATTCAGGAAATAAATTTTCCTTTTAATAAAGACAGAATCTTAGCCCAGAGATAGCACTAGAGGAATCTGCATATAAACCTCATTAAACTAGCCCTTATCTCCTAGTTACTCCACCATTTACTACCTCTAGCCCAAACCTCTTTGTCTTATCAATTCTTCACAAATTTACTGTTTCTTTGTCTGAAAGGTCTAAATGCTTCCTCCTCTGGTCACTTCCTTGGATCTTCATTTTCTTGCAAAGGCTCCCATGCATATGTAAAAAATTTTTTTTAAATGTGTATGTTTTTCTCCTGTTAATCTGTTTTTGTCGGTTTAATTTTCAGACCCAGCTAGGAACCCTAAGAGGGTCTAGGAAAACTTTTTCCTCCCCTACAGCTGTTACAGAGGGCTATCCATAAGGTGGGCTATTACTAATATATTAACTTAATATTGCTACTTAAATGCCCATGAGCTGAGGGCTTATTACATTTACTAGTCTGCAAGTAGGAACTGGGTCTCACAATCTTTACATCCCTTCAGCACTGGCAGGCAGTAAAAAAATTATCTAATTTTTACTCTTAAAGCTAATAAAGGATCTAATTATGCACATACATTTTAAAAATTGTTCATGAAGAAGCCAGGAAACAATTTCCAAATGAGCTTGGATGTTTCCCCTTTCTACTCTCAAAGCATCGCAGGCCCAGTTTCTGTGCATCCCTGTGAAACAGACGTGGCCTTCCCAGCCCTCCCTCCAGGCTCCCCTCCCCCCCACGCAGCCCAGCCTGGTTTAGCAGAAGGGGAAGTTGGCAGCGTTCAAAGCTGGTTAACACTCTACTGAGCAGCTCTGTTGATTTTGCATTATGATTATTGACCCTCTGCCCAGCCAATAGCCTGAGGCCAAAGTTTCTGTGTGTGAAAAGAAGAGCTGACAGACTGCGGGCCGGCGGTGCCAGACAGACTCCAGTGCTGTTCTTTGCAGGGTCCCTCCATCCGCGTCTGCCTTAAGCAACCAACTGTGAGCCTTGGCAGCCTGCCCTCCAGTGACCGAGGCTGACATCCATGTGCTGCTTTTCTGCGGTGTCCCCTTCTTCCCCGCACTTGTGTATCACAGGGATCTCACTGCAACTGCCACTTCCTATCTTTCTGTCCAGAGAGACAACACTAGTCTAGACATCTAAACCAGCCACCCGTTTTTGATTTTCTGGACGACAGCAAAGGTACAGATTACTGGCTCTGACTAAGAAGGTGGCAATCAGACGTCTCTGGTCCACTGGGGAATAAACTCACATAAAGCAGTGAGTGGCCTTTATACCTATAATCATTAACTCCCAGGTCTTTATATTTTTATTTTTCTTGCCCTAAAATGTTTTGAGTTCAGTAAGACTATGAGGCCATTGCCATTCATGTAAGATTAATAGACTCTACAGTATCCTATGTAAAGGATGCTGCAGAGAAAAGGAACTTCAATCAGGACTCTAATGATACCAGCAGGCAACATTTTGGGAGCATTGCCCAGGGCGCTCTGCCTAGTGCGTGATCTGATTGACATCTGATACCAGTTCTGTGAAGGAGATGCTATTATTAGTCCCTTCTTCCAGATGAGACAACTGGGAGATGAAGAGGCTACAGGTGGTAAGGAACAGAGCTGGGGAATCTGAACCCAGGGGGGTTGACCCATGCCATATTCTCAACCCTATGCCCTGAGTCACGATTGACCGGCTCTGTGGGCTACCGAGACATTGGGGGAGAGAGAATGCACATCTCCTGCCCCCATCTCGTCACTGCGCTGCAAGGATGTAATAAAATCCCAGCAATAGGCATAACATGGTTGTTCATGAAATCAGCTGGGTTGGCATAGTGCAGTCCACAGGTCAAATCCAGCCTGCCCTCTTTTTCTGTATAGCCTGTGAGCTAAGAATGGTTTTCATATTTTCAAATAATTGAAAAAAAAATCAAAAGAAAAATAATAGTTTGTATCATGAAAATTATGTGAACGTCAAATTTTGGTGTCTGTAAATAAAGTTTTGTGTTTCATCACTAAAATATTTGTGGGTATTTGTTTTCTGTCTTGTTGTGTAGGTATCTACATAATATCCTTGATTTTGCCTCTTGACCCTTTATGGAAAAAGCTTGTTAACCCCTGGTGTAAATTATCTTGATTGTACGTTTTGGGGCAGTACAAAAGTTACATAAAAACATTAAAAGAGAAACTAAGGAATGTATCAGCTCTGAGCTCTGGTGAGAGATGGTTTTTCTGCCTCCAAATGTCAGACAGGAATTTCTCTCTTTTCCTCCCATCCCTCCCTTATTTGCTTTTTCCCCCATTAAGCCCAAGATAATGCAATTTGGAGACTGGAAGAACCCTGAAGATCATCTAATCCAAAAGTTCCTAGTGCTTTGGAATTCACAGAGATGTAAAATAAAATATATATTTCTAATGGACACCAACCTAGGACTGTCCTATTTATAATTTGCTCTGTAAGGGCAATGACCACCTACAAACACAAACAAACAAATCTGCCCTCTCACTTACCAATCTGTCATCTACCACTTTTGTCATTCTGTAAAAATAAATGACTTAATTAAAAAACTATGAAGGAAGCAAGGAAATGCTCACAGAGTACAAGATGCTCTTTTAAAATGAAAACAAATAACTTTTTCTTCATAAAAAATCTCTACACTGTTCTTATTTTTTTCATTTGCCTTAGTCTGATGAAAGTCTACACAGATATGACTTTGTGAAGTGCTAAACTAGGCATGACTGCCCCCTCTCTCTACCCCCATCCCCTCTGGCCGGCCACTATTTGCTTAGTGACGTATTGCAGCATGGTTTTCCGTTTGAGAGGTGACAGCAAGTTAATCTCATACTGCATAAGGCACGCTAATGAATTAATCTTTAAAAATCGGACGCATCTTTCAAGAACCAATGCCTCTTAACACACACACAAACACACAAACCCCTGCCACAAATGCCACAAATGGTAGAAAGTTCCAACTTCAGACCCACAGGTGGAGACACATGTTGGGGGATGGGACCCCTTAGTTTGCATGCCTGGTCTGCCCGGGCATAGGACCAGGTCTTTCAGATAATATCTTTGATAATACTGTTTAAAAAAAATAAAATGTAGCTTGTATACAAAACTCAGCTCTCCCATTTTCATTTGATGATCAGTGAATAAGCACTTAATAGGATTTTACCTGTTAACTGACAATTGAGCCAGGCACTTCAGGGTTCTGGTTGATCTCTCCAGAATGTGCTGCTTCAGATGGGAGTAAATGTCCTGGGAGAAGCTGCCCTTAGCCCTTGTCCATGTGGAGAATGACCACATGCCTTTCACCACTTCCTCAAGCTGTCACTTGGCTAACTACACCAATTGTCAATGGCGAATCTAAAGTGCATTTAAAAGTTTTACATTTTTCCGTTTTGGTTCTGGGAGGGTTGTTAAGAGTTCTTAGAAACCTGGTACCTAATCACAGAAATGTAAGACATTTTAAGGAAAAATCCATTTTGTATCAGTGAACTTAAAAGTATGAAAGAAAGAAGAAGCTGTATCCGTGAACTTAAAAGTATGAAAGAAAGAAGAAGCAGAGGGTCACCCATAAGACAAGGCCACTTTTCCAAATGGAAGCCTTCTTTGGATTCTAGGGAAGATTCTGATGTCACATTATCTGGAAATATGGACACTGCTTGAGTAGCAATGCTATTCTGAAGAAAAGCAGGAAAAACAGGCTCACTCATATGAGAGTTAATCCAGAAAGACACTTGCTTAAATAACTTTGTATGTGTCCTCTCCTTTTGAACACCAGAATAAGATGATGGATAAAGAATTTAAAAAGTATCAACTCACAAGACAAGTAAAATAGGTGAGAAGACAAAACAAGATTAAAAGTGTCAATTAATTTTTGGAAGATGGAGGTGAGTGGAATCTTCAAGTCAAGTGGGATGGTACATTTATGAATACATTGGCACATATTCTCTGTTCCAATAAAAGATAAGATACAAAAACAGAAAATAAAACAGACAAACTCAAAAAACAAGATGCATGTTTCCGGTGAGCAAAATGCCATGGCAACATACGGCAGTGGGAGAGGCCGAAGCCTTAGGTGGATGGACCGAGTTTGAAGCCTACGGTGGTACCCGGGAGACTGGCTCCTGTACAGAATAGGGGGCATGAAGCATTTTAACACTATTTGGATTGCGGTCCTGGAGGACTCCAAAGAAAGGCAGCCCCGAAAATCTTGGCACACACAGAGGAGAAAGAGAAAAGAAACAACAAAAGTTGGAACAGAGCTGTGGTAGCCAGCTTCCAAGATGGCCCCAGTGATACCTCGTCCTGGTGTCTATGCTCTTGTGTGGTCCCCTCCCACACTGAACCAAGGTTGGTCTGTATAACCAAATAGAATAAGGCAGATGTGATGTTATGTCACTTCTGAGAATAAGTCATAAAAAGACATTGTGCCATCAGCTCTCTCTCTTGGATTACTTGCCTTGGGAAGCCAGCTGCCTTGATAAGTCAAGGAGCCTTAGGAAGAGGCCCATATATTGAGGAACGATCCTGTGAATGACCTATTTTCAAGCTTCTCTTCCAACTCTGTCAAGCCTTAGATGACTACTGCTCCAGTCTATAGCTTGACTGCAGCTCCATGGGAGACTCTGAGTCAGCACCAGCCAGCTAAGCTGCTCCCAGATCCCTGACCCTCAGAAGACGTATGAGATAACCAGCGTTTGATGCCTTAAAGTGCAATATTGTAGGATGACTTGTTAGGCAGCAATAAATAATACAGAGGCCCAACTAAAGTTGCAAGTTTGATGGAAATGATGAAGGAGAAATTCAGGAAATCTTCCTAGAAAAAAGGACAAAAGGAAGAGAGGTGAATAATAAGAAAAAAGCTAAGGTTTGAAGATCAATCCAGGATGCCCAGTGTCTGCCCAATAGGAGTTTCAGAAAGATAAAAGAGAGAAGATAGAAAGGAGGAAATTATTAAAAAAATAATGACAAGAAACAATTTTCTCAAGTGAAAAAAATAAATTTTCAGATTGATAGGGCCTACGAAATGTCTTCCCCTCCAAACACACACATCTGAGGCACATTATCATAACAAAACAGAACACTGGGAACCAAGATCCTACGAGTAAACAGGCAACAAGAAACAGTCGCTATCTATTTTACGTTTGATAGATAGCTAGTGGGAAGCAACCACCGCATAGCACAGGGAGATCAGCTCTGTGCTTTGTGACCACCTAGAGGGGTGGGATAGGGAGGGTGGGAGGGAGGGAGATGCAAGAGGGAAGAGATATGGGAACATATGTATATGTATAACTGATTCACTTTGTTATAAAGCAGAAACTAACACACCATGGTAAAGCAATTATACTCCAATAAAGATGTTAAAAAAAAAAAAAGAAACAGTCGCATACAAAGATCTTGGAGTTGAAATGGCATTGGATGTGTCAACAGCAAGACCATGAGGGACATATGGCTTGAGGCCTTCAGAATTCTGAGGGAAATTGATTTTCAACCCATACTTTATACTCACCAAATGATACATAAGTTTGAGAAGACACAGACATTTTCAGATGTGTAATGAACAAAAATATTACCTTCCAGGCACACTTTCATAGTAAACTACAGGAAGATGTGCTCCACCAAAAAAGAGAATTAGGTCAGGAAAAGGGAAAGATATGGGATCCAGGAAAGAGACCTAACTCAGAATGACAGTCTCAGATGATGATGGTACACCTGACCCAGATTGGAACCAGAGGATTGGGGCTCCAAGGGGACACCAAGGAAACAATAAAATTGTCTGACGAGTGAGACAGTAGGAAATTTGAAGACTTCGGGAAAAACAAAAGTTTGTCCAAGAAAGTCTACAAACATGAAAAGTAGTGGCTCAGCAGTGAACAAAATTTCCAAAATAAAGCACTACTGATTTAACCAAAAGTTACGATACAAGCGTGTTGAGAAGATTTGAGGAAAAGGAAGGAGGTGGGTCATGGGAGAGTCCTCCCCTACCAAACTGCATGTCAATAGATAATGTCAAAAGTGGCAAACTGAGAAGTAACTCTATAAGCCTGTTTTTCAGAAACATGGAGGTGAATAAATGGAAAAATAGACACAAGAATTGAAAGTGGTTGCCTCTGTGGAGGGGAACTTGGGAAAGGGTAACCGGAAGAGGGACTTTGTTTTTGTTCTGTCTTTCATATTACAAGTATTTTATTATTATCACTATTATTTTTTACTATCTGCATACTTTATGTTGCTAAAAATTAATAGTAAAAAAATAAAGTTCACCCAGAACAATAAAAAAGAAAGTTCACCTCAAAACCAGAAAATTTCCTGTTCCTTTACATTTAAGGTTCTATAATTTATTGTATTCTCAAACAAAGAAGCATTCTAAGTTCATATTAAGTGATGTTTTCCTTCAATTTGGAAAACTACCAATTTAGTTTTGACTTCCCGGTAGAAAAAAAATACAGTCAGAATAAACACAGGAAAATTTTAAGAAAAATGATTCAGACACATGATGAAGAAACCTCAAGCTGACAATTCTCTGAGACAAAGATAAATCCGGAGGTTGCCTGAGAGCCCAGTTGCTGGTAGTGGAGACCTACGTTCTCCCTTGTTATAAATCACGGAATGTTAAGACTGCAAGAGGCCTTGGGTCACCCATCTCATACCGATTCTGAGGTTGATCCAGATTTTATCTGGAGCCCGGAACTTCTAATTTTCCCTTGGCTAGAGGAGCTGACTGCATTTTGGAGAGACTGCAAACTTCATGCACAGAGACGGTGCTGTACACAGGCTTTCCTGCCCACAAACCTGCAACTCACCATAGAGCAGGAGAACTCTTTATGGCTGAATTGTGCCCGGGCACAATTCCTGGCTTAGGTTGGTCACCCCTATGAAAATGTCTTCTCCGTAACAGTGGATAGTAGATGCTGTGTCCAATTAACATTTTGATTAGGGTTGGACATAAGCCAATAAATCATGAATATAACTCTCTATAAAGCATAAGAAGAGAATCTGATACCCTGAATTTGCTTTTGAAGACGTATAATATAAATCTTTTGGATGGTTTGCTGCATTTGTTATGATTAGCATCCTCATTTGATAGCACCAATTCAAATCTAATTGTGATTCAGAAAAATCTCTCTCTTTCGTTTCATGGTACTACAACTAAAACTTAGGATAACAGCTCTCAACTTTTAGTATCTATAAATTACCTGGAGCTCCAGGTAGGCATGCCTTTCCCAGGATCCCTTCCTCACGAGTAAGTCTGAGGGCCTAGCATCTGCATTTGAAACAAGCAGCCCAGAAGACTGGGTTCCCCAGACCACACTTTGAGAATCTCCTCAGCATATCAAGCATGAAGCAGGAACTAAGACTCATCTGGAAAACTATTATACTAACCTCTGCACTATTTATGAAATAATGAAAACAGCATTTATTTTTAAAAACAGAAGATGGTTGGAATTAATTACCAACCCTAAATAAATACCCCAAATTGCATTACGTCACTTCCCCTATTAAAATTATTTGTTCCTCAGCACGATACCCATCAGCAAGATGTATGAGGCTCTTTGTATTCTGGTCCCTCTATTTCCCCAGCCTCAGAGGCCACCGCTCACCCTCGCTCTCGTTCCCATTCCTGTGCTTTTCCACATGGTCCTTCTTTGGCCTGAATGCCCACTTCTCACCACCCCTTACCTTGCTTGGCTAAGTTTTGCTCATTCAGGAGCAGTTCAAAGTTTACTTCTTTCTGGAAGACGACTTCCCTAAATCCTCTAGGTAGTTAGTGGCTCTCTCCTCTGTTTTGTGCATAACTGCTCTCATATTACATGTCTAATTGCATTGTAGGTATTTGTTTACATGTCTTCCTCTACCACCTGACAAACCTTCTCACAGGAAGCCACACTTTACTCGTCTCTGTGTTTCTGGCAGTGGGGACAGTTCCCAGGGCAGGTCTTGGGGGGGAGGAGCAGTTCTCCCAGGGGAGAAATTGTCTCCTTAGCTGTGGCACATGACGTAAGGGGCCCCTTTGCTTATAAACGAGACCCTCTAGACACACCAGAATGGTGGGAGTGGGGTCCATATGTATGGAAAGGTAAAAAGAGTAATGTAACAAACACCCCTTTGCCTACCACCCAGAGTAAGAAATACCACAGTACAAATACAGTTGGAGTCCTCTTTGTTGTCGCTGAATCCTCAATTAAGTTTGTTCTATGAAACTGTCTTATTCTGGGGAAAATTGAACAAGTGGCTCTCTGTCCTGCTCTGATCCACGAATGGAACAAGAGCAGAGGAAACTGAGATGCTTGGGAGATTCAGTCTTTAGCAAGCACAGGAAATCAGAAGAAGAAGCTACCAAGAAAATGCAGACCCCAGGGAATCTGCAGAAGTCTTGGGCAGAATTTGGACTTCCCATGGATTTGAGATGGCATTCAAAGAATTTCAAGTGGTTTTAATCCTCAAAGGATAGGGTACTCCTAGATAGCACTGGGACTACAATCGCAAACAGTAGATGCTCAATAAATGTTGACTAGATGAAAGACAGATTACAGGTTGCTAAATACGTAAAGATGGTACATAAAATTGGTGGTAGGGGTAATTTATATAACTATATAAAATATATAATTATAATTATAGTGATGAAAGAAGGTTAAAAATGAAACTGGGCAAATATCAAGAGTAATACAATGTTTCACAGCTCTGAAAACAGACCATGGAGAGATAAGCATGGGAATATAATGATGACAGCTAGAGTGAGACATCCTACAAAAATAAGTAAGAAAGTGTAAGCTATGTCTCTGGAAAAACAAACGTGGATATTTTAGACATTTTAATGATTGACTGAATATCTCTTCTCATCCACATGACTAATGCCAAGTAAATAAAATCTTAGGAGCAGATAAATGAGAAGGCCACAGGAGAATTAACCAGAGTCCTTAGGATTAGCACTGGGGAAAAAAAATCCATTAGCTGGCAGAGTGTAGTATTATAAATAGGAGGGGCACTAGGAGAAGAATAAATGCATGAGCTGGAAAGCAGAGTAAGAGGAAAAGGCAAAGACGAGAGAAAAGCTGGGTCAGAGGATAGAGATTTCATTCTATGCTATTTCATTTTTGATTAGAAGATGAGAAATTCTGCATAATGGTGATATCTGTTTTACAGGAATACAGAAGGATATGATAAACAGATTTTTAAAATTAATTCTGTATTTCAGAATAAAAATACAAGTAGGCAAAAATAACATAATTTAGAATGCAAACAATTGAAATTCGGATCACTAAATTTCTAACTGTTAAGCATCAGATATGTTTTGGAGCTCTCTGAGATGATTCTATTTGCACACGAGGAATTCCTAATGTTTGCTTTGCTTTTCTCTTACTATTAAAAATATCTTTGTGTTGTTGCTGAAATAAAGTTTGCTTGTTCAGAGCAGGCATCTAGATAGCTTGCTTCACTGTTAGTTTTGGAATGAAGACTACAGAAAGAACAACAAAAGTGCATTTAAATTAGTTTTCTTAGGACAGAGATATAATCAATAGCACATCCTAATAAGAAAGGCAGTGTTTTTACGTGACATCTTTTCAAATGTGTGATTGCATTTAGAAAACCCTAAAAGGAGTTTAGCTATTCTGGCAAATTCAAAATAATTATGTATATAATGTATATATATATACACACACAATTTATATACAACATGTATGTGTATATATATATGCAGACAAGTTAAATGGTGCGGCTGTCTGTCAATAGGACTTTGGCAGTCAGGGTTCATGAGAGCTGCAGTGTGGTGGGCTGTGCTATAGTCATTATACAATGTTGCTATTCAGTCACATTCAGGTTTTTCAAAAGTCATTTACTCTGGGAGTTTGACTGTGTATTTTAATGGATGAATGTGGCTATCACAGCAGCCCTGACAGCATCTCCCGCCCTCAGGCAAGCACAGTTTTGTTTGCAGAAACACGCTGCCCAAGGGAACAAGCAAGGCCAGTAATGTCCAAAATAATGTTTAACTCGAAGGCCTCCAAATATTTTTTTAAACATTTTTTTTTGATGTGGACCATTTTTAAAGTTTTTATTGAATTTGTTACAATACTGCTTCTGTTTTGTTTTGACCTTTTGGCCGCGAGGCATGTGGGATCTTAGCTCCCTGACCAGGGATCAAACCCGCACCCCCGGAATTGGAAGGTAAAGTCCCAACTACTGGACCGCCAGGGAAGCCCCCAGGCCTCCAAATTTTAATACTTCATCTCTAAAGAAAAATACTGAGGTCCCATCAGAGACTGCACTGATCAAGTCTTTTTTACAAGCACGCTTTTCTTGAACAATGATCTCTGCTATTGAATTCAGTTGCTGAAACCACAAGTTTCATTTCTGAATCTTCGCATGGTAAATACACTGCTAGATGACATATTGATATTTTTTCACAATTTACAGCTTCCCCGGAAAAAGGGAGGAAAGCCCCAGAATTCACCGTCATGTAGTGACGTAGTGTACAACAAGTATTATTTTTTTTCTGTCTGATATCAGCTTTTTTTACAGCCCAAATCTATAAACTGTGGTTCTTGGCACAAATACCCAAATAAAACGGGCTATAGCCAAGAAAACAATGTGGTTAAAATCAAGACACCCTGTTGCAAATGTTTAAAACTAGCAACTATGCCTTCATAACCTGCACACGGGCTGCTTGGTGAGTACCATGCTTACGAATTGCTCCGTTACAAAAGGAGCAAAGAGGTTGAGGTAGCAAGTCACGTCACTAATCCATATATGATGATTAACAAAAGTCTCATTTTGACCCACGGTTGTTGGGAAACATGAACTATTCTAAGTCTAATTTCCAGATAACTGGAGTTTATGCCCAAACTTTGATCATCTGTCATTGCATTACACACTCCCCTGCCTTTGTAAATAGATTTTAAGTGGCATAATCTTCCTTCTCTAAACACTATTGCTGTCACTGTCAACATTTTCATATCCTAATGGATTCTTGGCACGTCACTGATAATTAAGAAATATTTGTTGATTGATGGTATTACATGTATAGAGAGATTTGCATCTATATCATTTGACTACAACATAGTATACGGCTTCAGTTGTTAAATATCCTTTTTTTTTTTTGAGGAAGGATTTTTTTGTGTGGTATTGGCATTCTGCCTTTCCTTCTTTCTGCTGTTGGTTTGCTGCCTGTAGCTGTCTGTATTTCTTGCTGCATTTCTAATTGTTTCATATGTGTTATTAAGAAATCAGGTAACTAGAGTTTGGTAGAAATGCTTACAAATTCAGAATAAAAAGACTCTAGGTAAAGTCTGAAAGGCCTCAGCTGTAAACAAAGTTCAGGAGATTTGTAGTCTTGTCCAGGTTTTTTATTATCTTCTAGATAATTGAAATTGCTAGGTAAGGGTGGTGTTTATATAACTAATAAGTAAATGTTACATTTTTATTAAATAAAATATATACAGTCATATTCTACATATCCTCTTATTTCTAAAAATGTTTGGTTGTGGTACAATATACATAACATAAAATTTACCATTTTAACCATTTTTAAGTGTCAGTTCAGTGGCGTTAAGTGCATTCACATAGAGCAATCAATCTCCAGAATTCTTTTTATCTTGCAAAATTGGAATGCTATACCCATCAAACAACAGCTCCCTGTCCCCCCACCCCAGCCCCTGACAGCCATCATTTTTTCTGTCACTATGAATTTGACAGCTCTAGGGACCCCATATAAGTGGACGCACAAATGACTTGTCTTTTTGTGACTGACTTATTTCACTTAGCATAATGTCCTCAAGGTTCATCCATACTGTAACATGTAAACACTCTCTTATTTGCTTTATCATAATCAAAATTTTAATATCAAAAGAGTAGTACAAACATCTGTCATTGAAAGCCAAGGTCACAAAATGCATACCTGCCTATATGAAGCTAGGAAAAACTGAGGGAGTATAAATCTGCCCATAAAAGACACAAGATTTCAAAAGGGGTTGGTTACATACATTACAGCATATCAGTACAGTGGAGTATTATGGAGACACATAAAAAGACAAGGCAGATCCATATGTATTACCTCGGAGAGAAGATATGACATTAAGTGAAGGAAATAAATTGCTAAACAGCATGGTCATATTTCACATTTTTGTATGAAACATATATGTATATGTGTAGAAATTCTGGAAGTATATACATGAAATGGTTAAAAATGATTATCACTGGGGATGGGATTATGATGCCTTTCATATTTGACTTTTTACTTTCTTTAATTGTTTTAAAACTTTTGCATGTACACTACTTCCTAATCTGGAAAAGAAACAATAATAACAATTTTCCTTTTTTTTCAAAAAAAAAAAGAAATAATGATGATTATGAGGGAATGGTAGGTTGTTGACTTATCCACAAATATAAAAAAAAATTCATTGCTGAGAAATGTCTATGTTTTAGGTTTAGCTTATGTTAATTTCTCATTTCAGTCCTACGTTCTAAGCCAACTAAACAACAACAACAAACCCAAAAATTCGAATACAAGTTTCATACATTCAAGAATGAGTCAGTCTGAAAACAAATATTTTCGGGCACGCTTTTCATTTTTGTGGGGTGGGTAAATAGTGCCCTTGGGTAATGATGTGATAAGAGGTTCTTAAAGCAGACGCCCAGACTGCAGAGCTCTATGGGTTTACAAGAAAGCTCTTCAGAATATGGGGCACTACATAACGAGAAACAAGCTAACAATGTCCATGACCATATTTCAAAGGGCTCGGCAGTGACTCTCAAGTTCTCTACACCAGATGTTTGCCACGTTTGCCACTTTACATAGCCAGTGCCTATAATTCGCAATGAATAGGCATTTGAAGAATGGAAAGCCAGTCGTATACCAGGAGCTAGCTTTAGGATTGTAATGTGTTTTACAGGCTCTGGCTTATGGAATAAAAACTGAAAAAAGACACAATTCTGAACACACTCTATAGTCATCTGGCTTTAGAGCAAGAAACAGAGAAAAAAGGTTTGGGTGCTAAGCTGTCATGAAAATGCAACTTCCTTTAAAATGTATGAGACAAACAGTATATGTCTAAACCAGAGGAGATGCGAATGACAAAATCCCCATCAAAGAAGCCTTCTCTGATAGAACATTGGAAATATTAATGGTATGTCTGATATGCTTTCCAAGTGTGCATATTTAAGGGATTATAATACTAAGACATTGTGTTTTACTAGGTTATCAAGAATTTTCACATCAATTACCATTCTTGATTTTGTGGTTTGGTACCTAAGAGTCCCCAAAGCATAGAGATTTCTCAATATGTGGAAGGTATAATGAACCAGAATCCAATTTACTCAAGTCATCTTCAGAACTGATTCTGAAATAATATAGAGTTAGTTTCTTTCCAGGAACATATTTTCATCTGTGGTTGCTTGTAAAATGCAACCAGACTCTTGTTCCATTGGGGCTCTAACTTTATTTTCATATGCCTCTTATCACCAAAAGACTGAAACAAGAATTTACATCTCATAGGTGTGGTTTAGAGCAGGGGTAGAAATACAGCCTGCAGGGCAAACCGGGTCTACCACCTGTTTTTGTATGACCCTCGAGCTAAGAATCTAAAGATGTAAAAACATTATCAGCCTTTCCAGGAGAGCAGTTGCTTAAAATATTTACTTTCTGACTCTCCAAAAAGAGTTTGTGGGCCCTGGTATAAAGTAGAAAGAATTGGAACTAAACAGAGAGCAAGAAGACTTGAGTTATTTTTCAGACTGTGTGATTTTGGGCTGGCTAAGGACCTTCTCTGGGTTTCCATATTCCTATAACATATGGTCTCTTTTAATTTAATTCTAGTTTGTGTTTCCGACAACACTGTAGCTATTTAAGAAATTCTAACAAACCTAATTTGCACAGCACCCAGAGAATAGCACTGTGACCTCAATTTGCTTTGGAGGAAGCCAAGCTGGGTCAAGATGAAGGGAAGTAATTATGGTGTTTACAGGTTTCTAAATGTCAAACCAAAAAGTTTGACGGAAACTTGGGTTTGCGTATGGGTATGGCCAAGGCTATACTGATTGAGTCAAGAACCATCTCTAGTGCAAGGGTCTTGAGTTTTACTTTAAACAGGTTTATAGTCTTCAAATAGACAACAGGGGCAATGCTGTGTCTTGACTCTGAAACCTCTCAATGACTTTCACCAGGACCCTACAAATCGTGGATGTTCACCCCACACTATGGCCTGACATTTGAGGCCTGGGCGTGAGAGCTGAGAATGTGCTTTTAGAGGTAAGACAGGAGCAATACGCACCAGGGATGACCAAGAACTACAGTAAGCGAGAAGCACCATTCTAAAATGTACATGGAAGTGTAATAAGCCCACGGTAGCCAAAACAGATGTGAATAAAAGGACCAGGGACTAAGGACTAATAAGAACCTGCTGTATAAAAAAATAAATAAAATTCTAAAAATCCAAAAAAAAAAGGACCAGGGAGGGAACATGCTGGTGTAGATTTCAAGACATACGATATAAAGCCATAGTAATGAAGCACTGTGTTGTTGGTATAGAGATGGACAACAGACCAATGCAACAACAAAGAACCTAGAATAGACCTGCAGATATGGAAACCTTGTATATGACAGAGCCGGCATTGTAGAACCCTGGGGAAAGGATGGTCTATTCAATCAATAGTGCTGAGTCAATTGGTTATCCAAGAAAATAATGCAAAGTTTCTCCATCTCATGCTTTACAAAGGATCAATGCCAAATGCACTAAGGACTCAAAGGAACAAGGCACAATTTTTAAATTTTAGAAGAAAATTTAAGAGTGTATCTTTATGACCTTGGTAGGGAAGGCTATCTTAAACAAGATGTAAAAGCACAGATTATACATGAAAAAGTTGATATATTCTACCATATTCAAATGAAAATTTTCTCTTTCCCATAGATACCATAAAGAGAATGAAGAGATAAGTCATAAACTGTAATATGATGTGTGCAACACACAAAACTAACAGAGAATTAGTACCCTGAGAATCAAAAAGAAAAAGACAAAAGAACAAACAACAGATATGACCAGTCATTTCACAGAAGAGGGAACATAAACAGTCCATAAACATGCACAAACATGTCCAACACCATTATTAATCAGAAAAACTGCACATTTAATCCAAATTCAGGTATGACTTCACATGAACCATTTTAGCAAAATTAAAAGTGGGTCCCAGACCAGCAAAAATTAAGTCTGACAGCATCAAATGTTGGTGAAGATGAGGAGAAACCCAAACTCTCATACCCTGCTGGAGAGAACATAAACTGTTTTCCAATGTGAACGTTGGAAATGTTAGCATTTCCTAATCAAGATAAACGTGCACAACCATGACAATTCCATGCCTAGGATACTCCCTACAGAGACCCTGACACACGTGTACCAGGACAACTGTACAAACATATATTCACAGCAGTGCTGTTTTTAATAGTAAAAACTGAAAATCCCCACATATACTTCAAGGAAGGATGAAAAAATAAATTTTATTACATTAGGATGGGATATTATACAGTAATGAAAATGAAGAGACTACAGCTTTACAATTAATAAGGATGACTTAAAAAAACACACGTAGAGTGAAAAAAGCAAGTCACAGCAAATTCATACAGTAAGATTCCGTTTACACTGAGTTCAAAAATAGGCAAAACTAATATATGTATAAATGTATATATATATACACACATACATTTGTTTGTTTAGAAATAACTGTGTAGAACAAAACTATAGAGAAAAATAAGGAAATAATAAACATAAAATTCCGGATTGCATTTGGTGGTGAGGAGACTGTGGGAAGGGAACATAGTTGTGGTCGATCCCACTGGAGGTTTAAATGCATGGGTGAAGTTCTGTATCTTAAGGTGGATGTGTGTGTGTGTGCATGCACTTGCCTGTGTGTTTATTGTGTCCTCTTTACACTGTGCGTATGCAATATGCACATTCTTTTATATGTATGCTGCATTTGATAATGCACTGCTTGTTACAGACTTATAAGGATACTTTGGAACCTTTGTCCCAATTCTGCAACAACAGCTAACGTCAGTTTGGGTTTGTTTCAGCAAAGGTAGTCAGATTCATGGATAATGCTTACACAGCTTTTACTAGGTGCATTGCAATGTATTAAGCACTTTACTTAGAGTAACTCATTAGATCCTTACAACAACCTTTTGAGAATATAGTATTATTCCCAATTTACAGACAAGAAAACTGAGGCAGATGACATTAAATAACTTGCTTAACATTCCAGTTACCCAGCTTCAACCCATCAAGCACCTGAGGGTTGGTCAGGACATACCCATTTATATGTGGAATCTAAAAAAAAGGGTACAAATGAACTTATCTACAAAACAGAAATAGAGTTACAGAGGTAGAAAACAAACTTATGGTTCCCAGGGGGTAAGGGGGGGAGGGATAAATTGGAAGATTGGGATTGACATATACACACTACTATATATAAAATAGATAACTAATAAGGACCTACTGTAGAGCACAGGGAACTCTACTTAATACTCTGTAATGGCCTATATGGGAAAAGAATCTAAAAAAGAGTGGGGATATATATGTATGTATAACTGATTCACTGTGCTGTACAGCAGAAACTAACACAACATTGTAAATCAACTATACTCCAGTAAAAATTAAAAAAGAAATAAAAGGATGACAAAGGGGCCAGGGTAGGTAAGAGTCTCATCTACTTGTCCTAATTCATAGGAAGTGAAGATCACATAAGATTAGGGTTACAGAGGCTCCACAGAAGAGGTGGAGCTTGAGCTGGCTTATAAAGACTGTAGGATTCAAATGAAGGGATTTATTGGGGAAGATATATCAGGAAGGAAGAATAATAAGCAAAAGGCTAGAGGTGAAAAAATACAAGGCATATTGAGGACTTCAGGCTATTGGACCGCACTGGCTACAGTGAGGACAGCAGGAAGGGAAGGACTAGTTAGTCCACTGAACAAGCAGGTTAGACTTCCAGACAACTGACATCGGAATCGAGCATCCTGACACAGCTGGATGCAGCCTGGACCATGCATTCCTAGGGAACCTCCCAGGATTATCCTCGGATAACCTTCCAAGTACCCCAGCATGTAACGGGACCTAGCATTGTGCTGGTGACTTATACCACGTCGGTGACATATGACCATGGTTAGCAGAGCTGCTTTTTCTCAAGCCATATTTTGCATTGTTCAAAAATAGCTGGCTTAGGCCAAAACTTAGGTTATGTTTTAAGTTTACTTTTAGTGCCCTCCTCCCCCTCTGCTTTCCTTTGGGAATTCCTCAACTCTTATCCTCTTCCCTTTCCTTCCTTCCCTCATCATTTTTGTTTTAAGTAAAAATGATTCCATGAAAACTTTAGGTAAAACAATTTTAGTGTATTAGAAATATTTGATATAACACACGTTCTTTTACTTTTTGCATGCCTCCTGTTCTTTCTTTTTTTGCTAATTTGATTTTGCTTATTTTGCATCTTGCTCCTCTTTCTAGAATCCTGTGTCAAGGTAACTTCTATATGTGCAACTGTGTGTGTCAGAGAGAGGAGGGAAGAGATAGGAAAGTAAATAGGAAGTGAAGAGAGGGAAATATTTGGAAGACATTTATTTTGTGTTATACTAATACGCATGTCTTTTTAGCGTGTTTGATTTTTATTTTATTTTTTATAAATTTATTTATTTATTTTTGGCTGTGTTGGGTCTTCGTTTCTGTGCGAGGGCTTTCTCTAGTTGGGGCAAGCGGGGGCCACTCTTCATCGCAGTGCGTGAGCCTCTCACTATCGCGGCCTCTCTAGTTGCGGAGCACAGGCTCCAGACGCGCAGGCTCAGTAGTTGTGGCTCACGGGCTCAGCTGCTCCGCAGCATGTGGGATCTTCCCCGACCAGAGCTCGAACCCGTGTCCCCTGCATTGGCAGGCAGATTCTCAACCACTGTGCCACCAGGGAAGCCCTGATTTTTATTTTAAGTCTGAGTGACTAGGCATTCCATTTGTATGGGGGTATTACCTTTTGTTGTTGTCATTTTCCTAGAACTTTTCCTCTAAGAAGTTCTTCTCACTAATTAGAAACCTGGAGTGAAAGCCCAGGGGTGACGAGAGAGCAAGCTCCCTGGGGTTGCCCCCCTAGGGCTCTGGCAAGGGGGGGGAGTTGGTTCTTGCCCTTTCACAGGCTTGCTCTTCCTAGTTCAGGACTTAGGCTTTCACTTTGGGATCTCTCAAAGCCCTCCTCCTCCAGGGTGTCCCGTAGACCACCTTCAGACCACAGAGGTGGTGACATGTTATATGAACATGGGCAAGAGCTTTGGAGTTAGGAGTCTTGGGTTCAAATCCCTGCTCCACTACTTTCCAGCTGAGCAAACTACCAAACCCTCCTTAGTTTCAGTTTTTCGTTTCAAAAATGGGCAACGATAAAGAATACTTCCTTATGGGTTGATAGGAGGCTTAGCTGAGATGATAACGTGTAAAACTGCACACCAACGTACAAACCTCAGTGGTTGCCGTCATTGTTGTTGTTCTGTGATCTAGCCTGGGATTCTCAAATCTTACTGTGAGTATAAATCACCTGGGGGGCTTCTGAAACTGCAGATTCTGATGCAGTAAGTCTGGGGCGGGGGTCTGCCTTTCTAATAAATTCCCAGGTGAAACCCAGGGTGTGAGTCCCCAGGTCACACTTCGAGCAGAAGAATTCAGCCTATTCCTTCTACTCCTATTGTTCCCACAGTAACTCACTTTTGTTGACCTCCTGGCTCTCCTCCTGCACTCTCATCCTTTTCTTCCTGCCCTCTCCCTAGTCCCCATCCCAGCCTATCAAAATCTTATCCATTCTTCAGAACCGTACTGACTGTTGGCACGTCAGAATCACCTGGGGAACTCTTAAAACCCTCCGAAGTCCCAGGCTACACCCCAGACCTCGTGAATCAGATCCCCGGAGGCTGAACTCAGGCATCAGTATTTTCAAAAGTTGCCCAGTGATTTTCATTGGTGAGACCCAGGTGACAGCCACTGCCCTAGAGCCTCAGCTGAGCAGCTCCCAATGTCCTCAGACATATGGTTGACTTGCCGGCATTTCCATAGGCCCCTTCATGTATGATGGTTTTAGTAATGTCTGTGAGAGTCCCTGCCAGGATTATAGTAAAGGAGAAGGGGGAAGGGTAAAGGGAGAAGAAAAAGTAAGTGAGGTAGAAGGAAAGAAGGAGAGAGAGAAAAAGATAGAAGCAAAGGAAGAAAAGATCAAGTAAAGGTAGTATTGAGTTATACCTAAAAGTAATAGCTTAGAGTTATTGAACATTCATGTGCCAGGCATTGTTTTTTGTTTTTGTTTTAATTGACGTATAGGGACATCCCTGGCTGTCCAGTGGTTAAGACTCCATGCTTCTAATGCAGGGGGTGCAGGTTTGATCTCTGGTCTGGGAACTGAGATCCTACATGCCACGTGGTGTGGCCAAAAAAAAAAAAAAAAAACCTATAAAATTGAAGTATAGTTGATTACAATGTTGTATTAGTTTCATGTATACAGCAAAGTGACTCACATATATATATATATATATATATATATATATTCTTTTTCAGATTCTTTTCCATTACAGGTTATTACAAGATATTGAATATAGTTCCTTGTGCTATACAGTAGGTCCTTGCTGTTTATCTATTTTATATATAGTACCATGTGCATGTTAATCCCAAACTCCTAATTTCTCTCTCCCTCCCATCCTTTCCCTTTTGGTAACCATAAATTTGTTTTCTATGTGAGTCTATTTCTGTTTTGGGCATTGTTCTAAGTATGCTATTTCTATTAATTCATTTAATCCTTACAACATATTACAGATTAAAAAACCTGAGGCACAGAGAGACTAAGTAATTTTCCCAAGGTCACCCAGCTAGGAAATAATGAAACTTGGATTTGAATTCAGACAGTCTAGGTCTACTGTGTGAAGATGCCACCCAATGATATTCGTGCTGCAAACTGCCCTTCCCATGAAGAATGTAACCTCCATACTGTCAAGGATCTTAACATTTTCCACTACTGTATTCCCAGGTTCTATTTAAGACTGTGAGTCAATGAATATTTATTCACCCCTTACTATGTGCCTAGCGATGAATGGTGCTGGAGATCCAGCTGTGAACATCCCACCTTCAAGAAGCTATATTCTAAGCGAATGTGCTTGATATGTGATAAATATTCATGGAATATTACTGCTGGAGATAAAAATGGACTTTGCTCCTGTGATATACGGCTTCTTTTTTAAACACCAGCATACCAGCATCATCAGTCCAAAACAGACAGCAAACTTGGGGTGCCAAAGAAAGACGGCCATAGTTATAGAAATTAAGGCTTCAAGAAATACATAGAGTATGTAACAAATGGTAACATTTGATTGGAAGGATAATTAAACATGAAAAAAATACAGGGGAATAGTCACAAATGCAGACAAGTATAAATTACATAGCTGTCTGAACACAGGTGAATTACATACTGCAGGCAAGCTAGAACTTGTGATGCCTTGAGATTGACACCTACAATGTTACATCAGGTTGAATACATGCTGTATTCAAAACATCAAATTCAGTGAACCTGTAATAGAACATAGTAATACAATAATTCTGGAAAGGAATTCTGCACATGGATTTTCATGCTGCTAACCAACCCTGAAATCAAACAAATAGGGCTTAGTGCACTGGCAAATTTTGAAGTCTTTTTTTTTTTTTTTTTTTTTTTAACCAGCATTCAGGTTAATGGTTAAGGGTTGGTATTTAAAGTATACTATAGTTTCCTTTTAGTACTTTAGTTAATAATACATCATCCTTTGGTGTCTGAAGAATCGGTCAAAACAAGTAATGGCCAACTAGACCAATACCTTATTTGGGATTAGGGGGTGTTTAGGACAAAATGAATCTGGTTATCCGCTTCCAATAGATAGGAGTCATTAATTTCAATAGGAGAAATATCAATACATACAACTGGAATGCTTCAGTCCCATAGATGGTTATAAATCTCTGTTACCATTCAGAATCCTTTCTATTTTACAGTTGTTTTTGACTGCTGTCTGTAGTAACATCAGGTATTTCTCAGTATTTAGAATGAACTATTTGTTTCTTTAAACACACGACCCCACACCTTGGATTTCACAGTCTATTGAAATCGAGGTCAACTGGAAACTAATCCTCTGCTTCCATTCTTCTTTTTTGCCTTCAGAGTTCAAGTAAAACCACTGACTGAGAGGATAGCCCCCAAATACAATGTAAGCCTGGATGTGACAAATTTGCTTTTCCAACCCAAAATATGTTGGATTTTCGTTCTTTCATTTTTCTTATTTTGGATTTTGCTTTTTGAACCCACTTAACTATGCCCCTCCTATTAAACTACTGTTAAAATTTTACCAACAGGGGAAATTTTTTCCTCCTCAGTGGAAAAGTTTCATGTCTTAAAACTACTCATGAAGTTGTAAATAAGAGGATTTATATATATATGTGTGTATATATATATAAAATATTCCCTTGCTCTTTACACAGATGTGAAGTCAATATTGTTCAACTTTCACCTTCTTGGTTCTTTCTTGGGGCTGACTGGCTCTAGAACAGAGATTCATCAGGGTAACATTTCAATCTAATTAACGTAGATGTATTTGTCCAAGCAAAACTATTTTTAAAAACATTTGAGACATTTCATGATTTTTACATTAAAATGAAATGTAAAAAATGTAATTTCTAACAGTAAATTAAAAGGAAAAACTCTTTCAAATTTTCTGAATGTTTAAAAATTTTTATAATAAAATTTTAGAAAAAATACAAAACAAACCCCCCCCCCAAAAAAAGCAGAGATTTGATCTTTTTAGTTGAACATTGAAATCATAAACTTAATTGTAATTAACATCATGTAACTGATTATAGAGACAAGTTTACAAATACAAAGCACAGAGAACTAAAATGTTTTCTTAGAGAACCCTGCTTTGGGAATGTGTGCATAGGTTTCTAGAATCTAGACCCCAGCACATTTTAGCTCTGTTTGTGCTGCTGAAGGGGATCAGAACACGTCATCTCAAAAAATTCTACTTTGGTGTAAGGATTATTTTGAGCTGAAGGCAAATGGGAATGGATATAGGAAGTGCCATCTGCCCTCCCCCTATCTGCCTAAACACAGGGCCTTTATTTCCCTTGGGAAGGAGCTCTCCCCTCTCCCATTCCAGGAAAAAGATAACCTCCCTTATCACCAGAGACAAAGCACCAAGATGAGTCTGCATAACCTTAACAAGTAACCTTTATCTACCATTAGTTTCCCCCATATATTTACTATTTGTAGAAACCCCGAAACCTCTTTTTTCTGTCAAGTCACTTCTCCACAATTTATTGCCCTTTGTTAAAATAGTATATAAGCCCCCCAAGTCTAACCACTTTTTCGTTTTTCACTTCTTTTTCACTTCTTTTCTGTGAAGCCCCCATGCATGTAAAAAAATCAACATCAAATAAAAGTTGTATGCTTTTCTTCTGTTAATCTGGCTTACGTCAGTTTAATTCAAAAGCCTCAGGTACAAACACAGGAGGGCAGAGGAAAAGATTTTCCTCCCTTACACTGCCAAAGGGTCTACTATGAATGGTTTTGTGAGTCTGGGCAGTTTTGAGTCCTAGCTCTAGTGTATACTAGAAACATCCACCATCATCTTTCTGGTTTTCTAAAATTGGGGAACTTTTAAATCTACGTGCATTCTTTATGCACCAACTACGTGCAGTAGCTGTGTTTGGAACTATGAAAAAAATTCCATAGTGGGCCAGCCCTCAAGGAGCCAAGGATTTAGAAGAGAAGAGGATGAGAACCAATGAGAGAACAAACAAGGGTTGAAACCCTATGTGGGACCAGTACTATTTGAGACAATGGAGAACAGTTGGGCGCCTTGGGCTGCTGGCACCCAGGAAGGACTTTGTGAACACTTGAATCCAGTATTCTAATGGAAAGTAGCTTTAGACTGAAAAAAAAAAAAGCCCTTGCTTAGAACTAGATATACATATATACACTATGTAAAGACACAAAATTTGTTTCTGCTCTTTTTCTTCCAATGACTATGCAGATCACAAAAAGTCATGTCTGAAGACGGTAAGGTGACAGACTAGGCTCAGCCCACAGTCTGGCTCTGCCAGCATTCAGCCATGAGCACACGTTAAAGACTTCAGTCTTTCTGATGCTCAGCTTCCTTAGATTGGTCAAGGCCATCTCTATGGTTCCTTCTACTACTAGCATGCTATTACGAGGTCAAACTATTCTCATGCCTAAGAAATGTGGTACCTTCAAGGCTGTGAGTAAACATGCAGAATAATTTATGAATTAACATATAAAATATAAAATATAAAGATAAGCACTTGCCTCAACCTTCCAATTTTCTTAAAAATCATCGAAGGCATGACCCATCCTTCATACTAGTTTTCTAACATTTTTATGTGCACAAGAATTACCCAGGGAGCTTGGTAAAAGCACAAGCCCTCCTGGACTTCTGTTTCCTACAACCAGTCTTCATTCTGATTCAGCTCAAGTCTGGGAATTTGTATATTTCAGAAGTTCCCCCAGGTGATGTTGATGCCACGGTTGTTGCCCTGGAACAACTGAAGCAGGGGATTCAGCCTGACCCTGAGTCATTTCTCCAGCTGAGTACTTTCAGGGACTTTAGAAGCGTTTCAAATCAATCTCTTTGGAATGCTTCAGATTAGAGATGAATCCCTTAGATCTGTTTTGATCCAGTCATGGTTGTAGGCTGAGCCAAAATGAACTACAAAGGGGACATTGATTACCCAGTTATATTTAAATCTCTTACATACTTCTCTTCTAGAATGATGGTGTGCCAGGGGCAAAAACTTCCAGAGGCAAAACTGTCCAAGTGGTGTCAGTGATAGAAACAACCCAAGGCGTAGGGGGGAGGGGGAGGATAGACAAGGAAATTAGTAACTAAATCTGCTCTAAAACTACAGAGTTTGCAATTACCCAGGTAAATCCTCCGGAGGAACATGGAATTCTTCTTGTGATAAACATCTCAAGATGTTTATTTTTGAGATGCCCCATTGGTATGCTTACCAGTCTTCACTTACTGGTAATGTGCTTCTTTGTGCCTCACCTGCATTTTCATTCCTTAAGTCATTTTTCTCTGGTGTGTGTCCTTGGTTAAGACTACAGCTGGTACTCTCCAGTGTTAAACCACCAGAGGAGAAGTTTTAGATACATGGAAAATATTAAGGCAGCCCTTCGATTTAGTCATCTTATTTTCAAGTATTGTGAGCACTATTTTGTTTTGTTTTTATACAATTACAGTTATTAGTTATTACAAAATGTTGGCTATATTCCCCGTGTTGCAAAATGCATCCTTGAGCCCATCTTACACCCAATACTAAGTACCTCCCACTCCCCCACCCCTACTGTGAGCACTATTTTGGATCTTCTGTGAACATTCCTAAACTTTTGCAGAGGGGAGTCTCTTGTCCAAAGTCACACCCCCTCTGTGGTTCGGACTGCACGTGACGATGGTGTGGTAAGATGGGGTGGGGTATAAGTCCCAGGCTCCTTGCTTTGATTCATTTGATTCAGAAAGACCATCCTAGTTCCTGCTATTTCCAAGTCAATCAGTTTCCTTTCCAGCCATCCTTTATACCTTCACACTGTCTTGAAAATGTAAATCTATGTTGATTCCCTGCTAAAAACCCTACCTTGCCTTCAACATAAAATTGAAATGCTTTTACACTGGAAAAAAAGAGGGGCTTTCATAAATATAGATTATATCTCCCTCTTCCTCTCCCCTTTCTTTCTCTTTCTCCCTCTCCCTCCACCTCTGTACAAGAACTCTGACCTCCAGCCAAGGCTGCTAGAGGCTCTTCTCTCCCATCTTTTAATTCTTATGTCATTTTAATAGTTTTACAAGTAGTTTGGAAACTTTTCCATCTACCACTGCGATGGGAATTCCTTGAGGTCAGGGATTTTTTTTCATTCATCTTCATATTCCCAGCACACAGCCTCGAGTGTTCATTAAATGAATGCATTTAAAAAAAGAATGAAATAATTATTTAAGTATCTCAAAAAATGATGTATATAACTCATGTGCTTCATTTGAAGTAATAATACTATAAATACAAATAATATATTTGTAACAATGTATTCAATTTTACTTGGTTCATTTGAAGCATAAGTAATACTTGACTGACAAGATAGTTTATGTTCTTAATACATGATACATTATATTTGAAATTTTAAACAGTAATTGTGATAATTTTAAAAATCCAAGTTTGAGGTTAAGAACCTACTTCTAGTCAGACTATGATGGCCATTCACAAATCCAGGTTTGCTTGATAAAACCTGGATGCAGGAAACAAACATCTCACTTCCAGACTTTGGTTTCAATGCCATGAGTGGTTACAAAATAAAGATAACTGCCCTGCTATCACTTACAGTAGATGATCCACATAGATAGCTAAGAACTGAATTAAATCTATTCTGACTAAGAGAAAAATGCAACAATCCCTAGAACAGCAAGCCAACAAGCTGGGCCAGTGACTCAGGTAAGAGTCAAAGAGGGGCTATTTCCAAGGGATTTGGTGTTTTGCCTTTTCTTCACCTGGGCATAAATATGATTTCCACAATTCACAAAGGACTTGGGAAAGGCAATGAACTGGAGTGATGATACCCAGAGTTCTAGAGCCAGACTGCCAGGCTGACATCCCAGCTCCACCACTCATCAAGCTTGTGACCCTGCACATTTACCTCATTAGTCAAATGGGATGCCTCATGCTGTCATTCCCTCATTAGTCAAATGGGATAATAATTGTAACCTATCTCATGGGAGTGCTGGAACATTCTAATTAATACCCATAAAAAGCTTGCCACCATGCTGGCATGCTGGCCCACAGTAGGTGGGCTCAGTAAGTATTAGCTATTGTAATTATCCAACTGCTGCTTCTTTTCCAAGGGGTGTGTATGTGTGTGTGTGTGTGTGTGTGTGTGTGTGTATTGTGAGAAATGACTGGAAAATTTTCAAATGCTTTCTAGTATCTATAGGGATACGGTTATGTTTTTCTCTTTTGACTTATAAACATGGTCAATTTTATACATAAAAGTATTAAACAACTTTGCATTTCTGGAATGATACTACTTGGTCTTGGTGAAAATATACTGTATTTTTATTATTTTATTTTGTTTTGCTAATATTTTATTCTGGACTTTTTCATCAGGATACTTACATGATATTATGATTTTCTTTTCCTGTGCTATTTTGCTCAAGTTTGCAATTGATTTATGATGATTTGTAAAATAACAAAAGTGGAAACAAAAAATCAGGACACCTATTATTTTTCTCTGTGCATGGAACTGTTTAATAGCCTGAAGCTTAACTATTTCCTGGAATATTTACTGAATTTTCTCCTTCTGATTTAATTTTCTCTATTTGCATTTATTAAGAAACTTTTTGAGTTGATTCTTTCCTATGTTTATCTTCTTTATGTTGATAAGAATGTGGCTTGCAGCAGAGGCAGGTAATTTCCAGTCCTCCTCCAGGCCTGCCCTCTGTCCTGGGAGGCTGATTGTGAGGGCCAAGGAGAGGAGCTCACACAATGAGGGGCTTCTGAGCTGTCAGGCTTCTGGCCAGAGATGGAGAAAAGGAGAGGTTGGGGGCGTGGAGCAGATGAGGTCAGGGTCTTTATTCTCTTGGCTCCCTCCCTGCTGGGTTGCCTCGAACTCCTGGGTCCCTCTACCTATGACCCCGGAACCCCTCAAAACAGTGGTCAACTTGGTACCACTGTGTTTCAGGGTCCTGGGAAAGGAAGCAGACAGAACTGGAAACAGTTTGCCTGCTGTACTATCTCTGATGGCTTCCCTGGACCTCATCCTTGTAAACAGTGTCTCCATAAATAAACTCTGCTCAAAATATCTGATTTTGAATGTGCCACGTGTTTCTTATTGGGACCCTGACTGACACAACGGCTATGCATTTTCCTCAGAGGACACTATTGAATACATCCCATATAATTTCATTCCTTATCTTCTCATTATCAATATTTATTTAAATATCCTGCCATTGTGATCTTGACTTCCTCCTAAAGCTAAGAGTCATTTAGGAGGAAGATTTAAAGTGTACAGGTAAGCTTTTTGTTGTTGTTTTCTTCTAATTTGATTTGTTTGTAATTTTATTGCATTGTAAACAGATTCTGATTCTTACTTTATTTGTAAAATTTGTGGGATTCTTTCAGTTATTCTTTGTGGTCAAATTATGTTTGATTTTTATAAATACTCTATGCCCACTGGAAAAGCTATATCCTTGGATGCAGGAGATAAGAGTTTGACATATCAGGTTAATTACTAATTGCACTATTCAGTTTCTCTAATACAGTGCAATTCAAAGCATGGGTCTCAGTGTCTCATTTGAACATGACAAAATAATATCAGACCTTGAGAGTAAGCATTTAGAAAGTTTAGAGCAACTTGACAGAGCAATTTCATGATGGTTGAATCTAAAATAAAATAGTCGGGCTTATATTTTGTATCTTCCTTACTCTACTTTTTTTTTTTTTAATTTATTTTATTTTTTGTTGTGTTGGGTCTTTGTTGCTGTGAGCGGGCCTTTCTCTGGTTGTGACGAGCGGGGGCTACTCTTCGTTGTGGTGTGCGGGCTTCTCATTGCGGTGGCTTCTCTTGTTGAGGAGCACGTGCTCTAGGCACGTGGGCCGGGCCTCAGTAGTTGTGGCACGTGGGCTCAGTAGTTGTGGCGCACAGGCTTAGTTGCTCTGTGGCATGTGGGATCTTCCCGGACCAGGGCTCAAACCCATGTCCCCTGCATTGGCAGGTGGATTCTTAACCACTGTGCCACCAGGGAAGCCCCTATTCTACTTTCTTATTCTTCATATTCATTAAATTTTACAGAAGTATTGGTCCATGATAGAATGGAAAGTAAAAGCCAAAACAAAACTGTCCCTTCACCATAGAAAGATTGAGAAACATTGCTCTAAACTCTTATTTACTTTGGTTAAATTGGTTGATCAAGGATCTTTTATTCACTCTTCACTATTGTCACACAGAGGATACATAACACCTCTCTCTGCCTTCCAGGCCACTTCTAACCCACCCAGCTCTCCACCACACACACACACACACACACACACACACACACACAGAGGAAAGTTCCAGAAAAAAGGGACACGTTCAGATATTGAGGATTTGGGGCATCCACACCTCAATACCACTCCCGGGACAAGAGGATCATGTTTATATGTAGGACACCATTTGATCCCCACAATGAGCTGAGATGTAATAAGAGTGGATGAGAAAACTGAAGCCTAGGGGTTGGGTTGGTATTTATCTTGCTCTTTTGACTTTACTACCCCCTCCTTAGGTTCTGGAGAAAATGAAATGAGATAGTGTACACTAAATCACATTTAATGTTTCAAAGCATTTTGTACACATAGAGAAATTAAATAAAATGATAGGGGAAAGATAACAACCAGACACAAACCTAGCCTTCTTCACAACCCTATAACTAGGTTTGGACAAGCTATTCAAGATGAAATATGATACCAGCACCTGGAGCCACACTTGTTTGGGATAAATTAACCATCCGTTTTTCAAATACATTTTGCATCTGAATGGTAAAAGCATGTCTTGCTTTTCAGCCTATAACCAGAGTGACAAAAATGAATAATTTAGAGCAAATTCTTTCTTCTAAAAGGCGTGCTTTAGAGAATAAAGAAATTAACAGTGCTACATTCACAGTTAGGTAAATTTAAGCAAATATAAATTTCTTTCTTCCTTCAATCATTGGGGGGTTTTTTGTTTTTGTTTTTTTACTCTTCATGATTATCCTTAGCCTGTTTTGATAAGGGCACTGCCGTTGAAGAAATTATCAAATTTATTCCAAAGTCTCTGTGCTTTACAAGAGCATTTGTAATGCTCTTAATTTCTCACTATTATTAGTGTCCCAGAAATGAATTATGAAAAGAATCTTTATTTTTAAAGATTCTTAAAGTCTTTAAAGTCTTTTCAATGACGAAAATAAGAAAGTGGTTTCCATTAAAAGTTCACAATCTATTTCTATTAGAATTACACTGAAATTTCTTGAAGTTGAAGGCAATAGTGTAAAATTATAGCCACATCTGCCTCCAAGATGAGTTATTAGGCTGACTTTGAAATCTGACAACTCTGTTTTGCTGAGTCACTGTAATCTTCTATTGCAGCCCCTTGGCATCCTTGATATGGGGCCTGGCCACCAGGGGGGCTCCATAAATGCTTCTTAGATGGAACCATTCAACATTTGTATATTACTGATGCAGAATGATTTTGTGGACTGCTTTTCAAAACACTTTTCTAAAGCTGATTATATTTCCTGCTTTCTCACTCCCTTTTTTTTTTTTTTGGAATAAAGTACAAATTCAAAAAACGGGTCTTCATATACATCAAGAATCTTAAACTTTCACACCCTTTCATACCGGAATTCCATTTCTGGGAATTTATACAGAGAATATAATCCAAAATCTGAAGCAGAGTTTTATATACAAGTATGATTACATGCAGCATTATTTACAGTACTAAAAAATGTGAAAGGTTCTAAATCTGCTAAGAGAGAAGTAGTCAAGAAAGCATGAATGTTAAAAAAAATGTTTTCAGGGCTTCCCTGGTGGCGCAGTGGTTGAGAATCTGCCTGCTAATGCAGGGAACACGGGTTCGAGCCCTGGTCTGGGAAGATCCCACATGCCGCGGAGCAACTAGGCCCGTGAGCCACAACTACTGAGCCTGCGCGTCTGGAGCCTGTGCTCTGCAACAAGAGAGGCCACGATAGTGAGAGGCCCGCGCACCGCGATGAAGAGTGGCCCCTGCTTGCTGCAACTAGAGAAAGCCCTCGCACAGAAACGAAGACCCAACAAAGCCAAAAATAAATAAATAAATTAATTAAAAAAAATGTTTTCAATCCAATGTAAATATTATTTATGGAGTCTATTTTTGCAAGAGAAAAAGGGCCATAGAATTGTATACACAATATCTTTACATCTATATTTTTAAAAATTCTATACATAATAAAAACGCTAGAGGAAAATACTAAAAACATTAATGATATTGACTTTAAGTAGTGAAATTATGATTGACTTTTTTCTTTTTAAATCTTCAGAATTTTGCACATTTTCTTTCATTAGCATACGTTACTTGTATAATAGAAAATCATCAATACATTTTATTTTTAATTATTCACTATATCTCAGCCTCAATATAGAGAATATACAAAGTCCCTCATCCATAAGATGTTTGGACCTGAAAGAAGAAACTATGTATGTTTCTAGATAATATGTTAAATACCTTTATCTATTTATGTGTTTGACTTAGACTGCAGCAGTATTTTGATTTTAGTTATTCAGGAATAACAGACTGCTGTGAGAAGCATCATTTTATGTCCATGCTTTCAAAGAGTATCAGAATCTGCAAAAGATGATATTCAAGGCATGTTTGTACAACCAGCAGAGAAAGTAAGAAAGAGTCGTGGGGCATGTGGACAAGGGTGGCAGTGAGGCAGAAGCATGGCTCCATCAAGTATGCCTCCAGCTCTGGAGGGAAATGCATATACTTTGCCCTAAAAGATGAGAATTTATTTCAAAATCTCTTTGGTGAATATTTCTACTCATTTACAGCAGTGACGGCAGTTAAGATGCAAAGGGAAACGTGCTGAATGTAGTGGATATTTGCTTTTTTTCCCCCTTCTGCTTGACATCCTTCTTCCTTCCTCTTTTCGTTTCCATCCTTCTCCCTGGCAACTGTGATTGCTTTAGAGCATAGGACTCCAAAACATTTCCCGGAAGATTTTTGGGAAATGAAACTTCCTGATTTGGGGGTTGGAGGGGAGGAATAACTGGTGGAGATGATTCCTCCTCATTGTGGACATAACACAACAGGGAAGTATGTTGTTGAGGCCATGACAGAAAGCAACCTTAGGATGAAGCAGACATCATAAAAAAAGCAGGGGCCCAAGAAACCAGGTCTTTCATGATACTGAAACACCGGACCCAGCCTCACCTGAAACACTCCTGACACTGGATTTTTAAGTTATGGGAACAAAAAAATTCTTTTTCTTGTTTACATCATTTTGAATAGAGTTTTAGGTTACTTACAATTACAAGGCTGCTAACTGGAACTCTGGGTTATTTAATTCTTACTTGATAAAAGGAATACATAGTAACAAAGTAAAATAGACAAACTCTTCACTGACACTAATTTGAAAATGAGTGTAGCACAAGTCCTTATTCGAGGTCAGTGCTTTGATGATGACTTGGGATAGATCTGAAGACATCCATCTATCATCAAGTTCTATTGATTAGAGATAAAAAACTCAGAGACCTGCCTGCTTCTCTCCACGCCCTTGACCTTATCCTCCGTAGGACCACCTCCCTCTCTCATCTGGACCACTACCATGCCTCTGATTCTTTTTCCACACCACAGCCAGGGTGCTCTTTCCAAAGCATAAATCTGATCATTTCTCTGGTTTCTGTGTTCCCCATTACTCTCACCATCAAGTTCAAACTCTTTAACATGACCCTGGACGACGGACCCCTGCCCACCTCTCCAGCCTCCTTCCTTCCTCCCTCTACCTCTCTATATCCAGGCAATGTAATCTTCTCTCGGGTCCTCCAACAGGAAGCCCTAGTCCAGCATGGACTGCTCTCTCTACTGGAAGCTTCTTCCCTCCCATCCTTCCTGGCTGCCTTTTCCTCATCTTTCAGGTCTCAGTGTGGATTATCACTTTCTTTGGGAAGCCTTCTTGGACACTCTTCTGTGTGCAGGCATCCTCTACCACCACCTTGCCGTCCTATCATATGACACTGCGATTGCCTAACTCCTACTGGACTGGAAGCACTGTGAGGGCAGGCCCACCTTTCTCACTCTCGTGCCCCCAGCTGTAACACAGCCCCTGGCACACAATAAGTGCTCTAGAAATACTTGTTGAATGAGCTAATTAATCAGAAAATTATTCATCCGGTAGACCCAATACATAATACCATATGTATCTAGCAACTCAAAAAACTACATTCTGTGTACATATATTTGTGTCTAATCCAGAAAGTTATTTCTCAGGTATTGTAGCACATTTAAGTGAAAATGGTTCCAGCTTTAAACAAGTGAAAAACATTTCATTTGGGTTTTCATTTCATGAATCACAGAACCTGTGCCAATTTTCTAAGTGAACTGCTGTAACTCTGTTACGTGAGATGGTGTCGGGGAGAAGGCTTTAAAAATAGCTGACCGGATATCCCTCTTGGTGGCTTGGGTTATGTAAAAGTATTTTGTGTTAAGCCAATGTCTCACAATGGATCGCTGAGCTTTGAAAAGGCTATTTGGGATCCTTTTTTTCAGTGTTAAATATCTGCTTATCAACAGAATCGGACTAAAAATCTCCTAGAGAAAGGGTACAATGTCCAAATAGTTATCACTTTTTAACTCCAGATACTTAAAAAAAATCCAGTGTTAATACTAAAAGTGACTTTAAAAGATGGAATTCCTTTAACAACTTAGTGAGAAAGAAGCCAGGATTCCTATAAAGAAAGGTTATTAGATTTTGGGCTTAAAATACTTTTTATTGGAGCAGAACAATCAGATAAATATCCTGTGTTACTAACATTTACTTTAATTTTTAAAAGGAAGTAATTTTGAGACATTGTTCTCATAAGACCCCATAAAAGCAAAATAATAGGGATTGTTGTTTGAGAGTTTGTTACGGACCACGTCCTTGGGCACAGCTGGTTGGACCAAGGTGGGTGAATCCATTGTCCTGTGATCTGCCCTGACCCAAAAGCTATGTCAAGGCAAAGATGAAATGATTAGCTGGACCAATCAGATTCTCCTTCGAGTGGGCAATTAGGTGCTTGGTGATGGGAACAGAAGCCCAGAACAACACACAGAAGGCAGAAGGGAGAAACTCTGGCAGGAGAAGATGTGAATGAGCAGAAACTATGAGGTGGAAGCTGAGTAAGCAGAAATCAGGAGCTGGAACACACACAGGGGAGAGGGTGAGGTGGTTAGTTAGCTGGGGCAGTAACAACAGAAGCAGAAACTTCTACGGAGTTGCTATAATTCCTACTGTTCAAGGGACAATGAGGTGACTTGGTCAGTAAAAATGCACATTCCTAAAATATTTTCCACTATCCATGAGACCTGCCTCAAGATTTAGATCCCTCTCTGTGGTGACCTAAATGGGAAGGAAATCCAACAAAGAGGGGATATACGTATACGTATACATGATTCACTTTGCTGTACAGTAGAAACACAACACTGTAAAGCAACTATACGCCAATAAATAAATAAATAAATAAAAATTAAAAAAGAAAGTTCCCCCCCCAAAGAAAAGATGTAGATTCCTTTTTTTCTTATCGTTCAGTGTATATATTTACAGAGAACAATTTCTTGAGATACTGGGAGAATCTCTGTTCCTCATCAAAAAGGCATCATCCGGGCTTCCCTGGTGGTGCAATGGTTGAGAATCTGCCTGCTAATGCAGGGGACACGGGTTCGAGCCCTGGTCTGGGAAGATCCCACATGCTGCGGAGCAACTAGGCCCGTGAGCCACAACTACTGAGCCTGCGCGTTTGGAGCCTGTGCTCTGCAACAAGAGAGGCCGCGATAGCGAGAGGCCCGCGCACCGGGATTAAGAGTGGTCCCCGATTGCCACAACTAGAGAAAGCCCTCGCACAGAAACGAAGACCCAACACAGTCAAAAATAAATAAATAAATAAATAAATAAAATCCATGTTTTAAAACAAAAAAGCATCATCCACATATATGTATATATGCATATATATCTATATCTATCTATCTATCTATATATATATCCAAAGCAGCATGCAGACTCATTTGGGTTGTACAGGGTGCTTCCCTTCTGCCATACTTTTCTCTTGCCATGGTCACACCATTCAAAGCCCATTTTTGCAAAAGCATTGCCAGATGTACCAGTCTCACCCCAGTTAGAGGAGTGTGGTCACCATCATTCCCCCATCCTCACTCTCACCCTACCTCTAATTTTCTCAGTTGGCAGAAGAACCCATTCAGCAACTTAGTAAGTCAACATCTGAAAGGTTGCTGGGATCCCTGATTCTTGAAGAAGATAAGAGAGTTACTCCATTATCCTGAGTCAGGTGCTCTGAACTTTTAAAGACAATATGTCAGTTGATTACAAGGATAGAAGAAATGCACTGTTATGCACCTGCCGTTTTGCCATGTGTAGTGAAAACAACTGGAAAATGTCTAGTAAGTGAGGAGACCACCACCAATGAGAGGAGTGGGTCCAAGTAGTTTCTAACTAGTCGTTCCAGGTAGAATTTTCCATCCCCTTGAGAAGCACCTAAGTTTATGATACTGTCAAGAACTAAATTTTCTTCATTTTCTCTACATTTTGGCTCTGTATTGCTAGGATTAATGTGTTATTTAATTTTCCTGCTATGTGTGTTAAAGATCCAGTGTATAACAAATTAAATGAAATACATATTCCTTTTATAGTTGAAGATGAACGTTAAACCTACATTTTGCATTGCTTTTCCAGTAGTAATGACGGCTTTGCCTGATAGTCAAGTGCAAGAACAGCTTGTCAGTTTGTTCTCTTTCTCAGACAGCTAGAAGTTAACCAGTCCACATGGAGATTTGACCTGTTCTTGGTGTCCTGACTAGCAGCACCATGCACTAGTTATCTACCTGGGGTAATTGCTGACAGCCTTGTGGCAGATCAGCTCAAGCCACCCATCCTTCATTTCATCAATCATCAACTAAACCTTGCACTTGGCCAGAAGCTTTTTATTTTTTACAATTTGGTTGACTGAATCCACTTCTTTAAAAAAATCAGCCTAATGTCAAGAGTCAAACAAGTCAGCTATGCAAAGTAAGGGTCAAGAATGTGTACACAAGTTTAGAGAGAATTTTTCCAAAATGGGCATAATGAAAAAAAAAAAAGATTAGACTTTTTATATAGTAAAAATGCTCTATTCGGTTTGTTTGGTTCTGAGTATGAACTTTAAACACGTTCAAATTAAGTTATTTAAAGCAGTTAAAAAATTATTGCTGGTGGAGAAGAAAAGGGAGGCCTTACAAAGTAAAAGGATATATTTAATGAAAATAGACTTTGAAATGAATACCAAAATATAGCAGTGCAGCAAAAATTTTGACCAGGTCCTTCTCGTTACAAAAAGCAAGGACCATAACTTCTTGAGGGCTGAAACCAAGCTGGCAAACGAGGTTACCTCGATGAATGTGCTAAGTCAAGTAGTTATTCCAAGTTACATCTTTTGGGAAGAGGTAATACTTCAATAGTTACCATTTCTTTTATCGATTGATGGAGTCAGTCTTGATTTTACCTGGGCTGGCTCTCATACTAGATGCATACAAAACAGTGCTTCATAATTCGGTGATAAGCAATGATTAATCAGTAACTCAGTTCTCACATTTCCCAGTCCATCCTGGGTAACTGCCAGATCAATTTCCTAGCAAAAGTTCATCCATGTGCACTTGCTGGCCTGAATTTGTTGCTGCTGAGGGTAACTCTCCCCTCACATGTTAATATAAGAGGCTCCTTGACTGGGGTAGAAGGTTGCTGACCCACCAGTTCTGCTGGCCAGACTGTTGTCTGGATTCCTGAGTTCTTTGGTGGCAAGCAACAGAAATTATTTAGGCTAACTCAATGATAAAAGAGGAATTTGCTGGAATGACATGGGGCAGCACACAGAAGTTGAAGAAAAGTTAAATCAACAGGCCTCAGAAAAGACCAGCCTCAGGGCTGTGGTGAGGATCAAGGTACAAAAACGAACGGAAAGTTTTTCTGGGCGCTGCTGTCAGGATGAATAAGCTCCCTGCCCTTTCAGTTGAAGATTCAAATTCCTGGGAGAGGGCACTTGACTGGCTCAGCCCAGGTCATGTGCCAAGCCCTCGCTCAGGGACTGCCAAGCAACGAGGGGAGGATAGTTCCCTAGAGTAAAATCAACGCGCCACCACCAGAAGGACGAAAGGAGAGTGGTCAGGAAAAAAGAGCAGATGTCCACTGCACTCTGTTTACGGGTGTTGCCTGATTTCCATCTGTCTGTCTGTTGGCTTTGGACATACTGTCTCCTCTTAGTTTGGGTCCTTCTGGCCAAGGTTGATAACCACCAAGTTTGAGTCAATCTTCTACCTGGTTTGACCTAAGGTCTGAATTAAAGAGCCCTCTGACTTACATCTCCCTCATTCCCACAAACTACTTTGCTCTGGTCTCTGGTTGGAACATTCAGATGTTTCTGGCGTCTGGCTTCTGAGAAATTCCCCAGATTCACCCTGTCCTTATGCTGGTCACTGTTATTCTGGGCTCATTTGCCCCAAATGCTTATTTTAAGGAGAAAAATTCAAGATGTGTATCTATACAATTCCAAATTTTTAAAAAATGGCAAAACAAGCAAGCAAACCAAACCACTCTCTTCCCTTTGGAAATGCATAACCCTTAAGAATCTATCTACTTAGAAATTACTTTACATATGTTTGAAAGTCAAATCTTTCATAAATCCAATGCCTATGAGTACAATGTCATTAGGAACAATTCTAATTTATTTTTATTCCTCTTGGTAAACTGAACTTTAAAAATTGAAACAAATACCTTGTGATATAACCAGGATCTCATTTTTTAAAATGAGCAGCTCAATAGCCCTCTCAGTATGCCACAAGAGATTGTAAAGTAAACTAAAGGAGTTTGACTGCTGGGTTCTAGTAAGTAACAACCAGATGCTGATTTGGTCGAAGACTGCCCAATACCAACGCCCACTGCCATGAACATGTACTGAGCTCCCAACATGCCAGCCATGCTGTTAAACATTTATAGACTTTGTCTTATTTAATCATCATCATATATAGGAACCTATAGGTTTGTATTATTATCCCCATTCTACAGATGAGGAAAATAAAGCTCAACAACTTAGCCAAGGCCAGACAACTAGTTGTTGGTGGACTGAGTTATATAATGATTGAGTTTCTAACTATCATCTCAAACAAGTTTGGGTCTGTGAAAAAGTTTTACATGAGAAAAGGGGCCTCCGATTAAAAATGATGAATTCAGTGTTGAGGGAGAAACTATGATTGGAATTAACAGTCTCTTAAGTTTATTCTAACGCATAGCTATGAACACTTGTATTTCTCTACAAGGCCCCACAGATGGACAGTTGGAGACCATCTTCTGGGGTCGTGGTTCACTGTGGTGGTTTTGATGAACAAGATCATCTTCAATTTGCTTATTGTTAGAACTACCACTCCAATTTTAGAAACAAAAAGCACCATCCTTCTTCATAGTGAATAAACAGGAAAACTCTAGGCCAAGAAAAGCTTATAATAACAACGAAGAACTCACTCTATTTAGACCAATTCAGTGATTTATTCAAATAAGAAAGCACAGCATTTTCACATGTAAAAACAAGTCTGGCTTTAGCGAAGTTTTTCTGACTGCTACTTTCTGAAAGTGAACTTTATTGAAATAGACTCCCAAGTAAATCATTTACAGTATGTTAGTGGGTGGATGTTGAGAGTAATTGGTATTAGTCTCCTGGTTTTACATCAGAAAATGCTAAATACATTGCATTCATGTTAACTTGCTTAAAGAAAAGTTCTTGAATCCTATGGGTGATGATTCAAGAGGGGTCTGATTGATACAGTGTTTCAGTAGGTGCAGGTCAAAATTTCCATTTTCCTCTTTTACAAAATCGTGAGTTTTCAGGTCTTTTATTTCAATTCTGTTTTTCTCTGCACTGTTATTTGCATATGAGATTATAATGCCATCATTATATAATCTACTCCTGGGATTATAATGTACTATAATGTTTATCAAGTTACTGCTCAACTTGATATAAGGAAATCAACTTAGTTCTAATTTAGATGCATGGTTTAAACCCGATTGGCCTTCAAGACAGCTAAAAAAAATCGAATGGATTCTTGGCCCAAATGTCACCTGCTGCGAGGTCATAAAAATGCATGAGAGAGGCATGAGGAGATAGGGTAGGTAGAGTGAAATTGAGAGGAAAAAAAATTTCATTGATATTGATTGGAAATAGCTCATTCTCTCCAAATGCTTAGAATGATCTAAAACCAATGGGATGTGCTATAGGGAGGGTTAATGGATATCTTTGAGTCTAACCTCATTCTAGGTTTACAGCTGAGGGCGAGGGTGGAGGTCACTGAGAAATGGTGAGCTGATTGAGGTGAGCATCTTTAAATCTATCTAACACTAGGCTGACTCCAGGTCTACTCCCTAACAAGGAGAATAACTGGTAAACCCCATATTTAATCTGTGGCCATTAGCTGTGTATCTCATTCTCAGATCTGTGTTGTAAGAAAATCCTGACTCTATTCAAGACATTCATTTTCGGGTAGAACTGAGATCACTAGAAGTCAGTGGGAGATTGGTAGATTATTGCAGAAATGATGTTGGGAAAATTGGCTAGTTTGGAGAAATTTTTAAAATTTATATCCTCTGCTCACATCATACACCAAATATTTTGGATTAAATTAAAAAATAAGATAGAACTTATATCAAAATGTTTACTCTAGTTACATTTACATGATAGAATTTGGCATAATTTTGTTTTCTTTTTGCTTAGTATTTAAACTATGTCTATTGTTGGACAAGTAGAACTTGTATAAAAAAAGAAAAACATTATGCCAGTTGATCTAATTAATAATTCTATCAATATATGAGTCTGTTATAAAAAGAGATTATAAAGAGTCAAGAATTCTTCATAGTTTTGTTTATAACATCAAAAATTTAGGTTAAATTATGGTATATAAACATGATGTAATGGTATGCATTAATTTTTAAAAGATATTTATTGATGTGAGAAAATACTAGCAATATAATATAATGTCAAAAAAGCGGGATATAAAATGCCATATGCTGTATGACCTTATTTTTATACAAATATACCAAAATATTAACACTGGCTACCTCTAGGTTCTTATGTTAGGGGTACTTTTTGTTTTGCTTTGTTTTTATACTTATATATCTTGAATGTTCACAAATGGGCACATATAGTACTTTTACTGTTAGGAAAAAAAGCAACATAGAAAAAATATTTTTGTAGGTCTGGTAATTGGTTCTAGCAACTTCATCTTGAAACTCCTCAGGATCAATCCTCTGTTTGAAAGATAGTCCAAGAGTTTCATTAGCACAATACATTGCATCTAAGGTGCTCAGTGAATGTGCACAAAATGAATTTACACTTTCTACCCTGTTGCAGCTGATTACTCATTAACAGAATTTGAGGGAGGCTGTGTGTCAAAGCTGGTTACATGGCTTTTCTTTTAAATACAGGCCCCAAAGCCTATATTTTAAAGATAAGAAAGGAACAAATTATTAATATGAAATGCTATCCAGGACTATCTCTATAATTAACAGGTATTTTAGCTGAGGTATTTGGAAAGTCACCAGAAAAGCGATGAAATCATCGCTTGAGTTTTAGCATCAGTATTTACATGGGATGTAAAGTCAATAAACTGTTCATTTTTTGGTGGAGACAGTGCTAAGGGAGGATGCCATTTCTGCTGATGTTTCCAAATAATGTTATTAGAAAATACCAGCAGCAAAGAATGCACTGAATAATATTTTTGAAAATAAGAAACTCCTTAATACATTCCAGGAAGTTGATACTAGGTCACAACATAATAGGAGAATTAAATGAGTATAAGAAACATATTTGGACTACTGCTTTCCTGATATTGAAACTCATTCCTGTCTCAATACTACTTGGCATTTGTAGCATGCTTTTACTGTGTGCAAAATGTGTTCCATTGTATTACTTCTGGAGCTAGGAGAGAGAGGTTTTATTACCACATTTTATGATTGAGGAAATGAAGAGTCTTGGAATTCAAGTGATTTGCCCCAAACTGTCACAACAGTGTCTTCCTGCTGGCATGGGATGAGGGGCTCTTACTGCTGCCCAGTGTTGCCTCATTGGATGGCAGGGAGCCTCAGATGTCCTTACCGGCAAGGCTGCCCCCTTAGGGTCTGGAGGTGTTGCTTGTTCCAGTCCCATGGGCTCTGAATGCTTCATCTCCAAGAGGTCTGAGCAGGTCTCAGTGAGCAGAAACTCTGACTAGTTCTGTGGGCACAGCCCCAGGCACATGCAGGACTGGATAAATCAATCCCTTGGCTTTCTCCAGCCTTATCTGCAGCAACTAGAGAGCATTGGCATCTTCAGGGGCACATAGTCTGGCTTCCAATCAGTAGGAACCTTATCTCATGAGATTTCAGATATAGTATTGTTCTTAGATTGTTTTTAAAAGATTTTTTTTTGATGTGGACCATTTTTAAAGGCTTCATTGAATTTGTTACAATATTGCTTCTGTTTTATGTTTTGGTTTTTTGGCCACAAGGCACGTGGGATCTTAGCTCCCTGACCAGGGATCAAACCCTCACCCCCCTGTGCTGGAAGGCATAGTCTCAACCACTGGACTGCCAGGGAAGTCCCTGTTCTTAGTTTTTATCACTTTTTGGAAGGGACTACGGAATCTGCTTTTGCCTAAGACAGCAAAATAAGGAGAATCAGTCCGTGTGCGTAAACCTTGCGGGCACTGCCACGGAACGCTGACAAGAGCTCCAGCTGAGGCAGAGGCTAGAAGAAGGTGAAAATACCACTGGTAACTATATGAGCTGCTTTCTGCACTCAGTCCAACCTTATTTTTAGTACTCTACTTTGAGGAGAAGCCATGTTTTTAACCCACCGAAATCTTACTATTTTCTGGCTCCATTGCCATCACACACTTGCTTTATATACAGCCTATATGTTCAATGTTCTGTACATTTGCGGACCTTTATTCTTCCTTCTCAACTCCACTTAAATTTCGCTTTTGCATATTTGCCCTGTTACAGCATGTATAATTTTATTGTTATTGTCTGCATACTTATCTAAACCCCTCACTTGGTGGCATATTCCATCAAGGGAGGAGGGGCCGTGTTGGTTTTATCTTTGTTCCCATCATTTTGCTGACTTAATGAATGAAGCAGTCAATATTTCTTTTGAACCAAAAATAAGTGTTGGCAAGGATGTGGAGAAAAGGGAACCCTTGTACACTGTTGGCGGGATGTAAATTGGTACAGCCACTACGGAAAACAGTATGGAGGTGCCTCAAAAAACCAAAAATAGAACCACTATATGATCCAGCAATTCCACTCCTGGGTATATAGACAAAGAAAATGAAAACATTAATTGGAAAAGATACATGTATCCCAATGTGCATAGCAGCACTGTTTACAATACCCAAGATATGGAAGCAACCTAAGAGTCCATCAACAAATGAATGAATAAGGAAGATGTGGTATATATATACACAATGGAATACTACTCAGCCATAAAAAAGAATGAAATTTTGCCATTTGCAATAACATGGATGGACCTGGAAGGTATTAAGCTTATTGAAATAAGTCAGACAGAGAAAGACAAAATACTGTATGTTATCACTTATATAAGGAATCTAAAAAATAAAACAAACATTGACTATAACAAAAAATAAACAGATTCACAGATATAGAGAATAAACTAGTGGTTACTAGTGGGGAGAGGGCAGGGGAGAAGGGCATGTTAGGGGTAGGGGATTGAAAGGTGCAAACTATTAGGTATAAAATAAATAAGCTACAAGGATATCTTGTACATCAAGGGAATATAGCCAATGTGTTATAATATCTATAAATGTACTATAATCTTAAAAAATGTTTCATCTGAAAAATAATGCTTTATTTTTATTCTTATGCCAAAGGATTAAAAGATCTGTTAATTCTTTATCAACCTTTTTGTTTTAGTGGTTAATAAAATGTACATCCAATTCTATAAACATTCATTGAGGACCAGTAATACCAAGTGTGTTGTCAAGAGCTGGAATCACAAAGATGGGTAAGACACCTGTCTGCAAGGAGTCCAGTAGGGAAAGCGACATGGATATAGGTTAAATCCTTTCTAGATTGGCAAGATAATTAATACTTCAGTAAATAAAGGTATTCCATTGGTGTTTTGATTGTTAAAGGATAGCAGTGTCAGGAATCATTCATTCTGGATAACTGAAGCACTTAAAAAATCAATCTTGGTACTTCCCTGGTGGTCCAGTGTTTAAGACTCCGCGCTCCCAATGCAGGAGGCACGAGTTCGATACCTCGTTGGGGAACTAAGATCCCTCATGCCATGCGGTGTGGCCAAAAAATAAATAACTAAATAAAAAATAAAAAATAAAAAATCAATCTTATCTCAAATAGTACTTAGTTATTTAAATGATGGATAAAGTGGCATCTGACACTCTTTTTCCATTATCTGTGATGTTTTTGGTAGTAAAAAGCCCTACTGAAGAGCCCTAATAAGCAGAACTCCCAATTCTAAATCCACTCCCTCCACTGACTTGACGAATGCTCTTCCGTCAGACCCTCATCTGTAAATCAGAAATGATATCACCTTGCCATCTAACTCTCAGAAAAGCACAAAATCAGACATTTGATAAGAAACCATCTACACACAAAATTATTTAAAACATAATTTTAGTGAATGTTTATCTTCAAGGAGTTCCATTGTAGCATTATTTCTAAAGAATTGGAAATAACCAAAATATTCAGTAGAAGGGCATTACTTAAATAAGTTACGGTACCACCTATAATGAAGTACTCTGTAGACATTTAAAAATGATATTTGCAATAATTAATGACTCAGAAAACTTTTTCCAGTCTATTCTTAGGTGAAAAAAAAGTAGAATGAAAAAAAAAAGTCTGGAAGGAAATAGACCAAAATGTTAACAGTAATTATCTATGGGCAATATGATTATGGATAATTTTTATTTTTATATTTCTTTTTGTACTTTTAAACACTTTCCAAATTTTGTACTACCCATACAACTTCTTATTTTTAAAGCCAGCACATGAACTCTTCAGCTTTCCCAATTTCATACATAAATAAACAGCATAAAATTATCCTATCATCTGGTTAAACAAAGAAAATGAATATTAGCCTTGTTGACTCTTCCCAGACATACTTTGTCATTTGATTCAAAGGGATAATATTGAAGATTTCTCAACTTTCCACTTGTAGAACTTTTTCTTTGAAAAGTTCATGTAACAGCAAAATATGCTGGTGGGAAAAAAATCCAATGACCTGACTGTTTTGTCTACATAATGATAAACCTCCCAAGGTTTCTAAATAACTTGAACTTATTTTTAAATATGGGGATCACTTCTCTAAGAAACCGATTTAGAGAGACAATCTAATTAACAAACATCAATCTTAAAGATTAAAAATGGAAAATTCCTAACTTACCCCAAAACTACTGTCAGAAAAATAAAATATTTTTATATGGTTACATTTTAAATCGGTCTGAAAATTACACTTTTTTCAAAAAAATTTAAATCTCAACTTTATTTCTATTTTATGTATGTTCAAAATGTATATATATATTTTTTTCACATCTTTATTGGAGTATAATTGCTTTACAATAGTGTGTTAGTTTCTGCTTTATAACAAAGTGAATCAGCTATACATATACATATATCCCCATATCTCCTCCCTCTTGCGTCTCCCTGAAAATTACACTTTTGGGGGGGCCATAATCTCCCTACAACAATTAACATAAAAATTCTGAAAATATAAGCTACTCTTTAAATATATTTGTGTGTATATTTATATGTACACACACATACATACATAATACCTACCATGATATGTGGAAATATTTTTTGATAGTCTGATCTTGTATATACAGAGCATTACACCATGGACTGGATTTTTTTTCATGAACTGGATTTTTAACCTTCCTCTGTTTGTACATAAATAATTATCAAATTAACTGCCCTGAATCAATTAACAGGGACAGACAGAGCGACTGCTATACTGGTCTAGACTGGTTCTCCTCCCTTCCTTTCTTTCTGATTTTCAAGGCATCAGAATCCAAAGAGAAAGCACCAACAAGACTTGTTTCCTGCTTGGTTACTTCACCTTTACATAGGCTGGGTTCCCAAGGACAGAACAGTCAACCTTCTCCAGGGGTCAGCCATATAGATCTTTAAAATTGGGGTCATGTCACCATCCTTCTGAAACACTCCAGCACCAATCACATCACAGTTTGAAGGACCCTCCAGTGTCCTTATCAAGGCCGGTACAGTTCTCAGACAATAATATGCCCAGGAATCCCTTGGATTGGTTAAAATGCGGATTCCAGTTGGGGAGGTCTGGGGTGGAGCCCGACATGACATTCTGTCTTCCTAACCCACACCCGGGGGAGGCTGGTGTTACTGGTCCTTTGATTGAGGAGGTCTCCAGGTCCTTAACTGGGTTTCATCCTTTCCTGGCCTAGAGCCTTCCCTGGCCTGGGCCTATGTCAGCTGAGACAGGGGCTCTTCTGCTCAGCTTTACCTCCTCACAGCCACATTTGGCAAATTTAGACCCATCCCAGTGAGGCTGAGAAGAAGATGAAGAGGCAGGAGCAGAAGAAGCTTTTCGTCACATCACTTTACATGTGGGCCCATTACCAAGCCACAGTGTGAATTTGTTACTCATCCATTACTAGTGTGACAACTGTCTTGCGAGTAGTGTAAACACATGCATTGTGTCTTTTTTGTTAAAATACAAATTTGTTAAGTGCAGACATTAAAGTCATACCATGATCAACTACATACAGGCCTGTGGACCTATCCCACCCTACTCAGTAAGCAATTTTCCATCCTTAATTAGCAGGACCACCATGAGCTGGCCCTCTCTGGGGCCCCTGATTCCCTGCTTCCCATCCCTCGTCCACCTCTAACAAAATACTCAGCATATTCCTTCAGGCGCATGTGGTGGTGAGTAAATAAACTCAGCTTTTTTTTCTCCCTTAAAAAAAAAAGTTCTCTTGGTCTTGGTTTTATTCTTTGACCACCCAGGAGCCATAAAGTTGGAAGTGTCTCACCTCTTCTCACTGTCCAGAGGTCCTGGACCATATTCCTCAGTGCTTCCCAAGGCACTCGCCATGCTGTTTCCTTAGGCCTTAGCCTGTATGCTGCTTCCTCAGAAAGGTGGGTCCCGACCACCACTAGCTACAGTAGAACCTCTTCTTCTCCATCACCACATCCCATTCTCTCCCAGCAGGTACCAAAATCCATAGTTGCACATTTGTTTACTGAGCTCTTGTTTCTCTCACCTATTCCACTAGAATCCCAAGTCCATCATGGCCAGGGATTCAGGCTGTTTGGTTTATCCCCAGCACCTTGCCATGTGCCTGTGTCTCTGTCCTATTCTCTCCTTCCTGCTTTTATTAACGATAATAAATTGACTGTAGCTAGAATATAAAAGCTGGGTACTTATTTTGTACTAAGAACCGTATTGAGCACTTTACCTGTAATAGATACAGTACCATCATTTTCAGATAGGAAAGCTAGTTTGCTTTTGGAAGCAACTTGTTCAGGGTAACACCCTGTTACCTGGCTGAACTCTAGAGATAATTTAGTCTAGACGAAAGGCTAGGTGTGGCATGATGGTTTTCAATATATATCTCATCTTCTCTATTTCTTTTGCCAAGTGTTTGCTGTTTTTGTGATGATTCTTCAATTCTTTATGCACATAACTTACTCATATTTTGATAATGGATCACTATAATTAAATTTGTACGAGTGGTAATTTGTATCGCTTTAAGCATCGTAGCCAAGGCCAACTCTCTTAATTTTCTGGAGAAAAAGTTGCATGGATATTTAGGCACAACCCGTGCTGATTTATTGTCTTTAATTAAAGTTTATCATTTTGCCACATGTTTATTTCTTTTTTTTTTTTAATTTATTTTATTTATTTATTTTTATTTATTTATTTTTGGCTGCATTGGGTCTTCGTTGCTGCACGCGGGCTTTCTCTAGTTGCGGCGAGTGGGGGCTAGTCTTTGTTGCGGTGCACGGGCTTCTCATTGCGGTGGCTTCTCTTGTTGCGGAGCATGGGCTCTAGGCACGTGGGCTTCAGTAGTTGTGGCGCGTGGGCTCAGTAGTTGTGGCTCGCGGGCTCTAGAGCGCAGGCTCAGTAGTTGTGGCGCACAGGCTTAGTTGCTCCGCGGCATGTGGGATCTTCCCGGCCCAGGGCTCGAACCCGTGTCCCCTGCATTGGCAGGCGGATTCTTAACCACTGCGCCGCCAGGGAAGCCCCACATGTTTATTTCTTATGGTAAATAAACAAAATGTGTTCCATCCAGAGGTAAGTCCTTCTGGACCGTAACCCTCTCTCATATCTGGATGCCATTCACCTAGATCTCTGCTGTCCAGAACGGTGGCCACATGTGGCTATAGACACTTGAAATGTAGTTAGATTGAAAGGTTCTAAAAATGCAACATAGGCACCAGATTTTGCAAACTTAATATGAAAAAAGGATTGTAAATATCCATTAATGTTTTTAATAGTGATCACATGTTGCAACAATACTGTTATGGATCTTTAGAATAAATAAAATCTGTTAAAGTTAATTTCACCTGTTGCTTTTTCTTTTTTAATGTGTCTACTGGAGAATTTAAAAGTACATATGTGGCTCCTAGTTATGGCTCACAGTATATTTCTATTGGATGACATGGACATAGATGTTTGTTTATCTGAACTTATGAAAGTGAGTTAAGTGGAAAATTATAAAGCTGATATAATTTAATTCAGTCTTGGCTAGAAAATGTACCTGAAGCCAGAGGTCTTAATTGGCGGTTACCGAAAGAACCCCAGGAGGAATGGAAAGACTGACATGGGTGTTTAGAGAAGACAAGAGCCAGTGATTAGATCTTGTGAGATGAAGTAGAACTTGGAGTAAGATGCTTTCTTATCAGATGTTTAGAGATGAGGACAATTCGGAGAGGTTAAGTTCAAGGCCGTGTTGGTGGTAGGGCTGATACAGAACATGTCTATTCTGTTAAGAAGTTGATATAATTTTGGTTTCCTTATTTTCTCAAACTGAAAATAGAGGTGAAATAAATGACCTATGGTGAAAGTCTGTTATGACTAAAAAGTTTAGACTGAGGCTGGATATAAACTTTGTAGAACAAAAATGCTCTGAGCACCATGTGTTTGAAAAATCTTTGACTCCGTGGTGGATGGCTGCTTTTTGGCTGAAGGCCATGGCATGAGTGTGGTTAACTGCACATGGCTGAAGGACCACAGGGCGTATGCAGACCAGACAGCCCTGCTGTCAGACTCATACACGTATAGGTTTGAGGGTCTTAATCAATTGTAATATTTAACAAAGTTAACCTTAGTCATAGGTAACACTAGGCAGTTATTACTTTGTTCTGGGTAACAGGGCCATAATGATAAGGGAAATACAAAGACAAATTGCATTTAATTCACAATTTTTCCATGGACAATGCCTGAAAACGTACCAAGGACTGAAACCCCAGAGAAATACTAAAGGAGGAAGACCCTTAGTCCGGTTAGAGAGACAAAGCTGGCGGCTTTGCTGTGCGGTCTTGACCCTGCCCCACCTCATCAAATATGAGTCTAGCATGTTTGGAGGAAGTGGGTAGTAGGAGGGGACTGCAGGAGGGTGACCCTGAGAACAGGAAAGGAAACACCTTTGGTGCACCCCTCCCCCCAGATCATTACTACATAAGTCCATCTTAATGGGGAAAATCCCCTGGAAGCCTCAGAACTACTTTGCTCCTTTTTCTTCCAGGGCAGGACAGCTCCAATCTGGGAGCAAGCTGTGATGACAGAGAGGGCTTATTTTCCCCAAATCTCTCACGTACATAGTCTTCCCACGGATGAGAGTCAGTCAACAGACTGAAGAAACGAGATAGACTCCCAAATCTTGAAATCATACAGAAAGAATCAGAAAGATAATACAAATAAGTGCAAAATGACTAAAGTCATAAAAAAGAGGGAATAACCCCTACAAAAAAGACCAAAAAAACCAAACCCTAACAAGTCAGAAAACCCCAGACAGACTTGGACTCCAAAAAGAACATCTAGAAATAAGAATAGTCATTGAAATCAAAATTTAATGAATAAAAATAATCATATTTAACATTTATTGGATGATTACTATGTGACAGGCATGGTAAAGTGTGTGTTGTATGTGCTAAATCATTTAATCCTCATAAAATCCTGAGGTGGGTCTCTTACTTCCATTTTAAGATGAGGAAACCGAGACAAAAATTTTTAAAAAGCTGCTAGTTAATAGATCTGGGGTTATAGCCATTGTTGAATGGTTCCAGAGTTCTTTTTCATTATGGAAAGTCACAGTAGATTGAAAATCTACTGAACATTATAAGCAGCAGGAGAGAGAATTAAACTTTGAAAGATGGATGTGAGGACACGTCACAGGATACAGCATGGAGGGAGCAGCACGTGAAACAAAAGCTCAAGATGTTACAATTTGGTCTCAAATACAACTGATGATGGGTCTCCTGGAGAGGCTGTGAGAACCTCTGCACTTTAGGACCGTTCTTCTGGGGGCAGAAGAGAAGAATTTATCCAATGGCTTCCATCTCCCACTGGTCAGAGATTTGCCCTGCAGGTGCTAATGCCCTGCACTTCCGGGGTGCAACAGGAAGACGTGGAAGAGTCTCAAGGAACACAAGGCTGTGCCTGTGTGAAGTCTGTGGCCAAGCTGGCCACTGGGGGAGAAAGTGCCCAGAGCCCAGGAGCAAGGAGTGGCCAAGAGGAGCTGAGTGGTACAGGAAAGGTATCTGACATAAGAAGGAAGGAGAACTGGAGGAAAAGATGAGAAGGCCCAGCTAGCATCCTGAGAATGCCAGGAGTAGAGACAGAGTGAGGAAGGAGAAATATAAAAAAGAAATGTCTGATAATGTTCAAGATTTGATGAAAAATAGAGAATCTCAGGTTAAATATCCACTACGTAGGATATATAAAAAACACATGTGCACCTGTATCACAATTTTAATAACATGATAAAAAATCTTGACCTAATTGACATACGTAGAAATCTTTGAAGTCAAAATATCATCTCTACCACAATTCAATGAAAAAAATAACTAGAAAATTTCTGTATGTTTGGAAATTAAGAAATAAACATTTAAATAACCACTAAGACAAAGGAAAAAATTAGAAAAGATTTTGAACTTAATGATATTAAAATTTGTATGATGCAGCTAATACAGTGTTTTGGGGGAAACTTTTTAGCCTTAAAGGCATTTGAACTATTCAAAGTTGCTTAATCAAAGTCAAAACATAATATTCAACTATGTTTTGCTGTATCTTTACCAGTTAAACTATAAAATTTAAAAAGTATATACCATTTATAATATAATAGCACTAAAAAATGTCAAATACTTAGAAATCAAAAAACCAGAAAACTCTAAAACACTGTGAGAAATTAAAGCCCTAAATAAACAGACTCATGTAAGAATACAAACAGATCATATATGAATGAGTTCTTGGTACACATGTTTGCAGATGTAACACTGAAAAACAGTGAGAGAAAGGATGGACTATTCAATAAATAATGTTGGGGCAATTCATTTTCTATATGGAAAAAAATAAAATTATAATCCCAGAAGTAGAAAACAATTCCAGGATTATGAGTCTTAAGTGTAAAAGAATTAAACTGTAATTTTTTTTAAACGTAGGAGAACATTTTTACAATCCCAGGGAAGGAAAGGATCTCTTCAACAAGACACAAAACACAAAATCAAGGAAATCAAGGAAAAGATGGATAAGTTTGAGATTATAGTGAAAAAAATTATACATTAAGGTACCAATAACTAAATGAAAAGATAAACCAAAGACTAGAATGAAATATTTGCTGCACATTTAAATAGCAAAATTTCAGTACCCAAATATATAAATAGCTTCTAATTAATTAGCAACAAAAAGGCAAAGGCCACAAAAGATAAATATGCAATTCACTCGGAGAGAACTATAGACTGTCAATCAAAATATGCTAAGATTCCTAAACTCACTAGTCAAAACAAGATCCTATTTCACACCCATTAACATCTAAGCACACCAAGTTTTGCTGAGGATATAGGGAAACAGGTACTCTGGCACGATGTTGGTACAATCCTTTTGGAGTCAACTTGACAATTCCTAAAAAATTTAAAATATGCTTTCTCTTATAACCCTCTTTGAATTCCACGTAGGAATTCAAAATCTAGTTGTCACAATGGTACTTATACAAAGATATAAATTCCAACTTTGTAAGATGAAAGCACGGAAACAAACTCGCTGCATTTAGGCAGATGGAAAAATAAACTGCTTTATTTATGTAACTGGATACTATGTGGCAGCTCTCACATCTATATGTATATAAACAAATCAAATCTCTATGTATCAACATGGATAAAATCCAAAAACATCATGCTGACTGATACAAGCAAGCTCCAATAGGTATGTATCATGTGAAACCGTTTATTACATTTGAAGGACCACAAAACAATATTATTTATTTTTTATGGTTACTAACACACACACACGTACACACATATCCATGGAGTATAAATATAAAACCATGCATGGAAGAAGAGGCAAAGGATGTGTGTAGGACTTTCTGTATTTACCTATTATTTTCCTAAGGGGAGAGATGTGAGAACAAACAGGTCAAAACTTATTAATACTTGCTTAATCTCAGGGGTGGATAAATTGGAGCCTGTTACATTACTTTCTGTTTGTTTGAAATGTTTCTTAATTCAACTTAATTTTTTTTTTTTTTTAGATTTAAAAACCAAATCAGTTGAGAAGCCTCCTCCCTAAATGCAGCTGTTATTCAGCTCCTGATACTTGCTCGCCATATTTCTGCCTTGTCTGGAATTTTAAGCCAAAAAGAGGAAGGATAAACCATGGTATCTCAAACCATGAATCTCACCTTCTCTAGATATCAGAGAAGGAGTTCTCCCTCTCACTCCTCTCCCAGACCTGTTGCCTGAGGCAACAGCAGAGTGCCTCCCAGTTTCAAGTTGATGAGCTGGGCCTGGTAATAGCTATAAAACCTGGGGATGTGTTCAACAGCCAGGCCTGGAAATGAATGCCTGCAGGCAAGCAGCAGAGGGATTTTACTCAGGGCTCTTCAGAGCAAGTTGTGTGGGTGGACAGTTCCACCCCGCCCGAACTCAGAATAAGGGGTGAACAGCACTACTATTTCTTTGAGAAATGCTAACATAAAATCACAGGAATTTAGAGCAAAGTATGTCCTTAACTATGCAGCACAAAGATGATAAATATGATGTCCCAAAGACTACATTTAGCTCTCACTTATACAGAGTTTGTTCCTTCTGTAAAGTTTTAATTTTTTTCCTAACATTTAGAAATTGAGAGATTTCTCAATGGAAACTAGATTACCAGCTTCTTTTCTGAAAAAACTGGATTCTGGTATTACTGAGTCTGAATTCTAGAATGTCAACAATTAGCTGGCCCTGAAGACTGCCCCCTACCGCAAAGCCTCACTCAATTAACCTCACCTACTGGCCCCATGAGGGGTTTCAACTCCCTCATTTTACAGATGAGAAGACTGAGATTCAGAGAGGTCAAGAGCCTTGCCCAGCGTCAGAGCTACCCCGTGGAGGGAGGCATGCTGGCACCGTGCCGACCAGTTATCAGTTAATTTGCTGTGATTCCATTTTTCTACACAATGAGGGTACACTTCATGATTTCTAATGACATCGTCTGTGTAACTGAGCAAAGTTTTAACAGAGACTTACTTCAAGTGCTGTTAAAAATAATATGAATGGATTAATTGTAGAATCAGCAGGAAGCCTCCAAGATTTGGCCAAACTCAAGACAGAAAAATTCTTATGTAAAAAATAATAAGAGAATATGACAGTATAATTGAAAATTGGTATGACTAGGGGTTGAATGATTACGGAGGATCACTTTTTCAGGCTGATCTTTACCCGTGTGTAATTCTTCCCCTCTTTCTCCACCCGTCCCTAATCTCCCCTCTTCTTTGAACTCTAGAAGAATGTGCAAACCCTGCTCTGGAACTCTTCCCCAGCCCTTCCCACGACATACATACACTTCCTTTAGTTTGTTTTTAGTTGTTGGATTTGTTCCTGGATTAATGCTGGTAGACATTCAATACTGACTTAGATGAGTTCTATCCATCATGTCCAGAAGTACTGAGCTACCTGGGTTGGGCATTCTTAGTCTATGCAAAGCACATTTTTGTTAGAACTACAACTACATGAAGAGATTATACATGGATTATAAAATCCTTTAGAATATAAAACACTAAATAGCCTAAATGTAAATTGATAGGGGAATGGCTCAATTAACTTTGGCATACTCATATCGTGGAAAACCATACAATAATGCAATAGGGCAAAAAGAAAAGAGGTAGATCTATCTCAAATACTGTCATGGGGAGACCTGTAGGATGCAAAAGGATATATACAGCATAGGTATATGGTATCGATTATGTTAAAAAATACAAACAAAAAACACATATTGTTTGTGGGTCCATATATGAATATGTAAATGCATAGAAAAATGTCTGAAAAGAAACACAAAGTGGTGAGAGTGGATATATTTCTTTAGACGGGGTGGGGTAAGGTATGGAGGTGATCAAAGGGGGTTTTAGCTTCACCTGTAATGTCATAATTTAAAATTTAACTTAAATGGAAAATACTTGGATTTCTTGTGACTGAAGGTTCGAAAAATATTTTCATGTTAACACATATTTATGTGACTATTAATTTCCAATCACAATCTTAATCATGAAATTTGAAAAACATCTGATCATTCTGGGAAACGAAACTTACACTGCGTTGTCATCCCAGATTAAGTTTTCTGCGTAAAAGTCACAGAAGGCGGCTGAAAAGTTAAATTGCACTTTCACCAGTTAAAATCAAGTAAGTCAACTCTAGGAGTCATAACAGTTTTGAGGACACTGATTTATCTTTGCAAAGAATAAGAAATATACAGGCGGATCTAAATGAATCCAGGATCTCTCAAATTTTGAATAGAAATCACAGCGACAGATTGTTTAATTTATCCTAACATGAGTTCCATTTGTAAGGTGCTATTAACTTTTCAGTGATGGCATTTGCTTTTCTCAACAAAACTGATGGAACACTTGAGGGCAAGTATTGACAAGGAGGAGAAACGAGCCCCAGGGTGGTCAGAGTTCAGTGTGAGGTGACATCTAGGAAGTGGCAGGGCTGGGACTCCAGCCCTCTGTCCTCTCTGCCAGGCCATGCTGCCTGCTCTGATTCACCAGCGTGACATCGCGTGTCTGTATATCCCGTGTTCTCAAGCGCTCATCCCTGGCGATTATCTATCTTTCCACATCTCTCTATATACCTGCCTGCATATCTATCTATCTATCTATCTATCTATCTATCTATCTATCTATCTATCTATCTATCTATCATCTGCCTACCTATCTACCTACCTACCTCCTTACCTATCTACCTCTGGAGGGCTTTCTCCATCCCTGACCCCTAGGGAGCCCTCCAAGCCTCCTCCTCGCCCCTTCCTCCAGCCCCGCGCATTCCACCTGTTCCCGTGCATCCCCGCTTGCCCCCGTCCCCACGCTGCCCCCCCCCCAAGTGTCTGCTTGGCGCCCGCAGTCACCGCACCCACCAGCAGAGGGTGAAGGGCAGCGCCCCCGCGGCGGGGCCGGCCTGTCGGGGGACGCGGGGTGGGGGTCGCCTCGCCGCGCACTCACCTTGCCGGCAGTGGGCGCGGCCACCAGGAGCACCAGCTGGAGCAGAAGCAGCAGCGCCGGCGGCCTCGGCGCCGTCCCAGCGCGCATAGTGGGCGTCCACTCGGAGCCCCGGCGTGTGCAGGGACCCGCAGGCTCTCGGGCCACCGCGTGCCCTGCGCGGCGCGGGTGGAGGGGCCCGGCTGTGAAGCCGGCCTGGCCAGCCCGCCCGGAGCGGGTTTTGTAGGGCTCAGCCTCCCCACCGAGGCTTCCAGGGAGGGAAGAAGCGGCTTAGGTCCCGCCCCCGTCCCCTCTCCCCGCCGACTCACCGGGAGATGTCCCTCCGACCCAGGAAGCGTGCCAGGAGGCGAGAGAGGGCTGCGCGCCTGCGGGGCAGGTGGGCGCGGGGCCAGGGTAAGGGGGTAAGGAGGTGACGCTCCCAAGGTTCAGGAGCCTAGGCGGGGCGAGGGGCTGCGAGTCGGAGGTGGGGAATTTGGGGGGTGAGCGATGTGGAGGCGGCGGAGCACGGTGGAGGGAGTGGCCAGCGGCCCTGCTCAGATTAAGCGGGAGGCGCGCTGGGCGTCTGCACTCGCGCGGCCCCGCTCGCCCCGGCTCCCGGCCGCTGCCGTCTCGCCTCTTTCCCCTTCTCAACGCGTCTCCAATCCGGCAGCCGCCGGACCCGGAGGTGAGAGCGTGGGGAAGAGGCAGCCGAGTCGCCCGCGGAATTGGGCGCGGCGCGCGGGCGGGCGCAGAGGTGGCTCCCGGGGCGGCGGGCGTCCCCACGAGGTAAGGCGCCCCCGACCCAGTCTGGGCGATGGCAGTCCCAGGGCCCGGGCCACCCGCCTGGGAGCGCGGGCGGTGGAGGGAGCGTGGCATTCCAGGGTGGGGCGCGCGGGCTGGCGGGCGGCGCGGGGGAGCTGGGCTGGGGGGTCACCAGAAGAGAGCTTGTCTGGCTCCCGGCTTGTCTGCCTGGGCTTGAACTGGGCGCTGTGTGTTTTAATTAATTTGGAGGCTCGAGTTACCAGCCTGGCAGTCTGGGCACTCCGAAATGCCAAGAACAAGAGGCAGCTGAGGGTAAAGAGAAAGCCCATCCATTCTATTTTCTGTCGCGTTGAACTGGCTTTTTCACGTTAAATCTTATCTGCGGAAATGCAGGGAAAGCCAAGAGCCAACTTTGTCGGAGTGTCTCCCTCGTGAGAGGGCCCTTCTCGGAGGTGGCCTTGGACGCAAACGTGCAATATCTGGCTTGTTAGGGCACCGTCCTCAGAGCAGGGCCTTTTCTTGTGCCACTGACCACATTGGATCTGATGAAGCATTTAGATCCTTCTTAGAATAATTCAGTTATCAGAATCAGTTTAACTTTGAATAAATTATCAAAGTATTAAAGTCATGATATAGTAACATAGGTGCATCATTATTATTGCACTAAATACCTAGATCTAACAGCAGATCTATTAAACAACTGCAATCTCAAAGTACTGATGACTGCAAAACTGAAATGTGACGTGAAAATACCAGTGGGTGCAAACTCTCAAGAACTGCTACTATTGTGGTTTGTTAGCTATTTTCATAACTGAAAGAAATGCTGAACTTCCAGGAAAGTTTAGTGAAAATAGAGATGTAACATTTGTTCCCATCTAAGTTCACAGACCACCTGAATTCCATCTCCAGGTTAAGAACCCCTGCTTTGGATCAGCTTGCTGATGTAGTCAGTCATCAAACACCCAGTGTGAAATTTGTGGTTTGGTCACTGATTGTGGAGAACCATTTGCTTGCAATTAGAATGTGTATTAGACCTATGTAGCTATGTAGGTAGGCGAAGCCCTGACAGTGAGTGAATGGAAACGCACACCCCCCGTTTTTGGTTGCAGAGTGAATATTATAAACTTCCCTCCGGTTTTTTTTTATATATATAAATTTATTTACTTATTTTTGGCTGCGTCGGGTTTTCGTTGCTGTGCACGGGCTTTCTGTAGTTGCAGCAAGCGGGGGCTGCTCTTCATTCCAGTGCGCGGGCTTCTCATTGTGGTGGCTTCTCTTGTTGCAGAGCACGGGCTCTAGAGCGCGGGCTCAGTAGTTGTGGCTCATGGGCTTAGTTGCTCCGCGGCATGTGGGATCTTCCAGGACCAGGGCTCAAACCTGTGTCCCCCTGCATTGGCAGGCGTATTCTTAACCACTGCACCACCAGGGAAGCCCCTTCCCTCTGTTTTTTATGCCAGTGATTGTCAACTCTGGCTGTGTATTAGAATCTCCTAAGGAGCCTCTAAAAATCCTGAAACATCCCAAGCCAGTTACACTGGACTCCCCAGCAGTAGGACTCAGGTATCTGTATTTAAAGCTCTCTGGAGATTCCCATATGCAACCAAATTTGAGAGCCACTGTTTTCCATACATAGTTCAGTTAGTTGCATTGAATCAGGGACTCTTCTTAGTAGAATAATAAAAAGGACATGTATTAAACTCTTTATTAAGACGTATGAGTGCCCAGACCACAGATGTTGCTGTGTGGTATATAGTAGCTTCTCGCCATTGATAGGGAGGGTTCTTATGGAACCTTCTCCTGCCATCCTTGTTAGATAGGACATCAGGTGCTCCGTCGATAAAATAACAGTGTCCAAGAATTCTGAGGCATATGACAATCTTGCGTGACCCTAAATCTGCGTTTTCCTGAAACCAAGTCATTTTGACAGAAGTTCAGACTTGGCTTTATTGATTTTAGAAAGGGGGGGCAGCAGTCAACTGCAAGTCACTTCTAACACTGCAAAAGAGCAGGAGAGAAACTTGTGATGTAACCACAGCAAGGAGGAAGCAGTGGTTAAGAGTATGGTCTCTGGAGTAGACTCTAGATTTTGAATCTTTTCCACACTTACTAATGTGGCTTGGGGTTTTCTCTTATATAAAGCGGGCATAATCAGGGTACCTACCTCAAAGAACTGTAGGAATCTAATTCAGTAATCCATTAGAAGTCCTTTGTCCAGGGTCTTCATAAAACAATCACATACTGGAATCTGTTTCTCCAGTTTTGTAAAGGAAGCTGATGAGAAATAGTGGCACAGGGTAGAGATGCTTTTCTCAGCTCAGCAGTAAAGTGGCAAGAGTCAAGCATACTCCACCAGCTCCCTTGAGGTCAACAGACTCCCAAGGCATCTAGAACCTTGCTGCTTGGCATCCCTGGGAGCAGCAGGTTTGGCATCCTGGAGAGCTGGTTAGAAATGCAGAAGGAATCTCAGGCACCACCCCAGACCCACTGAATTAGAGCCTGCATTCACCAAGGTCTCCAGGTGATTCAAACGCGTGTTAAACTTTGAGAAGTGGCTTGCCTATGAGCCAGATTTAACCAAACCCATTCCTCACCTCCCCACATATATACACTCTGCTTTAGTACAATGTTGGTATGCTCACTAGGTGTTAATTAACCAGAATTTTTCATTTTTAAAAAACAGTCTTAGAGTCAAGAGAGTTTCCCAGTTGGTTCTTGAAATGTGATAAAACTAAAGGAAAGTGAGGATGGTTCTCTTTTTGTAAGTACAAAGGACACACAAATCTCTGCTTTTGATTTGGTGCCAGTTAAGGGTTTTGAACAAAGTGAAATGGTAATGGCCTTTGACAAGCCCTGTCTTATTGTTTTTGCCCCCTTTTCATAATCACAATATCATGTCTGTTTTCTGCACAGTGCTTAAATGTGTAGTGTTTGCTTCCCTACTTTTGAAGGCTGACTCCAATAGGACAGTGGACTTTTTGGTGTTCTTTAATGTTATTGAATGAATGAATGAATGAAGTTGTTTACTATTCGCTGAATGAATGAAGCTGGATGACTTGACACATTCACTCAGGATTCATACCCAGGTCTGATTTCTTCCAAAGTTCATGATCTTTCTATAGCCTTCCCTGTGTAGGGATGTGCCTCAGCTTTTGATGTGATGTACTTTGCCAGGCTGCCTGTAGCTCCTCCTTTAATCTTTTTAAAAGGTTAAATTTAATCTTAATTAAATTTTAAATTAATCTTTTTTTTTAACTTCATCTCCCCGCTTAGTCATCTCTCTTCTTTCAAGAACCTTCTCTTTTTCAACACCTCTAAAACAATTAGACTCGGGTTCTTTTACAATCTCAGAGTCATTTTCAACTCTCGCCATTACATCTCCAGATTCTTTCTCTGCTTTTCTAAGATCATGGCCCCTGTCCCAGCCCCTGCACTTACCATCTGTGGATTATGGCAGCCTTCTAGCTAGTCCCCTGCAGATTCTTTCCTTTGAAATTCACCTTCTATGTTATTGTTAGAATAAAAGTTCACATTGTATCAGAAAGAAAAGGTTACTTTGGGGGCAGTTACAAACAACCCCCATATTTCAGAGGCTTAACATAACAAGATTTTCCTTCTCCATTTACACTAGGTATTCATCACAGGGTGTGGGGAGGTGAGAAAGGGGGAGGGGACTCTGCTTATCATAACTACTCAGGAACCTCCTGGAAATTCCCACTCAAGGTAGTTTTCTCTGATCTCCTCCAAAGGGGAAGAGAATGCGGCAAATCAAAAACTGCTCTAACAGCTGCCACCTGGGTGTGACACTCGATGCATCTACTTCACATCTCATTGACCAAAGTGGTCACTTCATTTTGAAAGTGATGGGGAAATAATCTACCACATGCCTGAAAGAGCGCTGGAAATATTTGATGAATGTTAGTAACGCTCATCACATACATCGTGTAACTCGCTTATTTTAAAACTTCCAGAAGCTCCTCTTTTTCTTTACAGCTTATTTCACACTTCTTAGGATAGAATAGAGTGGTCCAAAGTCAACTTTTGAAAAATCTCCTGTGTCACCCCATACTTCTCAAGTTCACTCTACAGCCTTCTTTACCTCACGCCTTTGTACTTGCCATTCCCTCCACCTTGAGGGACCTCCCTTTTGGTCTGTCTGGTGCAACCCTCGCATTTTGAGACCTAGATCAAAGGTCAAAGATCATGGTCTCTGTGAAGACCTTTGTCCAGACCTTTATTATATATCACAGAAACAGTGTCATGTATTTTACTTTTCTGCACTACAAGGCCTTTGAGGGCAGGTACAGAGATTAATTTTTTTTTAATATAGTAACTGCGGCATTTAAAAATAAATTTATTGAGGTTTAATTTATGTATCAAAATCTGTACCTAGTTAAAGTACACAATTCATGGAGTTTCATAGATGCATACACCCTGTGAAATCAATAGCATGATCCTGATACAGAGCTTTTCGATCACTCCCCGAAATTTCCTCCTGTCCCGTTTCAGTCCATCTCTCGCTCCCTGTCTATTCCCAGGCAACCACTGATCTGCTTCCTGTCACTGTAGGTTGGTTGGCATTTTCTAGAATTTCATGTAAAGGGAGTCATACAGTGTGTACCCTTTGGTGTCTGGGTTCTTTGGCTCAACAGAACAATACTGAGATTGATCCACGTTATGTGTATCAGCAGTTTGTTCTATTCTATAGCTGAGTAAAATTCCATTGTATGGACATCGCTTTTTTAAAGATCCATTTACCTCTTGGACATTTGAATTGTTTCCAGTTTGGGGCTACTAGAATACAGCTACTATGACTATTTTTGTACAAGGCTTTGTGTGGACATGTGTTTCCACTTCTCTTGAATAAATACCTAGGAGCGAAACGGCTGGACCATAGGGTAGATGTATATTTAATCATAAAAGAAAGAGTTTTCCAAAGTAGCTGTATCTTCATTCTCATCAGCAATGTATGAGAGTTCCAGTTCCTCCATGTATTTTTGGTGCCTTCTTTTGGTATTGCCAGCTTTTTAAATTTTAGCTATTCAAATGGTTACATAGTGGCAGTTAAATGTGCTTTTGATTTCTCTAATAACTAAAGATGTTGAACATCTTTTCATGTACTTATTAACCATTCAGAGAACTTTTGTGAAGTGTCTGCTCAGCTCTGTTCCCCATTTAAAAAATTGGTGGTTGTTCTTACTGTTGAGTCATAATAGCTACTTATATATTCTGGATACAAGATCTTTGCCAGATGTGTATATTTTGAATATCTCTCCCATTCTGTGGCTTTTCATTTCCTTATTGGTGTCTTTTGAAGAGCAAATGTTTTTATTTTGATGAAGCTCGATTTATCAACCTTTTCCTTTTGGTTTGTGCTTTTCCTGTTATCTGAGAAATCTTCACCTATGCTAATGTTGCAAAGATTTCTTCTATGTTTTCTTCTTTTATAGTATTTTTACATTTAGATCCATGATCCATTTTGAGTTCATTTGGGAGTATGGCGTTAGGTAAGGATCTATTTTCTAACATTTTTTTCTGTATGGATGTCGGGTTTTTCCAACACTATTTGTTGACTTTTTCTATTAAATTGCCTTGGCACCTTCATGGAAAATCATTTGATCATCTCTGTTTGGGCCTTTTTGTTCTATTGATTTACACATCTCTTTTTTTTTTTTTTACCAATACCATATTGTTCTTATTACTATAGCTTTATAGCAGACCTTGGACTCAGGTAATATAAGTCCTCCAACTTTATTGCTCTTTTTAAAAATAGCTAATGCTAGCCTAGTTCATTTGTATTTACATAAATATGTAATTTGCTTTGCTAATATTGTGTTAAGGAGTGTTGTATTTATGTTCATTAAAGATATTGGTCTGTAGTTTTCTTGTAATATCTTTGTTTGGTACCTGAGTAATACTAAGCTCATAAAATGAGTTGACCAACATTCTCTCTTCTATTTTCTGAAAGAGTGTGTGACGAATTGGTATTATTTCCATCTTAAATACTTGATAGAATTCACCAGTGAAGCCAACTGGTCCCGGAGTTTTCCTTGGGGAAGGTTTTTAACTACAAATTTAATTAATTATGAATTTAACTGTTATAGGGTTATTCAGATTTTCTGTTGCTTCTTGTGCCAGTTTTGATAATTAGCATCTTTCATGAAATGTGTTCATTTCTTATACATTGCCAAATTTATTTGTCTATATATCTGTAATGGTTTCCTCTTTGTCATTTATGACGTTGGTAATTTGTCAAGTTAATCTATTTTATTTACCTTTTCAAAAAAAACATAGAACCACTTTGGGTTTTATTGATTTCTCTCTATTGCTTGAGTATTTTCTCCTTTATTGATTTCCTCTTCTATCTTTATTATTTCCTACCTTTTACTTTAGGTTTAATTTGCTCTTCTTCTCTTAGTTTCCTAAGATTGGAACTTATAATTGATTTTAGACTTTTCTCTTTTCCTAATGTACACATTTATAGATCTAGTTTCTTTCTCTGCTCTGGGTAGGTTGTATCCCATAAGTTTTGATATGTTGTTTTCATTATCATTTAGTTCAAAATACTTGGGGTTACTTGGGGTGGATTAATTTCTAAATATTTTGAACTTTCCTATATGTTTTATTGTTGAGTTCTAATTTAATTCTCTGCAAGATTTTAGTCTTTTGAAATCTGTTGAGACTTGTTTTATGTTCTATTATATAATTAGTTTATCTTGGTGAACATACCATATCTACTTGAAAAGGATATATACTCTGCGGTTGTTGGGTGTAGTGTTATATATAAATAAATTAGGGCAAGGTAGTTGATAGTGTTGTTCAGACCTTCTGTGTCTTGACTTATATTTTCTACCTTGTTGTATCAATTACCAAGAGAAGAGTTAGTCTCCAACTATGTTTGAGAATTTATTTATTTCTCCCTTTAGTTTTTTAGTTTTTGCTTCAGGTATTTTGAAATTCTGCTCTTAAGCCCGTATGTTTGTAATATTTATAGATTTCTGATATATTAACTTTTTGATCATTATTAAGTGTCACTTTCCATCTTGAGGTCTATGTTATGTGCTATTAATATAGCTCGTCCACCTTCTGAGATGGCCCTCACTCTGTCTGTGGAATGTGTTTCTCTGTAAATAAATCCACTTGTTACCTTAAAAATATATATATAGCTCATCTGCTTTCCTTATGCTTACGGTTTGTGTGGTGTATCTTTTTTCAGCCTTTTGTTTTCAATCTATTTGTGTCTTTTAATTTAAATTGTGTATCTTGTAGGCAGCATATACTTGGATTTTTCTTTCTTCTATTTTAAATCCAATGCCTTGCCTTTAAATAGGAGTTTTTAGTGCATTTTCATGTAGTTGCTATAGCTGTTTTTAGGTCTGCCATCTCTCCATTTACTTTTTATCTATCTCATCTGTTTTTTGTTCCTTTTCTTCTTCCTAGCATTGTTTTGTGTTAATCAAATATTTTTTAGTGTTCCATTTAAATTTTTTTTGACTTCTAGTTATATCTCTCTGCATTATTGTTAGTGGTTACTTTAGTGATTATAATATGCATCTTTAACTTTACCCAATCTTCTTAAAAGTAATATTGAATTTTTGAATTCAGTTGAATTCAAATTGAATTCAATATTCAGTAAGTTGAAAATTTGATTTACTGAATATTGAGTTCAGGTAAATCAAATTCACTTTTGTATCCATAGTGCCTAGTGCCTAGCATGGCATTTGATACAAAATGGGAGACTGACGTATATTGACAGATATTTCTTGAATGAATAGTAATCATAGGTGTTTTTTATGTTGTATCAAAGGTATATGGAGATGATTCCAAAAAATTTTTGTTTGGTTAATGCCAGGCTAGTTAATAGAAAATCACTTTAAATTTTAACTGTTACTACATATTTAGTGGATTTGAATTTACAAATCCTGTAATTTTCTTATGTATTTAAGATTCTATGTATTATTTTGTTTCATTCCCATATGTGTAAAGTTGTAGTTGTAAAAATTTAACATAGACCTCTTCTTATCCTTAATTTCTGAAGTTTCAAAAAATTCTCATATTCAAATTTTAGTGGGGAAGTAATCTTACTTTAATAATGGAATTCTTTATGGTTCTGTGAAACTTCCAACCACTGGTTGTCTTGGCCATTCTGCCCACATGACATCCGTATCCAGTACACAGCACATTCTCTCGGCTTTGCTCAGTTATTTTCCGATGTGTAAATTTGACACTGAAACACTGACTGTGTTTTATGGTCTGTAGCAGACTATGGGATGGCATAGTTCTGAAGCCCAGGTTTGAGGGATGCCCTTGAATCTTTCATTAGGTTCCAGAGTGGCAGAAGCATTCCTAGAGGAGTCTAGCTCCAGGTTGTCCTATAGGGAAGAAGCCACTAGGAGACTCAGTCTCTAGAACCAACTCCTGCTGGAAACAAGGCAAACAGGGGTGGGCACAAGACAGGATGCAACCATGAGGAAAAGCAGGTGGTTAAGCTCTCCTTAGAAAGGGCCCAAGATTCACACGAATGCAGTGCTCCTTCCCCACCAAGACAAAGCTTTTCTCCTCTCTTGGAACCAATTGCACACCTGCCCCAGTATTTCTGTTTAACCTTAAAAGTTCATTTGAACACTTTTGTGAAATCTCTCTCTCTCTCTCTTTTTTTTTTTTTTGGCTTGCATAGCTGCCTGAAATGCTTTAACTTTCCTATAATCTAGTTAGAAATGGTGCCTTTAAGATCTCCAACTGTCCTATAGGAGTTTCTAGAGTTGAAATTCCAAACATAAAGACCTTCACAGGAGAACTCTAGTTTTCTGGGATTCACTGGAAACTGAATGTCTACGTATCATAGTGCACTGTTGCATTTATAAATGTCTTTCCCTGCTACTACTATATTGAAGGCTAAAGTTGTTCTTTCCGGAGATGAATTCCTCTGAAACTTACCCATGAATTTTCATGAATTTTGAAGCTGTGCAGTGTAGTGGTTAATAAGGGAAGCTTTAGAAATGTCTCATACTAACTGTCATTATTTGTAAAAGGACCTAGTCATATTACTTACCTTATGGGGTTATTGTGAGGATTGAAGACCTGTGTTAAACCTTTAGCACAGGGCTTAGCATATAAGTTGCCTGCTGAAAATGCTGCTTATTATAATTTCTTATGGCGAGGAAGATGATGATGGTGATGGAGAAGAGGAGGAGGAGGAAGAGGAGGAGGAGGGGAAGGGCGGGGAGGGAAGGGAGCCCAGCAGCAGTGCTGGGCACGGCAGAAGGAGCTAGCTCTCTGGTTGATTAAACCGGATCCTGACCTTTTCCTAAGTGTCCTCTCAGAGTCCAGTTAACTCTGATTCTGACTAGACTTGTCCTCCTGTATACCTTCTTCTACACTAACTGAAGAGTCATCCCTCTCGATAACTTCTCCTGACGTTATAAAAGGTACTTTAGGAGAGACTGTCACAGCTTATTTCTCCTTCTCATTTGCCCAGATCTTCCTTCCTTCCCAGACCAAGTGTTGCCCCCCTCCTGAGGTCTGCCAGGCTTGCCCCAGTTCCCAGTTTTCTAACCCTTCTCTAATTTATTGGGAGCTCGTTTTGCCTGCGTGGCAAATTAGGAAGGGAGGAAATAAACATTTATCGAGCTGCTACCACATGCCAGAGACTGTGCTAGGCACGGATGGTGACTCTTGTAATTCTCTCAAGCATTAATTTTACATACTGAGAAACCAAGAGCTCAGGGTGGGTACAGACTTGCTCAGGGTTATACTGGTAAGTGATCAAGATCTGAACACAAGTCTTTGTAACTCTACAGTCCTGCTTTCAATCCCTCACCACGAGACCACAAGGTACCAGGAGAAGAAGGCAGTGGGTCTCTAGGGAGGAGGGAAGAAGTCATCAAAAGCAAATGCCAGCCTTTCAGTACGTTGGTTGGGGGTGGGCACTTCCCAGTGGAATCAAGGGCTGTTACTGCCAGAGCTTACCCAGAGGCAGCTCTCAGAGGTCTGAAAGGTCTAGGGAATCCAGAGTCGCTCCACTCCTGCCCTGCAGGTAAAATCACAGACCAAGAATAACCTGGGGGAGTAGTGCTTTTGACAAGAGACGTCTAGCATTCTGAGTTAAGAATGTCATTCTTAACTTGGAGGTAAAGGGAACATCTGGTTTTGAAACTCAGTTGTGTATTTGTGGAACCTATATCACCTCCACGTGTTTCCCACGTGGTGACTTTATGAAGATGGTTGTCAAATGTTCTGTTGGTTTTGGGAGGAGACCTCATGGAGAAAAATGATAATAAAAGCCTATATTGGCAGAATGGTAGATTAGCTGAGACATGGTCCATTTGGCCCTGGACTAGCAAAGTCAACTCCAAGGTCAACTGAGGACTGTGCAGCGCTCTCAAACAATTCAGCTGAACCTCGAGGGAAGGCAAGGCGGGGGCAAGCTTGGCCGGAATCCAGCAACATTCTGGATTGGAACTCACGTTGGAACTTAGAGGTATTCTCAAGAATTTCCTTGAGTAGTTCTCAAGTTTTTCCCGGTTCCTCCTCAGGGAACATGATGCTCCAGCCACATTCCCGTAGTCCATGGACCACACAGATTCGTGACTTGCTTTAAAAACCTTGTGATGTTTGACGGGATTGACTGTTTTCGCTAAAAAGCTGAAATCAACCTGAAGGCTTTGAAAGTCTGCAGGTAGAGTCAACCCAAAGATACGGGGTTTTAGAAAGTAACCAACTTGGATGTTGGGAAAAGGTCAGGTGATCTCTTAACAGGGAAAGCGTAAGCCTCAAAGTAGATATCCAGCCACCAGGCATGCCATTCTTTTTCTGGGAGCCTTTTTCTAACCCCTGAGGCCCCTTGCTTATATCTTTACAAAAGCTGAGCCTTTAAGAATTCTATTTTGGAAAGATAAAGGTATATAAAAATAGGTGTTCAGACCATCCAAAAAATTTAGCCTTGGAAAGAGAGTCTTCAGATAGCTCAGTGTCAGAAAGTCAAAGGAAAGACCATGTACGCATTGAGTTAATAAGAAATGATTTCCCTGAAAGAACAGATATTGTTAAAAAGAGCTCAGAGACTTAATGTTACTTGGGAAAAGAAAAGACATTATATTTCTGCTACCTTTTGTGACTGGAAGATTCCACTCCTCAGTCTCCTGTTTATCTGGTCCTCCAATCTTGGCCATTGCCCCCCGCCCATCCCCCAATTGATGAGAACTCCAGCACGGTGTATTTCTTTTTTCTTTTTAATTTTTATTTATTTATTTATTTTTGGCTGTGTTGGGTCTTCGTTTCTGTGCGAGGGCTTTCTCTAGTTGCGGCGAGTGGGGGCCACTCTTCATCGTACTGCGCGGGCCTCACTGTCGCGGCCTCTCTTGTTGCAGAGCACAGGCTCCAGACGCGCAGGCTCAGTAGTTGTGGCTCACGGGCTTAGTTGCTCCGCGGCATGTGGGATCTTCCCAGACCAGGGCTCGAACCCGTGTCCCACGCATTGGCAGGCAGATTCTCAACCACTGCGCCACTAGGGAAGCCCAAGCATGGTATATTTCTATTCAAGATTGGGTTGCAGAGAAAACAAATTCCCTATGGTAAGAGAATGATTTGGAAGATCTCAGATCCTGTTCCCAGAACTAGCCTTTGGAAAACTTTGGGCACAGACTCCTAAGGAGTCCCAGGGGAATTGGAGTCCAGGAATTTTCATAAAGTAGTGAAGAAAAAAAAATAATCCCAGGGAGGTGGAGGAAGAGAACACAATGATATCTGCTGGATATGCATGCTAGAAATTACTGATATAAATACACTGCTGGGCAAGAGCCTATGGACTTGGTCAGTGAGGGAGACGGAGGTCAAAGGCCCAGGGCACGGGCGTTCAGCTTCCCTGTTGGGGGTGGGTGGCTTCAAATGAGCTCCCTGAGGTATGTCGCAGCCTTGGGAGCGGCTGTGACGAGGACAGTGGTTTTTATCAGATTCAGATGCTCAGGTCAATTCGCTCAAGAAAAGGGAATTGACTGCAAGACTGCGTCAGGAATTGGGGGGGCTCTCGGGAAGGAGCTGGTTTTTTCATCCTCTCATGAGACCATCTGTCTTCCTCTTTTTGCCTTTTCCTCTCTTGGAAACAGCTTTTTCTGATTACTTAGCTTATCTGTTTCCTCTAAACTCAGGCTTGCACTTGGCCTTGACTTGTCCCAGTTTTCTAACGCCTGGCTGTACTTCAGGATGTACTGGATGCATCCTTCCTCCCTCATCTCCCTTTCTTCTCTCAGTGTCCTAATTTCAGAGGACTGGTTCAGATGTTTTTGTACCATCCTCTGGCCCAGAGTTCTGTGTTACCAAGCCAAGCTCTGGGTTGGGTCAAGCTTTGATTATTCCCCAACTTTCCATGTGCCTGGGGAGATGGAATCAGGTGATGAAAACCTGGTCATCCCCCCAATTAGGAGCCAAAGGTGGGGACTTAGGGGGCTCTGATACAGCACTCCATAGCACTCAACACTCCCTTCTTGAGAATAACAGTTGGCAGAATAAAGCATACCCTTTGAAAGGTACAGAAGTTTCGAAAAAGTTTCCAAGGTAGGCATTCTCCCAAAGCTGTTGTTTGCAAATGTTTTAGTGGCATTGCATTTGGGTTGTTTAGGCTTTTTTTTTTTTTTTTTTTTCATAGACTCCAATTAGAAACATACTGTCTTGGCCACTCCTATGTGATGACAGCCTTTTATTTATGAGAAGATAGGTTAGAGGGTTGCTGTTCTGAGTAATGGGGTGTTTTTATTTGGTGTCATCAAAAGCACGGTTGAGACCAAAGGTTTTTTGCTCTTAACACAGGCAGTTGCAACAAAGGAAATCCTCGTAGACTGTTGTGGGTACCATGTGTGACAGCCTTTTGGGAACTGTAGAGTGCTGTACACACCGCTGTTCACGGTGTCCAGCTGACAGCCAGATGGGCCTTTACTTAGCTGTGACCTAGGAGCTGCACCCTAGGCTGGAGAACAGTCCTAAAGTCTCTGCGACTCCTCTGTAGCTTTGTTTTCAGGCTAGACAGATGCGTGGGGTGAGCAAGTAGTCATGTTAGGCTTGCTCTAGGTAAAACGGTGAACAAGGCAGTGGTTTTCCTTTTTGCAGCTCGTCTAGTGCAGAGAGCCCCAAACTGAGGTATGTGTACCCTTGGGAGACCAAAAGATTCTTAGAAGTTATGCAAGCAGCTTGGACAAGTAATTAAAGGAATTAATTTCTCAACTGTTACAGATATTCTTTCTTAGGATAGTTCTGTCTGAAAATGGGCCTTTGGTCTAGGTTCTCACCACCCCTTTCACAACTGTCCTTCTACTTTTCAAAAGAAAGGCATACATCCACCCCATTCCTCTGCCCCATCCATCCCAAGTGTTACCAGCCTGCTTTGTCCAGACTGTTTGTGGGGCCGGATGAAGGGTTTTGAGAACAGAAGGCATCTACCTTCTGGGCTACACATCCCTTGGGCCAGTTGGTTTCCCACTTTCTGTTTTCATCACGATTGAAGGAAGACTCTATCAACTGGTGGATCTTTCAAAATGATTCTTGATGATAAATTCTATATTGCTTTTCACATACAACTCAAGAGAAGTTCTCAGAATTGAGTGACATTTGTGTTACAAATTCCTTCCATTCACAACTTCTGAACTTTGTGAATAAGTTTTATTAGGCTTTACAGCTTTAAAAATTAAAATGGAAGTAACATTGTTGCTGAAACTGTCTCATTCCAGTAAGAAGTATTATTACTCTAGGGCTAAATAAACTAATTGAGAAACAAAAAAGCCCACTTCATTCATTACCAATGACATTTCCAATATAATTTCACTTTTAATGTTTAGTAATTGTTTATAAAGATTTAAATTTATGTATGTTTTTGATGAATCATATACTACTAATAATCATAACAATAAGTCAATCCAGGAGAAAAATCTTTTTTAAGATTCAGAGATTTGTGATAAGAAATTTTAAAAATATCGAATTTATATATATTTTTGTTGCAGAGAAGTGTGGGGTTATCAATATGATTTTCAAGTATAAAATTATATTGCACAAGGATATATGTGGGGGAGTGGAATGTCAATACAAAATCATGAAGAAAAATAATGTTAAAAACTGTGTGCATGTATTTTATACTGATGATGGTGAAAATCAGGTTGCCTGGCATTGTGATGTATTGGCTACAGCTAACATAGTGCTGCAACAGTTTTATTTTATAGCTAACCATTTACAATGTTCCAAATTATACTCCTTGCAATAAAAAGAATAAAGATTTTGTATGTTAACTTTAAAAAAGGAATAGAGGGTTCAAATAGGTTTTTCAAAATTCTAATGGAAGTTTGAGAGCAGAAAAGTCTGAAGGCTGGGTTGTCAGTTGGGAGAAGGGACATATGTTGGAGTCCAGAAATCCAGATTCTGCCATTTATTAGCTCCACAACTTTGTACAATTAATTAAACTGATCCAGCGTCCTTTTTTTTTTTTTTCGGTTGTGCTGCGGGGCTTGTAGGATTTTAGTTCCCTGACCAGGGATTGAACCCTGGCCCATGGCATTCTTAACCACTGGACAGCTGCCAGGGAATTCCAGTTTGCTTTTCTTACGCAATGAAAATAATACTTTTCTTAACTAAACTGTGGTGAAAAGAGGTGACTTGATTGTGGGCAACACTCTAGGCAGAGGGTCCTACGTATAATCAGTAAGTGTTGGTTTCTCATCACTTCTTCCAATGCCATTATGATTTTTCTCTCCATCTCCTTCATTCTCCCTTCTTCTACCCTCTTGTATATTCAAAATTAGCCTCATCTTACATCCCCTATTAAATATATTTGATTCACATTTGAAAGGTCCCAGAGTGGCTTCTATAAGTACATTCATCCAATAGATATACATCGGGTACTTATTATATTTCAGAGACTATTATGGCACTGGGGATAAACCTGTGAATAAAAAAAATCCCTATTGTCATAGAGCTTATATAGTAACTAAGTGCATGGTGATGGGAATGCATTGGCTACTCCCAGCATAGCAGTGTCCTCTCACTGTTAGTTAATGTCCTTTCACATTGGACAGTCCCACTGACTAATGGGAGGCCAGTTAGATTCCTGTGGTTTGGTTCAGCTGTCCATTCATTCATCCATTCATCCATCTATCCACCCAGCCATCTTTTCAATTAAAGTGTACTGAGACACTCCTAGGTGTTAGGGCCACCATCAGACATTCTTACTCTGAAAGGTGACCACAGCAACACACTATTTTAACAAAATCCCCTGATGCATGCTTTATCACAGTATGTCTGGAGACTAATTGCATGATGTATCTATTTTTTGGTTAAAATGCAAATACCTCTGGTTTTCTTTAATTTTTGACTGTGTTTCCTATTTGTTTAAAATATCAAATACATTTTGAATGATTCAAACCTATTTGTGTATTCCTCATGAAACAATAATTTGTTTTACTGAGACTTGCTTCTGGAATGCAAGTAAAAAAATATTTAAAATGATGTATTTAGGGATGGGAGAAGATCTAGGTACTCAAAGTGATTCTGTTTCTACTTGGTTTTGAAACTATCATGGAATGTTGTTCCACCACTTACTTGGAAAACTAGTCTCTCATAAATGCAACACTGAGTTAGTGTATCCAGATTTTATCCAGAAGTTTAAAAATAGTTTGTAACATTCTACACTCCCAGTTTCCTTCTCGCTACCCAATTCTTACAGATACAGGTCTTCAGAGAAGCCAAAGTTTTAAAGATGAGACATTTCAGTTCGTTCAGCCAAAGAGATCTTTTATCAAAGCATACAGTTCTTTGAGTCAAAATATTTTTTCTTTTTTAAAATTGAGATAAAGTTCACAAAATAAAACACACCACTTTTACTCTTTTAAAGTTTATAATTCAGTGGTTTTTAGTGTTCTTAGAATGTTGTGCAACCATCACCACTATCCAGTTCCAGAACATATCCATCACCCCAACTCTCCCCTTCTCCAACCCCTGATAATTACTAATCTATTTTCTGTCTCTATGGAATTGCCTATTCTGGACATTCCATATACATGGAATTATACAGTATGTGATTTCTTTCACTTGGGATAATGTTTTCAAGGTTCATCCATGTTGTAGCACGGATTGGTACTTCATTCCTTTTTATGGTCAAATAGTATTCCATTGTATGGATGTAGCACATGTTGCTTATCTATTCATCAGTTGAAGTGAGTCGTTCCCATTTTTTGGCTATTACAAATAATTCTGCTGTAAATATTCATGTACAAGTTTATGTGTGAACATATGTTGTCAGTTCTCTCGGGTATATACCTAGGAATGAAATTGCTGGGTCATATGGTAACTCTATGTTTAACTTTTTGACGACCTGCCAAAATGTTGTACCATTTTACATAAAAACATGTTGATATGTATTTGCTGTATGTAGGCAAAATGTGTATTTCTATGCTAGGGGATTCCTTTTTAGTTTCAAAAAATAAAAAAAGCACTTGAAAGAATTGTAGCTTGGATTTTTAAAAGAAAAGATTAAATAGAAGAAAATTCCCCTTAGCAAAATGAAGCAGTATTTTTTGTACAAGCATGACATGCATATATCTTTTCATTTCTCAAAAATATATTTATGATGTAAAGAATTTGAGAATATTTTTACTTCTAAGAATTAAAAATTAAGTATTCAGTTTAACCATTGCTAAGAAAAGATTGTTATGTCAAAACACTGTTGAAGTTCCCCTTTAGAAAATATTTCCATCACTGACTCCGAATGATGAAAGTAATTATTTTCAACATTATAATGCATACTCTGTTTTAAGAGATATATTTATATTTAACATATACAGACTTTAAACCCAGGACATAGAACCTCACTTGTAGATGAGAGTCTTCTGGAAGAGAAGAGCGGCAGAATTTTTTTTAAGTACCAAGATTTGACTATGAAGTAATTCGTGCACATGGCATTGGTAAGGCGCTCTTTCAGGTGGATCAAGCCCTTGGCCACAGATTCCTGGTGAGTGTACTCAAGTATGATCACTGGCTTTTTTTAAATAATTTCCCGTAAAGGTTGGTTCTGCAGGTGTAAATTATCTGAATACTTCACATGTCAAAAAGCCCAGTTATTCCAGAAATCTATGGATTATGCCTGCTGCCATTCTGCGATTCATTTTTATTATTAAACAGCAGTCCTCTCTCCTCTCTGCCAGTTGCACCCACATGTTCACCCAATGGGAGGATGCACAAGGCCACAGATTCTTGCTCTCCTATTCACTGGGTTTGAATAGCAAAAACCTTCTCATATATCCAGAGCAGCAGGGTCCCTATGACTAGGAGAGTTAGGACAATGCACTTCATGAGTGGGGTAGGCAGAATAATGACCCCCAGAGATGTCCACATCCTAATCCCCGGAGCCTCTGAATGTGCTCTGCTATGTAGCAAGGGGGAATTATGGTTGTAGATGAAGTTAAGGTTGCTAATCAGCTGACCTTGCCATGGGGAAATTATCCTGGATTATCTGGGTGGGCCCAGTATAATTAAAAGGGTCCCTAGAAGTGAAAGAGGGAGGCAGAAGAGTGGGAGTCGAGAAGGAGATGTGATGAAAAGAGCAGAGGTCAGAGGGTTGCAGCAAGGGAGAGACTCAACTGGTCACCACTGGCTTTGAAGGTGAAGGGACCATGGGCCAGGGAATGCAGGCAGCCTTTAGAACCTGGACAAAGCAAGGAAACTGAGTCTCCCTTGGAGCCTCCAGAAGGAACACAGCCCTGCCAGCACCTTGATCTTTTGCCAGTGAGACCTACTTCAGACTTCTGACCTCCAGAACCATAAGAGAATAAATTTGTATTGTTTTCAGCCACTGAGTTTGTGGTCATGTGTTACAGCAGCAATAGGAAACTAATATGAGATTATTAGAGGTGACTAAAAAAAATGTTGGGAATTAAGACAGGGAAATGTTAAATAGTGAAAAATATGAGAAGTTTTGGAGCTGATGAACATGTACTGATGGGCAGTGAAGGGAGAGAGGGTGATGGGAAGGAGAACGCAATTCTTTCAGAAATGCAGCCAAGTCTTATTTATTTGGAGCGATAGTGAAGGAAACTGCAAAGTACTCTTAATTTTGAATTGTTCTTTAAAGAAAAAAAAAAAGCAACCGCACTCCTAAGCGTATATCTGGAAAAGATGAAAATTCTAATTCGAAAAGGTAACATGCACCCGTATGTTCATAGCAGCACTGTTTACAATAGTCAAGGCATAGAAGCAACCTAAGTGTCTGCCGACAGATGAATAGATAAAGAAGATATGGTGTATATATATACAATGGAATATTACTCATCCATAAAAAAGAATAAAATAATGCCATTTGCAGCAACATGGATGCAACTAGAAATTATCATGCTAAGTGAAGTCAAACAGAGAAAAACAAATATCATGTGATATCGCTTATATGTGGAATCTAAAAAAATGATACAAATGAACTTATTTACAAAACAGGAACAGTCTCAGAAAAACTCACAGACATAGAAAACAAACTTATGGTTACCAAAAAGGAAAGAGAGGGGAAGGATGAATTAGGACTTTGGGATTAACAGATACACACTACTATATATAAAATAGACAATCAACAAGGACTTAACTGTGTAGCACAGAGAACTATATTCAGTAGCTTGTAATATATAATGGAAAAGAATCTGAAAAAGATGTGTGTATCTATATATCTGAATCACTTTTCTGTAGACTTAAAACTAACACAACATTGTAAATCAACTATACTTTAATTTAAAAAAAGACAAACAAAAAAAGAATTGCCTTATTATTTTAAAAACCTGCTGTATAAAAAAAAAAGGAATTGCCTTATTTTTAAATATATTAAACAGCAGGAGGAACAAATGGGGGATGGGGTGGGGGGAGAAGGGACCGTCACAGGGATTCAAATCTGTCCTAAGTGCCACCTCCGAGCCACTCTGCCTACAGCCTTTTGGGCACGTTATCCAACATTTCTGAGTCAGTTTGCTCTAGTGTAAAATGTGGAAAAACCTACCCTGCCTACAATTCTAATGAGACTATATATACGGAGGCCAAAATTGCTATAAGATGTAACCTGTCCTTATGTACAAATGTCCAAAGTGATAACGACCTGATTAAACAACAGTTGTTGTAAATACTTTAATTTGATTTAAAACAGTTTATTCCCTCTATTTAACACGTCTTTCCCCTTTTTATTTTCTGATTTACTCCATTACTACACTGAAATGCCACCCTGGCCTTTACTGGAATTGTCATGAATTCCAAGAGAAGGGTCGCGGAGAAGGGGGACTTTAGTGTGGAGGCCAGTGAGTGTGGGCCGGACCCACCCCCAGTCTCCCATCTCCTAGCCTGGGTCTCACGCAGAGGCACGGCTCTGTAGATTTCTGTAATGCTTATCAGCATCTCAACGCAAGAAGAAGGGGCCGAGGATGGAGAAATAAGGCTCCTTTGGACAGGAGGTTTCAGAGAGGAGAAGGCTCTACACGAAAAGAGGGACAAGGATGGCAGAGAAGTCACAGCCCGAGTCTGGGCCCCAGTTCTCCTCCCATCCAAGCTCTGTTTTAAGGATTCAATGCGATGACGGATGTGGAAGCTCTTGGACAGTCATAAGCCCGAGGCAAACATACGCAGTTTTGAGTGGTTGTCCTAGTCACTGCAGGCTGCTGTGACAAATACCATCGACTGGGTGGCTGATGAGCAATGCAAATTTATTTCTCACGGTTCTGGAGGCTGACAGTGTGAGACCCGGGCGTCAACATGGGCATGTTTTTGTGAGGACGCTCTTCTGGGTTGCAGACTGCTGGCTTCTCATCGTATCCTGACATGGTACAAGGACTGAGAGAGAGCTCTCCAGGTCCTTTTTAGAAGGGGAATAATCCCATTCACAAGGACTGCACCCTCATGACCTAATACTCCCAAAGGCCCCACCTCCTAATACTATCACATGGGGGTTAGGGTTTCAACATATGAGTTGGGGGAGGACACACACATTCAGTCTTTTTTTGGTTGCATCTTTCCTGTTAAAATTTATAATAATGATGTTACCCTAGTTGGATTTCTGCCTCACTTATAAGACCCTGAACTACCTAACTCTCCCCTGACTTGTTCGTATTGTTTCCCAAACCATCTCCCCAGTCCAGTTAGGTTTCTTCCATCCTCCCTCCTTCCGGCTGGTTCCACTTAATAGCATCCAGGATACACTAGTCTTTGCAGCAGTTCCTGGACAAAGCTGCCTCCTTCCAGCTCTCCTCTAGCTTTCATTCTGAGAGTCGTCTCCCTCCACTCATCCGTCCATCCAGGTCTCACCTTCCAAGTGTCCCCACCATACCCAGCACAATGAAGACCACACCAAAGGGTTTGAGTACTTGACTGATTAAAAGGAGGAAACGTAATGATGACATCCAGAGAGAGGATAACATTTATCTTGTCACTTGTGACAATCAACTGGCCACAGTAGCCTTATTGGAAACTTAAAAAAAAGGTTTCTGGAGTTAATTCTTGTGTTCTTTTTCTTTTTAGTTTGTTGTGCATTAAAACCAGCAGTTTAAATTAATCTGCGTTTTTGCTTTTTCGTAGGTCGCTCGTACTTATTCTCTTTTCTGTACAACATGCGTACGGGGTAAGTCCATTGATGAGCTCTGATTGCGTGTTGAAAATTCACTTTATTGAATGAATCATTTTTATTATACTTTTTCAACCATTTTTTAAAATACAAGTATAGTTAATTTACAATATTGCGTTAGTTTCAGGTGTACAGCAAAGTGATTCTGTTTATCTATATATATCTTGATTCTTTTCCATTATAGGTTATTACAAGATATTTAATATAGTTCCCTGTGCTATACAGTAGGTCCCTGTTGGTTATCTCTTTTATATATATAGTAGTGTGTATATGTTAATCCCAAACTCCTAATTTATCCCTCCCCTCCTTTCCCCTTTGGTAACCATAAGTTTGTTTTCTGTGTCTGTGAGTCTATTTCTGTTTTGTAAATAAGTTCATTTGTATCATTTTTTTTAGATTCCACATATAAGCGATATCATATATTTGTCCTTCTCTGGCTTATTTCACTTAGTATGATAATTTCTAGGTCCATCCATGTTGCTGCAAATGGCATTATTTCATTCTTTTTTATGGCTAATATACCCCATATATATATATATACATATATATATATATCACATCTTCTTTATCCATTCATCTGTCGATGGACATTTAAGTTGCTTCCATGTCTTGGCTATTGTAAATAGTGCTGCTATGAACATTGGGGTGCGTGTATTTTTTCAAATTAGAGTTTTCTCTGGATAAATGCCCAGAAGTGGGATTGCAGGATCATATGGTAATTCTATTTTCAGTTTTTTAAGGAAACTCCATACTGTTCCTCATAGTGTCTGGACCAATTTACATTCCCACCAGCAGTGTAGGAGGGTTCCCTTTTCTCCACACCTTCTCCAGCATTTATTATTTGTAGACTTTTTGATGATGGCCATTCTAACTGATGTGAGGTGATACCTCGTTGTAGTTTTGATTTGCATTTCTCTAATACTTAGGAATATTGAGCATCTTTTCATGTGCCTCTTGGCCATCTGTATGTCTTCTTTGGAGAAATGTCTGTTTAGGTCTTCTACCCATTTTTTATGTGGTTGTTTGGGTTTTTTTGATATTAAGCTGTATGAGCTGTTTGTGTATTTTGGAAATTAATCCCTTATCAGTAGCATCATTTGCAAATATTTTCTCCCAGTCCGTAAGTTGTCTTTTCGCTTTGTTTATGGTTTCTTTTGCTTTGCCAAAGATTTTAAGTTTAATTAGGTCTCATTTGTTTATTTTTGTTTTTATTTCCATTACCCTAGGAGACAGATCCAAAAAAATATTGCTGCGATTTATGTCAAAGGGTGTTCTGCCTATGTTTTCCCCTGGGAGTTTTATAGTATCCTATCTTACATTTAGGTCATTAATCCATTTTGAGTTTATCTTTGTATATGGTGTTAGAGAATGTTCTAATTTCATTCTTTTACATGTAGCTATCCAGTTTACCCAGCACCACTTATCAAAGAAACTGTCTCTTCTCCACTGTATATTTTTGCCTCTTTTGTTGTAGAGTAATTGACCATAAGTACATGGTTTTATTTCTGGGCTTTCTAACCTGTTCCATTGATGTTTATGTCTGTTTTTGTGCCAGTACCATACTGTTTTGATTACTGTAGCTTTGTAGTATAACCTTAATTCAGGGAGCATGTTTCTTCCAGCTCTGTTCTTCTCAAGATTGTTTTGGCTATTTGGGGTCTTTTGTGTTTCCATACAAATTAAAAATTTTTTTGTTCTAGTTCTGTGAAAAATGCAATTGGTAAATTGATAGCGATTGCATTGAATCTATAGATTTCCTTGGGTAGTATAGTTATTTTGACAACATTGATTCTTTCAATCCAAATACATAGTATCTCTTTCCATCTGTTTGTGTCATCTTTGATTTCTTTCATCAGTGTCTTATAGTTTTCAGAGTACAGGTCTTTTGCCTCCTTAGGTAGGTTTATTCATAGGTATTTTTTTTCTTTTTGATGTTATGGTAAATGAGGTTGTTTCCTTAAGTTTTCTTTCTGATATTTCGTTGTTAGTGTATAGGAATGCAAGAGATTTCTGTGTATTAACTTTGCATCCTGCAACTTTACCAGATTCATTGATGAGCTCTAGTAGTTTTCTGGCAGCATCTTTAGGATTTTCTATGTATAGTATCATGTCATCTCTGCAAACAGTGACAGTTTTACTTCTTTTCCAACTTGGATTCCTTTCATTTCTTTTTCTTCTCTGACTGCTAGGACTTTCAGAACTATGTTGAGTGTAAGTGGTGAGAGTGGACATCCTTGTCTTGTTCCTGATCTTAGAGGAAATATTTGCAGGTTTTCACCATTGAGTATGATGTTAGCTGTGGATTTGTCATATGTGACCTTTATTATGTTGAGGTATGTTCCCTCTATGCCCACTTTCTATAGAGTTTTTTTTTTATCATAAATGGATGTTGAATTTTATCAAAGGCTTTTTCTGCCTCTGTTGAGATGATCATATGGTTTTTATTCTTCAGTTTGTAAATGTGGTATATCACTTTGATTGATTTGCAGATATTGAAAAATCCTTGCATCCCTGGGATAAATCCCACTTGATCATGGTATATGATCCTTTTAATGTATTGTTGGAGTTGGTTTGCTGGTATTTTGTTGAGGATTTTTGCCTCTGTGTTCATCAGTGATATTGGCCTATAATTTTCTTTTTTTGTGATATCTCTGTCTGGTTTTGGTATCAGGGTGATGGTGACCTTAAAGAGTGAGTTCAGAAGTGTTCCTTCCTCTACAATTTTTTAGAATAGTTTCAGAAAGTTAAGTGTCAACTCGTCTCTAAATGTTTGGTAGAATTGGCCTGTGAAGCCATCTGGTCCTGGACTTTTGTTTGTTGGGAGTTTTTAAATCACACATGCAATTTCAGTACTTGTAATTGGTCTGTTCATATTTTCTATTTCTTCCTGGTTCAGTCTTGGGAGATTGTACCTTTCTAAGAATTTGTTCATTTCTTATAGATTGTCCATTTTATTGGCATATAGTTGCTTGTAGTAGTCTCTTATGATCCTTTGTATTTCTGCAGTGTCAGTTGTAACTTCTCCTTTTTCATTTCTGATTTATTGATTTGAGCCCTCTCCCTTTTTTCTTGATGAGTCTGGCTAAAGGTTTATCAATTTTGTTTACCTTTACAGAGAATGAGCTTTTAGTTTCACTGATCTTTTCTCTTGTGTTCTAGTCTCTATTTCATTTATTTCTGCTCTGATCTTTATGATTTATTTCCTTCCTTTATGATTAAAACCTTTGGGTTTTGTTCATTCTTGTTTCTTTGTTATACTTTTAAACAATTCACTCTCTGGGATTATCTTCTCATCTGTAAAAATGAAGTGTTGGATTAGATGAACTCTAAGGTTTCTTTTATATTCTACAGTTAAGACTGATTACCAAATTGCATAGGTATTAGAGATTTTTTTTGTTTTATAATATAACCCTTTCTTCAAAACTTTTTTCAGAGTGGGCAGGAAGCAGCTGGGCCATTACAAGATTAAATCAAGAACTATAAGATTAAATTTGAACGTTTTAATTCTGGAGAAGGATAAGCCTAGAACATTCCGTAATAAGCCCTCTTTCTTCTGCCTCCTCGCTAGAGAATCTAAGTTATTAAACCCAACTTCAGACATTTCTAGGAAATCCTACTAGAGGCAGCCTGTAGTCAGGTTCATCTTGAGAAAGCCAGACTGGTTTAAATCACGCTAGTGAACACGTCTGTCTATCCATCCGCTAGCTTGGATCCACCCGATCCAGCTTCGGTGTTTTCAAGTTATCATAGGTCTTTGCAAAGTGAATCAAGATAGAAAGTTGCCATGCATTCTCCTTTCCCTTTTAGTCAGGAGCAAAAGCACATGCATTAAAGAATAGGACGCCCTAGGTTCTTGGCTCTGCCATTGCTTCACCTCTTAACCTATTCAAGACTCAGTTTTCTCCTGTGGGAAGTGGGCATGATAAAATTTGCCCAACTTAGTTCACAGGCATTTCAGAGCATCACCTCAAATAATGAACAGAAACATACTGAAATATTTGTGTGTGAATTATTTTTTCTCTTATCTGACTTTTCTAAGTTTCTTTTGTATTACATTCTTTTTTTTCTGTTACAAAAGTCTACAGAGCACTAAATTTTACTTCCTTTGTTTCTTATGTCTCATATAAGTGCATATAACTCCTGAACCAAAGATTATTCTATCCTGGACCTTCCTACCAAATTCTGGTATGCAAAGATTCTAGAGATTTCACACAGAGAGTGGCTATACTGTAGATGGGTTTTAAAGGCAGAGAAATAAATTGTTGCAATCTCTATGGAAGGCAATTTGGCATTATCTATCAGGATTTTAAATGCACATGCCTATTGACATAGCAATTTCCCTTTTTGGAATTTATCATACATATTTATTCTGACTTATGCATAAAGGTATATGTATAAGAATATTAGTTTAAAGGTAGTGTTTGGTAGCAAAAAAGGGAGATAATGAAATGACCATCAATAAGGACTGATTAAACAAGTTATAGTACTTTGGTGGATAGTCATATATATTAATTCAGAATGATTAAGTGAGAAAAGCAAGGTACAAAGAAATATACCATTTGGGTAAAAATAAAACAAGGACAAAAATCACCAGAAGTGTGTGTGTGTGTGTGTGTGTGTGTGTGATCATTGTGTAAATATGCTCATAAATGCCCAGACACGGATTTGAAGAGAGCGATTACGTTTAGGGGAGGGAACTGGGGGCCAGAGTTGGAAGATAAAATGTCTTTTTCCATTACACTATTTTGTACTGTTTGAATTATCATGTGCATATGTTATTTGTTTTGCCAAAAAACCCCAATAAAAGTAAGAAATGCAAGACTGATTACTAATCTGGAAGTTAGTAAAATATTTTCTTTAACTTTCTATGCAACAAATATTTGTTTAAAAATATCTGAGATAAAATAGATAGTGACTTTTCTTCTCTTTGAAGAAGAATAACACTGGTTTTGAGAATGCCACTGTATTCCCAGTGAATGTGGTTTATATTTTGGATGTTGACTTGTCTGAGATATTGTCTTGATCTCTTCTTAATGGGATTATGCAGTCTGTTTCTGAGGTGCAGTTTCTTCCTCTATAAATGCCTCCCGCCTTTAAAGTGATGTTTTTTGGGATATGTCTGATGTAGAAGAACTTGGTAGGGACGAAAAGCACCTCGCTTTTTTCTTTTATTGGTCCGAGTCAAAGCTTTACATGTGTTCCTTTTTTAGAATTCTGCTAATCTACTTTAAACTGATTCTTGTCTGAAATTTAATTTTGCTACAAACATCTCAATGATGCTTGGCACAATTAAGTTAAAAAAAAAACAAACTTGCCTTTATTTTCAAGCCATCTAATCAACTGACCTTCTTTTTTCTCTGGTTGTTTTGATATTTCACTGAACACATAGTAATGAATCCCAACCTTAAATGAACCCAAGTGTTCAACCTAGTTATTTTAAGTGCTTTCATGCTGTCCTGACCTGACCCTGAGCATTTAAAAAATTGTTTTTACCTAATCAGGGTTTTGAACTTATTGTTTCTGCATTTATAGATAACAGGGTTCCTCAAAACTCGAGAGGCATATGTTTCTGAAACTTCAAATACTTTTCTTTAAACTTAAATTATCTAATTGCTTGGCTCTTGTCAAGGTTCGAATTTTTATATACTTTTAGTGACCCATAAGCGTTATGTTTATAAAGATGTCTTTTTTATGAATGCTTAATTTCAAGATTTTTTATTGTGTCCGCACATACTTTTCAAGAAAAAAGAGGTCTTAATTGTATGATTGAAAAGAAAAATGCACGCTGCTTGGACTCCTTTCCCTCCCATCACATATACATTTGTATGTATACATTTGTGTATTTCCTGTATACACATGTATATTCATGTATATTTATGTACATAAGTATGTTTGTATATTTATGTATATATATCTTCTATCAGAACTGTACATATTGGTTCAATTGTTTTATGTTTCCCCGTTATATGTTGGTCTAAAGGCTAAAGTCTACAGTGTTGTTAGTTTTCAAAGATCTATCGGTTATAGAAGTGTGTGGTCCTATCTACACCCTCGGCGCCTAGCACTGAGAGCTGCTTTACCACCTCCTCACTCTCAACGTGCAACCCTGTCTGTGAACAAATGCTCAGTGCATTTTCACTGCAGGTGCGTGATGCTGGCTGTTGTTAAGGATCTACTTATGGAAACAGTTCCTCTGGGACTATACTTCTGTATTGAAGTGACTGATGACTCGCCATATACATAGAATTTGTGAGAAAAAGGGGCTGATTCTTCCCACGGGGCGTGCGTGCGTGTGCGTGTGCGTGTGCCTGTGTTAAAGTTAAGACAAGATGCGACTGTGGGGTCACTCTCTAAAGAGACTTGAAGAAAAGCTAGCTAAAAGTGGGGAAAGTGCTCAGATTATTCAAGTCCAAGAGCTTTCTGGTTGAGCCACACATTAGAGGGAGCCATCTTGGAGTATCGGCAAATTGTAGGAAGAACAATTTTAATCTGAGTCCAAGGCTATGACTGCAGTTCTGACCCAGGAGGGCCTCCCTGTGGGACACATGCCCTAGCTGATCTTGGAGATAAAGTAAGAGGGTCGTATTGAAAAAAAGCCAAGCTTATAATTTAGATATCATTGTGGTGTCTAGTTGTGTACACAACTACATAGTTAACATTCTAAGATTGTTCACAACTTGGTAAATGAAGTCTTACCGAGAGAGAGATTGCAGAAGATTCTGATTAAAGCAGAGTAGCTTCAGAAGGAGGTTTTTTTTAAAAAAAAATCCTGACTCACATAAACTTTTATCCTGCTCACATAACCATCAACTATTTTATTATCAAGCCACAGTGTAAGTTTTTTGCCTTTTTATATATCAATATTAGTCTTTTCACAGTTTCAGAGGTAAAATTATACTGTGACATTCTCATGAGTTAGATAAACCAACAGTGCTTGTTATAAGGTATATGCCATGTACCCATCGAGGTGATGAATACTGGTAAACTAAAGCAGATTCTTCACTTTCTAGGGTGGAAAGAAGTTTACTGGTCCCTGCGGAGGAAGAGATTGCTCTCTTTGCCAGTGCTTTCCTGAAAAGGGGTCTCGGGTAAGTGATGTAAAAATCAACATGGACAGTAGGAGAGGGAAATGGGAAATTACTAATCAAAGGGCATAAAGCTTCAGTTACGCAAGATGAATAAGTTCTAGAAATCTTCCGTCCAGCGTTCTATCCGCTCTCATCAATAATGTTTTGTTCACTTAAAATTTTGTAGAATCACGTTGTACAGAAAGGATCCTGGTGCAAATGGTCCATGTGGGGTCGCCATTATTGATATTCATGTTGTATATCAACATTTTAAAGGCTCTGAGAAGTTCTGCAGTGAGTTAAAAAAAAAAAAACCTACTTAACTTTGTTTAACGTAGTGTTTCCAGACATTTGACCACATGACTCGTTTTTGGACAACACCTATTAAAATCCCGTGGAATAGTGTTCTGTAATCGAAGTGAGAGCTGCATTTATCATGTGCTTCTTATGTACCAGGCACTGTCCTATGTGCTCAAAATGCTTTAGCTCACTGATCCCTCACAACAACTCTCTTCCCATCTTATGGTACCATCTTTGCAGTGTCGAAGACTTCAGCACAGAGCAATTGGGCATATTGCTCAAGTCCACCCAGGACGGTGCTCTTGATGACTACACCCGATTCTCTGCCCTGAGACGCACAGTAACCCTTACAGTATATAGTGTCTCTTACACATTTACTTATGAACCTCTCTCGTATATTCTGACAGCAGCAGTTGGCAGGCACTAACTCAGCTGTGCTGGAGTATTAGATCAAACCATCCTTTTGATTAAAAATACTCCCACAATCTTACAAGAAAAGAGTATGGTTCAGAAGTCTTGGACAGTTTTTGAGTCAGATCAGTGATCGTTTTGAAACATGTCCAAATCGATCCCACAGGGCTGTGTGTGACACTCAAAAAACACAAATCAGTAAAGATGAGTCAACAAGGAGGTGAAATGTTACCTTTCTGAGAGAAAGGACCATTTTTTCTCCCACAGCATTGCTTTATCGTCACACCAGTTGTGTGAAACATGTGCAGGTCCTTCGTTGTGTTCTTGCTGTAAGCAGCTACCTTGTTGAGCTGAAGTTATGGCAGATCGCTTTCTGCTTAAATGGATTTGTTTCTTCTTCAATAAAATTTTGGTGATCAGAATTTATCTCAAGCTTTTTCCAGCCACTTTCATGATATAATTTAAAAACTGCATTTGCCAGGAAGCGAAGTTAGGACCCTAAAAAAGAGCAGAAGTGCTTTAGCTTTTTTCATGTCAATAAACACAATACTCAGGAAAAAAGCCTGGCGTTTGTGTGAGGTTGTCCATATAAATGTGCCAAGATTTTAAGACCCTTTGAGCTTGAGGCCCAAGAAAAATGTAGTGATCAGCTCCGTGGCAGGAATGGTATGGGGACACCACAAAACAAAGAGGGACAGTTGTTTTGATGAAGCCGGCTAGGTGTGGTCCTCTGATTTAATGATGTTGGGACATTTTTTTTTTTTGCTGTCACAGCTGGATGGAGAGGGGGGTTGCTACTGGTTCTAGTGAGTCACAGGCCACGGATGCTCTTCAATATCTACAATGCACAGGACAGCCCCACATGAAAGAACTGAAAGAACTACCCATCCTCAAATGCCAGTAGTGCCGAGGTTGAGAAACCCTGCTTTAATCCTACAGCAGCTCTGCGAGGCCAGTAGGATTATTACCAATATTTCCATTGGTCAATACAAGGAATCTGGATTTCCAAGAATTTTAAATAACTTGCTAGTATGTGGAAGAGGCAGGAACCACCTCCTGGTATTTGGTCTCAGCCCCCGAGTTTGCCCCATGATCAATGAGAAGAGGATTACACTCAGGTTCAAACACCAGTTTTAGCCTTAACTTTTGGGAGCCCTAGTGGCGGCTTGAATCTGCCCAAGCCTGGCAGTTTCCTCTGCCCAGTTTTCTCATATTTACCTGCTTGGTGCTTTGTCTTCTGTGTCCTTGGGCCGTAGAACCATCGCAAGCATTTGCACGTGTAGAGGATGCTCTGTCTCTCTCATCACACAGTCTTCAGCGCCGTGGGTCAGGAGGGGTCACGGGGGGTGGGCTGCGCCCCACCCTGCTGTCTGCGTCCCTGCTTCTGGGTGGTCAGGGAGAGCTGCGTGCGGAGCACTGCCAACCTCTGCCCTTCCTGGCACAGATGGGTCCTTTGTGACGGCACAAGTCGCTGGTGATGTTTCCCAGCTAGGAATTTGGGAGCGTGGCTTGTGCATACCCGGCAGGTGGTTTGGGAGGCGACCAGCCAACTCGCACACCATCTCTCGAGCCGCAGTGACAGCGCAAGGTGCACCATAAAGATAGGAACGTACCGAAGTACAAGGGTTGAGGCTCTGCCCGAGGCAGCACAGCCCATGAGTGGGACAGCCAGACCTTCCTAAGAAGGAAATGATTCCTCTCGTATGGTTGAATGGCTGAGTGAGTGGTTTGTTCAGCCCCAAATCAAAACTGCTATGACTACAGCGAGGGTTGGGTGCCAGGCTGGGTGAGGGTTTCAGCTGGAGATGGAAGCTGGGGTTTGAGGTGGAGTTGGGATGCATCAAAGGGCAGGAACCGGGGGGGGCTCCTTCATCTCACCGCTGTACCGCTGGAGGCTCACAGCCCAGCCGCAACACGTGTTCTCATCAGTAATCACTGTTACCTCCCGTTAGACCATCTCCTGCTGCATCAGCTGGGCCACTCACTCTCCCTTGAACATAATCTAAATATTCCCACTCCTCTACCTTTTTCTTTTTTTAAAAGAATAATTATAGTAGTTTTTATTGTAATATTCATATATGCTTATTATAGACCATTTAGATAATACTGGAAAACTGGAAGGCACAAAATAAATCATCCATGGATTCACTACCAGGAAGCAATCACTCAATATTTATTAATTTTTTGACATACCACCTCTACCCTTTTCTGGAAAGCCTTCCCACTTCCACTCGGCCTCCATCTTTCCTGCCCTCCCCAAAGGAGCTCAGAAGAGACGCTGCCCCCATAAGGCCTCCTGCTTGTCCCAGCCAGTGTGGATGGGTCCCCCCATGTGAACCTGCTTCCCTTCCGTGATGCTTCTCGTACCCTGACCTGGAGCTCTGCTTGGGTTCGAGTGTGGATACGTCTGACCCTCTTGATTAGATTGTCAGCCCATGCTCCTTAAAGGGGGCTGTGTGGACACGTGCAAAATGTTTATGCTGGCTCCCGGCCCATAGTGGATGCTCTAGAAATAGAAGTTGCCTATGTTTGTTTCTCCTCTTTGAGAGATGGGGGTCCTTTTTTGGTATTTCTTTGAGGTGATCACAGTAGATGGCACCTAATAGGTAGTTAATACACATAAATCAATAACTTAAAGTTCAGAGTTCAGCCTGGACAGGATTTGGGAGCCTGAGCTGGTGGCCACATGCAGCATGTACGTGGGGACCCCCGCCAAGTCCAAGGGAAACGGGAACGGAATTAGTGGGAAGTCTCTCCCCCGAGTCTTTTTTCCCCACACACAACATGTAAACCTGTTAGTAAGTGACCATCTCACAGAGTTCAGATTTTCCTGGAATTTCAGGTAGGGCCAGAAATAAGCACTTTGAGCCACAGAAAGGAGCATGACCGTTGCTGTACTCAGACCTTTCAAAGGTTCAGTAGCATCCTGCATTCTCAGTGTGGGACACTGGGGATTACCCCTTTGGTTTCTTTGGTTTTCAGAGCCCTCACCTGGGAAATAAGGGTTCGTACTGGAGGGCTGGTCCTGTCCCTCCCAGCCCTAACACCCTATGGTTCTGTGATGTGTGGCACAACTTTTCACATATGACAGCGATTTAATTGGCTTCCAAAATACTTTGTGACTCTGCCTAACGTTTACCCAAACCTCATTATGGTCTTTAAGGATATGAATGAGGTGGACTTGGGCAGGATTTTAAATTATTCTTTATCCGTTTCAAGGGAAGAATCTCTGTTTCTTTGATGGAGGTCTTCTTGTAGGGAAAATTACATGTCTTCATAGACTAGGATGGGGCCTTTTATAAGTTCTGCTTTAGTAACTAGTTTGATAATAAAGGCACGTTCTATACTTTTTTCCAGAATAAAATATATTTGTATTGTTTTCCATTCAAGGGAGTCTAGTAACTGTTAAGTCAATAGAACTTTACAGTTTGGTAGTTTTATACAGAAGAAGGTCAAATGGCTTAAAACTCAAGGCCTGTCTTAGTTTTTTTGGTTTGAAAACCAAAATCACACATTAACAATCCAGTCTTTCCTTTGGGACTTTTAAATCACTAAAATATATACAAGTATCTTTCCTGCAATTTCATTCACTTGTCCCTCACACTCCTAAGAGCTTGCATTCCATTATAAAAATGGAATTTCCTTGGGTAGTTTTAACTGTTGTTAACATTTTTCATATCATTAAATTATTTGCACACAAAGTTCTAGAATTCAACCTCTTTATCACTCACACAGCTGCATTCTAGTACACTCTATAACTGTAGCCTGATAAATGGTTCAGAGCAATTATTTTCATGTCCCAAAGTTTGCGTAAGTCAATTATGTTATATTTTGATAGAAGCAAGCTCCAGTGACAACGGAGAAGTTGGCAAACTTGGTCTGTCACCACCCCTTCGTGTTTTGGTTCTGATTTCTTCTTTTTCTTGCTGCTTCTTTCTCCTCCAAGGACCAACTCCCTAGCTCATTGTGTCTCTACTGGAGAATTCTCTGATAGATGCTGACACACTCAGCTGCCTTCAGGGGACAGCAGGTGACCTGAGTGAGGGGCCATGGGAAGGGACCTCAGCCTTGGGGGCTACGAGGAGCTGAGCAGTGGGCTTGTCATGTAAAGGCATCAGAATTCAGAATTAAAAAACAAAACAAAACATAGTGCCTAACATTTAAACAAATTTCCTGGTAGAATTCAACCCGCCACGTGCCAGCTTGTAACTGGTTTAGCTTGTTAAAGTGTTCTCCTTGTCATGAATATTAAGCTTAAATTTTGAAGAATGGAAAACTTGCAGAAGTTAAAAGAATGAATCTTTTATGTCAGTGCATGAGGAAGTATTTCTGAACAGGGTATGGGAGACCCAGGGGGTAGAGGGGGAATACATGCCTATCATTTTATATTATTTGGCCTATTAGCTGTCACTATTAGCTGATATCTATACAGAGGAATAACTCCAACTAATTAACATGGCTTTCAGCATGCTTGACAATCTCTCTCTTTAGATCCAGCATTTGTGCTTGAAAAAGGAGAGAAAACAAGCTCATATTTGCCTGCTACTTTTATTAAATAATTTGCCAGTATTATTTACCAAACAGGCCAAGTGTACAAAACCTCATTGAGGAATCCTAGTTGCAGAGGGGGTTGAAGGTAGATTTTGGCATCTCTGCCCCAGTCAGTCACCTCATTAAACGGGGAGTGATTTGCAGCCTGAACCCTTGGTCTCCTGTGTGGAGTTCAATCCCATAGCAACGATGATTGCTGAGCTCTGCGACCCAGTGTGAACTGTGGCAAGGCGGGCGCAGAGCTCAGCAAATGTGGGACTAGGCTGAACTTCAGAGGATCAAGGTCATTACCAAAGTGGAGTCAGCCTTTGTTGTTGGTGAGAAATAAGGTGCATCTCAGAGCAGGGCGTATTCCACATAGGAACACGGGGAGTGGTGTTTGTGATTCTGAGAATACCTCTCTAGTGCAAAGAATTACAAAGTTTTTAGGAAAGAAAAGTGTATGTCTCCTTTCAGATACCATTTTCAATAAGTTGCTGAGAAATCCACAGGGAAACAGCTATGTCTCCAAGGTGCTCTTTTTTCACTCCTCTGTCATACATACATGAACTTGCAATTCACTCAGCAAAAAAACATTCATTCATTCCATTCATTCAGCAAACAACCATTGAGCATTCACCATGTGCCAGGCATCTGACGAGGCTGTGAGGCCTCAGGGATAAAGAGGACAGTCCCTGTGGCCTGGAGCTCGGTTTCCAGCAGGAGAGACAGATTCACCTCCCAGCCATTATTTCTGGGTGCCTGATGAGTGCCAGGCGTGGGGTGGTCTAGGTGCTTGGGATGCGTCAGGGAAAAGAACAGACGAAGATCCTTGTGCCCTCCCCAGGTGGATTATTTGGTGCCCTACCTTGATTTTGCCCTGGAGCCCGTGTGTGTGGTAGACGGTGCCGGGGAAGCTTGGACCTGGTGGAACCGGCGGTCCCCTAGCAATGGCCTGGTGGAAGCATGGTGTGTTCATTCCTAGGGCTGCTGTAACAATGACCACGTATCTGGTGGCTTTAGACAACAGAAATTTATTTTCTCACAAGTTCTAGAGGCCAGAAGTCCACCAGCAAGGTGTCACCATTGCCATACGCTCTCCATAGGCAATAGGGGAGACCCCCATTCCCTGCCTCTTCCAGCCTCTGGCGGCTGCTGGCGTTCCTTGGCTTGTGGCTGCATCACTCTAATCTCTGCTTCCATCTTCACATCAGCTTCTCCTCTGTGTGTCTGCTTGAAATCTTCCTCCATGTCCCTTTTATAAGGATACGTATAATGGCATTTATACGTGGATAACGCAGGACAAAATCCTCATCTCAAAATCCTTAACTTTATCACATCGTTTGCCACCTAAGGTGATATCCACGGGGTCTGGGGTTAGGGTGTGGACATATCTTTTTGTGGCCACCCTTCAAACCACTGCAAGTGTTTGGGCAGAGAGAACAGCCCCTACTGAGGCCCTGAATTGAGAAGGAGATGGGGTGGTATGTTTGGTGGACCAAAAGGTGACCGGAAAGGTTTGATGATGCAGGTGAGGGAGCAAGTGGTAAGGGATGCAGTTGAAAAAGCAGATAACAATTTATCCTGAAGAATAAGCAGAGGATTCGAAAGATTTTAGGAAGAGTAGAAACAGGTTGAATTTACGTTATAAGAAGATGGTTCTGGCTGCTCTTTGGAGAACACAGTGATGGTGGTGCGAGGTGGGAGCAATATTAGGAAAAACGTCAGGAGGCCACTGTAGCTGCCCTGGTGGGAGGTCACGGTGCCTTAGCAAGGGCGTGAGCGTGGGCGTGGGGGGAGAGGATGGGTGTCGGGAATGTTTGGGAGGCAGACTGGTCGGGAGGAGAAGGAGACTCCATGCGGGGTGGTGGGGGGTAGGTGGTTAGAGGCGCCCAGGACGCCCAGGGCGGTGAGAGCAGCTGTGTGGGTGGCGGAGTGTGGCCAAGGAGCACATTTTGGGGGATGATCATGAGTCCAGCTTTGCATGTGGATGTGTGGCCGGGGCTCCTGAAGGGCGTCCGGGTGAGCGAGGGAAATAGAGGGGGTGATGAGTTGGATGTCATTGACCCCATAGAGATGGACAAGTTTGCCCAAGAGAAAGCGAGAAGAGGGCAGGGCAGCCCAGTGGAGTTGCAGGGGCAATCCCACCCAGCCCGCCTGCCCCAAGAGGAAGGGGAGCCAGCAGGGGAGACACAGGCAGGAGAAAAACATGGGCAGGGCCAGGGGCAGGGACACCAGGAGAGCAGAGCAAGGAAGAGGGAGGGAGAGACGCCTGGGTTCAAGCTTCTCAGGCGCCGACCAGGAGCTCTCAGCGCTGCCTGTTCTGTTCCCACAGCAGGTGTGCGATGCTGGGCTGATGTTATGCCGTTTCTAAAAATGGGAAAACCACTCTTCCATGACCTGGCTCGAGGGGTGACCTTATTTTTTTTTTATTGAAATATGGTTGATTTACAATGTTTCAGGTGTACAGCGAAGTGATTCAGTTTTATACACACACACACACACACACACACATATTCTTTTTAAGATTATCTTCCATTTTAGGCTATTACAAGATATTGAATATAGTTCCCTGTGCTATACAGTAGGTGGGGGACCTTATTTATTGTTCTGTGGCAAAGCCGTGTCTTCTAGTTCTCAGTGCAGTGTTTTTTTCCCACTGCACCAAGCTGCCTCTTAAGAAAACAGCTGATCTTTTTCTTATATTTTGTATCTGTACCATAGGACATGATGGATGTTTACTACACTTATTGTGATAGTCATTTCATGATGTGAGTTAAATCATTATGCTGTACATCTTTTTTATCTTTTTTGTTTGTTTGCCGCACCAGGTGGCTTGCAGGATCTTAGTTACCCGACCAGGGATTGAACCTGGAACTCAGGAATTCCCACTGTTTTATTGAGTTATAATTGATACACCACTGTATAAGTTTGAGATGTACAGCATAGGGAATTCCCTGGTGATCCAGTGGTTAGGGCTCCACACTTTCACTTCTGAGGGCCGGTTCAATCCCTGGTCAGGGAATTAAAATCCCACAAGCCGTGTGGCACGGCCAAAAAAAAAAAAAAAAAAAAGAACCTGGAAGAAAAAAAAGATACATAGCTTATTAATCAAATAAAAAGACATTAATAAGTGAGTTTTACCTGACTGGTTTGGAAGACCACATTATTGTCCTGCTTATGTTTATGAAAAAAAATAGTATTCATTTTACATCCATTAAAAAAAAAAAAAGAACACAGCTGAAGATCCTGAGTCAGCGTTACTACAGGCTAAACTGAAAAATTTATGCCCTCATTGAGTGAGGTGAACTTAAGGTACAAGAAAATACTCTACCATTGCAGTCCGGTCTCCTTGGACTGTCCACTCTTTGAGTAACACCTTTTTGTTATTTATTTTATGATCCTTCTAGATCTCCAACAGTCCTTTACATCTGTGATAGAGGAGGACCCTGGAGGCACCAGCTCTTTAGCTGCGCATTGATTCCCGTTTGAGGGTTTAAGTGATGTTATAGTGCCACCTAGGGGCTGAATGGTTGAATTACAGTCAAGTGTTACAAAGGCAGAGGGGGGCTGCCTAAGGCTTCTTTGTCGATTTTAATAATAAAAGGCCACGAGTATATGTTTAGAATTTATACTGTGTAAGGCAGTAGCCAAGGTGCTGAGGTGGTAATAAAAATTTACACGGATTCCTGGCCTCAAACATCTTACTGGACGACATCACCCCAAGCAGATATTAAAGTAACATGCACAAAACAATAATGAAAAATAGGTGCTGAGCCTATTTAGGTATTATGTTAATTGTTTGAGGGTGGACATGAGAGTTTGTACCAGAGTGAGATTGATAAGGACTAGGGTGAAAAGGGAAGCATGTACGACTCTGCTTCCCCAGGTGGTAGCCAAGTGGCCTTGGGTCACTTGCTTCATCTCTCTGAGCCTCAGCTTCCTCATTTCAGAAGGAAAAAGTAGATACAGGATGGCTTTTTGCTTTAAGGATGTAAGGATTCCATGAGAAGAATGCACAGTGCTGTGTCAGTGCCCAGAATGGAGTAAGTGCTCAGTGAAGGGTACGCTAACCTCGTCATCATTGCTGTCATCATAGTTTTGGTTGGAGGAAGGTTGGATTTGAGCTACAGATGGACGAATGCTGCTATTGCCTCAGGCAAACAGAAGGCGCAAGTGTAATTGGAGCAGAGGGTGTAGGTGTGGACACACAGGGACTAGGGTTGGCTGGGGTGGAGGAAGGTAGACTGTGCCCATTGCAGGTGTTGATGGAAGCAGTAACACAGCAAAGGGAAGACTGAAGGTCAGTTGACAGTTACATGTGGAAATGGGGAGGAGACTGGAGTTAGAGAAGCTGGGGAGGCTGGTGCTTGTGTCCCCCACCTGAGATGGCCAGACCACGACCCAGGGTCTCTACGGTGGGATGAAAGAAAGACAGACACCTGAGATTTAATTCAAAGAAAGATGCGATAGGCTTGGTCTTGGGACGGAATGGATAAGGAGGGAAAGGGGGATCACCAAAGCTGACAGCTGCGTGGGGAGTTTAAATGATGGAAGGAACCAAGTTGCCATCTGCTGAGTCAGGGAAGAAAAAGGCAGGGAAACTAGTCTGGGATGATGAGCTCACCTCTGATATGATGAGAGTAAATTTACAGGGAAGAAGATTCAAGGAAGTTTCTAGAAAACAGTCAGAGATAGAGGATGGGACTAGAAAATTAGATTTGAGAACCACAAAAATGGAGGTCTTTAACTCATTTGATGAATACTATTGTTTCCCCCCCAAAAAAAACTTCATAAGAGAAAATAAAATACATCAAGATAAAATTTTTAAAATGTTTACAAATAAGATAAGGCTGGAAGCAGTTGAAATGTCGTGGTAGGCAGAGCGTGAGTGTGGTTTAGTGCAGGGACCCTCCATGGTGCCAGGATGACGCCGTGGAAGGAGGTGAGGTTTGGAAAGAAACTGACTGATCCAGATATGAACTCAAGCTCACTAGGCACCTCAGTTTGAGTAAGTTATACCCCCCTAGGCTTTCCTCATTTCTACAGGGATAAAAATCTCAGTGTTGCTGGTTGGATTAAGTGAAGAAAGGTATGGACACTGGGAGGTGCATAACCAAGCTTAATAAAGAAATACCTTCCCTTTCCTGCGACACTTTTGATGATCAATGTCATGATCTTATTGACCAAGGGTAATTTGGAAATTTATCTGTAACTAGTATAATAAAAGCATCTTTCTTACTCATTTGTTTGTTCGTTCATTCATTCATTCATTTATACTTCCTTGCACTGATTCTCTGGTTAAAAAAGAGCAAGAAGTCGTTGCACAAAAAGTGTGTTTGTACGTGCATGTGTCATTGTGTATCTGTAGCTATTTCTCCCCATCCTCATACTGCTAAAATGACAAAGGATTTCTTAGATTTTTGTCATTCCCCATACGGTTTGGGCCCTGGAGGCAAGCAGATCAGTGGCAGCCCAAAAGGCTGTTGTGGAGATTTGGGTTTTAAAAACGTACATATCCTCTTATCTGTTGGTCTCGTCTACCAAGTGTTGTGAAATAAAAATAGTTTGATCTTAGCCCAGCTCAAGAAACGTGCCTGACACAGACGATTAACAAGGGAGAATCCTAAAGGAATGTTCTGGCTTCAGAGAGCCAGGCAGGTGTAGGATTCCATGTCCACTCCGATTGCCTTCATCCTTTATTTGTACAGCTGGCTCGAGAGCCCAGTGCGCCTGTAGCCACAGTGGGGAGGCGCGTATAACAGGTCTGATGACACGGTGTCAGCCCGGCCTTTGGGTAGAGGACGATGGCCTGGTGGCTTCCCACGGCATGCCAGAGCTTCCTCAGCTGTCCAGCCGATTGGCATTTCTGGATTTAGTGAATCCGTTTTCTGACTTCACTGTCTCTTATGGAAAGTCGGAAACCACAGAGGCAATTCCATGCAAAAAAAAAAAAAAAAAAGAAATTCAGAGATCCCACATCTGGAAGCCAGCCATTCCCCTGGGCATTTTTACTTTTTGCTACAGTGACTTCAGTGCAGTGGTCCATTGCCTATCCTGGGTGGAGGGTGCATGGGCAGGAGTGGACTATTTCTTTAAAAATTTTTATTTTAAAGATGCAAAATTCCTGTGATTATTTAATGATTCTGTAGTTATAGAAATGTCTTTTCTGGGCTTGTTATTTATGCCCATTCATCCTGAAGTTAATTCTGGTGTAGTCTGATAAATTAGTAAGCTCAACTATTTACTTTTAAACATTGTCTTTTTTTCTTTTACTGACTCCTTCTTTTACATGAAGTAACTTAATGAAAGTGGAATTGTTCTCTCCATCACTGTGGATAAATTATTTACTCAAATTGGGTGAACTAACAATGACTATTTCAAAGATTGGTGTTTGGGAAGTTTTTGTGAACAGCTTTCTGACAGATTTAATACTGTTATACAAGGTTTAGAGTATTTTTTACATTTATCCTATAATAAAATACCTGTTAAGAGGAAAAAACAGCACTGCACAGAAAACAAACCACAAAGTCTGCCCCGTAAAAAAGTAGGCATTTAGTGCTTTCTGTTAGTTTTTTCACTTTTCCAGGTGGGGGTTGTGTTTGCCATTTAGCATGGTTGAAAAGAAGATGGAGAACACCTGTGTCATATCTCAACAACAACAGACACCGGACATTACAGTGTTCAAGGCCACTGCTCTGCTCGCCCCAGCACGGAATCATCTCAGATCTGCATAGCTATTCTCAGCCAGACTTCCAGGGATGTCAGTTCAGAGACAGGAGAAAGCAGATCCTTTTCCTCCTTTACAGTCTTCCTTTGGGTTGGGTGGGTGGGTCTGACCTCATTATTTTATTAAGTATTTATTGTTCTCTGCCTGTCTTAACATCGTGGCCTTGGGCACCTAGACTCTGTCTTCCAGGAGCTCACGGTCCGGTGGATGTAGGCCTGGGAACTTACAGACAAAAAGGTGATCACAGGAGCCAGTGAGAAGTGTTATTATAGAGGCGGCTTGGAGAGGCATCTAATTCTGAAGGGTTTGGGGCCAGGGCAGGAGATCAGCGGAGTCTTTCCTGAGGGGGTGGGATTGAGAGATGACATGGAGGGCATGGGAGGGACACTTCAGGGACAGGACACCGAAGTCTGTGAAAGAACAGAGCTTGTTGAGAAACGACAAGGATGTCAGTGTGACTGATCAGGGCCGGGGGAGGAGGGCGAAGAGAGGGAGGAAGAATTTAATAATGCAAATTACCATCCCTCGTTGTACTTCTGTTTGTGAGTGTTTTAGATGGCACTTTCTCAAACCAGGACACATTTCTATGTTGAATGGAGTTTTATCATTCTTGCCACTGTGCTGAATATTACCACTCCTTTTTGTTTTCTCCCCAAAGTTCCATTAGCTCCCTGGATCCGGCATCGCGTGTCTAAAATGAAATACATTAAAGAGAATTATAGCCAGTGAATTGGCTGTCCTCTCTGTTACCCTTTATGTTCAAACATGCATTTTGTTGTCTTTAAATAATACGTTATTGTGAAGTACAGCATTCACAAAAGATAATTTAGGAGTTTTGTGTAAATTACATGTAAGAGACAAAGATAATTTCCAAACTTAATGAAAAAGCAGTTATTTCCTGAGCTTTTAATTTAGGAAAAATGGGAGCTTTTAACTTATGGTAATTAATCTAAACCAAGTAAAATTAATTAAAACAGGTAGAAAAGGTCAGCTGAGTTCATTATTTATTCTTACTTCTAGATTGTAGTTTAAAAATTGTATAATACCTAGAGAAAAGTAATATGCCCTCAAAGTGCCCCCAAATGGTTTGTGCCCATAGAATTAGATTTTATATATTATTGTTGTCTTTTCTGTAGCACATATTTATACATTTAAGCTTCCTTGAAAATGCTGAGCTTTTAGTATTTTTATGGATACTCAAGAAATAGTAGCTATTATAATGATGAAAAAGCATGAAGAGAAGAGAAAGTACAAAGTATGATTTTGATTTATAAAATTTAGGCAGATGTTAAAGTTTGTCAGTAATGTTAGTAAGGTCAATGACTTAATGATGAAAGAAATCGTAATTAATCTTTATTATAAAAGTCACATTTGCTGATGGTAAGACGCTCACAAAACAGACTTTATCATTGCCCTGGTTTGCATTTCTCACTCTTGAGATGTGGTAATGTGCCATTTCTTGTATATCCTTCTAGAAATGTTCGTTTATAAACATATATTTTAAGAAAATGTATGTCCCTTTGTTTCTCTACCGGTGGGATCATATGATGCATGGCTTTTTTTTCCCACTTAACAATGAACTATTTATAATAACAATCATGTATGATAACAATAGCTAGCATTACTGTGCAGGCACTATGCTAAACACTTTACATGCATTGTTCTTTTTATGTCCACAAGCCACTGACAGATAAAGAAGCTGAGGAACAGAGGGGTTAAGAAACATGCCCAAGGTCACACAGCTAGTAAGTGTGGGCCTGGGCTTCACACACAGGCGCTGACTGCAGAGCCTGGAACTCAGTCACTCTGTTTCTTCTTCATGAGCATCACAAGGCTGTTCTATATCCATCCAGAGAGACCTACTTCGTCCTTTAGTGTCTGGGCCCTGTGCATTTCCCTGAGGCCTATTACTTCAGTGCTCCTGTTTTGGGGGGGAAGTTAAGGGGGGGGTCTCCAGCTGCCAGTCTCTTCATCTCTTTGTCTGTGGGCTTTCTCAAAGCCCCAGGAGCAGACACTTCCCACCCACCATCAGTGGCCCTCCCCCAGTGAGGTAAACACCCTAACTCCCTCACCCCGGGCCGGATAGCTCTGAGGTGTGCATTCTACCTTGACACCCAGAGTTTCTGCTCTGGGTTAAGCTCCAGTGACCCACGGTGGTAACTGGCTTGATACCACAGCCTTATGGGCTGCCTTTCCTTCTCTGTGTCACATCCCTGCTCCTTCACCCCGTCTCCTTCTCACCATGTCTCCTTTATTCTCAAATAAACCGTTTGCATTGATGCCTTGTCCTATATTTGCTTCTGGGGCACCCAGACTAAGACAGCCTCTGCGGTATTTCATTGTATGAAGATACCATAATTTATTCAATCAGTCTCATTTGGGATTTTTACGGGATTTCCAGTTTTTCTTGATATTACCAAAGATGATGTGGTGAATATTCTTGCATTATTGTCCTTAGACCAGGACAAGCAGGGTTCCTGACCCCAGGCCCTGCCTCAGGCAGGGCCCCGCCCGCCTCCCTCCTGTGTCTGGGCCTGACCGAGGCCAGCAGCACTGTCCAAGGGGGCACCCCAACCGGGGACCAGGACCGATGGGTCCCAGCATCTGTTTCTTCCCTTCAAGGTTGTTAAAACTCAAGACAGTTTAGGTGATACAAACAAATTTTATTTAACACCTCATGAAGTGGGCAGCCTCTGTTCCCGAGGATCCGGAGAACTGCAACTAAACTATAGTTTTATCCATATTATGGCATATCATAGAGTGTTTTTAAAGGAGTAAATTCAATCTACATAAATTGATACGGAATGATCTCCAAGCCATATGGTTGAGTAAAAAAAATGGCTCTGCATGATACATATAGTATCAGTTAGACCTGATTTTTCTAAGGTTCAAATAGGTACTACTCGTGATTATTAAAGAAGCCTTTATAGGATAAAGAGTAAGGAACAAGGAAGAGAAAAATAGAAATGAATAAGGAACAAGGAAGTACGCGTAGAGCCCAAAGTTGGCTTGGCGTCTGGCAATCAGCTGACTGGATAGATTCCATTTCTGGTCATGAGGAGCATTTACAGGGGCACAGAAGTTACATAGGTTTGCTGAAGTGGCACCCAGGCAGCAGCGGCGCCACCTTGGGCTTAAAAGTAGTTTCAGCAGGATGCTCTCTGACCCTTTATCCAGTGGGAGTTGACCACATGAGGAGCTCTGGGGTTCATGCTCTTGGGCTGGGCTGGGGCCCCATGGCTGGGCCCTGGTATCAAGAGGGTGGTCGCCTAATAGGACAGTCTCACTTGCCCGCTTGTGGGAGTTTGTTCTTCGTTCATGGAGTTCCTGAGATTGGGTCACCAGAATGACACTGATACACTGATTTCAGGTGACTCAAATTTTTATGTAGGTGGGACTCTCCAAAACATATTTTTCCCTGGGCCCCATACACCCAAAGGATAGCCCTACATTCTTATATAGGGTCCCGTGCGCGGTTAGAGTTGAGCACTAAGGTTGAAATTGCCCAGAGATTTAAAAGTTCTAAGCAGATATCTCCTGATATCCACTCAGCTTTTCTCTCCACATATCAAGACTTACTTGCTCTTTGAATGCAGTTACCCGTGTTGTTTGGGTCAGGAAAGGGGATATTAAATGATTTTTTTCTTAAATCTTTGGAAAATTTTTAAAAAGCATTAAAAAATTGCAGGTGACAGCCTGACTTCAGATGAATACAGAGTGTTTTCAAACTGTAGTGAAATAAAGCATGGATTCTGAAATGTGTTAGACAACACAGCTGGACGCATTAGCCACCACAGGGCATGGTGTCATGTGACCAGATCACCCTGCATCGGCGAAAGCCTTGTTATAAACGTCTCATTATAAAGCTTCTCTTTACCTAATCTAAGGGTATCATCTTAAGAATGCAAAGCGAGTTATTTTAAAAAGCATATGAATCTAAGATACTTTCTGCTCACATCAAATTATAGACAGAGATTGAATGCTGAGGCTAGAAGTATCATTTAGAAACCCTGATTTTAGATTCTTAAGTTCATTCGAAGAGCCTCATTGTTCCCATGAGTTGATTATTTCATAAAAAGTAAACAAGTTTGAATGTGTAAAATCAAACTGTATGTCATAAAGATTACATTTGGTAGAATAGCTTTTTGCGACATTCAAAAATCACTTTCCCAATCATGCAGGGCCCTTGCAGAGTGTGTCTGGAGCGGATCGATGGTCAGGCTGGACCACTAAGCCTGTGAGAATAGTCTCTGCCACATCTGCCCCTCATTCATTCATTCATTCATTCATTCCTGAGCCAAAGGCCACGGTAGATGGTAGATGGAAGACTTAACTGGTGAGCAGATACCCCTGCCCTCATGGTGCTAGTGTCTAGTCGGAGAGCAGACAACAAACTGATGGGCAAATACATAATTTAAAGAATGTGAAATGCTAAGATGCTAAGAAGGAAGTGCACAGGATACCCTGATGGAGACTGACGGGGGTGAGGATGAACTGGAGATCCTACTTCAGTGGTGGCCGTTTAGGAGAGATCCACGTTATGTGCAGATCTAGAGAAAGAGCCACCCAGAGAGAATGCTCGCACCGAGGCCCGAAGACAGAAAAGAGCAGCGTGGCCGGGACTTAGTGAGTGTGGGGCGGGCACAGCATGGGGTGCAAGGGAATCTGGGGCCACACCCTCTAAGGCCTGGAAGGTGAGGAGCACAAGGTTTATTCTACATGTAGTGGGAAGACAAGGGAAGTTTAAAAAGCAGGGCCATGCCGTGATCTGATTTCTGTTTTAATGTCACTTGAAGAGAGGCAGGGAGGAGGGTTGGAGGGAGCTGGAAAGCCATGTGGGAGCCTGGAACACTGGTCTCACTGATGCGGACCTGCAGGGTCACAGCAAGGGAGACAGTGAGGTGGGTGAGTTTCAGACCCATTTCGGAAGTGAAAAGCTAGGAATTGATCATGGCTTAAATGTAGGTGTGGCAGAAAGAGGAATATCCAGGGTGAATCCCAGGATTCTGGGGCTGGATTCTGGGTAGATAGGGACAGTGGATGGAGAATCAAATTGGGGGGTAAAATCAAAAGCTCCATTTTGGATTTTTTTAAGCTGAGGGTACCGTTGTATTCAAGGCGATGTCAAAGAGGCAGCTAGATATGATCATCCGGAAGTTAGGGAAACAGATGCGAGACATACCAACCTTCCTACTCCTAGAAAGAGCTGTGAGACTCCCTGTCATAACTGAACATTCATTCACTGCATCAGTGCATCTAAATGCAACGGAGAACAGGCTTAAAGGGAGCAAGGAGTTCCTCATCTTTGTCCCAGAGATGTTCCCACTGTGGGTTTAGGGGGAGAACTGAGTTCCTGAAACTTCTTTGCCTAAAATAAAAGGTGATGTTTTCATTCATGGAAAGAAAGTTGGATTGCATAAAAATAATGTGACATGGAGAGCCTGATTCCAAATTACGGATAATAAATTAGATAAAAGCAGCTAAAAAAGAAATGTTTCCCCCCTAAAAGGGCAGACAACTTATGAGCCATTTGAAGTAAATAAAAGATCTGGCAGTTTTTCCTCACTCTTAACTTGTGTCACTTACATAATGTTAATGAGACTTTGATTTTTAAAAATTACTTACTTCACTAAACAGCTCAAGATTTATAAATTTCAATGACAGAATGAAAATAGTAAGAGAACTATAATTAGTTTATAGATGTGTGTGTACATGCAGTAATTCAAATTTATTGTACAGCTTTGATTCAGATTGAAAAAGGCAACATTTTCTCTTTTTATAATTAATTGATCGTTCGTGCTTCTATTATTAGAGTTTGCTCCATCTTTAATTTTCTAGTTTTCTGTAAACCCAAGTCACCATATTTTTTTGTTAGAAAACATTACCTAAGAATCATCCATCCCCCCGCCTTTTTAATCTTGCTTCTTAGGGTCAACCAGGACCACCAGGGCCACAGGGTCCTATTGGACCCCTGGGGCCACCAGGACCCATTGGAATTCCAGGAGAGAAAGGGATGAGAGGTGACAGTGGCCTTCCTGGAGCAGCAGGTGACAAGGGTGATAAGGTAAGCCTCTTCGTAAGTGAAAGATTGATATTAAACACTCATCAGAATTGCTATGCCAGATTTTTTAATAATCACGAGTAGTACCTATTTGAACCTTAGAAAAATCAGGTCTAAACTCCTCTTCAATATTCAGTCCTCATTCCTAACCCCTTTCCAGAGGAGCATGCCTTTCTGGACCTTTTCTAGGCACGTAAATACATGAGTTTACCCAGTGAGGAGTGGTTTTCTTTATGGCTTTTTTAAAAAACCTAACTGATACTATATGTATCATGCAGAGCCATTTTTTTTACTCAACCATATGGCTTGGAGATCATTCCGTATCAATTTATGTAGATTGAATTTACTCCTTTAAAAACACTCTATGATATGCCATAATATGGATAAAACTATAGTTTATTCCCTGTTGATGAGAATTTGAGATCCTAGTCTAACTTCGTGTAGTGCAAGTGTGCAAAAACAGTCCTGTAAATTACCTGTGTTTACATTTAAGAGTTTGTTTCTCTAGGATAGAGTCTGAGAAGTTGAATTTCCGGTTATAGGGTATTGAATGTATTCTTTGAACTAATATTGCCAATGTTGGCTTCCTAAGTACAAAAAGAAAAGCACAAACGGTTGATTTCCAAATGTTGGCATTTGAGCTCCTTAATATAAAGATAGATGACAATGACTGATAAGGTTTTTTTCTTAAAACAAGTTATTAATTATTAATGTTTTTAAGTAAATTAACCTGTTAATGTAATAATTTTGTAGCTTTTATATCTTTGTTTTATTTTCTGGGATTTTAGGGTCCAACCGGTGTTCCTGGATTCCCAGGTTTGGATGGGATACCTGTAAGTATCCTTAAATTTTCTCCATTTTTTTTAAAGAAGGGAGAGACACTCATCAAAGCCCTTAAAATCACATGTTTTGTATATATATAAAATATATTTATATGATATATATTATATATAATATATATGGTAGACTCTTCTTTATTTTCTTATTTTAGTAAATGGAAGAGTGCTTGCATTTCAATTTCGTGTAATAACTCTGAGACCAAAACATTTTACTTGAAGAACAAGGTTTTCAAAAAGATTGGAAAAAAGCATTCCAAAATATGAGCTCGTATACTTGTCAGGTCAAGTACAATGTTCTGGAAATAAATTTATACTCATCACAAAAGTTTGTATTTGCTGGTGAGTCCTAATGGTGGGAGTGGGCTTAAACCTCTCATTGCTGATATGAAAACTAGAGGAAAGAAGGAAAAGGTATTTGGCAGGGTTTATAATTCATTAGAGTCTTTCTAAGGATTTCAAGGAAGATTTCCTCCCTAATTTCTGAAAATACTCCAGACTAAATTAATTTAAATTGGGGTATATGAAAATAGATTTATTTATTTTTACTATGCTACATAGTTCTTGTGGGTGGGGAAGGAAGTTTCACAAAACTGAACGACATGTGAGTCACAGTTGCCATAATTTGGGGACCCATATTGCAGAAGCTTTTTGTTATGGTATTCTTGCAAAAATGCTTCACCTATAATTTTGTTTCTTGTAGGGGCACCCAGGGCCTCCTGGATCCAGAGGCAAATCTGGCATAGATGGCTACAATGGCTCAAGAGGTGCTCCAGGGTTTCCAGGAGAAAGAGGAGCTCTTGGCCCACAAGGCTCCCCAGTAAGACAGCCACAGTTCATCCTAGTGGGAATCTTAAGTGAAAAGGCCCTCCAGTGGGAACAGGCTGGATGTGTTCAAGAAACAGAGCTGTTACAAGTGTACTGGGAGCCTGGTGAACAAATGCGGGTGACCGGAGGATGAGGACAGAGAGTTGGGCAGGACTTAGAAGACACGGGACCTTGTAGACTATGGAAGGAAACTGGGTTTTCTTTTCCATGCCATGGGAATGCACTGGATGGTTTTTTTTTTTTTTTTTTTTTATAAATTTATTTATTTTATTTATTTTCATTTTTGGCTGTGTTGGGTCTCCATTGTTTCACGCAGTCTTTCTCTAGTTGCGGTGAGCGGGGGCTACTCTTCCTTGCGGTGCGTGAGCTTCTCATTGCGGTGGCTTCTCTTGTTGCTGAGCATGGGCTCTAGACGCATGGGCTTCAGTAGTTGTGGCACGCAGGCTCAGTAGTTGAGGCTCACGGGCTCTAGAGCGCAGGCTCACTAGCTGTGGCTCACGGGCTTAGTTGCTCTGCGGCATGTGGGATCTTCCCGGACCAGGGATCGAACCCGTGTCCCTTGCATCGTCAGGCGGATTCTTAACCACTGCACCACCAGGGAAGCCCTGCATGGTTTTAAGGAAGGAAGAAATATGATCTGACTGATGTTCTATCACAATGCTCCTGGCGGCCATACAGAGAATGGATAATAGGGGGAGGGAGGCCACTTAGCAAAACTTAGGTTGTTTATCATTCAGGGTTCACTGCAGATACTTAAACCCCTCTAGGTATTTCAAGCCGAGAGGAATTTAATACCAGGAATTTGGCACTTAATATAATGGTTGGAGGATTGAAACTCCAGGGTCACTATGGGACTTCTGATTTCAAGGGCTCACATGACTTAGCTGAGATTCAGAAGTCAGAAGCGTCTCTTGCACCTCAACCACTGGCCGCTCTTCTGAATGTCGAGACACCAGCAAACGCTCAAGTTTCTAACTTCCTGCTTGGCAGCATCAGCAGTACCCGAAGAGGATGTCTTCCTCAATTCTGCCTCCCAAGTCTCATAAGTACATCTCCCAGGTGGAACCTACTTCTCACCCAGCTGCAAAGCAGTCTGGGAAATGTAGTCTTTAGCTTTCTAGCTCCTGTAATGCAAAAAGATAAATGGAAGAGATTTGGAATGGAGGTCCAGAAACAGCTGACAATATCCAACACTTAACTTTACAGCTTTTAGTTTTTTATTTTTCCTTCAAAAATTTGGACTTTTATTTAAAAATAACTTCAGCAAGAACTACCCTTTCCTCTACCACTTATAGCCCCTTTCTCTCTCTTTCTTTTCCTTTTTTCTCACTTAAATAAAGACTAGAGATAATTTACTCTTTCAAAGCTGATTTTCTGTGACTGTTTTTCAGCCTTTCCATTTCTGTAATTAAATATCATTTCCTGAGATTCCTTCTAAAAGGTTTCCTCATCACCACCACAATCATCTTGCTTTCTTCTGTGAGTTTTTCCTTTGTTCCAGATCGTAGTAGAAATGATCGATCTGAACACAAAACTCAAAAAGGAATTTCCATATTCACATTTTTCTTGTGGTACCAAGTAACAACCAACTCCCATTGTTAAGCTCCTCAGCCACTCTTTATTTTCAAACTCAGCCCCCTTGGGGGCTCAAGTGCAGTCTGGTGAATGCACGTCTCTTAAGATCTTCAAATTGGATCATGCCTCTTTCTACTGCGCATCCGTGAACATTCAGGAGAGCCGGGTTCTCGATTTTAGCTTGAACACAGCATGTAGTACTGACCACAGTACTGAAGTTTGTCATAATGATCTCTTTGCAAAGCAATTTTCTTTCCCTTGACCCGTTTCTTATATGGGCAGTGCTCACTTTGCACACAGTGTGAGATGTTAAGAATGGCATGCAATCTGAAGGCACACAAAGCAGCCTTTACATCCAATGGGAAAATTACTATTGTTCCATGACCTTTAAGATATTTTGTTAAAACATCATAAATATATAGAGAAAAAATTTTAAACTAATATTTATTTAGTACATTGTAATCTAAAGCATTAGAAACATTGAAAATTAAAGGGTTTTCTTTCTTTTGTAAAAACTTACCAAGGCGGTTTGAACTGTGCTTGCTGTCTTCTGGTCCCATAACTTAGGACATGAAGTGACTGTGTTTTCTATGCTTTGGTGAATGTCATACTCTTCTCTAAGCTTGGACCAGCTTCCAGTGTGGTGAAATATCTCTGAGAGTTTCTTTAACGTGAAGTTCTTCTGCCGGTGTCACTCCCTCTGTCACATCTTCATCCTTTTGGTCACAACCACTTCCCTCTTTTATGTTGATAAGTTTGCCTTCCTAAGTCCCTCTGGCTTGAATGACAGCAGTGACAACATTCCCACAATATCTATTCTTTCCCTAATTCCACTTACATTCTATTTGAATTTCACCTCCACTGTTAGCATTTTTCATTTCCTCACTTCATTTTCATCTTTCTTGGCAATCCTCTCTTTCAATGATCTGTTTTTATGAAGTGTCCTTTGGGTTTATCACTGGGAGACAAGGGACAACACAGCTACATACTTCGTTGTCTGTGTGTGAACTAACAGATTTTAGTGACCAGTCACTGATAGACTTTGAAAGGAGTGATGTGATCAGTTGGTGATCCTGATTCACATGTTACTTATGTAGTGATTTGCGGACCAATGAGCCAGCAGTGATGTTTGTACTTTATGCAGTGACTCAGTTAATTAATACACAGTGGTAACTGAAATTTGAACCAGTTGGTTGGAGGACTGGTGTGATGTAACTTATTTGTGGAAGTGAAACTCACACGTATTGGGACTGTGCGAAGCAACAATTGCTTGTGTAGGCAAATCTGATTTCTCAAGGAAAGTGTTGATGTAATTTACCACAAAACTGTTTAGTATCTCCCATTGGAAGCGAAGTCAAGCACCCTCCTGAGAGGGATTAACTTTGAAATCTGCATGTCCTTCACAGGAACTTGATACATGAAGATGGTAGAATTTTCATGTGGTAACCAAGTTAAGGTGTATTAAGATATTAAGTAGGATATTAAGATATTAAGTAGGAAAACTTTGGGGAGAAAGTACATCGAGGTATTTCATTCACTTTTAAAAATTACTCTAAGTAAGCAAACTTGCAGCTATGTATAAAAACCTTCTAAAAGGAACATGTTTTTTTTTTAAAAGTTAATCTTACAACAGATAACTAGGCTCTGTTTTGAATACAAATACTTAAATGGATAAAATAATTTTTTTGCTATTTCTAGGGCATAAATTATTAACTGACAAGTGCAAAATTGTTTACTTATAAGTATAATACAAGTATTATGTGCATTATGTTGTGAAGAAAAGTGCAATTTTCCTGCTGAATAATTAGTAAACAGCTATAAATGTATTAGTATTGTATATAACCTATATAAATATATTACATATTTATAATATATATAAATATTTGTCATATATTTATAAATATATTAGTAGATATTCTGTCTTAGGAGATTCCTCAATAGATCTTAACCAAATATTAAATAAGTATATATGACAACCTTAGGATGATAATAATAATGAAAATGAAGAAATCTCCACTAGTGAAATATGATTATAATGGTAATTTTATTGGTGAGTAATATTTCATTTGCAAAAGAAAATACAGAAATAGTAATATGCTCTTTTCCTCTCTTAAAGTGAATATTTTATTTTCAGGGCCTTCTTGGGAAAAAAGGAGAAAAAGGAAATTCAGTGTTCATTTTAGGTGTCATTAAAGGTATTCAGGTAAGCTTTACAATCAGGGTGGGTTTAAAACAATGCTTTTCTATATAAGTAAATCCATGCAGAAAACACATAGACTGAGATACCTTTAAAATGTCTCTGAGGACACTGGTTTTGATCATTACCCTGACCCTCTGGGATGGCGCATACTTCTTGTGTGAAGGCACTTGGCTTTAGCTTCTCTGGTTGCAAAATTCCCCTCCCTCCCTATGATTCTCGCAGAGTTGCAATGAATACATTTATTTCAGGGTTTCTCAGCCTCGGCACTGTTGACATTTTGGGCCAGTTAATCATTTGTCATGGAGGCTGACCTGTGTATTGTAGGATGTTGAACAGTTTCCCTGGCGTCTACCCATTAGATGCCAGTAACACACCCCTGACCGCCCACACACACACCCAAACAGTATCTCCAGACATTACCAGATGTCTCCTGGGGGAAAAATCACTTCCAGCTGAGAATCATTAATTACTTTGTAGTTAAAATATTGTGATATTAATACTTACCATTCATGATGATAGAAGTCACCACCATTGAACTTGAAAATTGTAGAAACCTGAGAGCACTATCCTTAGCAAATGAAATGCTTTTGTGTTTTTCACAGAGAATGATGTACAAATATTCAGAAATAAACTCTTGAATGACCACCGCATCTCTCTAATCTGAGTAGCCGTGGATAAGCAGAAGGAGATCGCTAGATATGATAAACTCAAGAGGAGAGATACAGTACATTTTCAAGACACGGTCATTTCTCTTAAGGAAAGATATTCCACAATAATTATATAAAAGTAGTCCTAGATTGCCTCTATCAGATTCCAAGTCCTGTGCCACCTGGAGTGGGCACACCTGAGTGGTGATCCCTTAAGTGAGCTTAACAATATTTGTTTACAGCCTCTGTGCCTATTCTTACTTGTTAGACAGGAAGCACTATGCTTCTATTTATAGCTTAAATGATAAATTCATAAACTTAGCATCAAAAACAGGGTCATTCTAGGACCCAGTATGATGTATTGGAAGGAGTGAACTGACCCTTACCTACTACTGTGACTTTAAGCAACCCCCTTAACCTCTCTGAGCCTCATTTTCCTTATTTGTGAAAGAAAATTAATATCCACCCTGCCTTCCTCTCAGTGCTGATGATCTGTTATAATAATTTATACTGCCATGTACTGTAAAATATAATGTACAGTACAATCTTAGTTATGGTGAGTATTCTTTGGTAATTGTGCAAGAAAGAACAAGCGAGACAGAAAGGGAGATGAATATAGAGAATTCCTCATCTTAAAGAGAAACAGAGGATCCCTAATGAAAGTGGTGTGCAGATCAATAGCCTTGGAGAAACAATGGTTTTAAGAGCCTATATCCACTTCATACCCATTTGGATGATTATTATTAGAAAAAGAAAAACAAAATAACGTGTTAGTAATTATGTGCAAGAGTTGGAACCCTTGTGCATTGCTGGTGGGAATGTAAAATGGTGTAGCTGCTGTGGAAAATGGTAGGGTGATTGCTCAAAAACTTAAATGTGGAATTACCCTATGACCCAGCTATTCTACTTCTAGATATGTTCTCCCAAAAATGAAGGCAGGGACTCAAACAGATATTTGTACACCCATATTCATAGCAGCATATTCACAATAGCCAAAAGGTAGAAGCAACCCAAGTGTCTACCTACTGATGAATGGATGAACAGAGTGTAGTACATACACACATACAACACAATATTATTCAGCCTTAAAAAGTCAGGGAATTCTAAAGCATGCTACAACATGGTTGAACCCTGAGGTCATTATGCTGGGTGTAATAAGCTGGTCACAAAAGGACAGAAAATGTGTGATTCCACTTAGATGAGGTCCCTAGAGTAGTCAAATTCATAGAGACAGAAAGTAGATGGTGTTTGCCAGGGGCTGGGGAAGGGGGGATGGGGGCTAGTATTTAATGGATACAGGATTTCCATGAGGAAATGAAAAAGTTTGGACAATGCAAGCACAACATGGTTGCACAACATGATGAATGTATTTAATGCCACAGAACCATACACTTAAAAAAGGTTACAATGTTAAAATTTATCATATGTATATTTTGCGGTATATTTTACATTTTGAAAAAAAAAAAAAGAGTCTGTATTCAAGAGAACATACACCCCTTGATCCTTTAAAGTGAGTAGAGTCTCAGGGCAGAGTCACAAAGCGGTAGATGTGCATGGAGGCCGGAGGCAGAGAGGGTTTCCACACGAATTCCCTTTACATCTGCTCCGGGGTGATAACAAGGTGTTAATTAAGGGAGGAAAGGTCTGCCAATCAGATGACAGACAGTTAAACTGATGAAATGGGACCACTGGATCGAGAATTCAGAGCTTTTTTTTTTTCTTTAGAACATTTTAAACTGAGAGATGAAATCTCATCTTGATTCCATGTCCTCCTGACTCCAGCAATCTTTCCCTGGTTTCAGCTGAGTAGAAGTAGAATTCAGGGCTTAAGAATGGAGACGGAAAAGCACCTCCATAGAGCCCTTCCACAGCTGTCTGTTCAACACTGAAAAACTGAACAAACTGCACAGACAGTCCAAATAAGTCCTGTGTGTGTGTTTTTACTTTTATGTTGTGTGTTTTAGGGAAATGGTGTTGCTCTTCTAATGCAATGTACTGATACTATTGCAGGGTGACAGAGGGGACCCAGGACCTCCCGGCTTACCAGTAAGTCTCCTGGGCAGGCCGTGTGCTTCTGTTTGCTCCTCAAATAGCCTATGGTCTCCACTAGTTTGCATCTCAGCAGGACCGGCTACCTAACTTGCAGGGCCCACCTGGTGCAAAATGAAAATATAGGTCTCTTGTTCAAAAATTATTACAAATTTCAAGATGCTGACAGCAGAGCATTAAATCAAGCATGAGGCCCTATGTGACTGCACAGGTCACGGGCCCACAGAGCCGTCCTTGAATCTCAGCAAGGTCCGGCTTACCTTTCTCTTCTATCTTGCAATGATCATTTGTATTGCTTGGGTAGCTATAGTCGCTTAATTTTTAGGAAGATAATTCCGCTTAGAAACTACCTAAATAATATATGTCCAGTGAAAATGATTTTGCTTGCTGAATCAGTAATTGTGTATTATGTTTAATATTTTGCCCTATCTTCATGTTCCTGGAATTTGTAATTCAATGATTATATTTGTCTTTCCAATTCATCAATATTCACAAGATTAAAACTGAAAGCAATTTTGCCTCCTAATGGTTCACCTATAATTTTGTTTGGTAACTTCTAGCTGTTGACAGGATTACTTTCCCAGGTTGGTTTTTCCTTACTACTCCGGAAGCTCCGTTCTACGTTATGAATGAGATACCTTGGTGTCACTGTTAAAATAAATACCGATTCATTCTCTAGGAGAGAGTAATGCCATTGCACACTCTCAAATCATTTGACATGGGCAGGGTGAGTGGGAGAACCGAGCCCCTTTCTCCATACTTCTAGAACTGCCCAACTATAACCTTTCCTTGTGAATTTGTGTGTTATTATGCTGTAACTTAACATGTTGCAGAAAATTGTTTATGGCTGAATTGCCTTGATCTTGAACTGGGGACATTTCTATTCACACTGATCTTATAGGGCACGTTGAAAGGATATATTAGAGTATAACTACATTAATATTTTAATTTATTTAATTCTAAGTGATATTAATATTGTAAAAGCATTTTGATGTATGTTAAATTTATAACATATATGGAATTTAGGAGTAACAAGGTTTCTTTGTTCTCTACTTTTGCTACTACAAGATTTATTTGTGAGTAAGTAGATTGACCTCTGGGTCTTAACTGAATCCCAAACGTAGGAGTTAGTCACACCCACCAGAGTGCTACCGCCTGCCAGCTCGGTGCCCTTTTCCCAGCTGTGTCAGGGCTACTGTCCAAGATGACGCAGCAGGGCAGGTGTACTTCATCCACCTGGGATTGCAGGCAGCTCTCCCATGAACGATGATTATGGTTTTCGGTAACGGATTCACTGATTTTTCTCGTGTTTAGGGCTCAAGGGGAGCGAGAGGGCCAGCAGGCCCAGTGGGATACCCGGGAGAGCCAGGGTTAGCAGTAAGTACAGCACTGCTGAGTCTGTCTCTCTAAAAGCCTGATACTTAAATAAAGCAAAAGAAAGCAGAATTGCCGTCTTGGGCAATTCAGGCAGAGATGGGTTCTTTTCGAGATTATCACCTGATGAATCAGCCAACACCCACCATTATGAGCCTGAGTCCCTCCTGAAGCACGGGTCCCTGGAGGTGGGGGGCAGGAGGGGGTTGGGAGGGACAAGCAGCCCAGCCGTGGTAGGAAGTCCAGCCATGTGTGTTTCAAAATTAAGCGTTTCCTAAAGAGGAGCTTGGGACAACCAATAAGGGCACAGTCTGATCTCCATCACTGATAACTGATTTGTGTGTTTTTGCTGTTGATTTAGGGACCTCCAGGCCCTCCTGGGAATCCAGGGTTGAAGGTAGGCGGCCATGAGTAAGATACACAAATGAAGTCCGTGTACAATGAGATAAGTGACCACTAATATTTGTCGGAATCATGTCTTCCCTCTTTTTAGAATTCCCGAAGTATTTAATAAATACACTTCAACAAATTGCTTAACCAGAAGTCTTATTACTTGTGATTACTTTTTAATATTCCAAAGCAATCAGTTTCCTTTTTTTTTTCTTTTCCAGGGTAATCCTGGCGTGGGAGTAAAGGGGCAAATGGGAGACCCGGTAAGAACTCCCTTTTGCATGGAGGAGCAGACGTTAAAATGTATGGGCTACCGGAGTCGAGGAGACAGTTCTGATTACCGCTTAACTTGTGTTCATTCTCTCGTCACTGCCCAGCTTTATGGCTGAGAATTTGTCCTTGCTGAATTATTATGACACCATTACCCTTGACTATAAAATGACAGTTCTGACAAAACCTAACAGTAAATTCAATTTAATTTATATAACACACTTCCCCCAGCCCAAAGACATGGAATATTTCTGATAATATAATCCGGAGTAACAATTTGTTTAATTATGGATTTGTTTAGCTTAACTTGCCAATTTCATCAGAGTCCTAAACTTCACACATAAATAAAAATATGAATAACTGCGACCCAAAGCATTGAGCAACACACCGTCCACCCCTCACACCCATAGTCCTTTCTGCTGAAACACAAAACTAAGTAAGGATAAACTTTAGAAAAGTGCTTTAAGGTGGCAGCTCATCTGGAAACAATCTGAATGCTTAAGAGTTGTTGAGGAGCTCTTTCAACAACTGTGGGTAAATAGATATTGAGCATCTACCCTGTGCCAGGCTAGGATTGGTGCTTGGTGTGGGGATTTAGCAAGACAGACCTGATCTCGCTCTCATGGAGTTCCAGTGTGGTTGGGAAATTTATGGTACAGCCATTTAACACGCTTGCCAAAAATATATTGGAAGACGTCATGATGTGGGGAAATTCCAGGTTCTAGTACTTACTGGGCTGGCCAAAAAGTGCCTTCGGTTTTAAGTAAAAATAAAAGACACATTTTTCATTTTCACCAAGAACTTTATTGAACAATGTATTCACCCTTTTGTACCCCTACCTTCTGCCATTTTTCAGGCAACTTCATAGTTCCATCTTCTCAAAACTTTTTATCTTTTTGAGCAAAGAACTGTTCCAGGTGCCTTTTATAGTCTTCCAGGGAACTGAAATTTTTTCCATTAAGAGAATTTTGTAAAGACTGAAATAAATGGAAATCCAAAGGTGCAATGTCTGCTGAATACGACTGGTGAATCAGAACTTCCCAGCCAAGCTGTAACAGTTTTTGCCTGTCATCAAAGAAACATGCAGTCTTGCATTATCCTGATGGAAGGTTATGCATTTTCTGTTGACTAATTCTGGACACTTTTCGTCGAGTACCACTTTCAGTTGGTCTAATTGGGAGAAGTACTTGTTGGAATTAACCGTTTGGTTTTCCGGAAGGAGCTCATAATAGCGGACTCCCTTCCAATCCAACCATATACACAACATCACCTTCTTTGGATGAAGACCAGCCTTTGGTGTGGTTGGTGGTGGTTCATTTCGCTTGCGCCACAATCTCTTCCATTCCACACTGTTGTACAGTATCCGCTTTTCATTGCCCGTCAAAATTTGTTTTAAAAACAGAACTATTTCATTACGTTTCAGTAGAGAATCGCATGCGGAAATACGGTCAAGAAGGTTTTTTTCGCTTACGTGGAACTCAAACATCAAAACGATTCACATAACCAAGGCTGGTGCAAATAAATGATTTTCAGTGCTTGATGTGGACATTTTGAGTATGTCGGCCATCTCCTGCGTGGTATAATGTTGATTGTTCTCAATTAACGTCTCGATGTGATCGCTGTCAAGTTCAACTGGTCTACCCGACCGTGGAGCATCGTCCAGCGAGAAATCTCCAGCACGAAACTTCGCAAACCACTTTTGACACGTTCGATCAGTCACAGCACCTTCTCCATATACTGCACAAATCTTTTTGTGTGTTTCGGTTGCGTTTTTACCTTTTAAAGCATAATATGCTGAAACTGTTGCTTTTTTTCTTCCATCTTCAATATTAAAATGGCTACACAAAAATTCACCAATTTTGATGTCTTTTTTTTAAAGGCGCGCTGATATGACACCTGTCACATACAATCTAACAAAATTGTTTCGAATGAAGTTAAAGACAACTAAGTGCTACTAGAGCCATCTTATGGAAAAAACTGAACGAACCTTTTGGCCCACCCAATATGATAGGGAAATGTGCAAAAAATAGTGTTGTAAAATATATTAAATGATTTAAAATTTTAATAAAATATAAAAATATAAACTATATTCTACATTTAAATTGTTTATTATTATATAGTGTTACTTTCATTATAATATATATTTTTTTTATTGGGGTATAGTTGCTTTACAATGTTGTGTTAGTTTCTGCTGTACAGCAAAGTGAATCAGCTATAGGTATACATATATTTCCTTTTTCTTGGATTTCCTTCCCATTTAGGTCACCGCAGAGCATTGAGTAGAATCCCCCGTGCTATATAGCAGGTTCTCATTAGTTATCTATTTTATACATATTAGTTTATATATGTCAATTCCAAACTCCCAATTCATCCCACCCCCCTTTTCCCCCCTTGGTGTCTATACATTTGTTCTCCACATCTGTGTCTCTATTTCTGCCTTGCAAACAGGTTCATCTGTACCATTTTTCTAGATTCCACATATATGCATTAATGTATGGTATTTGTTTTTCTCTTTCTGACTTACTTCACTCTGTATGACAGTCTCTAGGTCCATCCATGTCTCTACAAATGACCCAATATCATTCCTTTTATGGCTGAGTAATATTCCATTGTGTATATGTACCACATCTTCTTTATCCATTCATCTGTTGATGGGCCTTTAGGTTGCTTCCATGACCTGGCTATTGTAAATAGTGCTGCGATGAACATTGGGGTGCATGTGTCTTTTTGAATAAGAGTCTTCTATTAGAGTTTTAAATTATGTTTAACACACCATTTAGTCACATATACATGTATACACACATGCATATTATGCACATATGTTTATATGTAGACATGTATATGTATACATGTATGCATGTATGTGTTATATACCCACACATACATACAAGCACACACACACCACAAAGAACTGTACCAGAGTTTTAATAGAGATTACCTCTGGTTGGTAGGATTATGGATCACTTATTTTTTAAATTCATTTTTAACGGTAAGTATGTATTATTTATGAAAAACAATAAACATTTAAAATTACATTATGTATTTGCCATGACTTTTATTTTAAATCCATGACATACAGGCTTGTAAGCATTATACCACAATATGTGGGTGAAAGTCTTCTTAGGTTCAATTTTTATTTCAAAATAAAGTTAATATGAAATTCTTATTATTTTGATTTTTTTAAAAGGGTGAGGTTGGCCAACAGGGTTCTCCAGGACCCACCCTTCTGGTGCAGCCCCCTGATTCTGGTCTCTATAAAGGAGAAAAGGTAATTCTCAATCCATATATTACCTTGGTAAAGTAGTCATAGCCAACATTTTCTGAACATGTTCCTGTGCCAGCAAAGAGCTGAGCACCTACGTGCAATGCTGCCTTGATCCCAAGGTAACCTTTACAGGTTGGTACTATTATTAGCTCCATTATACAGAGTTGAAAAAGTGAGACTTGGAAAGGTTACCAGTGTTCTCAAGTTTACCCAGCTGTTGAGTGGCATACCTAGCTTGGGCTGCTAAACTGTGACATGTCCTCCAGGATATAGTCCCCCATTCATGTCTTTCATATGGTCGCTGAAAATACCACTGGAAATCCAGCTGTCCTTTAGATGTTACATATGGATCTGATGCCTTGATAATTGAAAAGTGACATGCATAGAACCGAGCATGTAATAGACTCTTGGCAAATATTAATTCCTTTGTCAACCTCCAGCACTGATGTTACTGATGCCATGTGCACATTCTCTTGTCAGTTTTCAATTACTGGATTCAGTTTCACTACCTTGCTCAAAATGAGCCTCTCCTCTCAGTGGCTGCATTCCCAGCTTGCATCTGCTGCCCTGGTTCCATGGTGGCTCCCCCCCACCGCTCTGCCGCCCCACGCCCAACAATGCTACACCTCTTACACAGAACTGGCCTCCTGAAGAGTGTCAGGTTCAAAGGTGCGCTTGGATCTTAGTTGCTAATTACCGACAGTTGAAGAGTAATCCCTTATTAAAAAATTAGGAGAATGGCTGTTGAAAGAGGTAATTTCTTAAAGAGATGGAACTCAGTATGTTGAATAAAGCCAGTAAGCCAGATTATATTCATTGTGATTTTTAGGGTATTAAAGGAACGCCTGGAATCATTGGACCTCCCGGACCACCAGGACCCAAGGTAATTTATTTAAAGAACTTAAAAAATTGTATGATGTGCTATCTTAATTTAAAATTTTTTACATGGTTATTATCACTGCTTTAAATGCTGATATGTTACTAGAACTTTTCAATATTTTATCATAATTCTGTAGGAAGACTATTTCCAAAGTAGCTGTTTTCTTTAAGCTGCTGGCGATAATTTTTATTTCTCGTTTTGTTTTTGCATTCGTATTGCTGAAATACTGTTGCTTGAACTCCTCTAAAAGTGTCATCTCTTTAAGGGGGAACCCGCTATTGGGACAAAAGGCGAGAAAGGTATTCCTGGGTTTCCAGGACCTCGGGTAAGGATCATTCATGGCGTCCTTAACTTCAGTGAATTTGGAGGCATTTCTCTCTCACATTTTTATAAGACTAGATCAATATTTCTGAGAGTTAAAAAGTGGAGATTATCCCTAAGAGGAATACTATATCTTGGTCAGCAAGAACTGTGTGATAGCTAAGTACCCCAGAGCATCCCTTTCATGGACATTATTTGGATAAAACAGGCAAGCAGAAGATGGGAGAATTGGCAGGAAGTAATGGGATCGTGGCATTTTCTCACTGGCTCAGTGTCAGTGTGATAGTAGCTTGGAATTGTTCATTTGAGCCTATTTGATAAAAGAAGGTACTGATCTAGGGGCAGTAGCTAGAAAACAACTACAGCATCAGGCCTCAAACATCTCCACACATGTCACTAATGGGATCCCCATTCATAGAGTCACTATGAAGGCCAGACCTCGGTGAGCATGGGCATTGAGTTTATTTGACTCAGATTTAGTACTTAACGAGACAATATTGACTTCCATAGGAATTTTCATTGCTGATAATGCATAGAGCAACTATTAATCTCTAGACAAATTATGTTGCGATGATTCAAAGATATTTAGCCCAGTGCAAGCATTAAATAAATAAATTGAAATGGAAGAACAGCAAAAACAACAAAACTATGTTCTTAATTTAAAGCACTGTCAAGGACATTAATTTTTTTGAATAAGATTAAAGATCAATTAAAATAGCAAATGTTATAAAGAAATGGAATCTCTTTTATATTTATTTCCTTTATTCAGCTACCTTTGCAGACAAGATTAAATGCCAATGAAGCAATCTCATAAGGTGAAAAATGATTCACTGAACTGGTTTATGTATTTTGTTTTAATTCTGCTTGTGTTGATTTTTGTGAATTTATTAGGGGGACCCTGGCTTCTCTGGATCTCCAGGTTTTCCAGGATTAAAGGTAAATGAACATAATTATAGAGAGGATAAATACATATTCATTAGTAAATGCAATTCAGTATCATTCAAAAGTTGTACCAGGGCCTGTAGACTCCCACACAGTAATGAGAAAGGAAACACATTTATTTTATAAGTTACATGATTTCACTGTGGGTACAAAAACTAAAGCACAAAACTGTCTGATGCAACCCCAAAGCAGTGTTAAGATTTTGTACAGAATCTCAGTGAGTATGTGTCATTCAGATTAAATGGGAATGAGATAATTTGTCACCCAATCACGTTTTTTAAAAAAGGCATGTTTCATCCGTGATGTTCTGCAATTACCTTCATTGTTTGATCCTCATGAAAACAACACTGTATATATTATGCATTGTTTTATTTCCTGTAAATTTTGTAGGTAAATATGTGCATACAAATAAATACTTTATATATGCTTTAAAAAATAAAAATAAAAAAAGGCATGTTTTTGGTTATTTGTAGGGTGAACCAGGAGTGTTTGGAGATCCTGGGCCGTTTGGATTTCTTGGTCCAAAGGTAAAAAAGTGAGCCTATCTGATAACATCCTATATCCCTTATGTTATCTTATTTATTTTTTTAAATATTTCAAAGAATCATTCAAAATTGAGTTCATTTTGCTTATATTATTTTAATGCATGTTGTAATGATTACATTTTACATTTGAGCAATGATCCTTTTGAAGGTGAATAATAATGAGAGATTCAAAAATTCCATAGGGATTATACAGTATCATGATTAAAAACAGAGGGAACCGAGGAGAGTTCTTTGCTTTGAACACCACTGCATTTTTTCGTTCCTTTTTATGTGACCTCACCTTCAGCACTTGTGCAGGACAAGCCATGGTGGCATTAAGGTGACACAATTAAGGGGGACAATATCTGCTGCTAAAATAAAATGTAGGTTCAGATCCTATAGGCAAATAAACTATTTGTTCTAGAGTGCAAGTTAGACATTAATGCTCATAATAGATCTAAGAAACTTCATGGCTTCAGAAGTATCTAGTTGATGCACATGGAAGCATTTTTGGAGTTTGAATTTTTTTTCTTTTGGGAGAACTTTCCCAGTTGGCTGTTAACTTCTGCTTGTAGGTGGGAGGTCTCATACTTTTGTTCCTCTTAGACCACCATGAGCTATTTATTTCTCTAGTCAGCATATAGGCTTTGTTTCCTATATGAATGCACTCTTGGTGATGCTAATATTTACTTAGTGCCAGGAAACATGTGAAAAAGGTTAATATTTCTAAGAAAAGTGAATGAATGAATGATTTCAGGGAGATCCTGGAGACCACGGGCACCCAGGACCACCAGGGGTTTTGGCAACTCCAGCTCTTCCACTCAAAGGTTTGTGTTCCATTCGATTTCTCTATAAATTATGCTGAAACGGGATTTGCGCAGTTCCAAAAGAAGAGTTTGGCCTAGTCCTTCTGTAGTTTACACACTCGGCAGGCTAAATATGTGAACTTTTACCGTGAATGTATAATTATACTAGTGCAAGTAGAGATGTGCATCTTGGTTTGTCTCTATCAGCCATAAGACACCAAATTTTATTTTAGTGGGTGAACATGCTGGGATTTTTATTGTGTTACCTTTCAGAAAGTAGGTTTTTTAATCGCTAGAAATGTGTGAAACCATTTGACTAAGACCTGCCAAGACGCCGCCTCCAGGAAGTAAGCAGCCTAGATCAGTGACAAATTCAGCACTACTTCATGTGTCTGCAGAGGAGGGTCTAAGTTATTGCACTTTAAACGTGATGAGAAGCTGCAAAACAATCTCCTGTTGTACTTTAACAAGGCTCACAAAAAGTGATTGTGCGTGAGCCTTTAAATGTATATATATGTTTACTGTATACATTATGCCGTTATTTTTGGCAGGGCCTCCAGGGGATCCAGGGCACTCTGGCCGCTATGGAGAAACGGGGACTGTTGGACCACCAGGTCCCCCTGGTCCCCCTGGTAGACCAGGGGAAGTCTGTGCAGGTATGGCTTTTATTACATGCCAGGTTTGCTGCATCCTCTTCCACACCAGGGGCTCTCCACTCTAGCTGATATTAAAATCACCTTAGCATTGTTTCAAAAATACTGATGGCTGTGCCTACCCCAGATCAGGAATGTTGGACTCTCTGGGGGATGGATGGACCCAGGCATCTGCTATTATAAAAGTGTCCCCATACTTTTTTATTTTTGGCCGCACTGCACGGCATGTGGGATCTTGTTTCCCTGACCAGGGATGGAACCCACGCCCCCTGCATTGGCAGCACGGAGTCCTAACCGCTGGACCGCCAGGGAAGTACCCACCACCCGCCCCCAGCCCCTGCTTAAGTCTAATGCACAGCCAGGATTAAGAAGCACGGAGCTCAAACCAATTAATCATTTAATTGGAAGAAATCCAGGCTCCTGGACTGCACCTCAGAAATATTCAATCACTATCTCAGGGGTGTGATAAGAAATATGTATGTAAAACAGGCTTCCCACAAGATTACCAGATGCAGTTAAGATGTGGAAACTGCTGCTAGGGTTAGAGTGTGTCTTTAGATCTTTCCCACTTTCTTGGAAGGCTCTCTCTATGGACATCTACTTGTTAAAATTTAGTTCATCCACCTAGGCCCCAGCTTAAATCTTCTGCATGAAATGTGGAAATACAAAATTGCAAATTAAAAAATAAAATTTTGATTCGGACTTAGTTAAAAAATAAACAAAAAACAACAGCCCTCTCGCCCCCCAAAAAACCCCTATGGCTCATGGTAATATTTGATGAAAGGCCTGAGAAATAATCCTGTTGACACAAGGACTTTGAACTCCTTCAAGAGCTGTCTTAGTTAATATTCCCAGTGAGATTAAGAATGGAAGTTTAGGGAATATTTGCATTCTGTGAACCCAGGAAGACTGATTAAACATGTGGGGAGAAAAGTCTGGAATAAATGTAATTTTATCCGGTCTGTTTCATGTTATAGTTCCTGAGGAGTTAGAAGTTTCCTGAGATGTTCAACTGTGAACTACAAAGTTCTTCTTTAATGTTTCACGAAGCTAGCTTTCACTTTGTAGGATCTGATGACCACAAAGGCAGTAAATAAAGCTTTGTTTAGTTCATTTACTCTTTTGATATCGCAGCCATGGCTTAATTGACCCAGAACTATATAAATCACACAGAATACTCTGTTGGTTGGAGGCACTAGACTCTGCTCTTACATTTCTCCTTTCGGGCTTGTTTATAATAAAATACTACCTCCAGCAGATTGAAATCAAAACCCAGAGGGAGTAAGTAACACCTGTCTCTAGCAGATTCCAAACCAAGTATAACAGGAAGCCTCTTAATTCCAAAAATCTTTTTTAAAAGAATCCATATTTTGACTCCAACCTATAGTAAGAAATAATTTTATATTGTATAACATTTACATTACATTACACACATATATGCATACATACATACATATGGTTGAAACACAAATTTCACAAAATAATATCTCTGGGGTATCTGATGCGCTCTATTTTCTATTCCATTCTTTTCTTTTGAAAAAAAAAAAGTTTTTAATGCTGGCCACAACTGAATTGATTTCGTGTCCTATCAGTTGGTGGTCGAGGCTGCGATATGCCATACACTGTAACCCATTCTGCCTGTTGGAAGCTGGTTGAGCCTTCTCCCTGGTACTGGGACGAGACAGCAGGCAGCATCTGGGGCCATCCAGTGACTGATTATGGAGATTCTGAGTCAGGTCTTAGGACTGTTACGAAGACAACATAGTAGCCAAGTCCACAGGAGTACATGTTCATTTTGTTTTAAACATACCATTGTATGTAGCCTTTATTATACTTATTTATTTTATAGTCATCTATAGTATTTACCATGAGATAAGTTGGGTTTTGGAGTCAGACACCTGTGATTGAATCCCAACCTTCCCAATCAGTATAGTATAGTGAAATAGTTATGCATTTACACAATGGACTAAAAACAGTCCAGGTTCTAGTACTTACAAGCTGTGTGATCCTGGGCATTTATTAAACTTCTCTGTGCCTGAGTTTTCCTATCTGCAAAATGGAGTTCTTGTTACAGTTGAAAGAATTAATATGTATACAGTTCTTAGAATACAACTGGGGATATAGTAAAGACTCACTGTGTTAGCTATGATTATTAGTATTCATATTTGGCCTAAATTTCCTGTGCCTTATCTATAAGGTACGAACTTTTCAAGGTTGTTGAAGGAGTAAAGATAATGTTTGAAAATACATGTAAAGCCCCAGCACATATGCACCCAATAACGAAAGCCATCAATTTAGCTTGCATGCTACATTACTGATGACGGACAGGGTTTCAATTGTCTGTTGCTGAACAAATAACCCCAAACCTAGTGGTTTAAAACAACAACATTCAGTATATTCCCCTTCACTCTTTCTGTGGTTCAAGAATTCAGGAAGGGCTAAGCTGAGCGATTCTGGAGCAGGGATTTTCATCTGGTTGCATCCATAGTGGCTGGAACTGAAACATGAGGACTGGCCAGACATCTCTCTCCTTCATTTCTCATATAGTCTCAAGCCTCTCTGTGTGACTCTGTGCTTAATTTAGGCTTCCTTGCAGCATGGTGGCTTCCGAGCAGTGATATTGCTTCTGTGGTGCCTCAGGACTCCAGTCCAAGCATTTCGCTTACAAGGAAGAAGCTGAATCTTCTTTAATAATCTGGCCTTGGAAACCATATCGTGTCACTCCCGCCATACTTCATTAGTCCAAACAACCACAAAAGGCTGGTACATTGAAGGGAAGGGGAACATTCCACCTCTTGCTAGGGGAGCGTCAAGGTTCTACAAGAGCTTGAGGGACTAGAGCTACCATGGCGCCATCTTTGATAATGTCAGTCTTCCACAGAGAGATCCTGGAATCAGGCATGCTTAGGAAGAAGCAGCTAGGAGTAATGGTCACTCTCACACCAAGGCTTCCAGCTGTCTTGAAGCCAAAGCCACCAGCGAGGGGGAAGTAGCATGTCAAGGGGAAGCAGGATTTAGCTGCTGCTGCATTACTTTGACCTCCTGTAAACACACTGAACATCCAGTCATTCACTGAGAACATGCCAGATATTGCAGTAAGCTCCTTATGTGGATTATTTTATTTAATCTTCATTACAAGCCTCTGAGGAAGATATAGAGGATTAAATAAGTTAAATAACCTACTTAAGTACCTGTGGCTGGAGAGGGAGAGGCCAGGTTCAAACCTAGCACCTCTTTGCTTTTCCACAAACCTAAGTGGTTATAGTATTTTACATCTACATAGGTAATTATGTGAGTCTCATTTTTTTTTTGGCTGTGCTAATTTGGTGTAAAAGATTAGAAGACTGTCTCCATGTAAGCATATCTCAAGCATATCCAAATATTACAGTTTAGTATCTAAAAGGCAGCACCAGTTTTCTCATTAAATTCTACTAGTCAATGATAATTATAAAAATAAACAGCTTAAAATGATATGCCAGGTACCTATCTACATGATTTAATGTATTACCTTATTTAGTTTTTTCTTATTTTTTAAATTTTTTGTTGAACTATAGTTGATGTACAGTATTATGTGTTACAGGTGTACAATATAGTGATTCACAATTTTTAAAGGTTATGCTCCATTTATAGTTATTATAAAATATTGGCTATACTCCGCTTGTTTTACAGTATGTCCTTATAGCTTATTTTATACGTAATAGTTTGTACCTCTTAATCTCCTACCCTTATTTTGCCCCTCCCCCTTCTCTCTCCCCACTAGTAACCACTAGTTTGTTCTCTATATCTGTGAATGTGCTTCTTTTTTGTTATTTTCACTAGTTGTTTTTTTTTTAAATTCCACATGTAAGTGATATCATACAGTATTTGTCTTTCTGTGAGTGCATATTTTAATTCACTATATATGCTAATGTGTTTATTCAGGTTATTTTTTATCAAGTTATCAAAGTGGAAATTTTTAAAAATAATTTTAATTAAATAATATATATTTCTTTTCCAATAATCCTAAAGAATAGACAAAAAGGTAAGGAAATCTGATTCCCTAAACCTTTATTACCACTTGTGTGCTTGTTTCAAAGGAGGTGAGGCTTTCTGACAGCTGGGATATTCAGTTATTTTTTAACTACATTTTTTTTCCTTAAAAAAATTCCACAGCCTAAGAAGAATGTACTGATTTTGATTTCTTCTACAGAAAAATGTAATCTGAGAGTATGTGTGGTTTTCATTCTTGATTTCTCTTGGAGGCATGATGGGACCCCCTGGGCCACGAGGGTCTTCTGGTCATCCAGGATTTCCAGGGGCAGCTGGTGTTCCTGGGAGAGCTGATTCTGCTCCAGGAAAACCAGGCAACCAGGGACCACCTGGCTTGCCTGGAGTGCCAGGGTTGCCAGGACCTCCAGGATCAGATGGTAAAGTGCTCTTCATTCACATTCACTAGCATTTATGTTGCGTGTGATATTTGCAGTATCATTCAGAAAATGTGACTTTCCAAATTTTAAAAAAGTGATCTAATATTTCAAAAGCCAAGTTAGTAGTATCAATAATACAAAAAAGTAAACTGATGTTGGACTACCACGTCACTTAAATTATGTGAAAATATTTGGGTGGGAATTTAAGTATGATGATAGAATGTTGTAAATTAACACAATTTTTGTTTTTTAAATGTAGTTGTCATTTTTAGAGAGTTATGTATGGACCTGGCTTAAGAGTCAAACAGCTCTACAAAGCCTTTTGTGAAAAAACTGCCATCCCAGGCAACCCCTTCTCCTATTCCTTCCTCCCCAGGGGCAATATTTTCCCCACAATTAGCTGGATCTCTTGGTATTGGCCTCTATATTGCCATTCAACATACTTGTTGAATACTTATTTCTTAATTTTTCAGTTTGTGCATTATCTATTGACTTGCCTCTGTAGCGGGTGAATTCACCTCTTCCCCACCCACCACACATGTGCCATTTTCCACTCCTACAACCTATCAATATAGTTATCGTCATAATTTTAGTTAAATAAATATGCAGTGTTTACACAGAAGGGTTATATAAATGATATTCACCAGTTTAGCCATATAATAATATATGATACTACTTCCCCAGCATAACAGTTTGGTAATAATTGTCATATCTTTGTGTGTTTGCTTGGTTTTCAATATACTTATTGCTAATTCAACCTCAAACTATCTGGAATTGTATACATCTCTTAATCATACATTTTAACTCATTACTAGTATTATCTCTTTGAATAAATCTCATCTGGCGCTTTTTGACCTGTTTAAATTAGGTCAGGTTGCAATTTTAAAAGCTGATGCTGAGACACTGCCTGGAGATCTTCCTTCACCATTATCCTAGGAATTCTCTGTCTCTATCTCTCTGTCTGTCTCTGTCTCTCTGACTCTCTGTCTCTCTGGGTCCCTTTGTTTCCACAACTCATATATTTCTTCTAATGGTTTACTCATTATACTTTGTGAGAAAATGTGTATATTTGGGGTATCTTCACTGTTTGAAATACCTTTATTCTACTGTGGAATTTGATTGATAGTTTGGTTGAATATAAAATTCTAGATTGGAATAATTTTTCCTCCAGGTTTTTGAAGGCATTTTCCATTGCTTTTTAGTGCTGTTACTGAGAAGTCCAGTAACCTTTAGATACTTGATTCTTTGTTTAAAATCTCCTTTCTTATTGAAAGCTAATAGGAATTCTCCTTTGTTTTCAATGTCCTTAAATTTCACTGTGATTTACCTCTGTGTGGGTACATTTGCAGGCACTAGGAGCAATTTAACACAAATCCTTCATTTCTGGAAAAATTTCTTGAAGTATTTCTTTTTTTTTAATGTATTTATTTTATTCATTTATTTTTGGCTGTGTTGGGTCTTCATTGCTGCATTCGGACTTTCTCTAGTTGCAGCGAGCGGGGGCTACTCTTCATTGCGGTGCACAGGCTTCTCATTGAGGTGGCTTCTCTTGTTTTGGATCACGGGTTCTAGGCACATGGGCTTCAGTAGTTGTGGCTCGCGGTCTCAGTAGTTGTGGCTCGCGGGCTCTAGAGCTCAGGCTCAGTAGTTGTGGCACACAGGCTTAGTTGCTCCGTGGCATGTGGGTTCTTCCCAGACCAGGGCTCGAACCCCTGTCCCCTGCATTGGCAGGCGGATTCTTAACCACTGCGCCGCCAAGGAAGCCCTTGAAGTATTTCTTTGAAGATATTTTGTCCTCCTTTTTTCCCCCTGTATTCTATTTCTGGACTCAATATATTTGTCTGTTAGAGAATCAGTCCTACATGTCTGCTTTTCAAATCTTCACTCTATTATTTTTCACCTTTTTATTTTTCTGTAACGCTTTCTGGTAGACTTCCTCAACTCCATCTTCCAAGTCTGCTCCTGAATTTTTAAATTTCTGCTTTCATAACCATTTTTTTAAAATTTCTGAGGATTTTGTTGTTGCTGTTGTTTTCTCTCTCTCTCTCTTTTTTGTTGTTCCCTTTTAATGTTTCTTTTTGCAGCAGCCTGTTTCTGTTTTGGGAATGAAATGCCTTCCCTTGTCTGCTTTTTAAACTATATAGTTTATTTTAAAGATTTCTTCTTACTGCATTGTCTGTTTCCTCCAGTTTTGAGGGGGTTTGTTTTTTCCTGCTGCAGTTTTTGAGAAGGTGTTCTTACTATTTAGCTGCTTCTTTGACCAATCATCCTGTTTGGGGTCTCACTGTCATTCTACTTCAGAGGTACCAATTCTTGAACTTTGGAAGAGATTTCCTAGGTAAATTGTGTTCTTTTTCTGCTTTCCCCACAGCCTGCTTGGAATTCAGCTTTTTAAGGTCTGCTAAATCTTTTTACTTTTTTTTTTGCTTTTGTTTCTCTTTTTCTTTGTCTTGAAAGATTATACCTTTTTATAATATTCTTTTACTGTCTGTTATCTTACTGGTATTTGGGTATACTGGGGAGACAAGGAACTTATTGCATTTTATCTATCATTTTTAATCAGATGTCTCTGAATTTTTGCTTTACAAACTCTGCTTTATGCTTTCTTTATTAGGTAATTATTGATAATTGAAGGGGAAAAATATATTTGCCATATACTTACTTTTAGTTTTTTGTTTATTTGTTTTGTTTTGGTATATTTGTTTGTTTTATTATCCACTACTTTGCTCTGCAACCCACTAAATTAGGGCTGAGATTAGGGATAGTGTTATCAATGGTTATGGTAACAGAAGCTTGCTGTGACAATTGTATGGTCTATTTGTATACATATTCTTATAGCAGAGAGAAAGAATCATAAGAAAGGAATGGAAGAAAGAATGGTGTTGAGGGGATGGTGTGAATGCGAACACACCAAGCTCTACTTGTTCTATATCAGATCTATATCAGATGTTCTATATCAGATGTTCACAAAAATTGTGTGATTCTCTCTGCCCGCCCCCTTTTCCACTGGAAAGTTGTATATTGTAGTGCTGGGCCTCCTGGACCACAAGGAATAAAAGGCAAAGTGGGTCCTCCAGGAAGAAGAGGCTCAAAAGGAGAAAAAGGCAAGTATGCATCAAAGTAGAATTTCTAGAAAACAACATATGGAGGATTGGGAGGCATTATGAAATGTACAATGTGGCATTTCATTTAGATTTTTCACTCACCTTAGTTACCCCTGTGAGTACTTAACTCACTGTGTGCTTGTGATGTGATTAGAACTTACCAAAAAGTCAAATCCATATCTTACAGTATAAAGGAGACACTTACCTGCCATGAAATTTGCCTCAAAGTGATGACTTTTTCCACAGGATCCTCTCAATTCCTTGAAAAAAGCAGAGATAGGACAGTATTGATCTTTACTTTGGTTTCTCTCTGTGGGTCCCATCTTTCCCAGACTCATCAAATCCCTATAGCTCTATGTTTCTACACCCTAAATTGTTTGGTGCCTTTTTGACCAACTGAGTCAGGTGGGTATGAGAGCTGAGGAGTTTGACTATCCTAAAGGCATTTTTTTAAACTAAAGGTCCTGATGATTAGAAAATGCATTGTAGTGAATTAGTAGCTGTAACATGCAATACAATTAATAATCCCTCTTAACATATTGTTTGGATTCTTTAGATGCCCAGAGTTTATGCTCTAACCAATTTTGTTGTTGTTGTTGTTTTTTCAGCAGGAACCAAATTAAGAGCCTTTTTTTTTAGTAGGAACCAAATGAGACTTCTGAACTTTTAAAAATTAGAAACTTTCTTATTTTCAAAGTTTCTTCCGTAGAATCAGACATCGGCTTTTCCCCTAGATTTTGTCAGTTTGAGTTTATTAAGACACAGAACACCCCATTTTTCTGGAAATGATATGTCCACCCACATAGACCATAGCTACCCCCAGGTCATGCCCTGTGCTCTCCACATCACATGTTATCAGTTGTCTGTGATAAGAATTGTGCACATCAGACCCTTTTTGTTCTTATTCGCACTATTGGTTTTGTATAGTAAAGACTTTATTGGGATTTCATTCAGGAAATTTGACAAAGCTGCCTTTTATCCTCTGTCTAGGAAGCACAGGGCTCTGTGCCTGCCAGCCTTGTCCCTCAGGCCCACCTGGCCCTCCAGGACTTCCTGGGAGGCAAGGGAGTAAAGGAGACTTGGGACTCCCTGGGCGGCTTGGAGAAAAAGGTTACCCAGGCCTTCCTGGTGCCAGAGGATCTCCAGGGCCACCAGTAAGTAACTCTCCCCAGTATCAATCTTTCTAGTTAAAAGAGACTGATAGAGATAGAATTCAATTGTACCTCTCTCCAATTTATAGTGATATATATATTGTATTGAATCTATAAGTATATTCATGACAAAAAATCATCTCTATCCTTTCATTTATTCATTCAGTCATTCATTATTCATTCATTTGTTCAGTCAACTAATATTTATTGAGCACCTACTATGTTCCAGGTACTATTCCAGGTGCTGGGGATACAGCAGGGACCAGAACACTATCTCTGCCCTCCTGGGACCTCTACTCTGTTGGGAGGACATACACCATATAACAGATAGACGGGTGAATATAGAGTATGGCCAATGGCAATAAAGGCCATCACCATCTGGTGTGGCTTGCGTGGAGAGAGTGAGGGACAGAGCAGACATGAAGTTAAATGGCTGAAGGTTAGGAGGGGTTGCAGAGCATGGAGCGTTGTAGGTGGGTTGGCTTCGAGCTTGTACTCTGGATGACATGGAGCAGCCAGTGGAGAGTTTTAAGGAGAGAGGAGTCTGACAGTAGTTTTAATTGGATCACTCAGGTAGCTTCGTTACGAACAGACCAGAGGAGACAAGGGAAGAAGTAGGGAGATTTAGCTGGGCTATTGCTGCAGTAATCCTGGTGAAATATGATGGCGGACAAGTGTACCTATTACTGTTGGTTGTGACGGGAAGTGGTCAGATTCTGGGTATATTTTGACCATAGGGCCAGCAGACTGGCTGTGAGGCTGGATGTGGGATATGAAAAGCAGAGAAGTAAAGGATGGAGCCAAGATGGGCAGACAGTGTGAGGAGCAGGCGTGGGGGGTAGGAAAGGAAGCAGTGCTGTCGGGCACATTTTAAGTTTGGGGTGCCGATTAGACAAGCAGGTGGAGGTCTCAAGTAGGCTGTGGGATGATATTCAAGTGAAGAATCCAGATGAGAGATCGGGTGGAGCTGTAGATATTGGCTTCGTCAGAGTTTACGTGATATTTCGTGCCAGAGGATGCATGAGATCTTGCGGTGACTTCTATTTGCTGACCATTCCAAGGGACCATTCCAAGTGACTCGGGCTGAGGCAGAGCGGTCCCTCAGAATAAAATCACTGCCCCCGGGGGCACTCCCCTGGAGGCTGGAGACAGCCCTTATTACAGGGGCTTAATCCTGGGGTGGCCAGGAGCCTAACCATCAGCCCCTGTGCACTCTTTTCCATTTTCCCCAGGAAATCTCATGAAAATAAGGTTCCAGTCTGAGAGCCTTAAGTGAGGGTGATGGTTAAGCTCTTCCTGCACCAACCTTGTCAACTCAACGAGAAGTTAGGTCCTTAATATGCGTATGTTGAATAAACATAATTGTAATTATCAATATTAAGTAGGCTGCATTTTATTGTCTGCTTCTTTAATTCAACTTTTTATAGTCATTTTTAAATTTTTTATTTTTTGAAACAATCTTTTTTTAAACTTATTTTTGGCTGCGTTGGGTCTTCGTTGCTGTGCATGGGCTTTCTCTAGTTGCCGCGAGCGGGGGTACTCTTCGTTGCGGTGCACGGGCTTCTCATTGCGGCGGCATCTCTTGTTGTGGAGCATGGGCTCTAAGCACGTGGGCTTCAGTAGTTGCAGCACACAGGCTCAGTAGTTATGGCTCACGGGCTCTAGAGCTCAGGCTCAGTAGTTGTGGCACACGGGCTTAGTTGCTCCGCGGCATGTGGGATCTTCCCAGACCAGGGCTGGAACCTGTGTCCCCTACACTGGCAGGTGGATTCTTAACCACTGCGCCACCAGGGAAGTCCCATAGTTATTTTTTTATGTTGTTACTTAATCTTCATAATGAAGGTTTTATTGGCTCTAAAATATTTTTCTTCCTTCACATTGAGTTTCTTCTCAGAGCTAACATCTTGGAGTGCGGATTACTAGTTCAGCCAGGGTTATCCTGGCGGAGGTTTATCTAATTCAGTTGCTCCAGGGCTTACCTCTTAATTTAAAAAAATTTTTATCTTAAATTAGAGTATAGTTGATTTACAATGTTGCATTAAACTGGCCGTATTTCTGATGTCTCTGTTCTGTGTATGATTCTGTCCATATGACTTCTCTGTACTAAATTCATCTCACTGTGATCATAGTTAGGGACCAAGTTCATACCATGGGGCACAGGAAAGGAAAGGAGGGAGGGAGGGATGGACAGAAAGAGAGATCTTGAAGGACCCACAGACAAGCATTCTTGGGTGCTCTCACTCCGCCGTACATCTCTCTCTGCTGGTCCCTGGCCCCAGAAGCCACAGATATGTGGGAAAGTAGAAAACAGAAAAGTAGGTTTAAGTTCTTTGCAATTTTTTCTGTGGTTGGACCAAAGCCTTGTATTCATTGCCTTAGCCTGAGAGCAGTTCCCAGGATGGGGGTTTGCCACCACGACGCTCTATTGCAAGGCGTAGGGCTTAGGAGCACATGGACCAAGCTTCAAATCCCAACTCTGACATTTGTGAGCTCTGTGGTGTTCCTGTAAGATGGATATAGCAACACCTGTTCTACAAGTTTGTTGGTAAGAATTCAATTCAACAGTATATTCTGAGAGCTACAAAGTACACACCAGTGAACCAGATGGCCAGGGTCACTGCCCCTGAGGAGTTGCAGCGCAAACCAAAGGTCACAAACTGCCATGGACTAAATCTGAACCTCCAGCGTGTTTCATTTTGTCCTCACAGTGTTTGTTTTTGTATTATTAATATGTTTACGGCTGACCTTGAGAAATTGGAAGCTCATTAGCACAGGTCAATGGATCCCCACCACTGCCGGAAGCTGAGGAGGTCTGGGGGCTCGAGTCTCCACCATGCTCTCTCGCCTGCTTTTTGGAAGAGCATGGCCCCGCAGTGGGCATCTACGGTTGAAGTCCCTGATCTAGACTGTGTATAAAATAACTAGTACATGCCCGGCAGAGAAGACTTCTTGTGGCTGCTGAGATTTTGTTGTTGTGTATTTTTTTTTAACCTCTTTATTGGAGTATAATTGCTTTACAATGGTGTGTTCGTTTCTGCTGTATAACAAAGTGAATCAGCTATACATATACATATATCCCCATATCTCCTCCCTCTTGCGTCTCCCTCCCTCCCACCCTCCCTATCCCACCCCTCTAGGTGGTCACAAAGCACCGAGCTGATCTCCCTGTGCTATGCGGCTGCTTCCCACTAGCTATCTATTTTACGTTTGGTAGTGTATATATATGTCTCTGCCACTGTCGCCCTTTGTCCGAGCTTACCCTTCCCCCTCCCCGTATCCTCAAGTCCATTCTCTACATCTGCCTCTTTATTCCTGTCCTCCCCCTAGGTTCTTCAGAAACTTTTTTTTTTCTTAGATTCCATATATATGTGTTAGCATACGGTATTTGTTTTTCTCTTTCTGACTTACTTCACTCTGTATGATAGTCTCTAGGTCCATCCACGTCACTACAAATAACTCAATTTGGTTTTTTTTTATGGATGAGTAATATTCCATCGTATATACGTGCCACATCTTCTTTATCCATTCATCTGTTGATGGACACTTAGATTCCTTCCATGTCTTGGCTATTGTAAATAGAACTGCAATGAACATTGTGGTACATGACTCTTTTCGAATTATGGTTTTCTCAGGGTATATGCCCAGTAGTGGGATTGCTGGGTCATATGGTAGTTCTATATTTAGTTTTTTAAGGAAACTCCATACTGTTCTCCATAGTGGCTGTATCAATTTACATGCCCACCAACAGTGCAAGAGGGTTCCCTTTTCTGCACACTCTCTCCAGCATTTAATGTTTGTAGATTTTTTGATAATGGCCATTCTGAATGGTGTGAGGTGATACCTCATTGTAGTTTTGATTTGCCTTTCTCTAATGATTAGTGATGTTGAGCATCCTTTCATGTGTTTGTTGGCAATCTGTATATCTTCTTTGGAGAAATGTCTGTTTAGGTCTTCTGCCCATTTTTAGATTGGGTTGTTTGTTTTTTTGATATTGAGCTGCATGAGGTGCTTGTATATTTTGGAGATTAATCCTTTGTCAATTGCTTGGTTTGCAAATATTTTTTCCCATTCTGAGGGTTGTCTTTTCGTCTTGTTTATATTTTCCTTTGCTGTGCAAAATCTTTTAAGTTTCATTAGGTCCCATTTGTTTATTTTTGTTTTTATTTCCATTTCTCTAGGAGGTGGGGCAAAAAGGATTTTGCTGTGATTTATGTCATAGAGTGTTTTGCTTATGTTTTCCTCTAAGAGTTTTATAGTGTCTGGTCTTACATTTAGGTCTTTAATCCAATTTGAGTTTATTTTTGTGCATGGTGTTAGGGAGTGTTCTAATTTCATTCTTTTACATGTAGCTGTCCAGTTTTCCCAACACCACTTATTGAAGAGGCTGTCTTTTCTCTATTGTATATTCTTGCCTCCTTTAAAGATAGGGTGACCATATGTGCGTGGGTTTATCTCTGGGATTTCTATCCTGTTCCATTGATCTATATTTCTGTTTTTGTGCCAGTACCAAACTGTCTTGATTACTGTAGCTTTGTAGTATCACCTGAAGTCAGGGAGCCTGATTCCTCCAGCTCCGTTTTTCTTTCTCAAGATTGCTTTGGCTATTCGGGGTCTTTTGTGTTTCCATACAAATTGTAAAATTTTTGTTCTAGTTCTGTGAAAAATGCCAGTGGTAGTTTGATAGGGATTGCATTGAATCTGTAGATTGCTTTGGGTAGTATAGTCATTTTCACAATGTTGATTCTTCCAGTCCAAGAACATGGTATATCTCTCCATCTGTTTGTATCATCTTTAATTTCTTTCATCAGTGTCTTGTAGTTTTCTGCATAAAGGCCTTTTGTCTCCTTAGGTAGGTTTATTCCTAGATATTTTATTCTTTTAGTTGCAATGGTAAATGGGAGTGTTTCCTTAATTTCTCTTTCAGATTTTTCATCATTAGTGTATAGGAATGCAGGAGATTTCTGTGCATAATTTTGTATCCTGCTACTTTAGCAAACTCATTGATTAGCTCTAGTAGTTTTCTGGTAGCATCTTTAGGATTCTCTATGTATAGTATCATGTCATCTGAAAACAGTGACAGTTTTACTTCTTTTCTGATTTGGATTCCTTTTATTTCTTTTTCTTCTCTGATTGCTGTGGCTAAAACTTCCAAAACTATGTTGAATAATAGTAACCATGTCTAGTTCCTGATTTTAGAGGAAATGGTTTCAGTTTTTCACCACTGAGAAAGATGCTGGCTGTGGGTTTGTCATATATGGCCTTTATTATGTTGAGGTAAGTTCCTTCTATGTCTATATTCTGGAGGGTTTTTATCATGAATGGGTGTTGAATTTTGTCAAAAGTTTTTTCTGAATCTGTTGAGATGATCATATGGCTTTTCTCCTTCAATTTGTTAATATGGTGTGTCACATTGATTGACTTGCGTATATTGAAGAATCCTTGCATTCTTGGGATAAACCCCACTTGATCATGGTGTATGATCCTTTTAATGTGCTGTTGGATTCTGTTTGCTAGCATTTTGTTGAGGATTTTTGCATCTATGTTCATCGGTAATATTGGCCTGCAGTTTTCTTTTTTTGTGACATCTTTTTCTGGTTTTGTTATCAGGGTGATGGTGGCCTCGTAGAATGAGTTGGAGAGTGTTCCTCCCTCTGCTATATTTTGGAAGAGTTTGACAAGGACAGGTGTTAGCTCTTCTCTAAATGTTTGATAGAATTCACCTGTGAAACCATCTGGTCCTGGCCTTTTGTTTGTTGGAAGATTCGTAATCACAGTTTCAATTTCAGTGCTTGTGATTGGTCTGTTTATATTTTCTATTTCTTCCTGGTTCAGTCTCAGAAGGTTGTGCTTTTCTAAGAATTTGTCCATTTCTTCCAGGTTGTCCATTTTATTAGCATATTGTTGCTTGTAGTAATATCTCATGATCCTTTGTATTTCTGCATTGTCAGTTGTTACTTCTCCTTTTTCCTTTCTAATTTTACTGATTTGAGTCTTCTCCCTTTTTTTCTTGATGAGTCTGGCTAATGGTTTATCAATTTTATCTTCTCAAAGAACCAGCTTTTAGCTTTATTGATCTTTCCTGTTGTTTCCTTCACTTCTTTTTCATTTATTTCTGATGTGATCTTTATGATTTCTTTCCTTCTGCTTACTTTGGGGATATTTTGTTCTTCTTTCTCTAATTGCTTTAGGTGTAAGGTTATTTTGTTTATTTGAGATGTTTCTTGTTTCTTGAGGTACCATTCTATTGCTATAAGCTTCCCTCTTAGAACTGCTTTTGCTGCATCCCATAGGTTTTCAGTCATCGTGTTTTCATTGTCATTTGTTTCTAAGTATTTTTTAATGTCTTCTTCGATTTCTTCAGTGATCTCTTGGTTATTTAGTAGTGTATTGTTTAGCCTCCATGTGTTGTATTTTTTTACAGATTTCTTTCCTGTAATCAATATCTAGTCTCATAATGTTGTGGTTGGAAACGATACTTGATATGATTTCAATTTTCTTAAATTTACCAAGGCTTGATTTGTTACCCAAGATATGATCTATCCTGGAGAATGTTCCATGCGCACTTGAGAAGAAAGTGTATTCTGTTGTTTTTGGATGGGACGTCCTATAAATATCAATTAAGTCCACTTTTTTAATGTATCATTTAAAGCTTGTGTTTCCTTATTTATTTTCATTTTGGATAATCTGTTCATTGGTGAAAGTGGGGTGTTAAAGTCCCCTACTATGATTGTGTTACTGTTGATTTCCCCTTTTATGGCTGTTAGTATTTGCCTTATGTATTGAGGTGCTCCTATGTTGGTTGCATAAATATTTACAATTGTTATACCTTCCTCTTGGATCGATCCCTTGATCATTATATAGTGTCCTTCTTTGTCTCTTTTAATAGTCTTTATTTTAAAGTTTATTTTGTCTGATATGAGAATTGCTACTCCAGCTTTCTTTTGATTTCCATTTGCATGGAATATCTTTTTCCATCCCCTCACTTTCAGTCTGTATGTGTTGCTAGGTCTGAAGTGGGTCTCTTGTAGACAGCATATATACGGGTCTTGTTTTTGTATCCATTCAGCCAGTCTATGTCTTTTGGTTGGAGCATTTAATCCATTTACATTTAAGGTAATTATCGATATGTATGTTCCTTAATTGTTTTGGGTTTGTTATTGTAGGTCTTTTCCTTCTCTTGTGTTTCCTGCCTAGAGAAGTTCCTTTAGCATTTGTTGTAAAGCTGGTTTGGTGGTGCTGAATTCTCTTAGCTTTTGCTTGTCTGTAAAGGTTTTAATTTCTCCATCGAATGTGAATGAGATCCTTGCTGGGTAGAGTAATCTTGGTTGTAGGTTTTCCCCTTTCATCACTTTAAATATGTCCTGCCACTCCCTTCTGGCTTGCAGAGCTTCTGCTGAAAAATCAGCTGTTAACCTTATGGGGGTTCCCTTGTATGTTATTTGTTGCTTTTCCCTTGCTGCTTTTAATATTTTTTCATTGTATTTAATTTTTGATAGTTTGGTTAATATATATCTTGGCGTGTTTCTCCTTGGATTTATCCTGTATGGGACTCTCTGTGCTTCCTGGACTTGATTGACTCTTTCCTTTCCCATATTAGGGAAGTTTTCAGCTATAATCTCTTCAAATATTTTCTCAGTCCCTTTTTTTCCCTTCTTCTTCTGGGACCCCTATAATTCGAATGTTGGTGTGTTTAATGTTGTCCCAGAGGTCTCTGTGACTGTCCTCAATTCTTTTCATTCTTTTTTCTTTATTCTACTCTACAGTAGTTATTTCCACTATTTTATCTTCCAGGTCACTTATCCATTCTTCTGCCTCACTTATTCTGCTATTGATTCCTTCTAGAGAATTTTTAATTTCATTTATTGTGCTGTTCATCATTGTTTGTTTGCTCTTTAGTTCTTCTGTGTCCTTGTTAAACGTTTCTTGTATTTTCTCCATTCTATTTCCAAGAATTTGGATATCTTTACTATCATTACTCTGAATTCTTTTTCAGGTAGACTGCCTATTTCCTCTTCATTTGTTTGGTCTTAGTGGGTTTTTACCTTGCTCCTTCATCTGCTGTGTGTTTCTCTGTCTTCGCATTTTGCTTAACTTACTGTGTTTGGGTTCTCCTTTGCGCAGGCTGCAAGTTTGTAGTTCCCGTTGTTTTTGGTGTCTGCCTCCAGTGGCTAAGGTTGGTTCAGTGGGTTGTGTAGGCTTCCTGGTGGAGGGGACTGGTGCCTGTGTTCTGGTGGATGAGGCTGGATATCTTGTCTTTCTGGTGGGCCGGACAGCATCCGGTGGTGTGGTGTGTTTTGGGGTGTCTGTGAACTTATTATGATTTTAGGCAGCCTCTCTGCTAATAGGTGGTGTTGTGTTCCTATCTTGCTAGTTGTTTGGCATAGCTCTGTAACTTCCTGGTTGTCCAGTGGAGTTGGGTCTTAGTGTTGGGATGGAGATCTCTGGGAGAGCTTTTGCCATTTGATATTATGTAGGGCTGGAAGGTCTCTGGTGGACCAGTGTCCTGAAGTCAGCTCTCCCACCTCAGAGGCTCAAGCTTGACACCTGGCTGGAGCACCAAGACCCTGTCAGCCACTTGGCTCAGAAGAAAAGTGAGAAAAAAATAAATAAAATAAATAAATAAATAAATAAAGTTATTAAATTAAAAAATTATTAAAAATAAAAAAATTAAAAAGTAATAAAAAAAGAAAGAAAGAAAGAAGAGAGCAACCAAACTAAGAAACAAATCCACCAATGATAACAAGCACTCAAAACTATACTAAAAAAAAAAAAACGGACGGACAGAACCCTAGGACAAATGGTAAAAGCAAAGCTATACAGACAAAATCACACAAAGAAGCATACGCTTACACCCTCACAAAAAGAGAGAAAGGAAAAAATATATATATATATAAATTAAAAAAAGGAAGAGAGCAACCAAATCAATAAACAAATCCAGCAATGATAATAAGCTCTAAATACTAAACTAAGATAAACATAAAACCAGAAACAAATTAGATGCAGAGAACAAACCCCAAGTCTACACTTGCTCCCAAAGTCCACTGCCTCAATTTTGGGTTGATTCGTTGTCTATTCTGGTATTCCAGAGATGATTGTGGAGATTTAATCTGCTGCTCCTGAGGCTGCTGGGAGAGATTTCCCCTTCTCTTCTTTGTTTGCACAGCTCCTGGGGTTCAACTTTGGATTTTGCCCGTCCTCTGCGTGTAGGTTGCCCTCTGGCATCTGTTCCCCGCTCAGACAGGAGGGGGTTAAAGGAGCAGCTGATCTGGGGGCTCTGGCTCACTCAGGTCAGGGAGAGGGAGGGGTACGGATGCGGGGCGAGCCTGCGGCAGCAGAGGCCGGCGTGACGTTGCAGCAGCCCGAGGCGCGCCGTGTGTTCTCCCGGGGAAGCTGTCCCCGGATCACGGGAGCCTGGCAGTGGCGGGCTGCACCGGCTCCCGGGAGGGGCGGTGTGGAGAGTGACCTGTGCTCGCACACAGGCTTCTTGGTGGCTGCAGCAGCAGCCTTAGCATCTCATGCCCGTCTCTGGTGTCCGCGCTGATAACCGAGGTTCGCACCCGTCTCTGGAGCTCGTTTAGGTGGTGCTCTGAATGGGAGTATTGAGTAGTGTGTGGAGCTGTATTTTCTCTACATTAAATGGCTCCCAACCATTTTGTCCACTTTAGTTTTGATACCTGTTGTATACATTGTAGGCTTTTTCTTTGCTCTTATTGTTTGATGCTGCCATCGTCCTTTCTCTACTTGTACCTCTACCCCCCTTTGTAGTTCACTGCTCATGAACTAATAGAGGCCAGTTAAAAAGATAATTAAGCTTGCTTGACCATGCTGTTAAGATTGTATGAAAAAAAGACAAAGTGGCATCTATGTAAGCAAAGCAAGTGGTCTGCTCAGTCATTTTTACCTCCTTCCAAATTCTTGTCTATGTTTCTTGATCATTGAGGTCACCAGATTAGTGACCTTAAGCTATGTACAGTGCTTCTATAACTGTGTTTACCGTAATGCTTGGTCATTCTAATATACCAAAGGTAGGATTACAGATTTTTGATATGGCTTACTATTTAATAATGTGTAACACAAAACCATGACTGAAATAGTCCAGTCTCAGAGCAGTGTTGAAGTTAAAAGATGATGAGCCCATTGGCCAAAATTAGTTGTTTACTTGCCATACAGAGGAAATACATGGATTACAGAAAGATTGCCTCCTCTTGCTCATCAGTGTCCTACAATATCACAGTGTTTTTCATCACATTCATTCCTAAACCTCTGTGTTCTGCTCTAGTGCCAGCTGTTGTGGTTAAACTCTCCCCTGCTTTCCTCCCAATTCTACATTACAACACTCAAGATAGTTAAATTTTTTAATTATAAATTATTTTGAGATAAATTTTTATGTTATGACTCACAAGAAGTTGCACAATCATACCCAGAGGTCCCATGTACACTTCACCCGGCTTCCTCCAATGAATATCTTACAGAACCGTAGTACATTGCCAAAACCAAGAAACTGACAGTAATACATTTCTGTTGACTCAGGCACAGACGTTATTCAGATTCCACCAGCTTTCACGTGCAGCTCAAGAACCTCAGTTTTGTAAGGCAGGACCCCCCTTGGAAGGTGGGGAAGAGAATGACATCAACAGTACCAAACTAGAATCTAGAGCAGGTGATTTAGAAGGAAAGAAGAGAGAGGTTAGATGTATACAAATAACTTTTGACCCGTCACAGTTAAACTGATTTTTTCCTCGTATTTTTTACCAAGGGAAAACCTGGTACCTCAGGACCACCTGGCAGCAAAGGAGAAAAAGGTGACCTGGTTGTATCAAGAGTGAAAGGTGAGCATAATCAATCACTTAGCTCCCTGCCATTTTATGAATGATGTATGAACCATTCTCTTGCATTAATTTCTCCTGTGACCGCAGATCAATTCTATAATAAGATTTGGGATTGTTGAGATTGCTTAAAAAAAATACTCCCTGCCCTTCGGAGTCGTGTGAATGTTGAGCCTAAATCCTGTGCTCAAATCCTCATTGTTGTGAATTGGGTTTGAAACAAGATCTCCTTTGATTTGCCTAGCATTTATTCACTGCATTATAGTATCCTGTATTAATCAAGAATATTTTGGTTGTAAGCGACAAAAACCCAGCTTGAAGTAGTGTTTTTAGAGAAGTAATTTATTGACTTAAACAAAATTTGAAAGGTTAGGTGTATGGTTTGCACTGGGACGACTGCATGAGAAGGCTGTCTCGGCATCTTGCATCTCTCTTTGCACCGTCTGCATTTTCTCCCGTCTGGTTTTCTCTGGGCTATGGGTACGTGCCCCCAGGTAGCTCCAAGTTCTTAACAGCCAGAGGTGAAAGAGAGCTCTACCTCTTTCTGCTCCAGTTAGAAAAACAAGGTCCAGGAAGGACTGGATTAGCCTGGGGCATGGGCCCAACCATGGACCATTCCCCCACTCACTATGGCCAGGGGATGGCATACCGTGTTTGGTGTCACACAAGCAGAGGAAGATGCTGTAGGGATTGGCACCTCCACACACAACCTCCTTGTCAGAACAGGAAAAGAAACATTTCCCAAATAAGAGATTCAATGGGTTTGGCAATTGTCAATCTCCCCTTTGACTTTTGCATGATTGTCTTCGTGTGACTTTAGTCAACTGAGACACTCAGAGGAACCTCTACCAGCCCAGGGTCATGGTCATTGCCTTTATCTTTAGTCCTTTGTTTCCTTCTACATCATCCATTGCTCAGAAGGGCTTGACTCTTTCGGCCTTTGTTACCAGGGCACAAAGGAGAAAGAGGTCCTGATGGGCCCCCAGGATTTCCAGGGCAGCAGGGGCAACACGGTCAAGATGGATATGCTGGAGAGAAAGGGGACCCAGGACCACTGGTGTGTATAATTCTTCTCCTGCTATAGAGTTTCACTCTCTTACATGGTCACAAAGCATCTGTTTTCCCCTTCTCGGTTTAAAAAAGCTGAACAGTAAAGTGTCAACGTGCTGTAAATCAGTCACCTTTGATTCACTGCCACAAAAAGATGGCTGTTATAAAAGGTATGGCTTTTTGCAGATGGTCTAAAATCCTGAGTGGCAGTTCATCGTAGCCAGACTTTCTGTCCCTAGTCTTTATATTATTCTCGTGGTGCTTATTTCCTTCTGGGGCCCTTGTCTCTACAGAGCCCCCACTGGTTTCAGGTGTGTTCAGTTGACTCTGTAGGGTGGAGGCTAGCACACAGGTCCTGATAATTACCTTCAGTTCTGTTCTCTGATGAAGAAGCACATGAGGGGAAGTGGCAAGCGAGAAAGGATGAACTAGCGCAGATCCACTGGATAGACATATTGGCTGATGGAAGGTCCCACTGATAAATGATAATTCTGCATTTTTCAAGCATGTTTTGGGTGGAGACCACATGTAGCTGATGCAGTTCATAAGAAAAGTCTATGAGACATAATCAGGAACTTAAAATATCTTGGCATATGAGGTATTTTTGAATGCTTGCAATGCCACACAAACTGAGCTAGATGTTTTACTCGTAACTGTTGTCTTCTGAGGAATAATTATCTTTGAGAGTTTACAGTAAGGAGATGGAGGCCTAGGGTATGTTACTCAAGGTCAACTATCTATCAAGTAGGCTAAACAGGAGGGAAAACCCAGTCTTTCTAATTTCAAGTACATGCTATTTCCACCAGATCATGCAGCCTGCCATTGAGAGTGTTGTAAAAAGGAAGGACCATGTTCTGATTTTATAGGAATCCTATCTGATAAAATACATGTGAATAAGAGACGGAAATTTGGAAATTGGGTTAGATGGTATTTATAGCTTTCTGGTCTTTCAGCGGATATTGAGTATATAAATAATCTTCTCTGCTTTAGATTTGGTAATCCCTGTTTCATTCATTCTTCCACTTAAGAAACTACAGTGGTCCCCCCCTTATCCACAGGAGATATGGTGCAAGACCCCAAGTGGATGCCTGAAACCGTGGATAGTACCCGACCCCATACATACCTATGATACATACCTATGATAGAGTTTAATTTACAAATTAGGCACTGTAAGAGATTAACAACTAATAATAAAATAAAACAATTATAACAATATACTGTAATAAAATTTATGTGAATGTAGTGTCTCTCTCTCTCAAAAATATCTTATTGTACACATTTAATGCCTTTCCATCTTAACTAAGCACTTAGCAAGCACTATGCCATGACTTCTGCAGGTTGCTGTGTGACAGCAAAACTAGCACAAATTTCATTTTCCTTCTTCACAATTTCATGGATATAAAAGTCATTCTTACCATAGATCTTAGCAACCTCAGCATACGATTCTTTTTTCTTTCCTTATTAAATTGAGAACTTGCACCTTTTCACTTAAAGGAAGCACTTTACAACTTCTCTTGGGCATATCTGAATTATCAGCATCACTACTCTTGTGCTTTGGGGCTGTTATTAAGTAAAGTAAGGGTGACTTGCACACAAGCACTGCGATACCACTGCAGTCAATCTGATAACCAGACGCTACTAAGTGACTAACTGAAGGATATGCTGGAGAAAGGGTTGATTCACGTCCCTAGTGAGATGGAGCAAGATGGCTTCATCATGCTACTCAGAACGGAGCGCAGTTTAAAACTTGTGAATCGTTTATGTCTGGAATTTTCCATTTAATATTTTCAGACCATGGGTAACTGAAACCTTGGAAAGTGAAACCGTGAATAAGCAGGGGACTGCTGTATTTAGAAACCAACGTCACTGAGTGATAATTGTCATCATGTACTAACCTAACTGTGAAAAACCAAAGTGTTTTTACAGATCAAATTGGGAGAGGAATTTCTATAACACCCACTAGGGATGGGGAAATCTCTCTAGAGTTTCAGACTGAGTCTGAAACAATTCTGACTCATAGACCACATTTGGGACCAGGCTACTCAGGAGGCTAGAAGGCATGACCCTCAACCTGCCTGCGGGGCAGTGTCAAGCATTCCTCATACACAAGAGTCCTTGCAGCTTTTCATTCAGTTGGGGTGAAGGCAGTGAGATTCCCATATACAGAAGTGTGAGCAGCCTGGGCTTGAAAGTCTCCTTCTCCATGGGAGTGTTATCTGCACCACACAACTAGCTTGCGGGGACCCCACAAGGAACTTGCCAGTTACAGGAGCCGCCTCTTAAGGAAGCCCTGACAAAGGCTCCACACAGGTCTTTATAGTTCTTCCAGACCAGATGCAAGTTTTGCAGCCAGGGATTAATTTTACCATAAGCAATGTGGTCTAGTAACGCAGTTGACATCCATTTTTATGCAGATTCCTGAAGAGCAGAACTAGACCATTAACCAAAGTCAGATTCTTACACAGGAGGAGAAAGGATTTGTCAGCCCTTGGCCCACAGAGGTGGAGGGTGATAAAGTCCATCCCTGTGTCTTACAATCATGCAGAAAAAAACGTTTCTAATACATAAGAATTTATTTAGTTTGTAAGCCCACTACTTCCCTTAATTTATGCATTTCTATATTTTATTGTATTTGCTGTCACAGAGTGGTTCTAAATAAAATTTCTTATTCTGTATTTAAGACATAACATATAATTTTCTGTTTTTGAGTCATAAAACACACATCAAGAGCATATATATATGTCTGTAAATATGTATGTAAAACATTAAGAAGAATCTTAATCATTTAAAATTACATTTGCTATTAAGTAACTTCTAGAATTAACTGGCTTTCTGCATGCATTTTTGTAGCCTACAATGACAATGATTGCTTTGAGTTCATGGCCTTTCAAAGGTTGGTAATTGACTCTGACTCGTGATGCAAATGTTCTCAGGGAGATCAAGAAGATGCAGCCCCAGGTGATAAAGGGCCTCCTGGACCACCAGGCCCCCCGGGCAGAGCAGGACCTAGGGGGCCTCCAGGACTGGGATTTCCTGGTCCACCAGGAGAGAGGGGGCAACCAGGAGCTCCAGGCTGCCCAGGCAAGAGGGGCCCTGATGGCTGGAAGGGTCAGAAAGGTAATTTTGAATGTTTTTGTGGCAGAATGTCAAGTGAAATCATGGAAACTAAAGTAAGCCTCTCTTCTGGGCAAAGTTATTACAGTTATGGTAGAACCTCTAAAATAAAATTCCCACAATTCACTGTTCAAACCTTGAATGTTGTCAAACAAATAAAAGCATTACAGCACAATCAATACTTAAAACAAATCTTTAAAATGCTAAGATGTCTTTGCTGATTTATTGGTTTGGCAAATTGCCTTTCATTCATTTCTCAGTATCAATGTGGACAATCTGACTCTTAAAATTACATACATGTATATATTCAAAATCTCTCTTCTTTTACTGTCTTTTGAGATTATGCATTTTATTTGAATAGAAATACTAACATTTCATTTTAAAAATACAACATTGTCCATGAAAACCCATTTGTAGGCATTCTAGGGAGAAAAAAAGGAGGGATTTTAAATATATTTGACAGTTATTTGGATTTCAAACAATAAAGTGACTTGTAGTTTTATAGCTCAAAACTTTTAAAAATGTTGGAAAAAGATTGATTTAAGATCTTCTCTTTTGTAATATGTGCATATGACTTGAGTTACATAGTTACTTGTGAAATTTTATAATATAATAATATGTTTGGTTCTTGCTTTGACAACATAGAAAGACAAATACCTTGGAATTTGATATGGTTTAAGATCATGGTCTGGAACCATCAAAATATAACATTATTTTTATTCATATGGTACATTTTTTATTTAAGAGCTTATGGTGTAATACATTATGAGATGTAATTTCTGTTATAAAAGGGAAACATTCCATTTTAAAGGAGAAGAAAACTCAGAGCACAACTTTGAAATTTTATTTTCTTTACCAAGTGAAATGAAGGATGACAAAACCACATTGCAAAGTCATTAGAAAAACAAGAGCCAGTATATATATATTTTTTTTAACAAATTTCTATTTTATTTTTGGCTGCATTTTGTCTTCATTGCTACATGCGGGCGTTCTCTAGTTGCAGTGAACTGGGCCTACTCTTCGTTGCGGTGTGCGGGCTTCTCCTTGCGGTAGCTTCTCTTGTTGCGGAGCACGGGCTTTAGGCGCGTGGCCTTCTGTAGTTGTGGCACATGGGCTCAGTAGTTGTGGCTCGTGGGCTCCAGAGCACAGACTCAGTAGTTGTGGCACACGGGCTTAGTTGCTCCGCGGCATGTGGGATCTTCCCCGACCAGGGCTCAGGCCCGTGTCCCCTGCATTGGCAGATGGATTCCCAACCACTGAGCCACCAGGGAAGCCCCCAGAGACAATATATTTGAAGCACCTGACCCATGGCAGGCCCTCAGTAAACGGAAGCTGTTAGTATCTCTCCCAGTCTCTTCATTTGCATAATTTCCCCACATCCAAGCTAGGAGTCAAATCTTGGGAACTCAGTGTTGGATGCTTGCTGCTATTTCATGATTTATCAAAGCTTCTGATTCCATTGTATTAGACATCCATGGGTCTATACATCCATTATTTTTTGTAGGTTATTAAACTGATATTTCTTGGAATCAATATTTTTCTTATTCCCCTTCTGTCTATTACTGTCTGACAGTTGAAGTTCAGATTTCAGGACAGATCTTCTAGAAATTTAAACTAAACTTAGTTCAAGTGACCTAATGAGACTCGAGAGTCTTCTTTTCCTTTGAATTCCACGTATACTGTATGAAGAAGTATCTTGATCGAGTTGTCATTGAGATTCATGTTGCATTGGACTATCAATTATGTGAATGCCACTTTTTATTTTTTCATTCCAGGTGATACAATTCCTTGTAACGTAACCTACCCTGGGAGGCCAGGCCCGCCAGGTTTTGATGGACCTCCAGGTACGATCAAGGAGAAATTACTGTCATACACATTCCCAACTAAAAGAACTGGCAAGACAGATAAACCAATAACAAATCCTCAGGGAACTATTTAGGATATTTCTACCCTGATTATAGAGTTTTGAGGGACTATGGGGAAACAGCATTTGCAGCCATTCCCCTTGGGTCCACCGTCCACCAAACACACTCTGAATAATATTTCTGTGCAACAAAATTTACCTTGATTTGATCACATATCAGCAAAAATGATTGCCCTTTGAGCATTTTAAAACTATATCTTCTTTCTTTACTTGTGCCCCGAGAGTGAAAATTGATCATTTGCTTACTGATTATAAGTTTTACTCTATTCTGCTTTCCAAGAGACCCAAATATCTGACCAGAAACATTCTGAAAAATGCCCATGCATCTACACCCCTGATTACACTTTCATACAACCACTGCACTTGACTCAATCACCTATTTATAGCTGAATTAAACCCTAGATCTATATAAGGTATTTTGTCTAATTCTTTTTTATTTATTTAGAGTTCACTTAAATTGACCTGTTAAGTACTAGCATGGCCACTAAAGGTCACCTTTCTTGTTCTACGTAACTATCAATACAAAAAGTGTTTAAGCGTTGAATGATGAATGACTCTGTACTGCCCTCTATAACCACTAGCTTTCACAATAGTGTTGTGTAACAACCTCCAAATTGCAGTGGGCTTTAACAAATAGTATTTATTTTCTGTCTATGGGTCTGTCGTTGGTTGGGGTTCAGCTGATCTAAGATGCTCTCTATCGGCTTCGTGCCTGGCTCTGGGTCAGGTCAGGTCTGCAGCAGGCATCTCATTGTGAGGCCAGGGTGTGCTCTGCTCCTGTGGCTGCAGAAATGCCAGAGGGTGGGGCCCAGCTTCACTGGCACTGTTCACACCTCTCATTACTTCATGGTGTTACTATCCTATTGGCCAAAGCAAGTCACATGGCCAAGCCCCGGATCAAAGTGTGGGAAATACGGGCCACCCACCACAAGGCAGTGGCAAGGGTGTGGAAATATAATTCTGTATCAGTGGAGTGAAGAATGGTTGGTTGACTGATGGTACGTTCATCTTCACATTTGCTGGTACCTTGACATGGATGGATAAAAAACACGTATGATCACTTTCAGCAGCTTCAGCCTCAAGGGAAGTGAACACTCAAAGTTTCAGCTGGCAGTTGCATCTCCTTTGAAGTTCATGATTTATAAGTTATTTTAGCTTAGATAACTCCTTGTAGGAAAACACAGAAGGTTTTAAAAAAATCTCAATTCCTTTTGCAGGTGCTTTTTGCCTGTACTTCATTTAAGGGCAAATGCAGTAAGATGCAGGGAAGTAGATTTGGTCTTTATTCCGGTGCTTTCTCATCAAGCCACACACTGGCCACCACCTCTGTCCTCTTACAAGGAAGGGTATCCTCACATATTTGTGTTTGAGACTCAGCATGGGAAAGTATCAAAAGATTTATCTGAATGGTGGTATACATCCCAAAGGCTTTCAGAAAGAATTCTTTACAGTATGGCTTCTGAGAAAGTACCTTAACACAATCTCTATGAAAAGCTTATTTGGAGCACAAGACTTATAAACACCAGGCTAGGCACCACCTATACTTCCATAAAGTAGAAATACCCTAAGAAAGACTTAACATAGATTTTATTTTAAAAATCATCTTATTTTGTCCTCATTTGATTTGTGTTTTATTGTGTCTGTGTTTTGTTGTTTTTGTTTAGGTCCGAAGGGATTTCCAGGTCGTCGGGGAGCTCCTGGGTTGAGGTGTTTGGATGGGGAAAAGGGTCAACGTGGCAAACCAGGAATCTCAGAAATCCCTGGTCCACCTGGTAAATAAGTGCTTTTCATTTAGGAATGTCTCATGATCTTAGTCAGCAAATGGCCCAGGGATCCCTAGATGGTGGGGGAATGGTTTTTCTTGATATAGTAAGCTCTTAGCTATGTTTTGATAACTTCTAGGTTATGATACTTTTGTGATGTCTCAGGGCTCCTTAAACCTGGAGCATGAGTTATAGGCTATTATATTATATTATTATTATATTACATTATGTTGTAGGAACTGCTCAGTCTAGACAGACTGTTTGCCGGTAAATGAAAGCAATTAGGGGAATGTCATTGGCTTATAGGAAACACGGAGTTACAATTCATTTTCTGACAAAAGGTGGCAAAAAACAGTATTGCCTATTAAGTTACTCTTAATTTTAGTAGGTATCCCTGTATTTTAAAACAATGTGTTTTTATCAAAGTAGTAGTCTTATATGTGTATTGGTTCTATATCTGTACATGTAACAATTTAAACAATTCTTTGTTCAATAGGTTTTCATGGTGATATGGGAGATCCAGGTTTTGGAGGTGAAAAGGGGTCCTCCCTTGTCGGGCCCCCAGGCTCTCCAGGTTCACCTGGAGTGAATGGTCAGAAAGGACCTCCGGGAGACTCTGCTATTGGCTACCCAGGACCCCCTGGAAAGAGGGGTCTTTTAGGAGTACCAGGGTCAAAAGGACTCAGAGGTGATCCCGGACGACCCGGGGCTGCAGGTATGAGGGCTGTGCTCTTCCTGTGGTCCATAAAGCCAGCTCGGTTCTGGAACAGGTCCCTGAAGAGTGTCTAGACTATCTAGCCTTAAAAATCTAGAATGTAAAATTTTCAGTCAGGCATCTTCCTTCGTACATGGGCAGTGGTTACATTTCTAATAACCTGCATCCGCAGTGTTGCATTTGCATTTTATTGGTTGTTTTCAAACCCAGCTCACCGTGGCTCAGTCTGTTCAGTCTGATTCAGCAGCTACCAGACATCTGCCTGCTTTGGACTCCAGGCCAGTATGTTAGCGCTGAGGAGCAGAGACTGGGTGACCCGCCCACTGCCGCTGCCAGGCTGAAGGAGGGCACGACAGGCTGTCAGAGAAGAGCAGCTCCCTGGGGCAAAGCAGGGGGTGGCTGGCATTCAAAGGAAAGCTCTGGGGGAGAGCTAGGCACGAGCTGAGTCCTGGCAGACGCTGTGTTCTTTGGACAGGTGACAGGATAGAGGGACTTTCATTCCAGCAGGGGTAGCAGGCAGGGCAGTGAAACTTAAGATGGGGAGATGGCCCTGGCACTGATTCACATTCTTTCCTGAAATCGCTATGGATCCTTCAGGATCCCCAGCAGAGGTTTTCAGATTTTAATGTACTTAAAAATACCACCCCCCCCAAAAAAAAAACAGGGGTAGAGGTGGGGGTCATTAACATCACCATCTTCTGGGCCCCAATCTCAGAAATTGTGATTCATTACATTAGAACTGGGTGGAGCCCAGCAGTCCAGTCTGAACTTTAACCCCTGGGGGATGGTGACCCAAAGTGGACCCCAGATCAGACTTTTACAAACACTGTTCTGGTTCTTTTCTAATGATGGATGGGCCAGTGTTCATTAGGTACCCATGATAGTACAATAGTACAGGGAAAATGGAAGGCGGGGAAATAAGCCACATTCTTCATCCTCAGAGAGCTTATCCAATAGTTTGTAAGTCAGAAGCATTCATATACAAAAACCCATTTAATTGGAACGTAACAAGATAATACTTTATGTGAGTCAATGAAAGTAATTTTGTCCCAGTAATCCCACTATCTCACTTGTGAAATGTATTTAAGGGAAGAATTCAACAGGAGATGGTTAGTACGAAAATACTGTGGTAGTATTATTCACAGTAGAGGAACAATTGAAAACAGTAAAGAGAGTTAAGTAATACGTACATACACACACTCACACACCACACTCAAAGGAATACTATTCAGCTATTAACAATTAAAATTATATTTGCAAAGATTACAGTAAAATGGAAAACATTTGCATATTAACATGCAATATGAAATAACCCAACAATTGAAAGTGCACTGGGATTACTATTTTAAAAATGCAAACATATGAACCAAAATACAATGAAAACATTAAACAATAAAGTAGATTTTTAGGTTAGGGTGTAGAATTATGGAAGACGTTTTTCCCCCTGAAGATCATGATGCTATCTTTCCAATAAATAAAAATTTTGAGAGTTGGAGTGATGAAATTGTTTACAGAATGCAAATTCAGACAGTACAAACTGGGCGTGCAAGCATTGTGGTGGTTTGGTGTAAAGCCTGCCGCAATGTTAGAGGTGAATGAAAATCAGGAAGAACTGCATGGATTTTTAATTTGCATAAGCAACTTCTATATTGTCTACATAACGTTATCAAGTGATTCTCTTAGCAATGCACAGCTTTACCGTGCACTTGGAGCTCACTACGATCTATGATAAGAAAATCCATTCAGAGGCTTAACTCATTGGAACCCAGAGCCGGGATCAAAATGTTTACCTCCAGTATTGATACACATGAATACCACTGTAGGCCGTCTATGTAGTGTTATGCCCTCAGTGTCACAGATGAACTGTATCATTTCAGGGCCAGCTGGAATGCCCGGATTCCCAGGTCTCAAAGGTCCCAAAGGGAGAGAGGGAAGTGCCGGGTTTCCAGGGATCCCAGGTCCACCCGGCCATTCCTGTGAAAGAGGCGCTTCAGGGAGACCAGGGCCACCAGGGCTCCCTGGAGCTCCAGGAAGTCCAGGTAAGTGTCGGCAGGTGTAAAGAACTGTGACAGGTGTGGGGTTCACCCTACTTACAGAGGAATAAGCTTACCTGTTGCTCTTTTACGGATGCTGGCAGAAGCAAGATTCTTGGGTCAGAAACAAAGGATTTGATTATTTATGGCACCACAAGTAGCATGAGTTTCGTGTTGGTTTGCGTCGTTTCCTTGTGTCACCCAAGTGTCTCGGGGGTGATATAAGAGGGGCTAGTGGATGCCCCACACGTGGTGGGTTGCAGTTTCTGAGCCTGGGATACAACAGCTGTACATTAACCTGCAAGACAGCTTGCTTTTCTTACTGGGGGAGGCACTATATCTGTCAGGCTGCTCGCTGCCAACACAACCTTGAGAAATAGCCCGAGTGAGGATGGGTCAGGACCCTCTGTTCTTGGAATACCCAGCAAGACATCAAAGAGACCCATGAGAAAGTGTCTCTCAACACAAGGTGCTGGGGGGCTATTTCCACTATGATCTTTATTTCACCATCCAGATTGTCACCTGTTATTTAAATTCTACTGTGTTTATCCAAATCCAAGAATACACCCTCTCAAAGGATCAAAACGAGATTGGAGCAAACCCTGCCACTACAGCTTTGTTTTTAATCACCAATAATTCTAGATGACGTTGCTGATTCCTATAATTCTCTCATTACACAGTGAACAGCTTGACCAAAATTCACTTGGCTGTAGCTTTAAGAAGCACCTGGAATGTTTTCTTCTATTAGTTCCCACCCTCTCCCCACCCAAGAGTAAATATAAATTCTTTACCCTTATCCATTTTCCATTTTAAAAGACTTTATAATGCATCTCAACTGGGAAATATTTATTCAAGTAATCTGCCTTTCTTTTTATAGCAGCCAGAAAAATATATACTTAGACTGATGGAGAGTCGCTACTGTGATTTTAGCTGATAAATATCGTTTACTTGGCCACAGATACACAATTTAAGCTACCATGGATTTTTTTCCTGCCCGTGTGTGAAGCCAGTTCTCAGTCTTCCTACATTGTTGTCACTGTGGTTTGTCACAGGTGCCCCAGGTTGGAAAGGACAACAAGGGGACATGGGGCCTCCCGGACCCGCTGGAATGAAGGGCCTCCCCGGAGTCCCAGGATGGCCAGGGGCAGATGGACCCCCAGGGCCCCCGGGAGTCCCAGGCCCCGTTGGGGATGATGCGCTACCTGGTCTTCCAGGCCCAAAGGGTGGGTATTGCTTTTCCATTATTCCCCCCCCAACCCACCATTTTATAAACTTGAAATCCACTGCCAAGTGAAGACAATTACATGTGACCATACTGTAGAGTTTACTGGTATATTAGCCTGACTTGGTCCTTTCCCGTGTGACCTCTCCCTTCTTCTTGTCTTCTGTATTGTAATTTCCAGGGGCAGAGTGTTTTGGTTTAGGTAAACGGGAGCGTTGGGGGGAGGGGTTAGGTCCACAAAACCCACACACACTTCTGCCCGAAGGACTGGGTGGTACTGATGGAGCAGGGGGGTCAGGGCTGATGTGCTTCCACTTTGGATGGGCTCCCCCCTCCCCCTCCCCCTCCCCTCCCCCTCCCCTCCCCCCCTCCCCCCCTCCCCCCTCCCCCTCCCCTCCCCTCCCCCCTCCCCCTCCCCTCCCTCCCCCTCCCCCTCCCTCCCCCCTCCCTCCCCCCTCCCTCCCCCCTCCCTCTCCTTCCCCCTCCCTCCCCCCTCCCTCTCCCTCCCCCTCCCTTCCCCCTCCCTCCCCTTCCTTCCCCCTCCCTCCCCCTCCCCTCCCCTCCCTCCCCCTCCCTCCCCCTCCCTCCCCAACACCCAGTTCTCTTTTTTTTTTTTTTTTTTAGGCACTACCTGTGTGCCAAGTCCCAGACCAACATCTTTGGACTTCTGCTTCTTTCTTTTTAAAATTTATTTAATTAATTTATTTATTTTTGGCTTCATTGGGTCCCCGTTGCTGCATGTGGGCCCTCTCTAGTCGTGGCGAGCAGGGGCTGCTCTTCATTGCCGTGCGCTGGCTTCTCATTGCGGTGGCTTCCCGCTGCGGAGCACAGGCTCCAGAGTGCAGGCTCAGCAGCTGTGGCACATGGGCTCAGTAGTTGTGGCTCACGGGCTCCAGAGCGCAGGCTCAGTAGTTGTGGCACACGGGCCTAGCCGCTCCACAGCATGTGGGATCCTCCCGGACCAGGGCTCGAACCCGTGTCCCCTGCATTGGCAAGCGGGCTCTTAAGCACTGCGTCACCAGGGAAGCCCAGTTCTCTTTAAAGCTTTGTGGGATCCGGACTCAGAAGCATAAAGGCCTGCAGTTCAGATCTGTGGCGGGGAAAACTGAGGCTTGGATGGGACAGAATGTCTCTTACAGGCGAGAGGCTGGTAGTGGTTGTTCCCTTCAGCACAAGCTCAGAGTTAGGGGGAGTTCGCCTCTCCACGCGGACGGCAAGGAACGCAGATCTAGGAACCATACTAGCCTATAAAACTTTTCCCTAAAAATTCATATTACTCCTCAGGACCCCAGGGGCTGCCCGGCTTCCTGGGTTTTCCGGGAGAGAGAGGAAAACCTGGCCCAGACGGACACCCTGGCAGAAAGGGAGAACCCGGAGAAAAGGGTTGGCCCGGCTCCCTGGGAGACCGAGGAGCGAAAGGTGACAAAGGTAAACGCAGCTAATAGCACAGTGATGCAGCATAGATTGTTTTTAGTGTTTGACCAGAACCTGTAAGTATGATCCCTGAAAAAATAAAATGGAACTATCCTGCGGCTTGGATTTTGCTGCCTTTTGAATCTATGGTGTTTGTTTCAGGATTTTAAGCAAAATGTATTTTCCTTTCCTCCCAATCTTATCCCATATAACTATGGCAAATGAATTGCTATGTTAATAGAAAAAAATTAACAAGGGGTTTGATTTATAGCTTTTGGGTTTCAGAAAACCTTCTCACCTTTTGGGAAGGGGGTGCAGGCAGGACTCCCCAAACCCTCCTTCAATTTTTTTAAATGAAAAAAGCAGTTTTTTTGTTAAGGCCATATGGTCTCTGTCGAAATTACACAACTCAGCATTTGTAGCGCAAAAATAGCCTGAGACCACACATAAACAAACAAACATAGCTGTGATCTGGTAAAATTTTATTTATGGACACTGAAACTTGAACTTCACTTAATTTCACATGTCAGAAAGTATTATTCTTATTTTGAGTCCCCTCCCCCAATGATTTAAAAGTGTGAAAATCATTCACAGCTCATGGATTGCATAAAAACTGGCAGCAGGTGGGATTTGGCCCATGGGCTGTAGTCTGCTGACCACTGAACTAGATGAGTCCGCTTTCATCTGGGCCATGAATTGCATCTCTCCCAAGCTTCATTTAAAGAAAAGTTTCCGTTACTATTTAAAAAAAAGTTTCAAGACCACTGGTGTCAATGTTCTGTGCCCATCCCTGTTAAATATTTACTTTGATCTCTTAGCCATGAGGCTATGGTGAGTGAAGGTAAGATTTCATTTCCAGTGTTAAGAATGAATGCTTGACAATTTCTAGAAACAACGTTTTTGTCTTTAAAGCCCTTTGGGGAAATAACCTCATATTTAATTCAAATTACTTTTAGTTGATTGATTCTACTATTATTTTTTGTTTTACTAGCCTGTAAATTATTTATGTAGAATCAAGGAACCAGAGTCATTCTCTGTTAGCTTAGATAAGTGATGTTTGCTGTGCTATTGTGCTTCTATATAATTATCCCACTAAAAATATTTAAAATTGGGTTAATGCCAGTGATGTTCTGGTAAGCTGGCTCTCTAAAATAAAGTTTTTTAAAAATGCCCTGATTACTACACTACAGTTTGCTGATTGCCAGGGTGTAAGTACTCCCACCATAAATACACTCAACATGACTGATTTAAAACTACCGATCGTTTAACAACTAGTTTACAAAATTCTTGACTTGTTAGTAAGTGGCTCTCATCAAGCTGGGATGAGCCCACTCCAGCCCACATCTACAACTGGATAGTGTTTGCAAAAATCAGGAGAAATATTGTGTACCCTTCCTACCTCTTAGAATTCTCTATGTGGAGAACACATAGAGACACAAGTTAAGTGTCTGTTCTTTTAATGTAAGGAAAATATTGGAGGCTGGTTAGGAAGGGGAAGATAAGGAACTGGAAAATATGAGATGGACAATTCAAAATTTACAGGATAAAGAGATGTATTTTTTAAAAATTTTATTGAAGTATAGTTGATTTATAATGTGTTCATTTCTGCTGTACAGCAAAGTGACTCAGTTATACATATATATATATTCTTTTTCATATTCTTTTCCAGTATGCTTTATCACAGGATATTGAATATAGTTCCCTGTGCTATATGGTAGGACCCCGCTGTTTATCCATTCTATATATATCAGTTTGCATCTGCTAATCCGAAACTCCCAGTCCTTCCCTCCCCCACTCCTCCTTCCCCTTGGCAACTGCAAGTCTGTTCCCTATGTTTGTGAGTCTGTTTCTATTTCATAGATACATTCATTTGTGTTGTATTTTAGATTCCACATATAAGTGATTATCATATGGTATTTTTCTTTCTCTTTCTGACTTACCTTGCTTCGTATGATCCCTAGGTCCATCCATATTGCTGCAAAATGGCGTTATTTCATTCTTTTTAATGGCTGAGTAATATTCCATTTTATATATGTACCACAAAGAGATGTATTTTAGACCTGGAACTTTTCAAGCCTGTCTCTTTTTACTGAAGACTCTGAGACGAGTTTGGTTGAATTTAGCGAACATTCACTGAGCCCTCAGTGTACACCAGTCCCCTTTGCTGGACAAGTTGGGAAAGGAATGTAAAAGGCATGGCCCTTCCTTTAGGAAGTCAATCAACAATGCTGATACCGTGCAATCTATGAACATAAATACACTTTAGTAGGTTAAATGGGGATTTGCAAACTGGACGTGAGGAGCTGTAACAGAATAATCACGTGTGTGGTGCTTCCTTTTGTTTTGCTCTTATATGATTAATATCTAAAGGAGCAAGAGGACCCCCAGGATATGAAGGAGAAATGGATATTATTTCTAAAAAGGGGGAAACCGGGGAACCTGGACCTCCTGGAGATGGTGGATTCCCAGGAGAAGAAGGTAAATGCTTATGTTTTTTTAACCATATCAAATAAGTCGACTTCTTTACAGGTCATTCAAACAAGCATGCATATTAGACAACTTTCCCAAGAAAACTGTAATTCGGAGATTAGGAAAGGTCATTCTTTAGATACAAATAAAAATACACACTAAAGAACCTCATGGTACTTTTCTTTCCATGCTAGAACTTAGCTGTAGTTCATATGTGTTTATAGATTTGGATATTCCAAACTAGGATCAGTCCAGACAGATACATGAAATACTGGTACCGGGTTGAAAGTATTCCTGGGTTTGCTGGCTGATCTGAAAATGAGTAGCACGATGACTGCCCAGATCATTTCAGTGGGTGCTACTCAGCCTTCAGTGTGCATCCCTCGGGGCCCTTGTTAAAATGCAGATACTAAATCAGCAGATCTGGGGCCGGTCTGCCTCTGACTTTCTGACAAGCTTCTGGATGCCTGTGCTGCTGGGCCTCAGAAACACCCCAGAGCAAGGATTTTGACAACCACGTTTGTGTTCTCTTTTCCCAGTTTAGACTTAATTTGCATGGGACCTGGCTTCTTTTGTTGGCCCTCTCCTTAACTAGTTGTTAGGGAACACATGTTTTAAGTTCTCTGGGTAAGTCTTTCCTCATTTGTAAAACGATCATGTTAAAATAAAGTGAGTGACGCTGCTCATTCCCCCCGGGATAGCCTTGAGTCTCTTCATGGGCAGCTCCTTTTCCAGTGAGGTCACGGAAGCCAGAAACCGTTGTGATGCAGCTTAGGGCAGGAATTAGGACTCCCAGTTCCTGGGAGATGGCTTCGTCTCCTGTAAGTAGGACCAAGACCCACAGCCTAACTATCGCCTGGCACGATAGTTGAACTATCCCTTAAAGTTCAAGAGATTTCCTCCAAGAGGTCTGTAACACTTCCAACCCCATCAGGTGATAAAGGCCATCCTGGGATACAAGGCAAGAAAGGAGAGCCGGGAAGCTGTGGACCACCTGGATTTCACAGAGGGGAGCCCGGGAGGAATGGGCAGCCAGGCCTTCCTGGACCCCCAGGCCCTCCAGGCTCACCTGGGCTGAGAGGGCTTATTGGCTTTCCGGGATTTCCAGGTGACCAGGTAAGCAACTGCTGTTTTGGAAGGAAAGAAATAATAAAACCTTTCTGCTCTCGGGATGCCCGTAAGGCATCTTACTTTGCCAGTGTACATCACAGTCCTTTCACTGGCTTTTAGAATGTAAGGAGTTGGTCAAGGGAAGAATGGAAACTTCTAGAAGGCCATGATGTAACTGTAATTCTGGCCAGTGCTTATGCCTGGTTCCAGTGACATAAATGATCAAGTGACTTACTCCACATTCTACCCCCAGCCTTGTTTAAACAGCTCCATAGAGACTTGCCTGAGGACTGCTGGTTTACCAGAACAAAGAGTCATCTGAAAAATGGCCCGAATTCTGGTTACTAAGGCTTCCTATCCAATTGCAGATATCATACGTTTTGCTGTAAATATACTTTATCTTTACAATCATGAGCAAAATACCCCTTGAGAACCCAGGTAGTACAAATGTAGTAGCCTACATCATAACTTCTGGAAAATGTATAATATACTTTGCTACTCATCTTTTGGAATAAAATAGATTTTTAAAGTTTTGGGTATAAGTTATAACAGTTTATTTCGTATCAATTTGTTCATTCAAAACTTAAAGTTCAAGTGATGTGATGCAGTTACTCTTTTGCAATCAAGTATTGAGATTTGGATGCCCCCTGTTGGTATGACTAATTCTGGAAGAGTTTCGTCAACTTTTAAAACCTAGATGCATGTAGTAGTATGCTTGCAATGCATTTCCGATTTTCTTTACCACTGCAAATTATAAAAACCAACTTAGTTCTAGAAAATTATAACTGGATCATGTCAAGCATGTGTCATTTGTATTTGAAATTCAATTACAATCTTATTTCTGTTTCATTAAACTATCAGGGTGAGCCAGGTTCTCCAGGGCCCCATGGACTTTCAGGACTTGATGGTACAAGAGGACCTAAAGGTATGGTTTGGAGATACAGCAGCCATCCATCAGGCTCGTAGTCCTGGGTATTTGTAGCATTGTGAGCAAGTACCTCTGGCATGAAAAGTAAAGTATATCAAACAAACTGCAACATTCAAAGAGTTCTTTTTAGACTCTACTAGATAGTCAAACAAGACCTAAATCATCTATATTTGTCATTCAGATCCAAGGGTACCATAGAGAAAACAGCATGCCTGCAGGCATAGCACAATTTCCTCCTTGGTGGGAGTACTCTCAGCTGTCCTTCTAGTGACTGCAGCTCTATAAGTGACAGCTCAGGTGCAAGGAGACAGATCCGCATTGGTGGTCCATGTCCCCGTGCCCCGCAGGAGCCAGCATCTCTTCTAAGGACTCCATAGGTACAGCTTTTGGGGACCCAGTTACAAGAGTCATGGTACACAGAGAAGGCCAAAGCCATGACTTCCCACCAAGTGCTAAGAGTTCACTTAAGAATTCCTGGGCCACACATAATTTACAATTGAGTTATTTTTACCATAAGCCAAGGGTCAGCAAATGTATTTTTCTCAAAGGGCCAGATCATAAATATTTCAACTCTGTGGTCTCTGCTATAACAGCTGTGCATGAAAGCACACACAGCATGAAAGCAGCCATAGACAATATGCAAACAAAGGGGTGTAGCTGTGTTCCAATAAAACTTTCTTTGCAACAGGCTGCAGGCTGGATTTGGCCTCACAGGCCTTAGTTTAATTTGTGCCAAAGACAGTATTGCCTTGTAACACAACTTGCATTCTACCTTTATCAGGTTTCCAGAGAAATAGGAACAGGAAGTTAACCCAAGGTAAAAAATGTCCTCAGAGAAAGAGAGGTTTCATTAACCCTTTATCCAGACAAACAAAACAAACAAATTCAGGGTATCTTAAATTGCAGCGTTTACACAAAAGCTTTCATATTTTTACTATTTTTGTGTACCATTGGTTTAATATTTTTCTTTAAATCTACTTTAAAATGATTCACCTTTTTAACCTTAGCCTTAACCTCACTATCTGTGAATTCACAGGCTTGTGGTACAGTTATATTTTATTTTAATACAGATGAAAATAAATAACTTTAAAATAAGAAACAGTAATTAGTGAACCACCTAAAATTCTTCTCCTTTACTACCAGTGAAACATGCTTTATGCTTTGACAGACACTCCATAAATAACATGATAATTGCTGTAAGAAAAAAATGAACTGTGAACATGTATTTATTCAGAAAGAATAACTTAGATCTTCTCTTCAGAAATAGTTACAAATAGGGAAGTTTTCATATTTTATTTTGACATTTTATAGCGTCAGTGTTCAGAACTCAGTCCTCTTCTACTCATCTATCCATTTATTATAGACCCTTTGCCTCTCTCAAAGAACAAACCTATTTCTTCTTGTTTCCTTCCTACTTGTATTTGGCCATGTTTGCAAGGAAACGAAATGCAATGAAGGTACTTGGAGTAAAAGCTGTCTCGTGGAGCCCACAGATAATATAGTAATGCAGGACCATAGTCTGAAGTAACCTAGCCCTTGGGCAATCCATGGTTTTTTCTCTTGAGACTTTTCTCCATGGTCTGTTTTTTATTTACCTGCCTACCAATTGGGTTTATCACTCTCTATTCAGTATCCTTTCTGGATATGTTTGGATTGCACTTGATCATGCTGTATATTAGGACATCGTGAAAATGCTTTTGATTTCTGCCTCAATAGGCAAGGGCCTCAAATTCTTACTTTTTATTACAATTCCTAAAGGAAAGACTGGCTGACCTGGGATGGACCAGATTCATACCCTTCAAACAATTAACCACAATTATGAGTAGGGTCAGGTGGAAGAGAACCTACCATAGGTGTGGGTGGGACCCCTTAAAAAGGGTGTTCGTGTGTAGGTGCTTTAAAACATGCCTAATTAGCTCTCTTCTTCTCTTGTAATCCCATCAATTTCTTGCCCTTCCCTACCATACCATTTTGAGTCCTCCATTTGTAATTGGCTCCCAGCTATAATGTAAGTCCTTGTGTCTGGAAGGATGCAGCAGCAGTGTGGAACAGCTCTGTGGGACAGTAGGTGTCACTGCCTACAATGGCCTACAACTGCCTACAATGACCTACAAAGTGCCATCTCTTGTGAAGTCATCAATAAGATGACTTTCGTGATTTCGTTTTTTTACAAGGACACTGAGTTGAGCTTCCTTGAAGAGAGCTTGAAATATGATTGCAGCAGCTGAAGCAGTGACAGTTTCTGCTTTCTGTTTCTAAAAAAACAATATAAGGATACTCAATGCCAAGTAATTTCTTAAATAGGTACCTAAATTTGAAATTATTTTAGAAAATTAAAAAATTTAAACTTATTAAGATCTATAGTTTCTTAATACTGTTATGAACTATAAAATAGTGTGTGTGTGTGTGTGTGTGTGTGTGTGTGTGTGTGTGTTTAAATCACAGCTTGCATCTATGTTTCTATTTGTTCTTATGTAAGAAAAAAAAAAAAACATTGTTTCAAAAATCCTCTCCTGGAACATTGAGGATAGACTATAAAGGGAAGTATCATGAAAGTTATTAAGTCACTTGTATGAACAAAATTAAACTCTCTTAAATAATGTTATGTGCATTTTATCACTTACAGGGTACAAAGGGGAACCTGCAAGTCAGTTTGGCCTACCTGGTCCAAAGGGTGAGCCAGGGAGCCCTGGATATCCAGGTATAGCTATGTACTTTTCTTATTAAAACAAAAAAGAGTAAGTTTGGTTTGAAAAATAGTACAATTATTTTATCTTCCTAGCTGGCAATGGTTGTATCAGTATTTATTATATTCTCCCTTCACTCATTAAAATACCTATCAGAAGGATTATGTATAAGCACTGGCCTAGGAGGACACCAGGATTGTACACCAGCAACTCACCATCTTTTCTCCACCATGGCTCCCATGACCTAGGATGTGAACAACACACTTCCCTAGGCATGTCCAGATTTTGGCAGGGTCAAAAATGATTATTGCAAGGAATTAAAATTTGGACTGTTTTGCAAATCTATAACTAAAAATGATACATTAACAATAGCCACTCAGCTGACTACAGCTGCACGTTGTCATTCCAGCCCTTTCTTTCCTACTCAGAAAAGCATAGGCGAGGGACTTCCCTGGGTGTCCAGTGGTTAGGACTCTGCACTTCCATTGCAGGGCGCACGGATTCGATCCCTGGTCAAGGAACTAAGATCCCACAAGCCTCACGGTGTGGCCAAAAAAAAAAGAAAAGCATAGGTGAATGCCCTGAGGAGTGCAGTTGCTGAAACATGATTGAATACCTCATTTACTAAGTATCTAATTTACTAAAATCAAGTCTTTCAAAACAGCACTTCATTTATCAGCAACAATAGATGTGTAATCCCTCAGAACAGATTGTGATGTTCCAGTGAGTTCTTGGTCTCCGGTAGAGGCTGTGGCTGGTTACAGTAGACGACCCACAGCTGACAAAACATACACATGCTTTTACTTAGTAATTCCACGTGTAGGAATGTATCTTAAGTCAATAATCAGACAAATGTACAAAGCTCTGTGCACAGGGATATCCACTGCCTGGAAAGAATTTGTTTCTCCACAGGTGATTGGTTCAATAAGTGATGCCCAATGTCATTCAGCTGATAGTGGACAGGTTAGAAGCCAGGCTTGTATTTAGATGGGTCCACTGTAAATTAAAATATCTCATATTAATAGTTTTGTGTATTACCTTAAAATTCTCTTCGGCAATGGCCATGTTTCATTCCATACAACAGAAAGAATATCTGAGCAGAACTATTATGGGAAATTTTATTTCTTTGTTTTTATTTAATTTGTTTATTTATTTACTTTAAAGAATAAATCAAAATTTTTATTATTTTTAACTTCAGAAATTTTATAGAGTTTGAGTTGTCTTTACACTCTATAAATATCCACAATTCAGTAAGTTATGGACACTGGGAAGGCACATTTAAAATAAGGAGAATGAATTAATCTTTGTTTTTATACCATAAGATTGCTAAAATGGAAGTCTAACAGAAAAACAAGCTATGGCACTGGCAAAAAATTCCTTTCCCACTCCCTTTCATACGGGTCTTTTACCTCTGGCATGGTCAAATAGATTTAGGTAATATAATATTTTAACTGAAATGTACAGCTTACGTGTACATTTGGAGGGGAAAATAGCTTTGAGGTTAGCATTGTGGAGGCTCATGAAAAGTACCAGAGGGAGGTCTCAGAAAGGAAAATCACTGGTTGAAATCAACCTCCTTTACCACTGAGCATATGGTCTTGGGCAAGTTGCTCATCATCTTTGAGCTATTTCCTCACCTGTAAACTGGCCCTATGCATATTACAGGTTGTTCTGAGGATCAAATGAGATTCCTTGAAAGCAATTTATAAACTAAAAATTGCTACACAAATGTAAAGTGTAATTCATCGTCATCATCAGTCAGCAAAACATGAAGAGATTTTTCCACACTTACTGGTATTTTTATGTGAACCTTTAAGATAGTAAGATTTTATAAGCTAAAAGGAGTCCAAAATGGAGACCTTTGATATTACCTAATATTGTAAGTTAAAAATCATAGAACTGAGTTATTTTATATGTAGGCTAACTTTTTCAAGGAAATTTGCCTTGGTGTAATTTCTCTGGTCTCCTGTGGTTGTCACCGTTTAAATGGTTCCCTTTTGCTTAAAATTTTAAAATTACATTATATGTTATTCACCAGCACAGAGTTTACCTAAACATGCAATTTCCATTGGCTTGAAAAAAGCTGCATTGAATTTGAACAAGCCTAACAAGAAGGCGTAGATCTGCAGCCTGTCTCAGGGGATTTTATATGATTGTATTGGGTTCAGTTCTACCTCCCTTTTCTCTATTTCAGAGAGAAAATACAGTACAGATTAACTCACAGGTTCTGTTCTTAATATAACTGTGATTGGAGAGGCAAGACTTTAATATTTCAGTTTTTTCATTTGGAGGTGGGAAAAGGCTGCCTTACCTTTACTGCAAGAATGTTTTCAGGATGAATAAAACAATACACAGTGAAGCTCATAGATCTTTAATTTGATTGGGAACAAGTATAGACTAACATAGGCTTGTTTCTCTTGTGTGTTATAATAAATAGTGACTATGACCCCCATGGGTTTGTAAATATGGAACCATATATTTTATTTGCAGATTCAACTGGTCATTTTCAGCACAGACTATTGGTTTATCCTACAAATATAAATGGTATTGATACTGAAGTCATACATTATAAATAAACAAACACATGGGGAAGTCATCTTCTCTAGTAATCAAAGAAATGTAATTTAAAGTAAGGCTGAAATATCATTTCATCCTTACTAAATTAGCAAGAAAACAAATCAACAAATTAAAAAGTCCTCAATCAGCACGTGGAATTATGGTCTTGGGGCTGTGTGTGGGTGACACGTGGGGCTGTGAGCTGGTGGGGCATTTATCCAAACCATTTGGCAACCTCTGTCAAGAACCAAATGCTGAATGGTCTGTTCTAGAAGACTAAGAACAGTTGGGCCTTTCTCTTCAGCACGTCACTGTCCTGAGAAGGGGACTGTAGTAGATTTCTTTTAACCTAATAGATGTATCCACCAGATGTGATGTGTGGTTCTGGAATGGGACCTGGTGTGGACTAACCAGCTGTGAAGGGCATTAAGGGGACGATTGAGAAAACTCAAATATGGAAGGAGGATTAGATGATATTAAGGCTCATTATTAATTTTCTTGGCTGTGATAATGTTACTTTGGCCACATAGGAAAATGTTCTTATTTTTCAGACTTACCTCCTGAAATATTTAGGGATGAAATTCCACGATGTCTGTGATTTACTTTAAAATCCTTGAGCAAATGCATTAAAAAGAACCAAAATATCAGACTGTGTTACCTAAAAATTCTACTCTTAGGAATTTTTCCTAAGGAAATAATTTAATAGGAGAAAAAAATTGATTAAAGATGTATAAAGATCATTATGCATAACAGCAAGAGTTAGAAATAACATGGATGACCAACAATAGAGAAAATTAGATTAATTAATTTAATTAGGGTTAACTCAATAAGCTATCAGCAGTTGTTTAAAAACAATAATTAGGAAAATGATATCAAACTTGGAAAATTACTTATGATACAATGCTAGCTAATTAAAATATCAGAATATAAAATTGTAGGCCTTATTTGCACATTTGTTATACATATGAAACACTGTGTTAAATTGGTGGGATTATAGGTGTTTTGTTTTCCATTTTTCCTTAATGTTATCTTTTCAACAGAAAAATTGTACATGTAAAAAAGTAAGAATAGAAAAGAAAGAGCTGAAGTTGGAGGTTTTATAGATTCACCACCTTGAAGAGCAACTACAACTACTCAGATGTTTGGTCCTTCTTTCTTTAGGACATTTGGGAGCACCTGGAGAGCAGGGCTTGCCCGGTGTTCAAGGACCTGGAGGACCACCGGGAAGGCCAGGACCGCCTGGCTCCTCTGGGCCAGCGGGGTGTCCAGGTACCTTGAAAGGAGCCTGGAGAGTTCCCGGGCACTCATCTATCTCTTGGTGTATGGGAAGAAGCTGGCTCTGCCATTTCCCCGACCTGTGACTTTGGACAAGCCACTTAAATGTACTATTCCTCACCTGTAAATTGGAGCTAGACCAGTATCACTGAGTTGGTCTGGGAGTAAACGAAGACAGCACCTGTCATGCACCTAGGAAGATACCAGGCACAAAGTGATGGTCTGACAGAGGAAAGCTCCTTTCCAACCTTCCCTAATGCACCTACCATTCAGGAGGCTGGTTTCCTTTTCTCCTTTAGACTTAAGCCAAACAGCACACATTCAACACAACATTTTCACGGCTCCTCCTCTTGCCAATTCAGAATCAAGTGAGAAGTTCAAATCATAATTGGCAACTTTAATCACCCAAGTGTATTTTCTCCTCTTGAGATGCAGTTAGGGGGTCTAGAAAGAAAAAGTAATAAAACAGTATCCCAGTTACCCATAGATCAAGAATATAGATGACCTTCCCATTTAACGAAACTCATATCATCTGGGTGTCTGAAAAACCTCCCTGTCGTCCTCAGGTAATCCAGGGCTGCCTGGGCTGCAGGGACATCCGGGAGAAATCGGGGATCCTGGGCCAAGAGGCCTCGTGGGGGATCCAGGGGCACCAGGTCTTCCGGGAATAAAAGGTAAGTCAAAAGGAGGCCCGACCCATCAGAAAGCTCCAGTGATGCTCCCACAAGTTCACAGTGCCTTTCTAGCACCCCAGTGACATGCTCTGGGGCCTGGCTCTTTCCAAGGATGCCCGTTGCTGCCTCCTGTTCTTTCTTACTCGGGCAGCACTTGCCTGGTCTCTTGACCTGCTCTACCAAAATGCCGCTGCCCCCTCATTTTTTTTTTAACATCTTTACTGGAGTATAATTGCTTTACAATGTGGTGTTAGTTTCTGCTGTATAACAAAGTGAATCAGCTATACATATACATATGTTCCCATATCCCCTCCCTCTTGCGTCTCCCTCGCACCCTCCCTATCCCACCCCTCTAGGTGGACACAAAGCACCAAGCTGATCTCCCTGTGCTATGCAGCTGCATTTTGCCTATTGTTTTCCATGATGTTCCGGCCTTTTCATTTATTCTTTCCCCAGATAGTCAAGCTCCTGTTGTGTCCTAGATTCTAGGACACAATTAATTGTGTGATACTAGGCACACAATTTTGAAGAAAATAGACATGGTTCCTGCCTTGACAGAGCTCACAGTTTAGTAGGGGAGACAGATATTAAATGTATTTTTGTCAGTTGTGAAAAGGAAAAGGAAAAGAATAAGATGCTATGGAGAAAGAGGAATTAATATTTATTATCTTTGTTTGATAGAGAAACATTTTTTTCCTGGTTAAGTTTTTTCCCTTTAAAAGTATAGTAGACTGGTAATAATATAGGTCTGGTGGAATAGAATAGAATAGAATAGAATAATTTGTTATTAACAAATATTCATGACCCTCCATACAGCCCTGGTACTTATGCCTTTTCAGTCCATTTCTTTCATTTTAGAAATTTTTTTTTTCCCATGGGTACCTTGTGTATACCTCTAGCATAACACTTACGTTGTATGATATTTGTTTGTTTAGAGGTCTTTTTTAAAAAGCAAGAATCATTTTTTAATGTTGAAGTATAGTTGATTTACAATGTTGTGTTAGTTTCAGGTGTACAGCAAAGTGATTCAGTTATACATACATATATATCTGTTTTTTTCAGATTCTTTTCCCTTATAGGTTATTTAAAAATATTGATTTTAGTTTCCTGTTCTATATAGCAGGTCCTTGATGGTTATCTATTTTATGTGTAGTAGTGTGTATATGTTAATCCCAAACTCCTAATGTATCCCTCCACCCCTTTCCCCTTTGGTAACCATAAGTTTGTTTTCTATGTCTGTGTGTCTATTTCAGTTTTGAATATAAGTTCATTTGTATCTTTTTTTTTTTTTTAGATCCCACATATAAGCAACAGCATATCATATTTGTCTTTCATTGTCTGGCTTACTTCACTTAGTATGATAATCTCTAGGTCCACCTTGTTGCTGCAAATGGCATTATTTCATTCTTTTTTATGGCTGAGTAATATTCCACTGTGTATATGTTACCACATCTTCTTTATCCATTCATCTGTCAGTGGACATTTAGGTTGCTTCCATGTCTTGGCTATTGTAAATAGTGCTGCAATGAATGTTGGGGTGCATGTATCTTTTTCGAATTATGGTTTTCTCTGGGTATATGCCCAGGAGTGGGATTACAGGATCATATGGTAGCTCTAGTTTTAGTTTTTTTGTTTTTTTTTTAATTAATTTATTTTATTTTTGGCTGTGTTGGGTCTTTGTTTCTGTACGAGGGCTTTCTCTAGTTGCAGCAAGCGGGGGCCACTCTTCATCGCGGTGTGCGGGCCTCTCACTATCGTGGCCTCTCTTGTTGCAGAGCACAGGCTCCAGACGTGCAGGCTCATTAGCTGTGGCTCACGAGCCCAGTTGCTCCGCGGCATGTGGGATCTTCCCAGACCAGGGCTCGAACCCGTGTCCCCTGCATTGGCAGGCAGATTCTCAACCACTGCGCCACCAGGGAAGCCTTATTTTTAGTTTTAAGAACTATTTTTTGTATCCTTGGTACCAGTATATTCCTAGTAAGTCTGTTGCTTGGTTATTGTAAGTATTTATTTATTTATAGAAATAAATAAAAATTTAAATATATTTATAAATTTAAAAAATTTTATAATTTTATAAATTTATTTTTATAAATAAATACAATTAATTAATTAATGGAAAAATAGAGAATGAACAACTGAACAAGTAGCTATGAGGTTGAGAGTCTGTCCTCACTTCGATCAATAGTTGAAGGGTCCGGCCTTACTTGGTAGATTTCTATAACTGAGACCCCTCTATCTCCCTCCTCCTTTTTCCTCCCACTTACCTTCTGCTTGTTGGCCCATACATACACTAAATTTGGGTAAAATAAAAAGTACTTCCTCTCAGAAGAATTGGAAATCCCTTCTTTTGGGCTTAGTCAGTCTATTGTTTTGAAAATCCAAGTAATGTTTCTCCATACTCTCACCTCTTCACTCATCAGATAGATTTCAAATAACTCCAGTTTCCCAGCAAGTAGTAGTGTGGTGGTAAGTATTACCTGGTGCCTCTGTAGAGAGGGAAACCATTTAGTTTGAAGGGTTGGTACACTTAACGAATTTCTATGCAGCCAAATAACTAGACGGGAAAAGCTCCCACCACAAGATATCTTTGTACTTACTGTTCCTCTTCCTCTTCACTGGCATTTTTAGTAATGTGAAGTATAGTGATTGGTGATAAATTTAGGGTTCCAAACAAAATAATTTTGTATTTTTAAGAGTTTCATTGGTTATTGTGGCTGTTTCCTGTCTCTGGCAATCCCAATAGCCCTGGCGGGATATTCTTTGATGCTCTTTTGAGTGTCTGGAGGACAAAATTGATAAAGAACCAAAAGAAAATGTTTTCCATTACTTTACTTCTACTGCATCTCCACTTCTTCCTACCCTCCTAGTTTAGTGAAATGGCAAGCATTTTCAAGTGTCCTGGTGCCATTTTGTGCACTCAGTTTGACTAAAGTGACAAGGCTCATGTTACTGTTGTTGATTCTTCCTTCCCTTGAATTAGTTCGCATTTATCACATAACTTCAGTATGATGTGTTATTAAAAAACTAATAGCTAATGAATTTGACCGAACAACAAAATTATCTCCAATTACATCATAATTCGGTGCTATGAAATAATAAGTTTGTTAAGAAGAGAAGGTGAGAAAATGAATATATCAACCCAAATATTCATACCAGCGCACAGACGGATGCTGCAATGATGCTTCCTGACCATGCAGGGACACTGTTTCCCTGCAAACAGCCCAGTGAACAGCACAGTCTTTAAAAAAAACCCCACGAAACAGTGAAATACATTCCTAGGAATGAAAACGTCTCCAATATAAATCCATTGTTGCAGTTTATCATGCTGATAGAAAAATGAACCACACTCGGGCAGAAACGCTTTGAACTGAGAAACTAAATATTTGAAGTATGTTCTAAATAAGTCAAAGGGACTGATTATCTTGTTTGAACAAACCAGCTGCTGAACTCAAAGTTGTTTGCTCCACTGGAACAAGCCATATGGACTCTTGAGTCTTGCTTGTGTTCAATCAGATTTAAACTTTAACTTCAACATATGTAAAAATGGCTTGATGCCTAGACTTAAATTTTCCAGTACCTATGCCTCTAAAAGGAAGATGCTCGATTTCCTAGTTAGGCATTCATATAAGAATGTAACAATGGAGGGCTTCCCTGGTGGCGCAGTGGTTAAGAATCTGCCTGCCAATGCGGGGGACATGGGTTCGAGCCCTGGTCCAGGAAGATCCCACATGCCGCGGAGCAACTAAGCCCGTGTGCCTCAACTACCGAGCCTGCGCTCTAGAGCCCGCGAGCCACAACTACTGAGCCCGCGTGCCACAACTACTGAAACCTGTGCACCTAGAGCCCGTGCTCTGCAACAAGAGAAGCCACCACAATGAGAAGCCAGCGCACCACAATGAAGAGTAGCCCCCGCTCACCACAACTAGAGAAAGCCTGCGTGCAGCAACAAAGACCCAACGCAGCCAAAAATAAATAAATAAAATAAATAAATTTATTAAAAAAAAGAATGTAATAATGGAAACCTAGAGTGATAAGCTTTAGCATGAGAATGTGTAAAGAATGTGGACTGGGTTATTTTGGTGGGTGGCAGGTAAACTATTTCATAAGAAAAAAGCACCTAGAAATGCCTTTTATCAGCATAGAAATGCCGGGCACCTTACAGCTGTGAAAACCACAGAAATATCCTCCCTCCTTTTCTGCTAGTGTCCTCCCTCCCCCGCCTCCACGGCACTTACCACTCTTGAGGTAATTGCCTGTTTGTTCTGTCAAGTCAGGGATTGTTTCTCTCTTGCTCCCATTGTCTGGTCAGCTCCTGTCACTGAGTGCATTTGGGGACTGAAACTTCGCCGTTAGGGGACCATGTCTTAAGCTCTTGTGTGTCCCCTTGGTAGGCACTCGTGTATTTTCTGAATTAAAAAAGAATTCAATCTTATTTCAGAATCTGTTTTGATACGTTTTCCACTTTGTTCAACCTTTACCTGTAGTCACAAAGAAAGGTCTCTCTTTCCCATCGGCTTTCAAGTTAAGGTGACCAGCTGTCCCGTTTTGCCTGGGACGGAGGGGGTGCTCAGGACACAGAACTTCCAGTGCTAGAACTATAAGAAAGTTGCCGGCAGACAGGGACGAGTTGGTCACCCTAGTAAAATTATACACCTGTTAAAGGTCCCTGGGGATAGAGTAGCATTTTCAGGCTTTAGAACAAAAGAAAACCTCAGAGAGGGAATCCGGTCACGAAGAGTCAACTGGCTCACATAGATTGAAGCTGCTATTATGATTATGGCTGGGGTGGGAGAGTAGATTCTCCGACTAGAGGGAGGGCACCCTGGCCTGTGAGTGCAGCAAGATGCGGCCTTAAATGATGGTTGTTAAGCCCGAGGACGACCAGAGAGGTGAATAGAGAATGCTCATTACCAAGGAATGTGCTTTGTGAGACTAATTGCCTCTCCTCTGCCTGGTATATATTTTCGGCATGAACAACTTTTTGATTTAGAGATGGGATGGATAAAAAAGCTTTCAGTAAAAAGGAAAAATTGCCCTTAAAACCCTACCCAGATGTAGCTGCATTCAATTTAGAAAGATAACACTGGGTCAGATAAGGGTCAGCCAGTTCAACAGTGGCGAGAGGCTGAGGCTGTGACAGTGCAGGACCTGGATGTGTTGATGTGACAATGGAGAGTTGGCAGGAGCTGAGACATCCCACCCGCAGCCAGGTCCCCAAGCCATCAATCTTGGTGGCTTAAGCTGGAGATCAAAACACAGTGAAATAGCAGAATAGTCTCAAAAACTGTCTTATCATTTCAGATAGATGGCAATAAATACCCAGATGTGGCAGATGAAGAAGGTCTGCGTGTTCTTCTGGTGCAAACTTGAAACATTTGCTCATAAATAGGAAAGAGAATTGGAAAATAAGCTCAGCCAGAACTGATAAAAGTGGTTAGGAAATAGAAGCTTTAGGGAAAAAAAGGGTGCACTCCCCCCCCCTTTTTTTTTTGGTGCAAGACAATATGGCTTATTCCCACCAATCTAACGTTTAGATTTTAAAAACAGAATAACTCTGTTTCTAGTACTGATAAAAAATAAAATGGAACCAAATAACTGTTCCATCTTCCAGTAAGAAGTCTACAGAGGACTTGCTTTAATGAAGAGATTATAATTAGCACTTGAATTCTTTATATGCAGATGGATAGCACTAACTTCCCCAAATCTTACTCATCCGATAAATCTATCAATGAAAGATGTGACATGCAAATAGAGATTGGAATCCACCCTTCTTTATAGCTTTCTCTCCACCTGTTCAATCCCTCACCCTCCCTGTTCCACACTTGGTCATTCACTGATTCATTCATTCACTCATTCATTCAACAAACACTTATTGAGCACCTACTGTGTGTCAGGAGATATGCTAAGTGGCGGGACAGAACAACTAATGAGACCTGATCTCACACTCAGTTAATTCATCCAAAGTAAACCAGCCACCACAGACAGGATTGTTGTACAGAGTAGCATGGGCCTGGCAGAAGGGCATTGAGGGAGCTCTACATAGGTGTCATGGGGGTAGATGAGGGGCACTTGTCTGTGGGTGTCATAAGCTGAGGGTGTGATTATCACAAATTCGAGGGCTGTGACCCTTAACTGAATGACTGGCTGGCTGTGTTCTGAGGGGCTTTTAGCCTCAGAGGAGAAAGAACAGTTTCTGGATGGAGGATCCATTAATGAAATAGGAAGGTTACCAGGCTTGGCCAGGGGCTGAGGAGACGATTCTTTCTCCCCCATCAATCAGTGGGACGTGGGTGGAGCACTTGGCAGAAGCTCAGCAGCCAGGAGATGTTCTATATCTGTTAGTTATCTGCCTCTTCCCCCCCCTTCCCTTTACTCGCTTCCTACAAATCTATATATTTATATATGGCAAATATATATGACGTATTATATATATGCTATGTGTATTATCATATAAATATAAATATAGATATAAATATCTATATATTTATCAATCTATAGGTGTTCGGCTTTCAGTGACAACTTATGTAAAGTCAGATTAGTAGATGGCTCCTTAGAGAACTATATTGACATCTGACAGAAGGTTCTGAAAGAAGATGCAGGCATCAGCGAGATCCTGTCTAATTACAGAGAATGGAGTTTTCATGATCATCATGAAATAAATTTACTAGTTGCCAAGGGGCATCAGAGTGGTTCTCTTTGAAAGAAGGGCTGGCAAAGGAACAACTGCAGCCACACGTGACCTGCAGGCCTGTTCTTTCTGAGTAACACAGTGTGCAAAAAAATCAGTAGGGTGTGTATTCCCCAGTGTGCCACCGTCCCCACCTGTCCTTAACTGTCTTACTGCCTTTATCCAGATAGATTCGGAAGAAACTAGGATCTGCAGACCGTGGTGGAGCGGGAAGATCCCGGGCCTGGGAGGAAGGAAGAGGGCGTTTGCTCCCAGCCAATCCCTTTCCTTGTCTAGGATGGTTTTATTGTTGTAAAATTGGAGGTCATTTCCTATACCAAGATTCAGTCATTCTAGACTATATCTGATTAGAAAGAGAGAGAGAGAGAGAGGTTCATGATATGGTCATAAGCCAACAGCACTGTGTTAAAACCAAAGCAAGTTATGTGATAGGATACATGCCCGGCTGAGGGATGGCGTGGGAGTTTGGGGTGAGCAGATGTAAGCTATTATATAGAGAATGGATAAATCACAAGGTCCTGCTGTACGGCACAGGGAACTATACTCAACGTCCTCTGATAAACCAGAATGGAAAAGAATATAAAAAAAGAATATATATGTATATATATATAAAAAGAAAAGTATGTGTTAAGCCGTCTAAACAGAAAACATCCATCAAATGAACGTATTTAGTGATGACCACTGGCATGGATTCTGCTTTGATGGTGATGTCCAGAAGGTGAGGTCTCATGGTTCCTGCCTGGAGAATCTGTGGGTCCCCGTCAGCTAACCCTCCCCTGGACTGTGCCTGCAAAGTACAGCCAGAGGATGGACTTCGTGTACTTTCTTTGTCACAGACCTGTGATGTGTTTCAGGTCCCTCCGGGTCGCCCGGCCTGAACGGCTTGCATGGTTTAAAGGGTCAGAAAGGCAGCAGAGGCACTTCAGGTAAGAGAAGACCCTTTGCAAGAGGCTGAACAGCAGGCAGGGGACCATGAGAGTCCGCTGGTATTTCCTCCCTTCACAAAACTCGGATGCGAAACTAAGACAGCGGTTTAGCTTAGATTCACGATGTTGGAACTGTTTTTAGTGCTGGTGATGACATATAAAAAAGACACTTGAGAAAACCCAATTTAAGCAGGAATGGTTGGTTAACAGTGCCTTTTGTTGATACTGCTTGTGACTGTCTATTAAAAATACTCTGAATAATCGCTTAGGTGGAGCTAGCTTCCAAAATGTTACGAAGAACCAATAAATAGTCGGGATTTGGGGGTACTGTTTTGTTTTATGTATAGTCATGCCAAGTACAACCACGTGGGTCTAATTAGTACTTCTAGCATCCTTCAATAGCCTGCTGCTAAAACAAATTACCTGAACAAATTGCTGTTATTTTTGATACCACAAATAGGCTAATCATCAACATCTAAGCTTGTTCCATTATTTGGATAGAACGCACATTGGTTGCATTAGTTTCTCAGGAAAAGAGCTTGCAGTCAGACACCGTAGCTGGAATCAGACATGCGGATTTGGGGGACTGTTGGAAAAGGATTGGATTGCTGTGCTGCGTGGTTTGAATCTGTTGTTGAGGAGGGACAAAACCTTGATACGGTTTGGAAGGTCAAGAAGTAATTTACCTCACTTAGGATTCAGTTAGCGGCTCTTCCAAATAGTCTGGTAAAATGTGTGCCCTCTCCAAGAAACCAGTGTAGTTCTGCCTTTTCTTCGTGAAACTGCACATTCCTTCTATTTATTTGCCGGTTTCCACCTTAAATTTCAAACCAGTTTATTCACAATCACTTATTGTCAGATCTCATTCGTTTCACTCTTTCCATTGTAGAGGTTGAAGGGTCGGTATTGTCACTAAGCTGTTGTGTTCTTAAATCTGGGAAATAACCATAAAATAAATCAAAGCTATGCTGGACAAGTGTGACGGGTCATGAGACAGGAGACGGCGACCCAGGAAGAGTGTGCAGCCGTCTGGGTCGCCGTTACAGCCAGTGTTGAGCCTCAGCTGGACCGGCAACATCACATGTCTATTTGGAAGCAGTTCCTTTCCAGGCCCCACAGCAGGGACACACCAGGAGAAGATGCAGTGCTAATGCTGTTTTCCTCATTAAGGTTCCCATGAAACGGGCCCACCTGGTCCAGTGGGAATGCCCGGGCCAAAAGGCGAGACAGGAGACCCCGGGAGCCCAGGAATTTCTCCTCCAGGACTTTTCGGAGACAAAGGCCCCCCAGGTCCCCCAGGTAAGAAGCAGCATGCTTTGCCCTTTTCTCAATAACTAAATCCAAGCCTTCCAAATGTAATGAGACTAACGACTGAACACGTCCCTTCTCAGGGAGACCTGGACCGCCTGGTCCTGCAGGTGCCCCAGGAAGAGCTCTTAAGGGTGATGTTCCGGACCCGGGTCTGCCTGGAGATCAGGGACCTCCTGGCCCCGATGGTCCAAGAGGTATGAGAAGAATCATGGCAGAGGATGGTGTTGCCCCTTTCCTTAGATGCTGCCAGCTCTGGAGGGTTGGAGGAGCAGAGAATGGCCGAGTAGAAATACCTTAGCAGCCCCATCGATTTGGCAGATGGAAACAGGGGGCGTGTGGGCAGTGGTGGGCTCTCAGGACCATACCCAGGACCGGTGCTTAGGCCCCTCACTCTTCTGTTTCAACTCCATCAGACCACCTCTGACTCAGAGCAAGCCTTTCCCGTTGTCGGCTTGGTGCTGAGCATGAGGGTGCAGAAGTGAGTCGCGGGAGGCAATCTCATCCTCCGTGTTGGTCTCAGCGTCTGCACAGAAAGCCCTGCTTCTGGCCCAGAGTGACAGGACCCAGGCCTGACTCACACACAGAAACAGAGTCTCCTCATGTGCTGCTAACATTACATTTTGTTCCTCTCATCACTTCACTGGAACAAACTCTAGCCAGTCAATATTTAACAAAGTAAGACTGGACCAGAGATGGTCAGGGAGTTGGAAAAAGAGTGTGGCTCAGTGCAATTTTTTGCCAGATGCAGGCGATCACATCCCTACTAGCTCATAGAACTCTTCCAGAGAGACAGAAACCTTTAAATCTTCAGAATTTTAGTAAGGGTAGGATAAAATACATAGTTCTATTTTACACTGAAGAAAAATAAAAATGCTCAAAAATGTGCTAAGAAGTTTAGAAGCTAAGTAGGAATTGAATTTGGGCTCAATTCCCATGTGTAGACTCTGCTTTTCAAATAGGATTTTAAATTTAATTGAGCGGATATTCCTTTTTCATCAGCCAGATTTTCTTAAAAGCCTATTATCTCTCTCTCTGTCCACCCATCCATCTACCCATACATTCATCTACCCATCTATCCATTTACCCATCCATCCATCCATCCATCCATCCATCCATCCTTCCATCCTTCCATCCTTCCATCATCCATCCATCCATCGTGTGAAAGCAGCAGGATGGCAATGCAAAACAAAATCATAAACTGATACTGCCAAAAGGAGTGGCTCTGAAAGGAAGGAAGGCTTTGCTTAGCTCATTTTGTTTAACAGTTACTAACAGACTATTCACACCATTTCTCGACTTGGGCTCCATTAGACATACTGTTTCACCTCTGATACTGCTGACTTACTTATTCTAATTCCTTGCATCCCTTGCTTGTAAGCCATTAAATTCCTTTCCTTAAGAAGCTCTCAGGCAGCCAGCATGCACATTTGACTGAAAGAATCTTTTTGCCTACTCCCTGTGGTCAGGAATACCCGGGCCTCCAGGGCTCCCTGGGATTGTTGACCTTCTGAAAGGTGAACCAGGTGACTGTGGTCTGCCGGGGCCTCCAGGTCCCCCAGGCCCACCAGGCCCTCCAGGACGCAAAGGCTTCCCAGGATGTGATGGAAAAGATGGCCAGAAAGGTATGAATGCAAGTAGTTCTTTAAGTAGTACTGGATGACTTTCATTATCTAGCCCTTAAGGGTCTGGGGTATGCACCACTATGAGGTATTTCTCATTTCCTATGGAAATAGTGACTACATTTCCAAAATGTCCTGACTTTCCCAGAGTCCTAAAATTTGGGTAATAGTTGGACAAGTAAGAAGAAGAAACACAAGTTCATCTTTAGCCCCTAATAACATACTTGATAATCTTCTAGACAAGAAGTAAACAACAGAAATTTAATGCAAGCCACATATGTAATTAAAAGATATAGTAGCCACATTTTCAAAGTAAAAAGAAACAAAATAAATTTTCATACTTTATTTTATTTAACATAATATATTCAAATATTATTTTAACATAAAATCGATGAGTTATCAAAGGGATAATTAGGTCTGGTTGTACAAACCTAGTTCTTCTCCCAAATAAGACACTCCTTTCTGCTGTTGAAATCTGGTGTGTATTTTACACTTATAGCACAGCACAGCTTGGACTTGCCAATTTCAAGTGTTCAGTAGTCATATGTGGTTAGTGGCTCCTGTATTGGACAGTTCAGCTTTAGACTGCTGACTTTGCCTTTTTATAATCACAAAAGAGTCTCCATTACTGAATTCCCCCACTATTTAAGGCTAAAATATTTATTTTAACTAATTTTTACCTAACTGCTAATATTTGGGGACCTTAGTTTTTGGTTACGAGTATTTTAGAGAATTATGAGGTTCATAGGACATTTTGTTGAGAAGAGACCAATAAAGCTTATCCATTTGACCTCCCTTATGTTATAAATAAGGAAGCTTGATACCTGAGAAGCAAATGTTGAGCTTTGCAGGATCCCAGTAACTAGCACCCTGCCTGACTTTGGAACCAAATGGGAAATAAGGCAAACAATTAGGGCAGAGGGGAGGTCAAAATCACCATGAGGCCGCCATGACTAGAATGCAAATGGCATCCCTGAGATTGTGCAGTGCACAACCTGTACAATAGTACACAGCAATCCTCTTCACTTTTATTAGCAATAAAATCAGTTTTAGAAATTGTGGAGTATATCTGCAGGTATTTGGGCTTCCAATTATTAAACCCCAGAACTGGACAGACACGTCTAGCACTCTATTCACCAAGAGGAAGGAGGAGGGGGTTTGGCTATACAACCTTGTTCCTCTTCCTAATAAGATACTCCTCCTCCCCGGTGGCTACCCTAGAGAATGGACCTTCACCTGGAAATATACTTCAGCATTAGGGAAATAGCAAGCCTTATAAATAACAGTAACATACAAAAGGATATACAAAGAGTTAGAAATATTGGTGGAGCTACTAATCATGCTTCTTAACTCCCATTCCAGTGGGCATAAGGGTCAAAGAGTGCTTAACTGTTAAAAGGATGAGGGAATTTCCTCAGTTTACCTTGCTAGACTTACACAGTGAGAAATATTTGATCTATTCCATAAATTATTAAGAATCTATAGAAATACAGTAGTGAACGAATTAAAATAGAGTCCCCACTAATTAAATTAAACATAGGGTTTCACCGGGGAAGACAGACGTTCACATTTAAGGATCCATCTGTATTAACTCAGAGGTAAATGCTCTGAGTGGTGGAGCACACTTCTCCGAGTGCTTATCAAAAAGCAACTGGACTTGGGTTGGGATTCCAGGGAGGGCTTCCCTGGCGTGATCTGCACACTACAGAATGAGGAGCACTTGCTGGACGGGGAGGAGAGAAGGAACAGTATGTGCGAGGCACCGAGTGGCTGGTGTGGCTGAAATTGAGAGAGTGAGGAAGAGGGGGTGGGAACTCAGGGCCGGGTGGCCTCCAGACAGTGGAGCCTCTTTCCTTATTTTTCCTTTCCGTTGCGGTTCTTTGACTGTCTCCAGAGAAAGTTCAAGATGACTGGGCTTTTCATTCTAATTTAGTTTTGTCTTGGCCATGGAACAATTTTCCTTAGTCCGGTTGATGGATAGTTGTGTTTCCCTCAGACAGAGGCAGCTGAAGTTGGGGTCTTGCAGAAGAAAGCAGCTGAAGTTGACCTTGCAGAAGAAAGTTGGGGTCTATTCTGCACTCTAAGGCTGGCTTTGCCCTGCATTTTGCTGGAGTGAACCTCTGAATTCAGTCCATTGAGCTGTCATTATCTTTATATTGCTTCCTTCTAGTGCCCTCCTTTTCATATGTTTCTTTTAGGACCAATGGGATTCCCGGGGCTGCAGGGGCCACCTGGAACTCCTGGGCCACCTGGAGAGAAGGGTTTACCTGGACCTCCAGGCAGACAGGGGCCCTCGGGTCCTCCAGGTAAGCTTCTAATGCCTAGTCATCTCTACTCAGCAGCCTACGTACAGTGTTTTGTTTAAATATTTACGATGAGGGTCATCTTTCAGCAAGTAATTATTCTGAAATTACCAGCAAATTCTAATAAGTTAAGCTCTTTCTGATAAAGATTATGTTTATCTCAGGCTGCACTACAAAGTCTCAGGTTTGTTAAACTTATTTATTATCAGAGCAAGTAAGTTTGAAAGTTAGGAGTTGATTTTACATGTACTATTTCTAAGGTAAATATCCATAAATCTGTGTTCCCTCACACAAGAGGCAAAGACTGATTTGATTATTGTATGTGAAGACTGTATATTCAATTCCTGCCCCCAAATTCCCTCCTATCGATTCTCCTAGATGTTTTATTAAACTTTTCCTGTAAAGTACATTAGTTCCTATGAAGATGAAAGGCTATTTGATTTAAGCTCTGTAGACAACAGGTTTTCATCAGAGAGTCAAAATAAGCAAAGGAAGGGTTGGAAGGGCAAAAAGATGTGTATTTGAGATTGGCAGAAGTAATATCTTTGAAGATCCTAAATCAATACTATGGCAGTATGGTGTCAGTTCAGAATATTTTGCAATCTCGTAAATTAGCACTCTAGTCCAAAGAATAAGTAAACTGCACTGCTTTATGGTGGATCACAGAACAACATGACAAAGAACTTATACTATGATTCATCTCTTATTTACTTTCTGTGCATAATCTACAAAACTTGACAAATTAATACGGAATTTTCAGAAGCCTTCGAATGGACGGAATTTCTACGTACATTAAATTGGGGCATATTTGCCGTAAGAAATCAACTCGAATTTTATATTGTGCAAGGGAGTTTCACTTCAGGTCTTTCTAGATATGAAAACTCCATTAATCATAGATGTTCTTGTCAGTAACATTGATGTGGACTTTTTATGTAAATAAGATGCTGTCATTCTACTTGTCATTTCACATTTGTCCTAATTCACACATTTATAATCTCTTTCTGCCGTATGAAAATCGTTGTGTGGCCTCATTTTCTGGGCTTTGGATCTCTCCAGGTTCCAGAGGTAAGCATTGCTATAAGATGAGTAATTTCCTCTAAATCTCATTTGCAGTCATTTCCGTACTTGCCTTTTCCACTGTATGTGTGAGTGCAACTTTGTTACATTTTTTAGATGGGGTGCTGTAATTATATTAGGTTTTAATGCCTTTGCTTCCTCGTTACAGATATGGTAACCCCATATTAGAGTGCCCCAATGCTGAGCCTCATTATAGGTTGTCTAGGCGGTGTAGAGACTCAGCTTATAGAATTTCAATTCAGGCACAGAGTATGAGTGCTTTCTCTGTGAAGTGCTACAGTACATACCAACGCAGGTTTCCTTTCTAAATTCTACAATATAAATACAGAGAACATCCCTAAAATAAGTAGTATCAACAACATGAAAAGCTGGGTCCTTACTACCCAGTAAGGGGCTGTGACGAGCCTTTCCCATCACACCCAAAGTCCACTGTCAAGGAGCAAGTTTCTTTGTGTGTTAAAATGAAAACGCCATTATTCTTTTCAACTAAGTGTTCACTCAATCCTCCACAATGCGAAAGCAACATATGATTTTGTGTCTGGCATTTTTAAAGAGAGTAAAAAGAGTTTCTCAAAAGAAGAAAAGAAAAATCCTGAAAGTTTGCATTTGTTCTTTCCAGGCCTCTGTTATTAACCCTAAGGAGCGTTGCCCTGAATACAGACACCATTTATTATTTTTAGGGCCCTTACAAGAGATACCTCGGCCCCTTTCTTTCAGCTTCTGGTTTGTCAAAAAGTAAAGAAATGCAAAATCAGAATTTTAAGAAATCCTGCTATTTTAAATGTTTATATTTTAAAATTACTATTGTATATTTAACGAGTTTCACTTCAGTCCTTTTAGTGTCTCTCTGACTAGATATATAAACTCACTGGAATATAACATCAGCATCCTAAATGTGAAGTACCAGCCAAATGCCCGCCCCTCCTCCACTTACTTGCTTCCTCCCCTCTACCCTCACTGGTGAATTCCCACCATAATGCACCAGATTATCCAGGGAAGGTAGGAAATACCTACATGCATGTCTCTCAAGTCACTCAGAGCGGAAAAGCCAAGTTTTACATTAAACTGTATGTACTGTAAAAAGGTCTCTAACTTGGTGTCACTTGTGGTTTCATACAATATTTTCCAGGAGGTTAAATTCCAAACAGCTTATAGGGTTCAAGTTCATTTTTCCACAGGCACAGTAATTACCGTGTAGACTACGTTGTCATTGTGGCCAGGTTTTCTAGGATTTTCTCACTGCTTTATCATTGTTCTTAAAATTTTTTGGCACATTTGTATGAATTTTAAGAAAACCATAACTAATAAATGATGTGTTTTACAATATGTTGCATTTCTTAGAATTCACCACGTAGGTGTTCAGAGTTCTTAGGGAAGCCATTATGGGGTGCGGGTGAAGAGCGCAGTTTTGGAGCCAGGATGTCTTGGATTTTTATCTAGGCTGTGCCACGTAGTAGCTTCGTGACCTTAGGTATGTTGCTTATTTACCTGAGCCTGAGTTTTCTTCCCTGTAACTTTCTAATGACAGCAGCACCCACACACAGGCTGGGTGGGAACATTCAATCATAAAGCACTTAGCACGAGGTCTGAAGCATGATAAAGCATCCAGTAAGTGTTAGCTGTTATCATTTTGGCTTAGTGTTATTATTTCTTTTTCCTTGTGGAATGTTTGCAGGGTGACTGAATGAAGATTTAGCAAAAAAAAAACAAAACGGTTTTTAGAGCTGTGAATGTGCCCAAGAAGAAAAAAATATTAAACCTTTAGGGCAGTGGTTCTCAAAGTGAGATTCCCCACGTCAGCACCATCAGCTTTACCTGGGCACATGTTAGATATGTAAAATGTTGCCCCGCACCCCCAGACCTACTGACTCAGAAACTCTGGGCTCTAACAAGCCTGGCAGATGATTGTGATGTGCTAACGTCAGAACTGCAGCTTTCCAGAGGTGCTTCTTAGCCCTGGCTAATATTGGAATCATCTGGAGAGCTTAAAAAATTAGTAATGCCCGGGTTCCACCCCCAGAGATTCCTTTTTAATTATCTAGATGGGGTGCTGGCAGCGGTATCTTTGAAAAGCTCTGCAGATGGGCTTATCGTAAAATCAAGCTTGAGGGCACTGCCCAGGCCACATCCTATACCAATGAAACCAGTATTTCTAGAGTGGGACTCAGAAATCAGTATTTTTATAACTCGCCTGGATAATTCCAACGTGCACTCAAGGTTGAAAGTCACTGCCTCAGTGCCTCTAGCAATCCTGAAATTGTCCCCTTGAGTAGCAGACACTCTGGAAACCCAGCTGGCTGCAGTGTAGACTGATGAATTAGAGTGATGTTAAGCTGAGTGTGAGGAACACACCAGGACCTCTCCCCATGCCACCTGTGGCCAGCTCCTAGTAGGAAATGGCCCAAAGATTGCAAATCCTGTGAAGGTCACCAAATGATCGCTGTCACGGCCCATTTTCACTATTTCATACTTCTTTTGCTTCCTCTGAGATCCCAGTCACTCACTCATTCAGTCATTAACAAAAAGCATTCTAGAAGTTTTCACAGTGAACAAGACAGAGTCCCATCTTCACGGAGCTGACATTGGCTGCTTGAACATGCTCGATAACATTTCAGCGTAGTGTCAGAAGCCCATCCAGCTTGAGATGGCAGAAGGACCTGGTTCATAAGCATTGGAATCCCTCACACAGGTGGTGGTTCTCATTTCAGGTGAACCTGGGCCCCCTGCAGACTTGGATGCTTGCCCCCGAATCCCGGGGCTTCCTGGGGTACCAGGCCCAAGAGGACCAGAAGGAGCCATGGGGCTCCCTGGAATGAGAGGCCCCCCAGGACCAGGTATGAGCCTCACACTGATTGTTCATTACTGGCAGCATAGATTGCTGAAATGAAAATCTGGGTGTTTGCTACGTAGGTTTTTGGTATGGAGCCTAAACAACTAGCCGGGAGGAAGCAGTGGAAACCTCCTTCCCCTTAAACATTTTCTCTACATCTGTCCAAAGGTTTAATCATGTAGTAACAGGATCGACACATCCCTTCTATTTGTATGGGGAACACCTACTTGAATCTTTTACTCTTGGGCAGCTTTTGGGCATGAGGTTTTGAAACTGCTTAGCACCACAGAGAACATGCTCTATGAATAGTCATTATTAGGTGTGGATTTGACCTTGAATTAAAAACAATTGAATTGAATTGGGACTCAGTGGAGCAGAACAGCCTACAAGAAGGGAGAAGGAGGCGTATCACTTGGAAGAGGAAAAGGGAAGAGGGGGAGGGTCACGCTAAATTATGGCAAAGATGGTGTTGTTCATCGAATGGATCTGAGCATTGCTCAGTCATTGTCAGGGTGGCAGGATTCTTACTTAAGTATTTAAACCAAACCATTCCTTTAAAAGGTGCCCTCCAAATGGTTTATTTTCTCTTCATATATCCCCATCTCATTGGGTAATTTACAAAGAGATCAGAGAGTTCAGGCTGGTCATCTAGAGATAACTGATCTTTTTAGACCAGTGGCAGTGCCTGTGATTCTAGATACCAAATTCTAGAAACAAATGTGCAAATTAGCCTAAGAGGCATGAAACCATTCCTCTTCCTGGCTTTCCCACCGCCCAGCTGTGGCTTTGGCTCCTTTTGGTTCAGGGCCAAAGAAACTGGAAGTAAAACCGAATTTTGCACCACCTGTTTTCCTTGTGTTTCCCCAAACCCAAGTAGCTAAGGACCCAAGAGATGTCCCAGTCCGCTGGAGTCTGTGTAGTTCTTGGGTAGCATCCAGAACAGCTCTGGAGCCTTGTTTATGTTAGTATGGGGTTCTGTTGTTTGTATTTGCTGCATTGCATCTGCATTTGTGCAGTCAGTTAATTGAGTGTCGATGGGAGCAACTTCCTTTAACAGCCCATGGGCGCTGGGAATTGAGAGTAGTTACTTAACTTTTTTTTTTTTTTGGCACTCTTTGCATGAATAAACCCTTAGTCAGTCAATAAACTCGTCACTCAACCTTATTTTAAAACCAAGCTGCCTTGTTGTGTATATATCTGCAATATTGAGGGCTGGTCCCATCCTCCCTTTAAAAAATTAACTTTCAAGTAGAAGATGTGGCCTGTAATGGGTTTCTGCAAATTCATTTCAGAGAATACTTCCAGACCCCCTCTACTCTTTTTTTTTTTTTAATTTATTAATTTATTTTTGGCTGCGTTGGGTCTTCGTTGCTGCACGCGGGCTTTCTCTAGTTGCAGAGCGCGGGGGCTACTCTTCATTGTAGTGCGTGGGCTTCACATTGCGATGGCTCCTCTTGTTGTGGAGCACGGGCTTTAGCCGCGCGGGCTTCAGTAGTTGTGGCACATGGGCTCAGTATTTGTGGCTCGCGGGCTTTAGAGTGCAGGCCCAGTAGTTGTGGCGCACGGGCTTAGTTGCTCCGTGGGATGTGGGATCTTCCCGGACCAGGGCTCGAACCATGTCCCCCTGCACTGGCAGGCGGATTCTTAACCACTGTGCCACCAGTGAAGTCCCCCTCTACTCCTTATAAAATGCAGTACTAGGTGTTGTGGGCAATACAGATGTGAATGAGATGTGGGTCTCACAGCCTCATGGTAGACATAGCTGGCAGATCATAAGTAATTCTAAATAATGGGAAATTATAATTCATGTTTTGAAGGAGTTTCAAGCAAAAGGCATTAGGAAAATGGGATGGGGAGAGGTAATTCCAGCCTGGAGGATTGCGGGACTCCTAAGACCCCAGCAAGAGCTGGCATTTGAGCAGAGCTTGTAAGGAGAGATTGGACTTTGAGGAACCAGAATTGTCCAACAGGGAGATGGCAGGAGCATAGTTGGGCCAGGTGGGCCTAATAATCCAGAAACTGAGAACCTGCTATATCTTTGCTGCTCAAAGTGTGGTCTGAGGACCAGTAGCAACTGAGGCCACCCCCAGACCGACCTAATTAGAATCTGCATTTTAACAAGATCCCCAGAATGTTTGTATATACATTCAAGTTTGAGAAACCCTAACTGTATTATATGAATGCTGTCCTTAAAAGAGTCAGCTAACAGTGATGCCTTCTTGAATGACTCAATCCTAGCTCTAGGTTAAAGTCACCTGGAGGGACTTGAAAAAATATTGATGTCCAGGCCTCATCCCAGACCAGCAAAACTCAGAGGGAGACAGGGCCCGAGCATCAGTGTTTTGAGAAAGCTGCCCGGATGACTGTAGCAGGCAGCCAGGGCTGAGACCCACTGCTTCACCCCAATATCAGTCGAGACCAGATAGGTGGTTGGGTTCACCCACTGTGGTGGCTTTGGAAAATAACCAAAGAAAGTGACAAAGAAAAGAATCAAATGGGCAAATTCTGCACACTTTAACTTAGTAGTTATCTTGGGCACATACAAGATTCTCTCTGCATAGACTGTGAGCTTTTGAAAGAGGGCTGACTGTCTCTGTGGTCCAGGTGTGATCACCTGTCATCTCGAATTCCTCCTGACTTGGGGTCGGATGGGCTTATCCAGCCGCAGGTGGCCACAGAACGGCCGTCTCTGGCTTCCCGTGCCCTCTCCTTACTGATGTCACTGACCCTGCCTGCTGGCAGTGGGGACACCCCGAGGCCACCATTGTGCCACAGAATGTGATTGTTATGTTAAAAAAAAAAGTGCACAGTCCTTCCCGGGAAGCAGTACCCACTTTCCCCAACCGTCTAACAGTGTGGGCTGTACTGCTCTGTGGTCCAGCTTCCCCGGAGCTCCTTTTGGCCCTGCTGTGCACCTGCTCCCAGCCCACTGCTTTCTATGGGGCCCCCTCTTCTCTGATACAGCCCCCCAACCCGGCTCCTGTTGTAAAGAACCCTCTTTGCCAGCAATGTATTCCTTGGTCCCCTCTCCCTGTCTGCTCCCACTGGCCACCCTAGATGCATTGGCCATGCTATCCAGTTACTGAAAAGTGATAGGTATATTCTAAGGGTCTAAAGTGGCCCAGCTGTGATGGACTTGCGTCACCTCTCCTTTTCTGAAGGCGATTCTTTCAGCAGGGTGTGTGGGGCTGTAAAGACCACCCCAAGGTTGGTTGTGAAGGATCAGCTGCCCCTGAGAAGTACCACCTCCACTTAAAATGACATTGTGGTTTTCTTCCTGTTTTCCCTCAAAACCTCTTTCATTGCTAAGCTGATTTTGTATCCAAGGGCTGCCGCTGAAATCTACATAGGAAAAAACGAAGTTCTGACTCTTTCCTACCCAGTATGAGTGGGTAATGGCCACACTAAGTAAAACTTGAGTCTGTTAAGAGCTCTCGATCACAGAAGGTCTAATGCTTTTCTACTCACACATGTCTTTGATCTACAACTTTTCCTTCCCGGGTGGCCCTCAAAGGCTGAGACTTCCTGTGATGAACGCAAAAGTGGTTTCCATTCTGGTTTGAACTGTCACTGCCTAATGGACGTCCCCACATCCTGTTGGGAGCATTTATCTTCTAGTCAACACGTGACCCTCTCAGAGGAGGGACTCCATCCGACACTGCTGTGCTTTTAGACGTAGGTCTGTTCTGTAAAACAAGTTCCAAGTAGAAAGCTCTGGGCACACAACTCGAGTTAACAAAAGCCTTCCTTCCTGGCTCTCAGAAACGTCATCTGCTGACAATTTCCCTTTGTCTTCCCCTAAAGGGAGCAAAGCTTCTATTGTAACAGCTGGCAGGGAACTCTTTCCCAGACGGGGCGGTGAGCTCGTCGCATGTCGATACTTGGGAAGGAATGTCTGCTGCCTTGTCTGTGATACGCCCATTGGTTCGCTGTCTCATTAGCCCCGGGCAGCCCTTTCCAGGATCGCACAGTGGCCACGTGTTGGAATCATCTCGTTGGGTGGGAGAGAAAAGAGTGCTCTGAGCTCACCGTGCGGCCCTAGGTTCCTTCCAAGATAACAGACCTTCTCTTCGAAGCTGGTGGAAAGAGATGCACCAACTCGCATACAGCAGCGCCATCCAGGAAGAGGCTTCTGCGCAGTTAGACAGGGGAGGGCGTCCCTCCCCTCCATGGGGAGGAGGAGAGGTTTCCTTTCTCACTTACTGAATGGTGACCATGTAAGAACGTAGTCCAGGCACTGCAGGACGTTCCAAGAGAATTTGTTTATGATCCAAGAGGAGACAGAGTGACGTCACAGCACCCCGAAAGCCAGGAGTGCCCCCGACGCCCACGCTGAACGTAGTGCGACCAGCATCGGGCGATGGCTGCTGGACGTGGGATGGAAAGCGGAGGTTTGTGGGGGCCGCTCGGGCAGGCGATGTCAGGACAAAATGTAAAGGCAGTGACGTTTGGGGGGCGTGCACTTCAGATGGCTTTAAGGGTGCCTGTGTGAGAGCGGAGTCGAGTGAGACGTCTGGTCCCCTGAATACGGCAGCCCCTGCTCCACGTCCTCAGGTGGCCCCCGCTGCCTTGAAGAACACGTCCCAGCGTGGAAAAGAGGGCCAGCTACTGAAGTGAGCCCTCTTGGACTTAATGGTTGGTTTTAGGCTAATTTGTGGCAGAGAGAGGGATTGGACAGAGAAGAATGATCCAGAAAGGGAGAGAGGGAGAGAGAAGAGAGGTAGAGAACGGAAGCCTTGAGGGACTAGTGGTTCAGGTAATTAGGGGAAGGGCTGCAAAGTCCCCCGCAGGCAGGCACCAAATCTGCTACCCAGACCAAAGGAGATCGTGGCTAATGAACTTGTGTCTTGGGCCAAAAGGAACCAAACACTTAAAGAACCGCTCAAGTCTCAGTGTGACGGCTGGCTGCCGAGGCCCCAGGGAACACGCCTGAGCCCTGGTCACCAAGCAGGGTCTGGAGATGGATGGCGCAGCCTCTGCCCTCGGCCTGCCAGGCCTGTTTCCTCACCACACGTGGTCAGCGCCGTGGCCTGTCTTAGCCTCCGTCTCCCCACTGGTAGCCTGGCGCGTGGGAGCATCTCGTCATGCGGCTGCTGTGAAGACTGAACTGGATAATTCACACAAAGGGATTAGTCTGCTCCCTAGCACCTTGTAACCCTCGACAAAGAGCTGTTTTTAAAAATTGCTGCCCTTGCTGTGAATTTAACCTGACTCTCAACTAAATGCTATTAAGTTTTATTCATTCCTCCATTCAGGCTTCCAAAAAAATTATTCTTCAGGAAAATATTTAATTACAAAAGCCAGATATGTTCAATGTTAAAAACAACAACGACAGAAAACAAACAAACAAACAAAAAACCCAACCAGGTCAAATATACAAGACGATGAAGAAAATGTGAAAATGTCTCACTCAACACCTCGCCGCTCTGGCTTCAGATCCTGACTCTGCCCATTAATGATTCATTGGCCTTAATTGATCAAGTTACTTGATCTCTTAGAGCCTCAGTGACCCCCACTGCCAAGTGGAGATGGGATAACCCCAACTTCACGTAGCTGCAGGGATGAAATGAGCCAGTGCAGGCTGGTGCAAACGGGAGGCCCGGGGCTGACACGAGGAATTCACGCAGTAAATGCTACCTAGTGGGTGTCACGTTGTTGTCGTCACCACAACTGTGACCTTTCCCGCAGGGTGCAAAGGAGAGCCCGGGCTGGATGGCAGGAGAGGCGAGGATGGCCTTCCAGGGTCCCCTGGGCCTCCGGGACGCAAAGGTGACATGGGAGAAGCGGGCTGTCCAGGAGTACCAGGTAAGGAGTTTCGGTTTCTCTTCTTTTCCCTGGCACAGTGGATCTGAGACTGTTTACAAGATCCCTGGCCTCTTAAGCGTTTGCCTTAGATATCCACTCACCAGGCTTTAGGGGGACAAAGCAACAAGAACAGAACAGGATGTGTCCTCCACATTGTAGCTGATACTCGACCATCATAAAAACAGGTCAAGGCGCCGTGTCCATTATTTTCCCAAAACACTGTACATTAACCTAAAAGGCTCAGCCATTTCCGCTGTTCACTTTCCCGAAGTAAGCCTGGCATTGGCTGTGTGACTGCCACTGAGAGGCTGTGCTGAAGATCTTAGGGACAGCGGGGGTGGTCTCACATCTACAACTGACTGAATCACTTGGCCTCTGGTTTTCTGAGTTCATTCATCTTCGCATACAGCCATCAACCAACTTATATAGAATACAAGGCTGTTCCTTAAGAAAAATACTTGAGTGGGCCTTGGATGAGAAGAGATAAGACTCTACAGAATATAAATTTGAACTATAACACACTAGGCAATATGTTAGGGCCCAAAGACTCCCAGATACCCTCTCGTCTTTGGAGAGTATCCATCTGGCAGTACCGGGTTACTAATGAGAAGCAGGTGAAGGGGTGGGAGGGGCTGAGGACAGGGCACTGCAAGAAAATGGCAGCTGCAGCGCAAAAGCAGCAGCTCAGCTTCTGCTCTGTAGAAACTGTTGCCATGTAGAAATGCGGGCTCAACGTTCCCTACACTCTGCTTTTCTAGCCGGAAATCTTAACTCATCAAATCTTGGTAAGTCAAACAAAACACATGAGCAGGATGCAGTCCACAAGCTACCACTTTGTAACTTCCGGTTTATAGATGAGAAGAGCTGCCAGTCTTCCAGGAACAACACTTTTTTAAAACACCTTTTGATTTCAAAGTCTAACTTCACCTTTTGCTTTTGGCAATTAGCAGTAGCCACTGGCCTTCTTCCGTGGGTCAGCCCTTGAGAGATGCCAGCGGAGATGCCACTGCTCGCATTCTGTACAACCGTTCATTTCCCACCAGCCACTTAGAGTTCTAGAATTCGGCCTTCCTTCCACCTCCCTCCCTTATAAAAGAAGAGCTACAAAGCCAAACATATGGATTCCAAGCCCTTGTCCTTCTTAGAATGGAACTGACGATATGGCAGAACAATGGGACAGGTCTGGGAGGTGTAAGAAAGACTAACTTTGAGATTCACCTTTTCAGAGAGCAGGCTCCCAGTCTAGTCGGAGGGGTCTGGGAGATCCTACATGGGGTGTGTCCTTCTAGTTCTTTTCTTCTCAGCACTTACCACTTATTAAGTATTTCACAATTTACCTTTCGATTATGCTTATTGTCATTTCTCTTCTTTGAGTAAAATGTGAGCTCTAGGAGGCCAGGGATTTTCATCTGATTTTATGCTAATGTAAGACAAGCAGCTAGAAGTTGCATGGAACAGGTCCTTGCTGAATGAGTTGTTGGTGTACATTGCAGTTGTGTGAGGGGGACATTCCTCTCTGCTCCCTGAGTACTTAGCACAGCAGCAGACGGGTGCTAAGAATGCTTGTTAAACTGAATTCACTAAATGGCCTTTATTTATTTGTGTTTCTTTATTCCTCCAGGCCCTCCTGGGCCCGTGGGGGATCCTGGGCCCAAAGGGTTTGGCCCTGGATACCTCAGTGGCTTCCTCCTGGTTCTCCACAGTCAGACAGATGGAGAACCCACCTGCCCCGCGGGCATGCCCAGGCTCTGGACCGGGTATAGTCTGTTATACCTGGAAGGACAGGAGAAAGCTCACAATCAAGACCTTGGTACGTAGATGGCACGTGGTCACCCAGGTTCATTGCTTAAGAGCAAAACTTTTGGGTTAGTCTTACGGATTCATCAACATCTTAAATGATCACTCATCTATGGGATTTTTTTTCTTTTTCAACTACCATGCTAATTCTCAACTAATTCTGTTAAACCTATGATCCTGAGAGGTGCCAAAGAAGCTCATTGTGGCTATAGTTATTATTATCTGACTACTTATTATTAGTTAAAAAAATAATTCTTCCTCCATAAGTTAAGGGTGACTCTGATATAAAATGCAGTTTTTCTCAGTGTGAATGATTTAATCAGGATATGGTTGGTTCCTGTGTTTAGATGTAAAATGGTACCCTGGTGGTTATATGGTGTGGCATTAGCCAGCATCAACTCCTCAACCTACTCCAATTTTTAAAATTGAAATACATTTGACATATAACATGATGTAAGTTTAAGGTGTACAGAAGTGTTGATCTGATATATCATAATATGATTCCATTGTATCGATAGTTGGCACCTCCATCATATCACATAACTATCATTTCTTTTTTGTGGTGGGAATAATTAAGATCTAATCCTTAGTAAATTTGATGATTAGGATACAATATTGTTGTCTATGTTCATTCCACTGTGCATTAGATCACTAGGACTTATTTATCTACTAGTTGCAAATTTGTAACATCAGAACTTTATTCAGGGAGTTATCCTTGGCACTACTTGTCAGTTTTCAATAGTGGATTTGTGAGCCACAGGAACTGATTTTTAAGCCGAGGGTTGAGTCCCCCCGCCCCCTGGGTGCTGGCACTCGTGGTCTCCCCGAGACAGTGGTGGCTGGAGTGGTGGGTCCAGGAGGGCTGTGCCCACAGGGACAGCTGGTGTTGAGGGGAGTCTTGTCACGGCTCTCATTGGGCTGTGACCCCCCTGTCCATAAGGGTGGTGAAAGGGTGCAGGCCTAGAGGGGCAGCTACTTACATGTGTCCCACTGGTCACCTCCCCTGCCCTGGTCTAGCCAGAGCCACTGTGGCCTCGCTCTGCAGAGCTTTGGGAATAAAATCCAAACTCCTTAACAAGATGGACAGAGCCCGCATCCTCTGGTCTGATTTGCCTTGGGACGCCCTTGAGACAGACCCAGACCTGCTCTCCCCACCTTCCCCCCAATGAACTTCTTTGAGTTCTTTGAGCTCCATGCTCCCTTACTACCCCCGGCCCTCTTTACTGCTGTATAAATAGGCCTTTCCTTTGAATGGTCACCACCATCTCCAAACCTGGCCAGATCTTTTTCATATTCAGGTCCTAGCATAGAGTCACTTCTTCCAGCCGTCCTTCTTTTAAGCCCCAGCGCCTCCACTTCTCAGGGCTTGTGCTGCTGTGCTCCCAGGGCCCGTCTGCTCCTCCAGCTCCCCCATCAGGCCGGGCTGGGAGCTTCTTGAAGCTCTCGGGGAAGAGCTGCGCTCACCTCTCCCTCCAGCAGGGCCTAATGCTTGGCTCCTGGGAGAGCGACGCGTGGCCGAGGGAATGAGGGCTGGCCCCTGAGACCGGGGAGGTGGCCGACGTGGTCAGGGGCACACCCTGCTTTCGCCGCCGTAGCAGCAGGCTTTGGCCAGAGCCTCCCGACGCCAGACCGTGTGCGCACAGATGGTCCGTGTCGGGGAGGCCGCTCCTACGCCCCGCACACCACGCTGTTGCCTTCCCTCCCAAGGTCTGGCGGGCTCCTGCCTCCCCATGTTCAGCACGCTGCCCTTCGCCCACTGCAACGTCCACCAAGTGTGCCAGTACGCCCGGAGGAACGACAGGTCCTACTGGCTGGCGAGCACCGCGCCGTTGCCCATGACGCCACTCTCGGAGGAGGAGATCCGCCCGTACATCAGCCGCTGCGCCGTGTGCGAGGCCCCCGCGCAAGCCGTGGCCGTGCACAGTCAGGACCAGTCCATCCCGCCGTGTCCGCGGGCCTGGCGGAGCCTCTGGATTGGGTACTCTTTCCTGATGGTGAGCGCCCGCGGGCCCGCCGTCCCTAAGCCCCCTCCTCTGCCCTGCCGTCCGGACTGGCCCGTAATTCTGAGAATCCCGTGCAGACCGGACGGCCGTAGGACACGGGGTCACGAAGGCCACCACAGACTGTAGCCTGTAGAGATGCAGGGCCACTCTTTTTTCTTATTGTCCATGATTTTTTTTTTTTTATTATTTTATTACTTTGGTAGAATTTGGAAGGTGGGTTTGTATCAGCCCTCAGCCAAAGTGGTTTAATGCTGTGTGCACACCCATCCCGTCTCCCACGCCTCCTTTCCTCAGCAGATTGTAGTTTCTTCCTCCTGGGATGATTTTCAGGGAAAATGTAAATCAGGTGTGTCACTGGATAGGTAAGGGGTTGTCTGCAGATGTCTGAGCCCTAATTCTCTCTTGTTGTCCGGGTAGCACACAGGCGCTGGGGACCAAGGAGGCGGCCAGGCCCTCATGTCACCCGGCAGCTGCCTGGAGGATTTCAGAGCTGCACCGTTCCTTGAATGCCAAGGACGGCAGGGAACTTGCCACTTTTTTGCAAACGAGTATAGCTTCTGGCTGACAACTGTGAGACCTGACGTGCAGTTTTCCTCCGCACCCTCACCGGACACCTTGAAAGAAAGCCAAGCCCAGCGCCAGAAAATCAGCAGGTGCCAGGTCTGTGTGAAGCATAGCTAGAGAACCCACCGCTTGTCATCAGGCCACCAAGAGAAACTTGCTAGGAGACTAAGGCATCCTAGGCTGTGCTGAGAGATTCAGTGGTGCTCATCTTGGACTCCTGGTTTAGCTGTTCCTTCTGTTTCGATGTGGTTATTCCCACAGTACTGCAATCCCTTCCTCTGTTTGGGACAGACTAAGCAAACGCTACACGTATGGATTTGTTTGGACCTACCAACCTAGATGAAACCCAGATATTCTTAGCTGGCTTTATTTAAAAGTATGCTAATTCAGGGGAAGGCAAATTGATGATAAAGGCCAGATTACAAATTACATTACTGAAAACGTCATTCATTGGTTAATAGCAACTCAAACAATTGAAGTCAATTACTCTATAATACAGTGGGCTTCTGGATGGATTTTACGGGAAAAAATAAATAGGCCAACAAATGAAACTAGAAAGTAGAGATTTCCTACATTTCAAAATGATTTCCTCTGTAATCTATTTTTCCATGCACTTTAATTGTAAAACTATGACCCATGGAGATTAAAAAAAAATCCACACAGCCAGCCTGAACAGTTCATTTCAAAGCAGAATGAATCATTATGCCAGGAAGGACCACGGCCGCTGTATTCCAGAGATGCGGCATTAGCATAAAACACATCACAGATGAACATAAAACATTATGTTCTCTTCTGCATTTTTCAGAGAACAGAAATGCCTGCTTTGGCAACCCTTTGGAAAAGTAGCAATTATGGAAAAAAAATATGTTCAGTAAGGGATTAAGAGCCGAAAAGCTATTAATGAATATTAAGGCAGCGATTCACAAGAATTGACTCCCCACTGCCGTGAACTTCCAAACAGGCCGCTTTTGCCCAGTCGGGGTCTGGCTTGTCTTCCAGTGTGCGTGCTAATGGGGCTGGAGCCACATGGGGCCATGTTCACATAAAGCATCCTGCTCCCCTCCCCGGGGGCGCCTGCAGAGCTGCCTCACAGAGAGTGCCCGCAACGGACACTTTCCCTCCATCCGCATAATGGCATCTCATACGGGGAAGTGACAGAGCTATCATTATGCACTTGGGAGAAAATTAAGGGCCGACTTAATTAAACAGGTAAGAAGATTCATTGAAGTCATCATCACCCCATGCCCCCAAAAGACCTGGCACTCTTTTAAATGAAACAAAGACAACCTACAACTTGAATTTTATGTTCTTGTTATTGGTTTTTACAGGAGCATCCTGCTTTTCTAATCTTAAAAACATTCTTATATTTTATATCAGTATTAGAGCAAGGCAGCAGTTTGATATTTGGCATTAATATTTTCTGTAAAAGCTTAGAAGATATGTCACTTTATAGTGAGTAATTTTCTGTAGAGCAAAGGATAGGTTTTCTATTTTGCTGGGAATTCAGTGGTCTAATCCTAAAAATCAGAAGGCTTATTGGAAAAGATTTTTAGGAAACTTGCCTTCCTTATTTAAAGAAATGTTATTTTAGAGAAAACTAAAGAAATTTCTCATGAGAAAGTGACATTCATTTCAGTGCTCATTTTCAATGCACTTAATAATTAAGAAAAACTTTGTTTATAAGAAATACTTTTCTTGGCAAACGTTGATTGGGAGCGTGCACTTACATGCAGAATGTATTTCAAGTGAATTTTGCTCTGGGGTGTCCCCCGGATGGCAATTTATTTTAAGGCTACTTCCTGGTAAAAAGAAAAAATGTACATTTTTAAGAGGAAATAATTGTCTTGATGTACCAGAATATTTCCTAGTTCATTTGACCCATTTATTAATTTCTTGGAACTCTCCTATGGCATGCTAAATATTTGATATTGAACCCAATTTCAACCTTGTTTATAATTACAATTTTGTTTCCAAAAGTTTTATCATATATTACCAAAATTCAAGCCTTCTAAAAATTCATCATGCTCATTCATGAAATTGGTCCGAGAACATTCTCTGGGAAGAGGTAAGGGGGATCGATGGACCACAGGAAACATATCTTGCTTGCTATTTTAAACACCTTAACTTTGGTATTAGAATTATCTTAATAAGCTGGTCAAATAAATTTTGAAAAAACAGCCTGAATTAAGCGGGCACGTTCCTCCACAGTGAGTCCGGGATAGTGTAGGAGACTGATTTCAAAATAACTGATACCACAAGAGCCCTCTGTAAACGCAGCACAAACGCCACCTGCTGCTTTCGAAAAATTATTTTAAATGGTTGAAAAAGCAAAGCAATGGAAAAAATACTACCTTGGATTAGAAGATCATGTTATTTTAAGCCATCATTTTCTTTACCTGGTTACATATCAATGTACTTTGGAATATCCTTTCTCTCTGAAGGATGAAGAAAGCTTTGAAGTTGTTCTCCTAATCCATTACTGGTGATTATCCTTATCAATATCTCCTTCCCCAGAACCCCCTCCCCCAGCGGGTTGGTTGGAAGGCCCAAAGAGGGTTGCTCTGGGTCGTGAGCTGAGGGACTTGATGTTTCCTTCCGGGTTCTTATCCTGAGTGAGTGGAGCCCAATCCACGCTGCCAGCCGGTGGTGGGGGGGGGGGCCCATTCGTATTCCCCGTATTCCCTCCCTTCTCAGATTCCCCAGACCTCAACTTCAGTCGCCACTTCCCGCGGATTGCTGCCTTCCTCTCCGGCCTCTGTGCACCTGTCTAAACATAGCCTTTGTCTTTCACCTCTACTCTTGTAGTAGACATCTCCCAGCTGCTGCCTCCCGTTTCAAATTCCCGTCATCATTTCTCTAAGTTGCAAATTTGATTTTGTTATTCCTTGGCTTAAAATCCTTCAATGAGCCCACTGCCTGCCAAGTCCAGATGACTTCCTGTGAGGTGAAGGGGCCTGCAGGAGCCGTCCGCAGCTTACCTCTCTGCTCGTCACAGAGGCACGCGCCTATCTCTGTGACTTTACTCCTGCACTTTCCCCCAGTGATGTCCCCCGCAGATGAGTTTACCTGGCAGACGACTACTTATCTTTAGACTGAATTAGCTGGTGGGGAGGAGGGTGTGGATTTCCCCAGGATGACTTGGCCTCCTTTCTGCTGCTCCCAGTACAATTCACGGGTCTGCTCACTCTCTCCTGCTTTCCCCGCTGCTCCTGTGCTGTCTCACCCTGCTGCCTTCATTCTCTTGCTAAAATGTAAGCCCACAGGGCAGGCAGCATGCTTTACTCATCGTTGTATGCCCTGGGCCTACACAGAGCCGAGCATGTTATTGACACTTAATTCTTTTTTCACTGACAATTGCAGCATTAGGCATTAGATGTTCAGCTCTGGGTATAGGGTTCTCATCGACAAAATGGTTACAAGTATAAACCATTTCTTATTTCAAAATATTTTAATGTGACAACCTATCTGCACACCCACAATCTCCTCTTACAATTATTGACGGAAAGCCGACTGATTGATAAACTTTAACCATCGCCCCCTCCTGAAAAATAGCTTACTTTTCCGTAAACTGAAATTTCAGAAATAAGATTTGAGAGATGTGACAATGAGAGAAGATTCTTCATGGAAATGTGATATGACTTAACTCATGCTGTAATCTGTATTCCCTCATGATTGTCAAAGCGTCCTAGTACAAAATCACCTCTACAGAGTTTGTGTACATGTTATTGGTGCTTGGGAAAAGAGGAACAGAATGGTCCACTAAAACTGGATTTTATCAAGGATTTTAGTTTGAGCCTCTTAGAGATTATAATAAAGCAAATCATTCTCTGTTTTCCAGGAAATTACATTAGATTTGTGCTTCTATCAGCTCACCAGACTAATACGATAATTGTTACTTTTATTTGGTGTGGCTGCAAGAATAGTGGAAAGATGTGGCTTTAGAGTTGGTTGAACCCAAGTTTCAGTCCAGCTCTGTCACTCTCCAGAGGTGCTACCCTGGGTGAGTCACAGCAACTCCCTGAGCCTCATTATTTCCCACATTTACAAAGTGGGACATAACACCTACTCTTGCATTGAAAATTAAGTTAGATTCTATGTCCAGCACATAGCAGACCTTGTATATTTATTATGGTCACATCTTCTATTTAAAACAAGCCATTTAATATGAAAAATATTTCTTGGGATTCTTTACATAGTAGAATTAACGTAAGGATTCTCACAGGGCATATAAATTACTGATTAGAATTATTTATACCTGGCCAATTCTTAATGTCTTTGGGAATGCTATTTTATTTCAATTCTCAAAGTTACTGTACCACACACACAAAACTCAGAATTTCCTGCAGGGTCATTATCAGGAAGTTCTGCAGGGAACAAAACAATTGACATTAAATATCAGTACTCTGCAACTGTCACTGTTATCATCTGCCAGAGACTCTGCATAATGCGTTTTCGACCACCAATGCTGGCTGCCACATCTGTGTGAAATGCTTGAATTTTATGGTGCTTAAATATTTAATGATTCATAGGAAAAAATGTGAAATGTGTCTGATAAATTGCATCCCTTTCTCTAACCTAGGGTTGTAAAGTTAAAGACTTTCAACATGTAAACTTTGCAAGATGCCTGACCTGCTATTGACATTGAAATCTTGTATTACAATTCATAATATCACTTATTATGTATAAAAATTCTGTGATGACCTCCAAAAAACAACTGTGTTTTATCTGGTGCATTAATTTTCTTTCAAGCCAAAGTGAGTTTACTACTCAACCTACCTTGTAATACAGCCTACCTTGAGTCTGGCTCAGTAGGGAAAACAGGAAAGGTTACTTGGTAGAAGTGCGATCTGCAGATGGGAAGAGCCTGAGCAGGGTGTGGAAAGTGACCCCCTTGGCTTGGGAAAGCGTGGGATTCTGAAGCTCCCGGAAGCACTGTCCTGTACACAGTGATGGGGTGGGGCAGACATGAAACCAGGCCTCAGGGCCCGGGGGGTCCTGCAGCAACCTCTGCTGAGTTGCACGCACCCTCCAGCATGGGGCAGAGACCCCATGGGTCTCAGTTGTCCCATTAGTTGAACCACCTGTTTCACAAGGTTGCTGTAAGGGTTAAGAGTAAGAGATGTAACTACAAAGAGATATGAAACGTAAGGTACTGTTACTGATGACCAGAGTAACTGGAAGTTAGGGGTTCGTGATGATTATATTTTTTTAACCCACGCACTGCTGAGCACAGGGATGGCTGCAGTGCCGATATTCACGGGTAATATTCACCTGTTTCATGAAGTAACTCTTTTTAAGTAGGAGGGAACTTCAGTGGTATTTGGTCCAACTTCTCAAAAGAACAATAATGATGTTTAATTAACATTTCTTGAGCACCTACTATGTGACAGAAACTGTATGAACCCTGTTATAGGCGCTCCCCTCAACCTCTCAACTATCCTGTTTTACAGATGAGGAAACTGAGGTTTGGAGAGAATGAATAGCTTGCTCAGGGTCACACAGTCAGCACCCAGCAGAACTTGAACCCTGGTCCATCAGTCGCTAAAGATTGTATTTTACCCACACCATCGCCTCCCATACTATTGATTTCATTACATAATTCTCTTCCCAAGCAGCAATATGTATTACCGCCAAATTCAATGATTTCTACTAGCAATGTTTCAGTTTTCCTTGATAAAGTATAAATCGTATGTTCCAATCTGCCAGTTCATCGGAAGATCTAAACGAGATGTCAAGATCACTCTCTCCTTGCCCCTAAATATTACAGGAGAAAGAAAAAAAAAAATGTTAGCACAGACACATCAAACACACCTGCAAAAGTACAGTGGCCAGATTTGGCGGTACCCATCGGGGCTCCCTGGCGATACTCTTTGAATGTCCTGGAATCTTGAGTTTTGTGCACTAGGTCGCAGCATTCGTGACCTGGGGCGTGCCTCAGACTGACACAGGAGGATGGAGACCTCTCCCCACCATCTGGTGAGCATGCTGTCTTATGAAGTGTTGGGAAAGGCCTGGATTTTTCTATTTCTATGGACAAAAGCTTTCTTTCAAGTGATTCTTTCCTGTGATTCAAGAAAACACACACACACACACACACACACACACACACACACACCCTCAACAATATCAAGCAGCAACAAGCACCTCTTTTCACGTGTGCCACCGGCGATGGTATAAATGAGCTTGTTTCCATCCACAAACGTTTATTGGTTTTGACATTCCAGACAAAGCATTGTTTCAGGTACTGTGAAGAGATAACACGGGTAACACATTCAGGGTTCCTGCCCTTGTGAAGTTTACAATCTAGAGAGAGAGAGACAGTCCTCTCACTGAAGGATAACTAGCAATTCTAAGTGGTCTACGGTAACTGTGATGAATGCTCTGGAAGAGCAGATCATTCTGGGTTGTGGTGTCTGGTGGCAGGACGGGGAGAATCTGGATGGGCAGAGGGAGAGGAAAAGGTTGCTTCATTTAAGTCACAGGGTCAGGAAGGCTCTCAGCTTGGACGGCGAGACCAGTGAGCAGCACAGACTCTGTTATGGATAAGGGGGGATGAGGCTGAAGGGCTGGCTGGAGCCCCACGGTTGAGGCAATTGAGTTTGACCTTTATCCTTTGGCAACAGAGAGACAATAGAAGGCACTGAGATGGTGAGTGACATCGCAAAGTAGATTTTGGAAGATAACTGGCAGCGCCGTGTAGAACTGAGTGAAGAGGTATTTTAAGTATTGAGCAATGTACTGAGAGATTTTAAGGTCCTTCTAAGCAGGGAGTCTGTGACTCTAAAATGAAAGACTAGGGGCAAAAAAAAAAAAAAAGGAAATGACTGCAATAATCCATGGGAAGGGAAAGGAAGAGATGATAGGTTTGTTTTATTTTGTTTTAATGACTATTTGATTGAATCTCCCAAGATGAGCTAGGACTGGGAAGTCGGTGGCCAAGTCGGCCACACCCTCTCTGTTTTACTGTACTTGTTTGGTGCTGGGTCTCAGCCCTTTAACTTACTCCCCAGGCGGCAGAATGTGTGACAAATATGTAGACTGGCCCCGATTCTAGAAAAACCAGCCATTTACTGTCTGGGCCTCAACAACAGACAGCTTAAAAGGATAGAGGAGCCTTGAACAATCATGTACAACTTTGGAATCACGGGCACTAAATACTTCCAAGGTCACGAAGAGGAAGCAATTTAACTGCTCCCTCATCTTGAGAACCAAGGAAAGATTCTGAATTCAGAGGTCTCGTAAGTTGACTAACCACAACCAAAGTGTGGGGATGTTTAACAGACAATCAGGAAATTACTATTAAAGCAAAGAAACCAAATTTAAAAACAGCTCTAAATGCTTATTTCCTATTAGAGATAGTCAAACGCACTGGCTTTTGTCTTTCTCAATCCAATTCCAGTTTTTTGGCATAACTTTGGAGATTCCTTCTTGTAGGAAAAAAAATAAGATGGATATTGAAAATAATAAGCACTGGTTACAAGCAAGCCTATTAACTGAACAAAGTAATTAATTTCCAAAACACCTTTACTGTTATGCTAAGATAACCGGTTTATATGTGTAACTAAAATGACCTTTCCCACATCTGTAAAGTTTAGTGATGTTCCACTCCATAAATAAAGAAGGCATGCATATTACAGTTACACATCTGAAATTCAGTTCTGGTGTCTTTATATCCGACAAGTGAAACAGAGCAAGGAGCTACTATTATTGGACTAAACAGCAGTTAAAAAAAAAAAAAAAAAAAAAACTTCCATATATAGTGGTTGGACTTTTAATGCATTGAAAAAACACTCTGGGGAAGCTAACATTTAGTAAGCCCCTACTGGGAGCCAGGGGCCAGCCTCTGGGTGGCGGGGTTGAGGCGAAAATGTAGCGTTAACAAGACACAGGCCTCATCCCAGAGCAATTCATAATCCATGCTCTCATGCAGAAGGCACGTCTTTCTACAGTTGTGCACAAAAAGTCATAGGGCAAGATGTAAGTGTTGTAACAGAATTACCTTTACAATGCGCTATGAGACGATGGCACGTTAAGAATGAGCTTACTCCCGACAGAGGTCATGGGAAACAAATTCGAAGAGTTTGGGAAAAAAGAGGAATGACGTTTAGCTTGAACATTCAAATTTTAAAATGTTTGAAGCTACAAGACTCAGAGATACAATTCATACTATAAACATGCTGTGTGTAGTTTTCTATCAATCATAAATTAACCGAAGGAGCTCAGGTAACACCGTGCCAGCTGGCAGGTCAAAGTGCTCCCAGGTCTCACGTGGTGATTTGCTTAGCTCATGTACACGCAAGTGGCAAAGCCTCTCTCCCAGGTCAATTCAGATTAGGAACCGGATACAGAACTGCGTAGTGGGTATGCTCCAAATTTGTCAAATGTATACAAAGACTGAGAAAGCAATATCCCCAAAATGTTAACCCTGGGTACCTCTGAGTGGTGGGGATACAGGTGATTTTTTTAAATCGCACATGTATTTTTCTGTATTTCTGTTTATATTGTAAATTTTATCAACAGATACACAATACTTATTATTGAGTCCATTTTCCTGATTATATATTTCTTGATTTATTATTATCATATAAATCAGTTTTCCTACTGCAAAAGCAGTACACATAACACATGTATACACACATTTTTAAAAGACAGCAATACAAAATCGTAAAACACAGAAAGCAAACTCCTATGCACTCCACCTTCCAAAATAACCTCTGTTAACATGTGGGTACATTTCCTGCCAGATGTTTGCTTTATGCATATACAAGGTATATATATTACTTTCAAAATCAGAAAACTATATAAGTGCTAGATAAAGCAAAATAGGAAGATCCTTTTCTGCTTCTAAGTCCCTTTAAACATAAATATCTCAATGAAATAAGACATCAGTGATATTTGACTTTTTCCTTTTATTCATGAAAAACAAGCACCAGGAGTGACTTGCAGTCTGTGGGTTTGGGGAGTGTCTTGGACGGGTGAGTAGGACAAGCGGCTGTTACAGTGGTCAATTAAAAGGCACTTTCATGAGAAAAAAATACTTCGTCACGAGGGATTTCTCAGTGACCAACCCACTGGTCACTACTCTGCACGCAGCGCCTGCTGCTGCTTTGCTGGTTAGTTCGATACAAGTTGCATCTCCAGGATGGTACGTCGCCACTGGAGAGGCTGCTGGGAGCCCAACTGTGGATGCCGCCTGCTGTGTCATGGAGTGTGTAAGTGGTTTCCCATCTGAGGTCTTACTTAAGCTTTTCCAGTTACACATCCCGTGAAGGCAGAGTGATAGCATAGCAAAGCAGGTTCACTGCAACCACCATCCAGATATGGGGGCCCAAGGAGCCGAGGCGCTTGGGCACGGCAGACCGGGACAACAGCCTGCGATGGTAGCCACGTCCTGTTCCTGGAAAGTCACCATGGCAACACGCCAGGAGGATGAGGGATGGCTCCCTGCTTCCTGCCAAGTCGAGCACTGAGCAGAATGAGGGCCTGATCTTCTGGGCTGGTGAACACAAAACTCCTGGCGAAGGTCACGGTCTTCAAAGACAAAACAAGGCTGAGTCAGCAGTGAGAGAAATGAGTGTGGAAACTGGTCCCTATGTGGAGACGCTTACTTTCTGTCTGCAAGAAGACAAGGCCAGGAGGTGGGCCACTCCCAGAGAGCTGTGAGCTGCATCCAACAAGCCTGGTCTCAAGATGTCAATCTGCTTGCAAATTAGACTCACAAGAGGCCATAGGACGAAGGGCCACGGCAGATGTGAGCAATTGGGACGGTCACAGTGCCCTCTGCTTTTGTTTAAAACTAAGTGGGGGCTTGGGGGCGATGATAACACAGCTGGATCACATTTGTTCACACGGCTGGGTCACCTCGCTGGCCGTCAAATCTGTGAAGCCGCTTTCTCCTCATTTCTTCTTCTGGTGTGAGATGGAACCCATAGGCCACGGGGCTATTTCTACGATTTCCTGTAGAGCGAAAGCACAAGGGAGAATCAAGCACTGTCCATCCATCGTTCTGACATTTACAGGGCACTGCATCCTAGGATTCCCAAGGGGGAAAAAAAAGATGGCTTGGGTGTCATCTTTATATTAGCATGAAACAGAAATGTAACAAACATATTTCGATTTCAGATGTCAATCCTACATTTCAACATAAAGTGAACATTTTTATCGAGGTCCAATCGATGAAACTAATTTGACTCATTTTGAAACTTCTTGACAATCCTCCCATTTCTATGTTCTTTTCCATCATGTTCCACAATTTGCATCATTTAATTTCCAAAATGTCTCAAGGGCTTACTTTATTTTTTTTAATGCCCAGAAATAACTGTCACTGGCCGTAACATCCTCACCCAGTGTGCTCGTAGGTTTCTCCTATTGGGCCCTTTTCCTCCCTCTAACCTGCTGCCTCCTGTACTTCCCCAGCTGGTGGGAATCACGCCTGCCTGAAACTCACAAGCATCCACAGGGCATCATGGCCCATAAAGCAGGGGCTGTGTTACCATAATGACCAATATCTGGGCAGGCAGACAAAAATGCAGGCATAATATTTGAAGATCATATGAAGGACCGTGGAAATCATTACTGAAAAGGGTTTCTCGGGGCTACAAACAGAACATATAATTTGCAGTGATATAAGCATTTCAATCACTGCATTAAAAAAAGCACTCTTCCAGGCACTGTAGGGGGATAATAAAGGAATAACAATAGACAGTCCTTGACCTCAAGGACCCAGAAACCGAAATCTAATGAAAGAGCTTCAATATCCTCCATGAGGCAGCCATGCAGGGCGTCACTGACGGATACACGCAAACAGTAGGTTCACGTCTAAGCATGCGGACCAGAAAGATTGCACCTTTCCCCTTCTGAGCCTCTGCTAACCTTGTAAACTCACTCTGAAAGGCCCACTCCCATCACCTCCCTCCATCAAAAGTCCTACTCATTTTCCAATGCCCCATCCAAATCGCACTGCCCTCTGGCCACCCCCAAAGGAAGAGCTCTCTCCCAATTCAAGTTCCTCAGCTTCCAGCACCTTCCTCTCAGTGGTCCTCATGCAACGGTCACTACATCCCACCACACAGGGCAGCCACTGTGCATAGCGCTGCTCTCTCCTACTGGAATCATAAGCTCTTAAATGGCAGGGAACATTTCTGATGCTTCTCTCTGTTCCCCAGTGCCTGGTACAGCCCCGCACACACAGAAGCTGTTCAAGAAACATATGGGCCTGACTCAGAGGCACATGCCTATGACGTCCAAAGGTATATGTTACGGCCAGACCACCACATTCAACGTTGCCCTCTGAGGTTCTGACACAACTGACTCTGGAAGCCCTGGCCTAGCTGGGAAGGGTGGATGGGCAAGAGGGTCAGAGCCAGGAGGGAAAACAAGTGAACGGTTGATCCCTCCTGCTCTCGCTCCAAGGGTGGTACCTTGTCGGAGACGTTGACAGGTAATATGTCGACACGGTGGTTCTTAAGACAACGATGAAAAGAGGTTAGAGAAAGCAGTGTGAAACTAAGAGTCAGTTTGCTAAGCCACCACTAGAATTTCAGTTGTCAGACAATGAGAAATTTCTAAAAAGGCAGTCAAAAGGAACCCCTTTTTTTACATTTTTTTTTCCCCACTGTGATAGAGACCCCAACACTTACGCATGTCTGATTCTCCTTTCCTTTTGAGACGTGAGGGAACTACCCCTGCTGGACCCCTTGTCACGCTTCCTGACCTGCCCACCCAAACGTGATCCAGGTGGGCCAGGCCCGCCACTCACTCCCGCTGGGTAAACTACACTTCGAGGTTTTTTGATAAGTGAAGTATATGTCGTTTTACCAACTTTCACTAAAGATGCTGTTCAAAAGTGGAAGACTTTTACCATAAAGATTTTATGAATACTACAAGATTAAAAGTTTTACTGGATATGGTTTTCACCACATACATTGGTAAAGGAATTTCTCTCTGTTCAAAGTGGTAAACACTTTGAAATTACAGAGAAACTCATGATTCCAATTACCGTTAGTTTAGTGCTTAAAAGTGCTTTATACAATGAGATCCAACTCCTGCTTTCCTTTTAACGGTTGTTTTTTTTTTTTTTTTTTTTTTGTTTTTGTTTGTTTTTGTTTTTAACAAGTCCATTCTTAATTGCACTTATGAGCGCGGGCCAGTGTGTGACAGCCCATTCCAGCTGGGCAGGGAACCGGGAGGCCTGGCTGTGGGCAGAGTTAGAAGCAAGCTCAACGTGGCATCTTGACTCCAGGCCGCAGGGCACGAGCCCACAGATGCTGAAAGATGTTCAGACTCCCAAAGGGAATCACAGTGTCCAAGAGGGAAAGCCTGTCCCATGAAGCGAAATGCAGGGAGAAATCAGAGGGGGCAGACTGTGAAGGTTCTGGGGGTTCAGCTCTCAAAATGGCCAGCCGGCACAAATGCTCTCTGGACCCGTGCTCGGGGCATTTAAGGAGAACCACGGCTGAGCCAACAGAAGAAATGCCACGGGCTGAAGTAGAAAACTCACATCAAGAGAGGAACAATAATCACTCTTTCACAAGAGCCTTTTAAGGTATCCAATTTGAATTAGCTTTTTTTTTTTTTTTAAATTAATTTATTATTTATTTATTATTTATTTTTGGCTGTGTTGGGTCTTCGTTTCTGTGCAAGGGCTTTCTCTAGTTGCGGCAAGCGGGGGCCACTCTTCCTCACGATGCGCAGGCCTCTCACTATCGCGGCCTCTCCTGTTGTGGAGCACAGGCTCCAGACACGCAGGCTCAGTAGCTGTGGCTCACGGGCCCAGTTGCTCTGCGGAATGTGGGATCTTCCCAGACCAGGGCTCGAACCCGTGTCCCCTGCATTGGCAGGCAGATTCCCAACCACTGCGCCACGAGGGAAGCCCTGAATTAGCTTTTACTCCCCATTTCATGATGCCAATTTTACAGATGAAAAAAACTGAGGCTCGGGGAGTGTTAGGGACACACCTAAGGTCACAAAGCTAGCGTGAAGGGAAGCAAACACTTGAACCTCGGTCTTCTGACTGCAGTTCTAGTTCTCCTCCGCCTCTTCCACAGCCCCACGCTGCCGTTCCTACTAACACGCCGAGTGTGTCATCACATCCCTTCGCTATGCCTTATCCTCCTGCCAACCCCAGAGTGCCTTTCCTTGATGGATATGCAGGTAGCTCACTGTTACCTGAAAACAGAAAAAGAAGAAGATCCAGCCTAAGCTCTCATCGAAGCTCTCCAATCGATGGGGCTGTGCTGTCATCCCAGGTGTGACTACAAAGTTCCCGCACTGGGTCCCCTTAAATTCTACTGACTACTAGAGTGGTTTGGGTGTTCAGGACCCCTGGGAAGGCCTTGTGTATAGCAACAAAGCAACAATAATGACAATGCCTGATGTGGATGCTTTATGGGTATTTTAAATCCTTCAAACTCAGTGTTTCTGTTCAATCAAGCCACCCGACTGTCTGCAGAATGACTGAACTGCTTCATTCCAGGCTTTGAACTGCATTCTTCTTGCTGGTAGTTAGTTTTCTTGGAAAGTTTTCAAGACTAAATTAATCTGTGATATGTTGAAGGCAGTTATGTATTTGATGTCAGTCCGCCAACCCCCCAACCCCGTTCGTCACATCTGTGCTCTGGGTCAGTGCCACACTGGGGACCAGGCCTCCAGCTGCTCTACTCCGTCTCTGCTAAGCTCTGTCTTCCAATTCTCCACCTTGTCATTTATTTTTAAACCATTTCTATATTTTCCGCTTGTGTCACATGACCTACTATTTCTCTCCTTAGCCTCCAGGAGCCTCTGCAGGCATTTCTCAAAGGGTCTAAGAAATGCGCTTTCAATATCTACCTATATTAAGCACACAGAAAAGGATCTGGATGGGCCTCAGCTAGACAGTAAAAGGAGAAGGGGTCCCCTTCTTCTGGGTATATTGGAAAAAGTGTTGGTAGGAGAATGGGAGATGCTTCCGGCCCTGCCTGGAACTAGAGAGGACACCCCAGGCAAGTCTTCATTCCGGCAGGCTCTGGTTGGTTCACTTGTCAGGGGAGAGGGTGCGGAACAAGGTGACTGCCAGGGTCCTTCCCGTGACTCTGGAGTCTGATGACTGGGATAAAACCCTGGCTCTTCCACTTACAGCTACATACCCTCGAGCAAGTAGGTTACCTTCACGCGGCCTTAGTTTCCTTATCTATAAAATGCAAAGAGTAACAGTAGCTCCTTTGCTGGACTGTTGAGAGAATAAGAGAGGATGCATATAAAATGCTTAGCTGAGTGCCAGGAGTGCAGTTACTTCCTGATGAGCATTGGATGTTAGAACTTCAACCTCTAACATCGCTGAGAATCATATGGGTTAAATGTCTACCTGTTAATATCACTGGCTAAGACAGATACCAAATAAAATGACCAAAGACTTCTTAAAAGATAGAGCCCAATTCTGTTTGAGGACCAATTGTCAGTGTTTTGTACAAAGTGTGGCGTCACTACTTACTAAATACTTGTCCTCTAAGAGACAGATACGAAAAAGGTGATTCACAACCTCCACGTGCCAGCACACTTTTGTGACTTTCGGGCAGTGGGAAAACTGGAGAGCCCAGCTGAGACCTCTTTTCTCCGCTGAGTTAAATCATGCATTGAACATTTACAGGTCCGGGTGAAAGAGCCTTGCTCTGATGAACTTGGTACAGAACATTAGTATTTATGAGCCTTGCTTCTATGGTCCTGTAAATGGAGGTCAGCCCTCAACTTTACTCAAAGAAACAGTAAGCATGCTTCAAAGAACCTCAGGAGCAGTGCCCAGTTTAAGAAGATTTAGCTCAATTATAGCACCAGTAGTGAGATCATAAGATTTATTGATTTGTGGTTCTTGATGGAAAAATTTTCAGTTCTCTACCCTTATGCATAATGCAGTAACCTCTGCATTTTACATCTAAGGGCGGAGAAGCAATTTCATCCACATAAGAATTGCTAAAAAGAATGCCATGAGTTGATGGCCATTTTCCCTACTGTTCGCGTTCCCTGTAAATAGGGATGTTTAATTTGCTGTATTCATAGATCCTGCCCATGATCTGACGAGCCCTCTATGCCGTTCAGTGAAATTATACTAAAGTGAAGTCTCAAGATGGCTTATCTTTCCCTTAAATTAGGGACCTATGGAGGCAATCACTTAAAAAAAAATTTTTTTTAAACCAAGAAACCTCTAAATATTCCTGTATTCTCTGGGATTGCTTTTGTCAAATGAGGGCAACAGCATGGGACCCATATTCTCTCTTTCAAACATGTTACTTTATTAGAATTCCATGAATTCTAAAGCTTCCAAAATGTCTTTTGACAGGACAGTTGCTAAGTCATTTACTATGACCAAAAAGGCCTGGAAGGAACCCCAAGTCCAACAATTAGCAAGATATTCTTTTAAAGTAGGAGGTGCCCAAGGACAATAAGAGCACTTTCCTTTTTGAGTCACTAATTATAATGATCTATCTATCCATCCGTCCATCTCTTTAAAAAGAGTTTGAAATTCACCTAAAAATCTCATAACTTTCATACAGATGGAAGTTTCATTATGGTTTACAATAAAGGTAACATTTAGATGTGATTTGAGAGAGAAAAATTCACATTTCCACTCCTCAACCGATCAAGTCAACAGCAGTGGGATTTCTTAGTTCCAAAACAGTATCTGGAATCCCAAAATGAGAAGCTCTGAATGGAAATCAACTCAGTTGCTACTTTCCCTGTTGTACTTTTCTCTCTGTTCTAGTTGGTTACTTTGGGGGACCTTTAATGGACACAACTGACTTCAAATCAACAGGCTTCATAATCAAGTTAAGTTGATAATTATAATCAACTTAATAATCCAGTTAGCAATTCAAGTAACCTAAAATATTGGGTCCACTCTGTCAGACCTAGAGGTTTTTTTTGCAATATAGAGAACACGTGGTGTGACCTCTAGAACAAAAAGAGAAAGTCCGGGGGAGATAATAAATGTTTGCTGGGCAATTGCTACATGCTCACCCTACTTTACTCTCCCTTCCTTTTAAAAAGGGTACAACTTCATTAATTTCCATGTACTGAACATATGGGACCAACATCCAGACCAAAATACAGTATTTCCAGCACTCACAAGCCTCCGTGGGCTCCCTTCCAGAAGTGGTCCACTGACTTCTTACAGCAGAGATTTATTTTGTCTATTTTTGTCCATAAATGGATTCATATAATATGTACCTTTTGTGAGTTGCTTCATTTTACATTATGTTTGTGAGACTCACCATATTGCTGTATGTGGTTTCTATTCTACTTATCCTTCTGAGTAGAATTACCTCGTCTGTTTTCTAGAAAGAAGAATTGAGGCTTAAAGATTTCAAGGAACTTGCCAAGGCCACACAGCTGGTCAGGGACTGAGGCAAGAGTCACACCTGGATCCCTTTCTACTCTGCTCCAGACATGCGGTGTGTTAGTTGTCTTCCTTAACCCCGAAACCAAAATCTGTAAACCCGAACAATACTATTCCTTTAAACTTGATTTGGAAGCAGGATCTGTTTAAAAAGCAGCAGGAAATTTTACCTTCTGCTTTAGATAAGGTTCACTGTAAACAGTAAGATTTTCTGGATGACAAAGTATCTAGAATTAGGATCTCCCTTGACAAGGTTTTAGCAAGAGGCCCAGTTGCAAAAGTCAGCCTTGTTAATTAACTATATCATGTATTTTCTAAACAGAGAACAGCTTATAAATTCTTACAGAAATAACTCTCGATGGGCTGGAGGAGCAGCAAAAAGAGAGGCTGAGGAATAGAGGGTCTCCCATTAGGAACCACTGTAACATGAAGCACATGTTTCTTTAAACAAATGGATGCAGACTTTATCTATCTATCTATCTATCTATCTATGGCTGTGTTGGGTCTTTGTTGCTGCGTGGGCTGCACGCGGGCTCAGTAGTTGTGGCACACGGGCTTAGTTGCTCCATGGCATGTGGGATCTTCCTGGAGCAGGGGTCGAACCCGTGTCCCCTGCACTGGCAGGCGGATTCTTAACCACTGCACCATCAGGGAAGTCCGGATGCAAATTTTAATACTAAAGGGATTTTTCATTTTTAAAAATCAATCTGTCTTAAATCCTTTCGCAATTCTGTCACCACCTTAACACTTTATCAAGAGGGATTTAAATGAGATTAGGAATGATTTTCAAGCACCTTTTATATATATTTAATGGCTTTAGGATGTTTCAAATTTTCTTTGATCTAAAACAGCATGCCTTTTGGCCAGCAATCTGAAGGTGCCTCAGATGGAGTTTACCCAATCACATCAGCTGATTCTGGAAACTGAGAAGAGGTTGACTATCTCCTCTGGAGGAACAGCCTTCCCAGTTCCATATAATTTGGGACTGTATCTTTTTTTTTTTTTTTTTTTTAATTCAAAGTCACCTACGGATATCCACTGGACAGATACAAGAAAATTCTTGGAAAACTAGACACGGGGCTCCCTTTGCTTCCATATTCTCATTGCCTAGTACCCACGAGGGCCTACGTGCCTGGCTCGGACAGCAGAGAGAAACCAGACAAGGGCTCTGCCTGGAGGGAGAGATTTGAGAACATATTTTACAACAGAAAAAAGAAAACTGAAAGTAGAATGAGGAAGTCTTTTGTGGGCAGGGAGTTCTGATGAAAAAAAAAATATACACACACACACACACACACACACACACACACACACACACACACGAGTACGGACAATGCTAGAAAAAAGATGAAGACCCTTTGGACTATTCAAATCCCACACTCCTCTCTGAAGCTCCAGGGCCAATGTGCCTGACTTGCCCAGGACGGGCAGCTGTGGCCTGGGGCCTCTCCTGATGTTTCTGATAGAGATCCCATACCTGCCCGCAAACAGGGCCCTAGCAGGACGCCCTCCAGAGAGGGCCGCTGCCCTGTACCTCCCGCCCGGCCTGCATCTTTGCTGGACTTGGACACTCCAACCTTAAAGGATTCCCGAGGTCCAAATGGCTACCTGTTCAAATCTCTGACCCCTCTGGCTCCTGGCCCTCTATCAGCTCTGACCCTCTGATCGTCATCTCTTAGACAGAGGAGGCCTTCCACTGCCTTTTTATAGCCAGACTTCCTGATGATGTTAAGATGGGGCCATGGTGGCGGGGGCAGGGGAAGGACAAGCAGGATGGAACTTCTAGTGGTCTCCTCAGAGCCTGGATACCACCCCTCTCCTCTTGCTTCTTGATCATGGGGTTATCTTTGAGTAAATTTTAATTTAAGTATTTTTAAAATTTAATTATCTTTGAGTAAGTTTTAATTTAATTTTTTTTTTTTTTTAGGAGAGGGAAGTGGGTAAGAGATTATTTAAACTATAATAAATTGAGCTCAAAGAGATGTAAAATTGCCTCTTCCCAAGACCCACTGGTTCCAGCCCTTGCTGCTTGCCACTTGCTACGGCATCATCGTAAAAGAGTGGCTGCGGCTGAATTCTCCCCTTGCTGGCCTTTAGCAGCCCCGTCTCATGAGCATAGTTTCCACAGAACAGTAACCAACTGGCCGGTGAAGGCAGGAGTCAGAGCTAGGCTCCCAGCTTTCAGTAGTTCAAATGCAAAAGGTGTGGGCAAAGCCAGGCAGCCTTGGAGACTCTATGAACAGGAGAGCTGTCTGGTTTGCTGCAGTGATTCCTAAACTTCCATGTGCACAATAATGGAGAACTTGTTAAAAACGCAGATTTACTAGATCCTACAGCCAGAGACTCTTACGCATCAACTGGTTGGAGAGCAGGAAGCTGCATTTTAATGAAAACCCACCTGGCGGCGTTTCTGCTGCAGACAATGTATCAGATCACTGAGAATCACTGGGGAAAAAGAACGCACTTCGCTGGATGTGGGTTTGCATCTGGCTCCACGAGGACCTTGGACAAGGCACTTCTCCCTGGGCCTCGGGCTCCTCATCTGTGCAATGAGGGGGGCTGGACTAGACATTTTAGACCTCCGCACAGAGGTGCAAGATCCCACGGCTGTTTGGTTCTCAGTGAGCCATCAGGGTTGGCTGGCCTAAGAAGGCAGAGTGCAGATGGGCCACACCAGCAACCTGCATCCTCCACCGCCTGCAGTCTGGGCTGCTACTCTGCGCTGCTACTCTGCCTGCCCTGTCAGCCAGCCTGGCCGTGACTTCTGACAGCTGGGCCGAGAACTGGCCATGCTGTGCTCCTTGGCAACGTCCTCCAACTAATCTGGTCTAATTCAGCGTCCCTCCCCATGCCCCAACGTTTTCATTTTAAATAACCTTTTTAGTTTGGAATAATTTTAGAGTTAAAGACAGTTACAAAGGTAATACAGGCACACATCTTACATTATCATGGTCTAGTTGTCAAAATCAACCACTTACAGGGATGGGTACATTACTATTAATGAAATTCCAGACTCCACTTGGATTTCACCAGTTTTTCCACTGATTTCCCTTCTCTGTTCCCTTCTCTGTTTCACCAGTTTTTCCACTAATTTCCCAACTAAAGCCAACAGTCCATTTAGTTGTCAGGTCTCCTTAGTTTCTTCAGGTCTGTGGTACTCTCTCAGTCTTTTCTTATTTCCTGTGACCTTGACAATCTTGAGGAGCACCAGCCTGTAGAATGTCCCTCAGTTTGGTTTGTCTGATGCTTCTTGTCATCATTATTCTGGGGTTAAGGTTTTGGGAAGAAGACCACAGAGGAGAAGTTCCCTTCCCATCCGATCATATGATTTATCCCTGGTGATGTAACCTTGAGCGCTGGGTTAAGGAGTGTTTGCCAGGTTCTTCCACTTTTAAATTTTTTTGATGAGCTCCAAGGGAATAAAGCTTTAACTCTCATCACCAAGAGTTACCAGGATAAACTGGAATAGGTAGAAGTGGGTACCTCAAGCAGCCTTTGTCACTTTCCCCGCTTGAGGATGAGCAGGGTACCGTGGGGTCATCCCTGACCTTCACTGAATTCAGGTTCTCTAACACAGATGTGAGTGTATGAATCACCAGGAGAGCTCTTTGAGAGTTTCCGATTTGGCAGGCTTGGCATGGAGCCCAGGCTACCGTATTTTAATGAGTTCCCAGGTGATTCGGAGCTACTACACTAGCTTTTTAGAATCAGCTCAGATTTTTTTTTTCCAGCTGAAAATATCCAGCCTGGGTTTCACGCCAGTATTTACACTTGCCAGCAGGTGGAGCCAGAGGCTCACAACTCAATCTGCTGAAGAAAACTAGGACAAATTCCAGTCAACAAAGCATTCCGCACCGTAAGCAGAATTAGGGTTACTTTGAAACAGATGCTCTACAGAAGCCGCTGCACTGAATACTGTGGAGTTGTTTATTGTCTAGATGGTCTGAAACCCGGGGATTATTTGCCAGCATCTAGCAGTTTCTGTGTCATATCAGGTTTCTTCCAGAGCAGAGGAGACTGACAAGACCCTGGGAGACCGATGTGGTTATGGATATGGATGTGGATACAGATATTTTAACCAGCTCTGAACTCAGAATTTACTCCTGCTACGGTGCATACTGCCTTGCATAGCTGAGTGCCTCTTCCTGGAACCATTAGGATCGCTCTAAGTCCAAATCAGAAGAGTGTATACAATAGATACATTTGGATACATACATATCCAAATAGATACAATCTGTGATGATAAGACAAGGAATCCCGGATGCAATAATTCTAAAACTACTTTACTTTAACCCTAATCAAAGTGGTTCTGTTTCCTGGTTTACATTTTTACCCACACGCCCACTTACACTTGCCCCAATCCTCTTTCCTTCTGCCCCTCTCCTTGTGCTACCCCAGCTGACGTTAGCAGGGAGGAAGCAAGGGCAAGGAAGGCCATCTAGCACTCATCTTGACTGTGCCTGATGCACTGGTTCACAGTGTGCAGGACCAGGACTTACAAATGGAGTATTCTATGAGTCCTGGAAATCTGCAAAGGCCTCCAAGCACCAACGGTTCCTCCGTAGAGACCTGTGAGCCCAGGCACTCAGCTGCTGCTGTGCTGGTCAGGCCGGGATCAGAGAGGCCGTGAAGGCGTCTTTGAGGTTGGCAGCTTGGTAACCGGTGGTCCAGCAGGTTCTGGCTGTCTCCGTGCTGGACAGACCCTCAGTCACCTGAGGGGCGCACAGACGTGCTTCCTGGTGGATGAGGCCCTGCTGTAAGCAGTGGGTTCTTAACTGCCTGGGACAGCGGCTCCCTCCCTCCAAGGGATAAAACGCCAGTTGATGGTGCCCCCTCTTTCACCAACAGGGGCAGGTCCCCCGCTCAGAAACAACAAAATCCCCAACATGCTTGCTCTTTGCCCAGATTCTCAGACCGAGGCAGAGAGAAGCATTGTTGATGACATTTAGAGCTGTTTCATTTTTTTCTCACTCCCTTCATCTTGAGTTTCAAATCAGAGACAGCCCAATGGCCAGCTTTTTAAGCAACAGCCCAAGGTTATGTTTTCACTGACTTTTAAAATCATAGCCCATTTGGAATTAGCCCCTATTTCCCACGGAAACCTCAATCTTCTGAAAATACCTTCTAACCTTTGGGCATAGAAAAATATAAGTAAATATCATCCCAAGAAATCAAAGAAAAAGAAAGAAAAAAGATGGAGAGTCAGGAGGAGAACTCTGGAAAGGGACAGAGAAACTTAGATCAGAAACTTCTGCCGAGACCCACCCCTGAGGGGTCACGTCCAGGTCACACTGGACAACTGTTGCCAGTGACTGTTCGTCAGGAGAAACAAGGATGTGGAGCCTGGGAGGGAAGGGGTTTGGGACAGCCGACCCTAGGCTTGGTGGCCAGACTGACTGGCGGCAAATAAAATGAGCCACGTGACAGGCCCTACACCTACCCACTGCTTGCATGTCACAGCGCTGCAAAACATGCAGCACGTCAAAGCTCTAGAGACTAGATACTGGATCTGGAAGAGAAATTTCCAAACTTCCATGTGGGTAAGCACGGTAAGAGGCAGATTCTACGTTCTAACTTGGGAGATCCCAGATCAACGGCTGTGGTGAGACCCAGGAATCTGCATTTTTCAGAAGCACCTCGAGTGAGTCTGATGCTACCAGCCCCACCTTGAGAAACTCGGATCCAAGGGATGCCGTACTACATTCTGGGGTTTTGTTTGGTTGTAACGATCAGCACCAGCACGGCATTTGGTTTTGTACACATGAGCCAGAAGCTCTGGTGGTTTCCCAGGTTGTGCTGTGCTCGATCCTGGACAATGTGAATTTTAAAAGTAAGAAACCAACGCAACCCAGCTCTCCTGAAGATTCTATTAGTTATAACATGAGAGTGGACGAAACTGGCCACTCACCCAGTCCTAGGAGCAAAGCCACTCACCTCTGGATCCCAGGTGCCCAGGACCTGGTGGGCGCGTCACAAATGTTTGGTGAATGAACAAAAAGCCAACTAATATGCTATCAGGGCTGAGCAGAGAGGGGGCCAGGAACCAGGGGCCCAGGCCAGGCCAACGGGGCTAGAGCACTGTGAGAGAGATGTGGGTAAATGGTGGCAGGTAGGGAATTTCAAGGCCCAACAGTCTTGGTTTCTGGCCTCAGCCAACAACCAGCTTTCAAACCCTGAGACATAAGTGGGTGAGAACAGGTGACAGGAGGCTTCAGGGTACAATTCAGTCTATTTGTTTCCTCTAACAAATGCATGAAGTTGATCTGGGCTCTGGGGTTCCGTTACATTAGACAACTTCAGTATCCAGAAACAGGCCAAGATATGAGATGTACTATGTACATCTATGTTGAATGCTGTAAAAATTCAAATTATTTCTATTTTTCAGATATCATAAGCCTGACTGGTGCATAAGTACACATCAGGAGATACCGATATCAACGCATAATTATGAAAACAATCCCTGACCTAGGACACTGTCCCTGAGATGTTGAGAAGCCAAGGAGAACATCGTGGTTCGAAGCTCTCACAAAAGCTGGGAGCTGCCGGCATGCTCCTCTGGCAGGTGGAAACAGAGGAAGACAAACTATTCTGGGAAAAGCCTGCAATGAGAGTGCATCACAGCTGGTCTCAAAGGTGCATGAATGTCAGGGTGAAGGTGGGGCGGGAACCCCGAGAACCACCAGCCCAACCCCACGAGGAAACAGCAACGCACGGGCCTCGGCAGATGCACTTGCTGGGTTAAAAGAAAAAAACAGGCAGGAGAGGGAGGGGGCGGGAGAGCCAAGAGGGCAAGTAACGGGAAGAAGAATGACATCCTTGCCAGCGGTCCGAGCCCCACGAATTTTGAATGGTTGGTGATTTAGAAAACCAGGGTGGGCTCCTCGGCAAAGGCCTAGATAAGCTGGGAGGGAAGGACGACACAAGTGTATCCCTTCAGAGCGGACCAGCTCTGAATGAGATAAGTGGCAGGGTGAGGGCATCTGCAGAAACGTCAACACGCAGGAGCCTTGCTCTCTGCACCAGAAGCTGAGAAATGCTTCCTGTGGGTCAGAGTCGGCCTAGAAGTGGGATGGCTGTGAAGTTCTGGGATGCGATAAACTATCCCGGAAGTAGGACGGCCATCTTAAAAACACGCTTGTTTTTGTATTTGGTGGTATTTAACCAGTTCCCTGGCGGTTCAGTGGTTAGGACTCCACGCTTTCACTGCCAAGGGCCTGGGTTCGATCCCTGGTCAGGGAACTAAGATCCCACAAGCCGTGTGGAGCGGCCGAGAAAACAAAACTAAACTAAACCAAAAAAAAAAAAAAAAAAAAACGCAAAAAAATATTGCTCTGATGGTATGTAACCTAACCCTGAGCTGAACTGCGACTTTTTGTTCTTTTAGGTCTGATTAACCCACTCCCACCCACGCCAAGTTCTGACCCACTAGTGAGAGACAGTATGTGCGTTTGTGTGTGTACATGCATCCTTGTGTGTGGGCTCGAGTATGTGTGTTACGGACACGCCTTGTGACTGAAACTTCTCCCACAAACAAGCCCTCCCAGCCTCAGGAAGAGCCTGGGGCTTTCTCAGACTGCTGGCACACTGTCTTGAAACAGCCTGCCTCTAACTAACCTAGAATGGCTCAGAAATGATTCTAAAGTGGGCTGTGCTAGGGAGAGAGACTCAGTTAACAAAAATGGCTTATTCTTACATGTCTGTTAAATAATTTCTAGTAAAACAAAACTTATTTTATGAACAGAAGGGGAGATCACAGAATGAAATTTTTTGAACTTTAAATTCCAAGTTAGGAATCTAGAGCGAGGCTTACCTTGGATAACTGATGATTTAGATAAGTGGGGAGGGATTTGTTGTTCTCTGAGCATCTTTGGAAACAGATGTTGCATCTAAGTGTTTGCTGTGGCCAGAGAAAAAGCGAGTACTACAAGGCTTACCTACAGTTTTTTTTTTTTTGGAGTATAATTGCTTTACAATGTTGTGTTAGTTTCTGCCGTACAATGAAGCGAATCAGCTATATGTATACCTATATGCCCTCCCTCTCGGACCTCCCTCACAACCCCCCATCCCACCCATCTAGGTCATCACAGAGCACTGAGCTGAGCTTCCTGTGCTTTATACAGCATGTTCCCACTAGCTATCTATTTGATGCGTGGTGGTGTATATATGTCCATCCTAGGCCCACCTATAGTTTTAAGGAAGAAGCTCTAAGGACCGTGTCAAGTGTGGAAAGGAGATTCTGTGTGAGATGCATCCAGCGCACCTTGAAATCATGGATTTTCAGGACTTCCCTGGCGGTCCAGTGGTTAAGATGCTGCGCTTCCACTGCAGGGGGCGCGGGTTCGATCCCTGATCAGGGAAGTTCCACATGCCTCACGGTGCAGCCAAAAAAAAAAAATCATGGATTTTCAGAGCAGGGTGGGGGAGGACTTGGGATGATGGAATCCAATCTGCTCATTTCAGAGCTCAGAAACGGAAGCCCAGAGAGGGTAAACGGGTCTCCCGTTTTGCACAGCTAATGGGGGCAGAATCAGAACCCAGGTCTCTCAGTGCTCTGGTCATGTCACCAGACTTCATTGTTTTCCCTTTTAGCCATTTCATCCTGAAGAATCCAAACCTCCCTTTCAAGTCCGGAGTGGACATCGGTGTTTTATAGAAGTGCCTTCTGCTACCTGGCTCTGTGGGCAGCACGAGAAGGGAACGGGCTCTGGTGCCAGACAGAGCTGCGCTTGAATACGGGCTCTGCCCCTTCCACTGTGCTCCTGGACAAGTCACTTTCCTCACCGACCCTCACTTTTCTTATCTGTGTGATGCAGGAACCTACCTCTGGATTGCTCTGAATGGAAGGAACTAAAGGATGCCAGCACCTGGCTCAAAGCAATCGAGGGCCAGTGGTTCCTGCTATTATGCTAATAACACCTTCCAGGCTGCCCCACCCCGGGAATGTCCCCACCATCCATCCAGTTAGTCACACACACCCAGACCCCAGCCATCCTAGACAGCTTCCCCTTCCTCATGTGCCCCCTTCAACCCATCACCAAATCCTGCCATTGTAACCTGAACCTTCCCCTCACTCGTCCCCCCTTCCCTGCCCCTGCCATGTCACCAGCCCTGCCTGAGCCACCTGCTTCGTGAGCCTACACTGGCGCCTGAGCCCCTAGATGATGTCCTGCCCTTGCTCTGGTCTTCCAGCCAGCCATCCTCCACAGGGGAGCTGGAGAGCTTTGCCAGAATGCACATCTCGTCCACTTTATCCTCTGCCTAAAGCCCTCCAGGAGCTTCCTTTCATTCAAGAACAAATATCAAACTTCGTATGCAGCCCAGTAAGCCTGCCCTCCCTCAGCTCCAACTCCCAGGGATCCCTCCCTGCCTCCCCAAGCTCTCAGGAAAGTGGCCGCGTCCCCCTTTTCCCTAAGTTCTCCCAGGATCATGTCCCCTTTCTCCAAAGCACATGACGCCACAGTTAGTAGCTCCGTGGGACTCTGATGAGCCCAGTCAAGTGCACCCTTGTTAGGTGGCGAGCTCTGTGGGGTGAGAACACAGAGGGTTTGTGTTCACCTTCTCCCCAGGGACGAATAAATAAACAAACCAGCAGGAATGGGAGGGAGGGGGATGTGGAGGAGTAACTACTGCCCTCATTTTACAGATGGCCAGACTGAGGCTCGAGGAAGGCGTGTGGCTTCCCGAGGTCGGGACCCCCAGGAACTGGATGGAAGCTTAGTGGTCCGCACACACCACCCACCACGCTGCTTCAGAAACCAGCTCCCACATTTCTCCTTTACCATCCAACCTTTCTTCACGTTAGCCAGGGGCTCAGCAAAAAATTCGTGGGTTCTTTAAAAAAAAAAAAAAAAAATAGGAGGCTCTGAGGGCATGGGGGGCGGGGACTATAATTGTCACATGGGAAAAAGAAGAAATTGCAAGTTAATAACGGGGAGATTTTGAGTTTAAAAAAAAAAAAGACCATCCAAAGCTACAAGATTTGTTGCTATTTAGACCAAATGGAACAACATTTCCAGAACTGTCTCTATGGATCTGAAGATTCTAGATTAAGGGCAAGTGACTTGGACAAAGGCTTAGACCTGTTTTCCGACACAGGTACTCTTAGGGAAGGAAAAACAAGGGCGGTAAAAGCCCCAGCGAGGTTGCTACACCAGTATGACTGATCTAAATGGAACACGCTGCCATGAGTCATTTGTAGCTTTAAATACTATAGAAAAAAGAATTTATGAAACATGCCCAAACAGTCTCCCTTTGATGTGGCGAGCTCTTGTCAAACCACATTGTTCAAATTTATGTTAAAATGCAAACCCTGCATGTTTACAATGGTACTCTTGGAGGAATAATATAAAAGTACAACTGCTAAGTTTCAAAGACAAGACTTATAACCTCAGAACAGTGGGGCATTCCCAGCGCAAATTTATGAGCTGTTAAACCTCCAAAGGTTTCCTCAATTAGCAATGAAGGTTCTGACATATTTGCAGCCTGGTATAGGGGCTGCTTTTTATACAATTTGGGGTGTACCGCTTTTATCGGAACTTTTCCTTACTTTTATTGACCTCGGATGACAACTATTGTGCTCCTCTCTGGGCAGCGTCTGATCCTGCTAATTGTGCCGTGGAGCCGGGACGGCATTGCACAGTTTACCATTGCTCCTGGGGCGCACGACAAATTACACATAATGCATTGCGTTGTAATTGCTGCATTGTGAGCTTGGCTCGCTTTCCCAACATAAAATACCGACATCCAAGTAGTTTTATTATAAAAAACCGTAAGGGATTCTTTTGGATTATAAACATCTGAAGACATAACGTTCTCATGAATTCCGGTGGCTATTTTGGACACACACGGGGCGGGCAAGGCTGAAAAGCAAATCAAATATACTTCACATGAATGTTTACAGAGAAAAAGAGGAGGCAGTCACGAAGGCAAGGCCATAGGGAATGCAAAACAAAACGGAGTAGGAGCTGAAGGGCAGACAAAAGTCCAAACTGGGAAATCAAAGAGGCGAGGTCCAGTGATGGCCCTTTGTCTCCCTGGGCCTCAAGTTCCTCGTTTTGAAAACAGAGGCACAGAACAAAATGACCACAAAGGTCCCTTTTCCATGAAGATAGGAGCCTCAGGGGGGCAGTGACTTGTTTTCCAAGTCTGATTTGTCAGCACTAGAAACCTGTGTCTTGTACCAAACACACAGCTTCTTACCACTGCCCTGTTGGTTTGGGGCCTCTTAGAAAAAGACGACGCCTCTTTAAAGGGCAAGGGGCAGAATAAATAAAGCACAAGCTTTGTATATGCAATACCATCAAGTGCAAAAAAAAAATCACAAGAACAGTTCAGTGATCCCTCTAGATGCCCACAGCAGGCCGGTCACAGGACTTGCTGCAGATTTGGAAGCAACACCAAGGCACCAGGGGGTGCCCTCTTAACCCTCCCTTCTCCTCTCTCCCTGCCCTGGGACAGCAACCTGATATATGAATTCAGACTGGTTTCTTTCCACTTCCTCTCAGGGAAATGAATGTCCTAGAGGAGCCAGAGGTGCTCCAGCAAGATTTCAAGCACAAGGGGTCACCTGGCAGCTCAGCCGGCCACACAGGTAACACATAACTGGACTGTGTTAGAACCGTGGCTTCTCTTTGAAGTCAGGCCACAGACAATCCAACGTGCTGTTGGTAGGCTGTTAACCTCCCGCCAAAGAATTCCGTGTCCCTCGACTGACTTCTCCTCCCACCTGGTTCAACAGCAAGCAAATGGCCCAGTTAATTGCAAACCGAATTTAAGACTTAAATTTGACAACAAAGTATGCTTAGAACTTTGAGTGTTTGGCATAGGAGGGTCAGAATTCTAACTATTTACTTAAATTATGACACCCAGGGCTGCATAAAAGGCATCCTGGATGAGAAACACACCGGCCGTCCATCTGTGAAGATTGTGGAAAGCCTGTGAGGCAGTGTGGGCCTCCTCCCGCAAACCCTCACGTCTACTGTGGGCGAGGTAGCCATTCTGCTACCAGCTAGTTCACGCGAACAAAAGGGGACGCTCAGGAGTGGGCAGCTAGGAGGGCAACAGTCAGGATTACAGTTTTAGGACAGAATACTCTTACTTATTGGCCCTAGAGTTGTGCTAGGGCTCACAGACATGTTACCAGGGAGATACGATCAGCTGTGATTTTGTCAGTGAATGAAGCACATCAAGGTTCTTCTCTGGTTATCACTCCTTAAGAGACAGTAATAGGGAATTCCCTGGCGGTCCAGTGGTTAGGATTCTGCACTCTCACTGCTGAGGGCCTGGGTTCGATCCCTGGTCGAGGAACTAAGATCCCACAAGCCACGCGGCGTGGCCGAAAAAAAAAAGGGGGGGACTGGGCAGGGGAAGTGAGAGGCCATATCTAGGAATTGCTTCTGGGAACACTCCCAAGGCAATGGACTTTGCTCTAAATAAAGAAATACCAATCTTCAAAGGGGGTTAGTTTTGGGTAAATGGCAAAGCGTGAGGAAGCTGAGTGGCAAAGGGAATATGAAAATACTACCTTCCCAACAAATACCATATGATATCACTTATACGTGGCATCTAAAATATGACACAAATGAACCTATCTTTGAAACAGAATCACGGACACAGAGAACAGACTGGTGGTTGCCAAGGGGGAGGGGGTTGGGGGAGGGATGGAGTGGGAGGCTGGGGTCAGCAGATGTAAGCTATTATATATAGGATGGGTAAACAACAAGGTCCTACTGTATAGCACAGAGAACTGTATTCAATATCCTATGGTAAACCACAATGGGAAAGAATATTAAAAATGTATATATATATATATATGTATAACTGAATCACTTTGCTGTACAGCAGTAATTAACACAACATCGTAAATCAACTATACTTCAATTTAAAAAAAAAGAAAACACCACTTTCCCAACTTCTTTAGACAAATCTAGGCCTGAGGTCCCCCCCGTCAGGCAACCACTTCGTAGTCACGAGCATCTCCAGTGCAAGAAAACATCTCACACAATTTTCTTGAGTAATTATCTCCCTAAGTTGATGCCAGGAAAATCTTGTTCTTTCTCTGGGGAGAATATACTTCGGGATTCCTGCCACAAATTAAATGGTCTAGATGAGTTTAGAGAAAGATCATTTAAGGACAATCAAAAAAATTATACACACACACACACATATACACACACACTGGAAAAAGAAAATACCAAACGTGAACGAGAGTGCCTAGGTTGGAAGTCCAGGTAGGAACCCCATGAGGAAGGATAGTGCCAGGGAGACAACACAAACTCAAGAAGGGTTCTGCATCCCTCTGTTTTGAAGTCCAGGTCCATCAAGAGATCTTAAAGGAAATACATAAAAAGAATATAGCAGTGGAGAAACTGAAGTTTTACATCTCCAATTTTTATGTTATAGGCTTCCTTCCCCGCCTCTAACTTCAGTTTATAAACTGAAGGCTTCAGTCTTTTGAATACACAAGGACACTTGTGCACACACAACCAAATCCAACCAAAAAATGAGAAATAAAAACCAAAGCCATTTCAAATATACCTCAAGCGAGAGCTTGATCGAGTGTCTGGACTCCAGAGACAAGTCTGCCTGGTCATGGTGGTAGTCCCAAGGCAGGTGGCCAATCAGAATTTGTTGAATGACTGAATCCCAAAGAATTTTCATGGATGGAGGGTTAAGTTCCACCATTTCCAGCTCCTGCCTTGACCCACAAACTCAGCCATCCAGGGGCGCTGCAGGTTTTTGGTTTAGCCCTAGTCTGCCCTGGAGCCATCCAGTGAGATCCATCTAGAGACCCTGGGGATCCAGATGAGCTGACAGGAGAAATTGCTCCTGGTGTCCATTTACATCAGAAAAATGAGGATCCACTTTTCTAGGGGTGAAATCAGGGCTGAGGAAGAAAAGGATGGCTCTTACACAATCTTCATCTCTCTCTCCCCTCTCATGCAGTCCCTTTGTATTTCTTTCTTTCATAAGAAGGGGGCTCTCTAGCTTTCCAACATGTTCAATAGCTACGAAATCCAAGAACTCTGAAGACAGACCATGAAGATTCACCCTTGGATTAAAAAAAAGTCACATCTCGTGAAAACACAGATATCACAATGAGAAATACCTGAGAGAAAACACAGAATTTGAAACAAAACAAGAAAGACAGGCAAAAAACACTTCTTTGGTTTTGTCAAGAAACTTATTTGAGTATTTGAATATTAATAATATCCACATTTATCCCACACTTGTAAGGCAAAGCAAATACACTATGGCAATTAAACAGAGAAAAGAATTATCACCCTAAAGTGGCTACTCCTTCATAAGAGCTACCAAAATGCAAATAACCTGTAGCTTGTTCTTTCTTGTGCCTTAGCTGTAATAGAGAAAACTGGCTTGGAAAAGAACAACGAGAGAAAGACAAGGACTATGTTTTGAATGCACAGTTTGGGGGACGTCCACCATGACGGCCGTGTAAAAGAAATAAGCTATCCAGGGCTGACGTGGGCTTTAACATAATACCAGACTTTACCACTTTCTATTTTGTTCATTCTTTCACTCTTTCTCTTACTAGGTGATCATTCATCCAACAAACATTTATTAAGCACTTTCCCGGGGGGGGGGGGGTCTGTGATAGGTGTGGGGTGCACAGGAGTGAATAAGAGCAGGGGGATGGCTTTATCCACTGGAGAAACAGTGCTCAGGGACTAAGCCTGTGAAAATGTCTGAGATCTCAAAGTAATTAACTGGCTCCCTCAGTGAAAAAAAAAAAAATCTATAAAACTGAAAAGTAATAAGTATTTGATTAAATGCCTATGAAATGTACCATATATCAATCATTTATATCTCAACTCATAAATATGATATCTATATTTATAGTCATTTACTTAAATATTTATTTATATACTACGGATGGGCTGTCACAGGTTTCAACATGTGAAATGACACAGGGTGAGGGCAGGGTTTCTGAAAATAAAAGCTCACAGAAGTCCTCAAAAGTCCCCACAGGATGGACAGGACATCTGTGCTCTCCTGGAGTTCACAGTGTAGTGGAGACAAGAGGCACACGCCAGTAGCCACAATCACCTTGTGAAGTATCTAAGAAAGTTACCCCTCTGAGCCTCATTTTCTTCATGAAAGAATAACCTACTGAAAACCAGAAACCATGGCCTTTGGGGCAGTTTTGAGGTCCAAGTTAAAAAAAAATAAAAAAGATGGGAAAGTATTTCATAAGCTCAGAGTGATGAGAAGTAAAATTTTAACCCCTTTGGTCTTCGCTCCTCCTGGTGGTAAATGTCTCTTACTATGTCGGATGCTACACCTGCTGCCTCCTGGGAACTGGTGCTCAGACCAGAGACAAATCTCTACCGTACCCTAAACATAAGGCTGCTCTGGTGCCCTTCTGCAGCCCACAGATGTCTCTGATGGACAGACACACGTAAACCAGGACGCTTCATGTAAAGATAAAACTTGGTCTGTATCATGAGATTCCAAAGAGATAGAGGTTAAAAAAAAAAAAAGAAAAACAAGAAAGCCAAAAAACAAAAAATCAAACCCCCCCCCCCCGCCACTTACACTGGTAAAAATGAAACCATTTTTCAATTAGCTCAGCCCTAAGCAGACACCACCATCTATTTTGTCCTAAGAATGAAAAGCTGTGGACTGCTCCTAAAGTCAATTTTACTTCTCTCTTTTGTAGACATTTCATGAAATACCTTAATCTTCCCAGCTGGCAACATTAGTAGGTAAAAGAGGAAAATGAACTCAGTTTTGGAAAGAAAGGATCATGTGGTATAACACAGAAATATCTCCTAGGAGGCAGTCTGGTTCTATTATTTGTCCTTTTCCCCTTTTTCCTATTCTTCTTCATGGGCTCCCTTTTAGGGAGCGGGCTGGGATGGGGCTGGGGCAGGGTATGACCAGGTTAAAAGCAGCCCAGGACACAACGTCATAAACGGAAGAGGGACAGCAGTTATAAGCTTCTGCAAATAGAACCTGGCCGCTTCAAATGTGTCCGACTAGACCCTCCTTCTGGCTCTTCAAGATTTCCTTTGTATCTCACCACGGGATGTGTGTTAGGATGACATACAATGTGTTTAAATAAAACAAGAAAACAAACCAAGAAAAACTCTGCATGATGAAGAATGAAAATCTACTAAAAATACTTTACAATGGCTTCAAACATGAAATCACATTTACAAATAACATTTTCATGACTTGGGCATAAGTGACTCAGGAACATATGGATTAAATTTCCTTCAGAATGCATAGGGCTTTAAAAATCAAGCAGAAACTTGCTTGGCAAAATTAGCTTCGTTTGTAGAGCAGAGCTCTGGGGAAGAAAAGAAAAGTTCGTCAGACGGCACTCGCTTTGGCATCCCTTCTCTGGTGCTTTCTTTGATGACCAAGTCAACTGGCTACAGTGGCCATTGCCTAGGAACAACTTTCTTGCAAATCGTTTAACTCTCTTTCCCTGTTTAGGCAAAGTGTTCAATAACTTTATAATAAATGACTCTCCCTCACCTCGACTATCTCAAGCATCAAAAATCAAGGTCTAAGGTCCACTTCTGTAAAAAATGTTGAGCCATCTTAGGCAGAGAGCAAATGGCTACCGCATCTTTGCGGCAATCAGGTATGACTGCATATATAGGGACGTTTTTATTTCCTATTAATACATTTGGAACTAAATACATTTTTCCCCCCAAATTAAAGATACACATTTTAGACAGAGCCCACAACAATCAGGCTCTGTTTTACCTGCCCAAACTTTTTGGTTTCCTTCACCACACAAAGTTCACACATGAATACTACCACCACCAACACTGCTATAAAATAACCTTAGCATTCACAGTGTTTACTGTTTCCAAAATGCACCCTCAAAGATCACCTCATTCCATTCTGGGGGACAGTCATGACAAGTATTTTACCCATTTTTAGATGAGGAAACTGAGGTTTGGAGAAAGGTCATATAGCAACAACTAGCCATTCTGCAAATACCAATTGTACTTTCCTGTCTTGGCATCTTTTACTGTTTATTTTGATAATTTTTAATAGTCATGTTCTCTAGAATACCTATTCCCTTTATCCCCACTGACTAGAATCTCCCATTCTTCAAGGACCAGAACAAATACCACACCTTTCAAGATGTGATCCTTGAACACTAAATCTCCAAGCAGGATGATCTTTTAATGTATCAACTGGGCTAGGCTACAGTTACCAATTATTCAATCAAACACTAATTGGGGTGTTGCTCTGAAAGTTTGTGGTAGATGTGATTAAGTCTCTAATCAGTTGACTTCAAGGGAGATTATCCTAGTTAATCTAGGTAGGCCTGATTTAATTAGCTGAAATCCCCCTAAGAGCAAAGCTGAAGCTTCCTCAACAAAGAAGAAATTCCACTGATGAACTGCAACTTCAGCACATGTCCCAGAGTTCCAGCCTACCCTTCCCGAAGGCCTGCCCTACAGACTTCAGACTTGCTGGTTCAGCTCCCACAATTGTGAGCTCCTCAGTGAGTCAGGCACTGCTTGTTACTGGATCATGAGAAAACAGCAAGATTTTCATGAAGTTCACAGGGTACATTTGGGAATATCCTGACTTAAAATATTTGTTATGTGGCATTTACGGAATTCACTCTTGGGGATCTGGGGTCACCTCACAAAGAAGTGGTCCATTTTCTACATCAGGTTCTCAAAGTGATTCCCAGACCAGCATCAGAGCGTCACCTGGGAACCTGTTAACCAGTCAGAGTCTCACACCCCATCCCCAAACCCATTAAGTCAGGAACTCTGGGGGTGGGGCCCAGCTCTAAACACAGGAAACCATTCTGTTTAGTGTATAAGAGAATCCCCTGCAGAGCTCGTTGAACTAAAGACTGTTGGGTCTCACCCAGGACACATGGCTATTTACATTTAAAGGAATTAAAATTAAATAAAACTAAAAAAGCAGTGCCTCCGTTGTACTAACCACATTCCAAGTGCTTAGCACATGTGGCTACTGGCTACCATGTTGGACACTGAAGATAAAGACCATGTCCATCACTGCAGAAAGTTCTACAGGACAGTGCTGCTCTAAAGCCACTGAGAGGGACCCCTAGGAGAAACCCCTCCAAACACACGTCAGGTACTATAGGCAGGGAAAACAGTAATTTCCATTACTAGCCTGACACTGAAAAAGCACAAGGCCAGATGGTCCGAATCAAAGGCAAATGTTCCTCTGTGATGAGGCCGCTTCTCATGTGGGCGATTCTCTGTAGCCTAGGATGAGTAGTATCAGGGATTTATTTACTTAACACTGGTTAAGGCTGGGGAACCCAGCAGCAGTAGCGCAGGCTACGTGAGTCATCAGAATCCTTCTTTTTATTCTTTCACAGGGGTGGGGGTGGGGATTAAGACGCTCAAAGCCTTTAGAAGCTCAGGGCCTCTGTTTTAACTCTGGTGGAACAAAGGACAAAAGTAGGGTCTATATTGCACCATCAACTGTTCACTTCCCGAAACAGCTCCTGGCAAGGCTATTGCTAACCTCCGTGTTGCTAAATCCACGGATCCTTTCTCAAGTCCTCATCTGCCTGGGACCACTGGGGCATTTGGCACAGATGGATTCTCTTTCCTCCTAGAAAAAGATTCTTGTCTTCTAGGACCAACTGCTCTCTTTGTCTCAGTTTTTCCCACCCTGCTTCACTGGTTCCTTCTTCTCCCTCTCCTTTGCTGGTACCTCTTTTTCTCTCTGACCTTTTTATGTTGGAGACCCCAGTGCTCAGACTTTGATCCTCTTCTCCATTTTTACTCACTCCCTTGGCGATTCCACCCACTTTCGTGAATTTAAATACCATTTATATCATGGCGATGACTACCAAATTTTTATTTCCAGACCATACCTGTCATCTGCTCTCATACAGAACTACTACTCCATCCCCACATGGAACTCCCATAAACTTGTCACCCTCTCCAGGTCCAAGACTGAACTCCATTTTTTTCCCTGCAAACCTGCTCTATCTGCATGTTCAGGTTAATGGAAACTCCAACTTTCCAGTGCCCTCAGCCCCAAACTTTATTCCTCCTTCACTTCTTTCTCTCACAATCACCACCATTGTGTCAAAGAATCCTCCTGCTCTACCTTTGAAATGTATCCAGAAGCTAACCGCTATGCATCTCCTCCACGGCTGCCATCCGAGGGGGAGCTGTGGTCCTCCCTTGCCTGGGTTACTGCAACAGGCTCCTAACTGGTCTTCCTGCTGCTACCCTCTGCCTCTGTCTTCACATGGCCTATCCCTCTGTGTCTATCTTCTCCTTTTCTCTCTCTTATCAGCACACCTATCATTGGGTCTAGGGCCTACCCTCATCAGGATGATCTCACCTTGCCAGTGTTACTTTCATTACATCTGCAAAGACTCTTACTCCAAATACAGTTGCATTCTAAGGCTCTGGGGGCACAGCTCTTTTGGGGGTCAGCATTCACCCCACTATGCTGCCCCACAGACTATTCTCAACACAGTAGCCCCAGTGAGCCGTTAAGAAATTAAGTTAAGTTATGATACTCTGTGCTCAAAACCCTCTAATGGCTCCCATCTCACTTAGAGAAAAACCAAAGTCCTTCCGCTGGCCTAAAAGGCCCTATGTGATCTGGCTCTTATACCTCTCCGTCCTCACCTCCTACTGTCCAGTCATAACAGTGGCCCAGATTAGGGGATGTGGATTTGAGACATGTTTTGACTTAGCATCAAGATCACCTGGTTACTGACAACACCCAGGAGGTGACAACTGATGAGGAACAAGTTGGGGAGGTGGAAAAGGTATGTACATGCTGCATTTGAGATGTCCTTGAGTTCATTTATATATTGATATAATTTCAGAAAGAGGTCTGGGGCTGAGAAGATAAATTTGAAGTATAAATCGTAACTAAAGCCTTAAGAGAAGAAAAGAGGTCCAAGAATGAAGTCAATAGGAAAACTGATATTCCAAGGTAGAGTGAGTAGAGGGGGGTGAGCCTGCAAAGGAGGCCAAGGAAAGAGGTCAGAGCAGTAGTGGGAAATCCAGGAGGGTAGGCATCAGGGGGGAAGAGGGAGGAAAAAAGGAGGGTTTCAAGGAGTGGATAGTTATGTTAAGTACATCTGGGGAAGAGAAGTGTCTCCAGGCCTTAGCAACATTGAGGCCGCTGGGGAACTTGGCTAGAACTGTTTCATGAGAGTAAAGGGGGGCAGCAGCACGACTGAAGAAGTGGAGACTCTGCAGACGGTAAGTGGAGAGGAAAGGTGGTGAATGAAAGGCAGTTGTGCTGTTGGTCTTTCTCTCTTTGGGGATGAGTGTGGAAAGAGACTCGAGTAGGTTTCTATATTGACAGGAAGGATCTGGTAAAGACTCAAAAGCTGAAGACAGAGGGAAAGGGGGATAATCAGTAACAACAGCTTTTCCTGAGAAGTTAGGACAGGTAAAGGATTAGCTTTTGGTAAGAGGAAAGAGACTTCCCTGCCCAGCTGTCAGGAGGGACAAGTGAAGTATGGGGATGGATACAGGTAAGTTTGTAGTTTTCATCATGGGACGCTGAGGGCATTACCTACAGGTGGATTCCATTTTTGGGGGGAAGTCGAGGACAGGTGAGATGTTGATATCATTTATAATAGACTCAGTTTGCTCTGTTGGGGCACATTCTGCAGTTGGGCTCAGCTGCCAGGCGCAGGGTCCGAGAAGCCTAGTGGCTGGGCTCATCTAAGTCTGTGGGTTTTTTTCCATATAGGTGGACGGAGGACTGAGCATCAGGGGCACGGGAGGTATGTATAAGAGAGTAACTGAAACAAAAGACTGGACATCCAAGCACCGGATGGAGGCAAGCAAGACAAGAAGGGAAGGAATTAATGAACTGGAAAGGGGAACAAAGAACACCTGCAGCTGAGTACCCAGAACGTTAAGGTCACCTAAAAGTGGTCGAAACACTACATACTAAGTCCGTGAAAGCTAAGAGCCCAGTGTATTTAACACAAGAAGCAAAGGAGTTTTAGATACAACCACTCTACTACCAAGGTACCAAGTGCCACCCTACTTCCTATCAAAGAGAACCAGAGGGACCTTTACATTGAAAAGGTAAGAAGGAGGCACTGAAATTCAAGGAATATCATTCCAAATCTGGATTTCATACCACTAAATCACTTCCAAGTGATGAGCTTTATTTTATTGATTTTGCTATAACTGATTCTATGTAAGTGTCCTATACACAAGTTTACCTGATTCTTTATCATCTAAACTTACCCTCTGGTGCAGTGGCTCTCAACAAATTTTGGCCCCTAAGGGAGAACTGGCAATGTCTGGAGATATTTCTGGCCGTCACAACTGGGAGGAAGGGTGCACGAGCACCTGGTGGGTAGAGGCCGGATGCTATTCAACATCCCACAATGCACAGGACGGCTCCACCCCAACAAGGAGTTATTCAGCCCCAAACGTCAACAGTGCTCAGGCTGAAAAACTCTGCTCCAGAACAAACATGCTTGCAAATGTACGCTATTTACATCAGAGAGAGGAGGGCTCAACTTGGGATCCAAGTAACAAACTGTCTTCAAATTTTCTGTACCATAAATATACCAAGAGCCTAAATAAAACTACCTTAGTTTTTGGAAAAACATCAACAGATTAGTACACAAAACCTTGTAGACTTAGATATGTAAGAAAGCATATGGATGCCCTTGATGACTTCTTCCTACCTCCTTCCTTCCTTGCCTGGTTTTTCCCATTCTCCTGTTTATTTCTCTCCAGAAGGAAGCTCTGTTCTTCACCAGTTCCTGCATAGTGGAATATTAAGTTCCAATGGTAAATTAATTTTGACAAAATTCCTTTATCAGAAGTAAATGTGAAAGTCTGAAGAATTTAGTTAGCTGGCCTTTTGCCCATATACAGAAATGATTAAAGACCAGACTGCGATTAAATTCTGAGCAGAGTGACATAATTAGCAAATTTATGAATGGGTCTTCTTTTCACAGTTCTACTGTCAGGACTAATTACTTGTATTAATTAGAACTGTCAACACATGAATATGCTTGTTGAAGCCGCTTCCTATGGTAAAATACGAGACTGGTAAATATGAAGACACTTGGAAAGATGCAAAGACTTTCATTTATTAGCAACTCTAAATGATGCAGAAGCACTGACTGCACAATGAGCCTTGGGGATTGACTGTAAATGGATTCCTCGTTAATGAATTTGTTCTTCCTTGCTTAGGCGTTAGTCTTGGTTTAGCGTTTGGACGAAATATTCAATATACCACTACTTTAGGAGGACTGTAGCAAGAATAAGGGAAAAATTCTGCAAGTTACTGGAAAAGTAGAGTAGCAAGGATGGTTAAGGTGAGCAAGAGAGAGTTCCTGTCTCGTCTTTGATTAGTCTGAGATCTAGTGTAAAACAAGTTTTAAGAACTGCTTAAGTGAAACGGGAAGGACAGCTGGGGGATTAAGAACTAGAGTTTGAGACCCAGTTTTAACTCTATGTGACCTTGCGTAAGTGGACAAGTTACTAAGCCTCTCTGTGCCTTGGTTTGCTCGTCTGAAAAATGGGGACAGCAATAGAACTTGTAGAGGGCTGTGGTGAGCCTTAAATGTCAACATATATAAAGGGCTTAGAGCAGTTGCCCAGCACAAGCTACGTGCTGGCTGTTACGGTTTTCATAATCATCACCTGGGATGGCAGTAGAAACAGAATTTCGAGCTCCAAGAACGAGATCCTTGGAGCAGGACGCAGTGCTTTGGAGTCAGATAGAGGTATGAATCCAGGCCCATTACATTTAATTTTTAAGCTTCAACTGTGCCCTACCTCATGAGTCCCTGTAAAAAGTAAATTTAAAAAAATGCATGAAAGGTACTTGCTGTGCCTGGTACATAAAAGAGGCTTGCTAAATATTAGTGCTTAAGCATTCATTACCATTATTATCTTTTTGGAGAAATCTTGAGACACTGAAATAAATGCCAAAAGAAAAATTTTAGTAAGTGACCTAAGATAAGTGGAGAGAGCACATGTGAAAGAGGAGAAAGGGAAATGAAGAGGATCTATCGAGGGCCTTCTCTGGGAAGGGTGCCCTCATCTCCTGTCTCAAGCGGCCGTCACCACAGCCCCAAGAGGAGGGTTTAACTCCCCAGCCACAGAATCCCCATAAATCCCCTAATTACCTTGTTCACTGGTGAAGGAAAGACAGCTGGGATTCCAACTGGGGCCTGAATGGCTGCGAAGCCCACACTGTGTCAGGGCGTGAAAGCCAGGCTGCAAAGGGCTTCATCACAGACCGTGGGGGGAACAGACTCTGAGCTCTTCCTACTTTCTTCCTTCCCCCCACCATTACATATATTTAAAAACACAGTCATCAAATTCTTGATAGGCAAAGCTTGTTCCGGCTGGCTAAACTTTACCTGATAACTACCATAAAATCACTACCGTAAGACAATTTTAAATTAAGGCCGGTTAATCAGTTTTTTAATCCTGTTAAGTACCAACTTGGCAACGGTCCACAAAAATGAGAATTATTCTCGTTTTATGCTTTGTTTTAAAAGGTCTTCCAGAGACACACACTTCTGACAGTGTGAAGATGGCCCGACTCACAGAGGCTGCAGGGAGCTTTTAGGGAATGAATGAGAAGCATCTCCGAGGGTCCCTCCCAATTCAAAAAGCTAATGCTTCTGCATGCAGCAAGATGTCGATGCTAAAGTTGATTTCAATTAAAAATCCATTTCTGTACAAATGTTATAAAACTAGACTAATAAAATGTAAGTTGGTGACTCCTAATTTTGCCTTAAAAATTATGCGATACCTTAAAGATCAATCTGGCCAAAACGCCATAGCATCAAAATAATCAGTGCATAAAAAGAAAATCTAGTTGTAGGATGTCCTGGATCCATTCACAAGAAAGCTCGGTTAAATGCAAGATGCCAGAAAATCTGCTGGAGTTCCCAATGTCATGTCAGAAAGCAAGCTGCTCCAAGCTGCTCCCTGGAACCCGTTAAAACTTACTTTAAAGGACAGATCTTCCCCCCTCTACTCTAGTTGCTCACTAGATAGTTCTCGAAGCAAATGCAGGTACCAAAGGATCTTACTGACCGGTAGTGGGGGATATGTAGTAGTAATGGTCAGAATGTGCATTATTACTCTTCGAATAACCCCGTTTATTTTTTTGATTGCATATTATGCTTAAAAATGAACTTGGGGGATATGGTAAAAACAGCTCTGAATGGGGAGTACGATGATGCAGATTCCAGGAGTAGCTCAGGGACGGTTAAGCCGTGTGGCTCTAGCCAACACCCTCTCTTTCTAGGGTGCAGTGTGCCAAGGTGGTTAGGACCAGGCCGTTTCTAAGGCTCTTACAGAGTTATAATCTAAGAATAACTATATTAACAAGAACTCTGTAATTCTTATAAGGCCAAACCGCTGCCACAGGGCTCTTAGGCTAAGGTTTTTTGCACAGTTGCTGAAAGCGTCAGCTGAGCTCTCCTCAAATGGCAGTGGTGCCGTCAGGTTATAATCGTCTCTAATTGGTGCTTTCGTGAATTGCAAATTTCCTAACCACTAAAAGGCCTGAAAAAGAATCTCATTCCTCTGTAATCAGAAACACGTTAAAAGGCAAAATAATTAAAAAAGAAAGCACACTACGAGCAATAATCATTAAAACTCACTGCTTTATGTTTATGTTAACATTCCTCATCAGTAAAAACAAGTCTAGAGAACAGAATAGACAAAAAACAAACATCCTATTTTACAATTTCTTAATTGCATGATTTCCAGTAAGAATTCCTATGTGAAATAAGTCGGTCTTAATTGTTTCTTTTCTTGTCATCGAAACATATTAGGAAACCACCCACAACCTTTCCTTCCTTCTTTCCATCCACCCATCCCATTCCTAAATATTCCCAACCATCAGTCACCCTTCTCTTTGATTAGCAACAGTTTCACCCAGATAATAGCTATTTTTGTTGATGCCTTCCTAGTTCCCTCCCTCCACCCTTCCTCCCTCTCTCTTCCACTTGACTAAGTTCCCTGAAGGCAGAGGATTTGGTTTTTGTTTATCTTCATTTTGGAGGAAGAGAGATGGCTACCTTGCTCATACGTGGCACAATATGGGTTTTCCAAATATTCTAAAAATTACATAGAAAGAATTTAGAAATCTAGGTAACTACTAAAATGGATGGTACTATCTGTACCTTCAATTAAAAAAAAAAAAAAAGTACCCATTGTCTCCTGCTAGAGCTTCTTAAGGGCGACACAGAGAGAAATGGGAACCTCTCTCCGTGGCCCTCAAGGAACTCCTCACCTAAAGACCTAAAGACCTGCGAGAATCACCAGGGGAACTTATAAAGCAATCCCAGGACCTGGGCCCGCGCCGCTGTCTTTGTGCACCTGCCCTCACCCCTGCCCCACCAGCTGTATATTCTGATTTATTTGGGGGCCAAGGCACTGATTTTTTTTTTTTTTTTTTTTTGCCAGTTTGTTTGTTTTATTGACACCTGGATGCTCGGGCCTTGACCGCCTACTTCCGGAGCGGGTACAGCCGCTGCTTCCGCTGCTGCTTCTCGGGCTTCAGGTTCTCTTCGCGTTTGTTGAGCCGGCGGCACATGGCACGCGTTTTCTTGGGCCGCAGATCCAGGGGCTTGTACTTCCTGCCCTTATAGAATTTCCTGAGGTTCTCTTTCTGAGTCTGGTTAATGACGGTGAGTACACGGGCGATGGCTTTGCGAACAACTCGGATCTTGGAGAGTTTGGACGCCGCGCCGCCTGTTACTTTAGCCACGCGTAGCTGGGCCAGCTCCACTTTCAGGTCCTCCAGCGGTTTCAGCAGCTCCTCCTCCTTCTCGCCGCGAAGGTCTCGAGCCTTCATCTTGGCCATGACTGTAGGGTCAGCCTCCGCTGCCTTCTCGGAGGGCAAAAAGCGGCACTGACAATTTTTAAAAGCTCCCCAGGTGATTGTAACAGGAAGCCAGGATTGAGAACTACCAAAATCTCTGAAACCCCTCCTCTAGTTACTTAACAAATGCTAGTTAACTATATGCTTGGCCTTTCATTGTCTTACAGGCCTTGGAGGCACCCACGACTCATTTACTGAAACACATTGCACATCAATGGTTATTCTTTTTTCAGAAATCAAGTGAGGTCACTGCTCGAATAAACTTAATTCTCCTTGATGTCAGTGAGCTGTAGCTTTCATAAAAGTCCACTCTCCTTCATTTAATATGGTCTTTTCTAACTTTCCATTGAATTGGAATATTCTATCTATAGTTAGCTGAGTGTTTACCTGTGGGTTGGAAAACAGCTGGGGATTTCATGTTCCCTGGACTTTCACAGGTCTCCACTGAAGGCCCTGAAAACACTCAACCATGAAATCTGCAGTAGAAATTCCCATAGGAAGTTTAAAGTTGACCAAGAAGACATTAATAACCTCTATTTGAAAAACTTAATTTGAAACTTTTTGATGAATATTTTACAGAAAACTCTAACTCACTAGAATTTCTAATTTCATTCCAATAGGAATGAGTATGAATACACAAAAAAGTTCACTAAGCTAGTAAAATACGAGTAGCATTTAGATTATTAATTATATTAATTATTAATTAAATTATTATGATGATGACCATACCAATACAATATGAAAGGCAAAATGATGTCATGAGTAAGTACATAGACTCTGGAACCAAGATGGCTTGTGCTCAAATCTCAGCTCTGTCACTTATTAGCTAAGGGACCTCAGTTTGCCTTCCTTCGGTTTAGTCTCTTCTCTGAAATGGGTAAACAGTAACACTGCATTGGTGGTTGCTGGATTGAGTGAACACACACGCACATACACACTCATGTGCATACACACGCACACACACTAAACATGCATACATGTCACTTATAATGGTGCCTGGTGTGCTGGAACTCACTCAAATTCCATCTCTCTCCCTGCAACCCAATCCCCACACGCAGCAGAGTGAGCTTAAAATCCAGATTTCATCTTACTGCCCTCCCTACTTAAAAGTCTCAATGGTTTCCCCTGTTTCCAGGGTCAAGTACAAAACCCTTAAACACGACATACCAGGCCTTTCACAACCTGATTCCCACCCATCTTGCCACTCTGGTCAGACAACGAAAAATATATTGCAGCCACAACCATCGCAGTACCTACAATGGGCCACCCTCTCATCTCAGGGCCTTTACCCATTTTCTCTGCTTCCCTTGCCCCTTTGTTCACACCCTTCACTAACTTCTCATCACATTCAGGGAAAAACCAAAATCCTTAGATGGCACATGGTCTGGAGCCCACTAATTCAAATTTAGGATCAATACCTCGATTGTCTCAAACTTAGATACGATACATTCATTCATATGAGAAAGGATGCTCACTCCCTACATATTTGCCTGCCAATCTTTAAGATAATTAAGGTGATAGCAGATGTTATGACGTCATTACAGCCACTCAAGAGGAAAACCTGTGAATTCTGAGTTTAGAATAAATAGTATCCTGTCTGTATACCTCTCTCTTCTGTTTGCTGTAGGTGCAATATTTAATTTGTTTCCATGTTAAATAGCTGTTTGTCTATTCATGTAACTAAAACAGCAGAGAAAGACACCCTTTTTAGAAAACACAAGTCTGGGTGTTTTTAAGGACAGTGCTCATTTGATCTCATTATTCTGCCAGTTAATTGACAGGAAAGAACATCCTAATTGCTCATTAACTCTGAAGATGTCCCCTTGTCTGGTGTCAAGGTCTAAGAGATACAGGGTACACAGCAGCTGTACAACTGCTGCTGCTTTAGGGGGACAAAGCATTAGGTTTGCACAGTTAAAAAACAGCAGATGTTCTGATATGGGTTTCAAACAATCCCATCTATAATATGGTAGAATTTGGTGGTGAGTTATTTTCCCCTCAGGCTAATAAGATGAACCACATCGCTGATTAACTATTATTTTCTGGGGCCACAAGGTTTTTTTCATGGCTACCGCTTATGGAAATCATTCTTGGTTGGATTGTAAACTGCCAAAATGGCAACTGGTTTGAAAGGCTCTCCGAGAAAGGCGTTCCTTGGTGCTCTTTTCCTCTACCCACCCTTGTCCCTACATGCAAGGCCATCTGGTCCTGTGATAATAAGCAAAAGCGTAAGAGAAACAAGCCATCAACACAGGCCTGCGCAGTGACTATTCAGATCCCTTCCTCAAAGCCTACAAAGAAACCCAGAATTCCAGGAAACAGCTATACCCACTTACCAAGAAGCACTGTCTCCATGCTTCCCTGATATACAAAACATTAAGATGATAATAATTAGCAAATAATTAGGGCTGCCAAGGGGTAAGGAAACACTGTCATAACCTGACAAGTGTCACAGTGTCAAAGCTCTGCTCAAAATGGGCCTCGCTGGCCCTGAGTTATCTAAGCCAGGGGCTCATTTCCCTCCTCACCCCCATGTGTCTCGCCAAAAAGCATCCTCTACACGATGGTAAAGTACTTGGGGCTTTAAGTTTATCTTTGTCACAGCACAGTGTGCCAAAAGAAGGGCCCTGCTAACCCCCAGAGACGCAGCTTATTTAAAGTTATAATGAAGACAGCAGGTGTTCCATACAGATGTCTCTTCTTTTAGAAGACACCTATTAAACACTTTATTCTCCCTTAATCTCGGTGGGCTAAGCTGCATTTTATTTCAGCATCACCCGAGCCAAAAGCAAACTGTTTCCCTTTAGTCTCACTGAGCTGAAAATTAAAAACGACTCGGTTTTGGGTTGTTTTGGTTGATTTGCAGGGAATCCTGAACGCGGTGATTCTAGAGTCAACTCCCATTGCTTTCTGGTAACAATGAAAGCAATGCCAGACTCCCCAGAAAGTATGCCAGACTCCCCCCCTTTCCTTGGCGACCCAAACCTCTGAGTGCCAACCACCTCACACCTTCCAGTGAGATGAAGCAGAACAGATCTGAAAGGACTGCACTCGATAAAATGTATGCTGCTTTCACTTTTGTAAACTGTAAAGTCAAATGGAAATGCCTAGTGCCATGGCACTAAAGCAGCCTCAAACTAAGACAGGATCCAGTGTGTTCTGGAACCCTTAAGAAAGAAATCATTGTAGCAGCCAGGGGAGAGCTAGCTACCAGTAACAGGAACCACTGGTCTTCTTGCCCAAAGTGTGTGGATACCTTTAGCCTGGAAGGTTGGAGTAGAGATGAGAAGGGAAAGAAGGAAATGAGCAAAAAGGAAAAGTGGAGACAGGATGTAGAGATCCTGGTCTGGATGCTCCCCTCTGCGCAATCTCCCTCAACACTCTCACAGACCATAAGTAGCCCGCAGAAGCTGGAGGTGAAGGTGTGAGGTGCAGTTTTCTCTGCATTTCTCTACAAAAAATGACCTGATGCCTTTAATGGGATGGCACTGTGGAGAATATCGAAGAAGAGGAAGGTCAATATTGAATATTTTTAGCAATGCATAGGTTTTCATATTTTTTCTTAATAAAGGTTCTCCGTGATTTTGCAGACATTTTAGAAAATGGAGTCAAGCCAAAACAAGAAAGTAAGTCACCATAATCTTATATCTGAGAAATAAGGATGAGTGGCACTTTGCTAAATATTATTCCAATCTTTTTTATAGTACATTTACTAGGTCTAACAAAAATAAGTGAGTTTCTACTAAGACTACTGCTATGTCCTGCTCATTTGACTCACTGTGAACCTGCTTCTATTTTTAGTGGCTAAGTATTATTCTAGATCATGATTTATTTCACCTATTTCCTATTGGGGCATGATTAGGCCATTCGCGCGTTTTCCAAACCAGATGATTACAATGTAATTTTAATCAGCTTAATATTTATAGTAATCTTAATAACGCTGTGCAATTTTGGTCCTGTCTTACAACAAAAGTAGATTTAAAAAACACAGATGTGACACAGGAAGATTGCTGGTCCCTAATTGAGATGCTTGAAGATATATAAATATATATTGTGCATGACTCTCACATCTGGCTCTCCATAACGAAGTTCAACAGAATTATAAATAGTTTTGAATCCTTGGAGAACTGCCATGTGATGAAACTAGACCACTTTGAAAGCTATTTGTGATTCTATAATAAATGGAAACCAACATATGACTTGATTTTTCTCACTAGCAAAACAACACAACAAAACGGATGAACACGTGCACCTCTGAGTGAGATTCAAGAGGTTGAGTAGACGACAGTGAAAATTCTCACGTGAATGATTCACGTGTAATATTGACAGGTGGCTCAACATAAAATTCTGTCTTAAAGCACACTTAGTGCAAGCACATTTATTCTTTTTTGTTATGAATCTTTTCTTTTCTAAAAAGAAAGCCACTGAAGAAAAATTGAGTCCTATTTAAATGGACAATGCAAATACCCTTAATTCAAATGTCACTAATTGTCCATAGTAAAAACAGTATTTTCAAACTCATATGCTATGATTTTTGGTAGAAACAAATCACTGCCCAGCAGATTATTTATGATTGTCTATAGAAAGCATTTTTTTGGTGTGTGTTCTATTAGGTACCTGAGATGCAAGTTTCTTGTGTAAGAAGGGCATTCTTTCCCTAAACAAACTATTTCACAATTTTTAATTAATGTCAGGAATTTTTGCTTAAAAAAAGAGACAACCCAACCAAACAAAAGAACTTAGCCAATCATGTGAGGACCACAGTAAGAGAAATGTCATTGTCATTCTACAAGTAATACTGTCTTTTTAAATGTAGCTAGGACTGTTCTATAGTGACCACACCTACCAAAGGGTTTTCAGTGTTCTGATTTCAGGATGGTCGCAATGGCCAATCCGCCTCCCGAAACACAAACATAACTCCAGCTCGGCCATGCGGGCTGACTATGTGGAGGACTACAGACAGAATCGTGCTGGTCTCTTCCATCACTGACAATTCACGACAGCCTAGAAGCGCTTTTTCTGAAGAGGCCCCGACTGGGAATAGAGAAGTCTGGCCTTCTTGCCTGGTGTTTACCACTCAGAATGTGACCCCGGGCCAGCCATTTAATTTCTCTGTGCTTCTACTTCCCAATCTAAAACAATGGCTATAATTACAAATGCTTATTTCGTAGGGTTCTGTGTGGGGTGGGGATGTGAACCTTCCTAGCACAGTAACCACGAGGGAAGAGGTACTGCTTGTTGACCTGGAAAGAATTCACCAAAACATTTACAGTGGTTTCTTCTGGGTGCCTGTATTATGGGTAGCTGCAAGGATACACCTCAAATGTGATGTGGTTTTTCTCTGGGTGGTGGGGTTATGGATCGCTTTTTGTCTTCTTTTTGGTGATTTGTATTGATCATTTTCCAGCGTGAATATGTTCTGCTTTTATAACCAGCAGGACAAATGCTTATCCAAATTCTAAAAGACCATAATAACCGAGTTCAGGGACCCATCATCACCTGTCTCGGGCCCTCAGCACCGTCCACCCTGGGACATCTGGAATTCAGGGAGGACTTCCAGAAAAGGAGCTGAGTGCTGCCTCTTTCCATGGCAAAACAAAAGCAGAACCGCACGGCAATCACAGCGCATATCTAGCAGGTGTTAGCACACACACATCAGAGCGGTCTCACACACGTCATCACCTGCCTCCCTTCCTTCTGAAGGCCAGAAGGACTCTGTCCCTGCGGTTGGAGAAGCTGAGAGTCCATCTGCAGCCAGCCTGGAAGGCGGATGCGGAAGCTAATTCAGGGGTTCAGCTCTGCTCTAGGGTGGACACACAGGAGCCCAAGGAAATGTGGATCCAATCTAGCACCTTCCAGGAAGGTCCTGACCCCCAGGCTCTTCATGCCTGGGGAACCCAACCTACATCACAACAGCATCCCCAGGGCAGGACACCGTCCACAGTAACTGGGCCAGAGATATAAATGATGGGATATTAAGCCTCTTGACTTCTCCGAGTCTGTTTCCTCATTGAGTAAGATCAGGTGTCAGATATGCTGACCTCTGAGGTCACTCTCAGTGCCAGTTATGTTTGAAAATGGTTCAGCCTTGTCTCATTCTCCATTATCTACTTTAAAAAGTAATTTAAGTAAATTAAGCAAAGGATCGAAACAATAGGTCCCTCCCCAAGACTGCAGTTATGTGCTTAAAATTATATGCTAAACTTAGGTGGTATATGTTATCTGTACTTACAATGCTTAGAAAGGAATTAGAAAGGTTCAAATAAAAAAGAATAAAATTTTATTCACTGAAAATATCAACTACTGAGTCTATGAAATAAAGTCTCAAAGTCTGGGCCTTCAGCTCAAAAAAAAAAAAAATAGATAATGTTTGGTTTGGTTTCATATTTTAGTACAGACACAGAGAATTAGAAACTTCTTCACACCCTCAATTGTTTGATTAATAAGAATGTAAAATCCACTGTAATTTTAAAGCACTATTGACATCTCTCTTCCTAATTAAAACATTTTATGAAACGATGAGTTTCTTAATCACACCTATATTAATAGTTTTCTCCAATTAAGTTTGATCTTATAAAACAGTGAATATTCACCTCAATAACTTCGAGATTAAAAACTGTATAGATAACTTGAGTATCCAAATCATCATATTAGTAAATTTGATATTCTCTAGAATTCTTACATAACTTAGGGAATCATAGTTGCTGAAGCAGAGAACTTCATAGATGGGTAAGTAAAGTGATCAGCTCATTTCAAAAGTTACTGTATCTCTTTCCTAAATCTAATATATTGGGTAGCTGAAGTGAAGTCAGTCACTAAAATCTCCTGTCGTTCAGCAGAAAGAACAGTGTTTTTGGTTTGACAGCAAAGAACAAGATTTACTCATTTCCGTACCCTGCAGTGCTTAACAGTACCATACACAAACAAGGGGCTCCAATTGGAATTTGCTGAGGAACAGAATGAATAATGATCCAGAGCAACGTGATGAGTGTGCAAGGTAATATTTCCGAAACCATCAAGACTTGGTAGCCCACAAAACAGGGTCCAAGTGTGGGGGAAGATGAAAGGGACATGGGTGGGTGGAATTAATTCATTAGAGGTTTGTTTATACTTTTATTGCTAAATCTACTCATTAGCATCTGAATGATCCCTTTCAATAAATGGTGATTGTGGGGTTAGGTAGCGGAGGAAAAATTATAAGTTCACATAGAACTATTAATGTTAATTTCTCAAATATGTTTCAGTTTCATGTATCATTATCTTTATTATTTTAGCAACGGCTGAGCTACAGTTAATCTTTTTAAGTATAAAACCTCAACAGAAGCCTGCTCCTTCCCAATAGGGACCTAAACAGAACTCTGGTCCACTTATTTTATTATTTCTTTTCCTGACTGGGATATATTCACATGTTATTTTGCAGGTTTGAAACATCATGTATTTACATTTCTTTATATGCACAATTTCACATCTAGATACAGTCTCAAATATCAAACTTTACTCACTGAAATGAATATCTCCAACGTAGAGAGAAGGGAGTAAGAACCTATAATCCAAAGGAAGTGTTCTGCAATGAAACTGCTTTTAGGAAATCTGGCAGATGGCGCTTTTTCATTACAGAGAAAGTTTTCCTGGGGGAAAACACACCAAATTACTTAAAAAAAAGAAGTGGTCACACGGAATGAGCTGTACATCTCTGTCCTGGCCTGCAACACGCCTGCAAAGCCAAGCAGGCCAGCCGTGATCATTTGCATATGTTAAAAATCGCCAACTGCATTATGCCTGCACTGGGCCAGTGAAGGCTCAAATAATCATGCAACTGAAGCAGATACCACCATCAAATGCATGTATTTATCAATTTAGATCCGCCTTAGACAGCTGTGTGAATTTATCTTCCAGAAATGATCTTTCATCCGTCAGCCCTGAGACCTATATGACAAACACTCGCCAATATTCCCGACATTTCTCAATATCCGCATCTCTTTCTAGCTACGCCCGTCCTGCTCAGTCCATTACCACAGAATGGAAAAGGAAGAAACTTTGAAGAGGACCCAGTTCAACTCTCTTATTATAAAAAATAATAATAAAACAAAGGTCTGATCAGATTCAGTGACTCACACCTCACGTAAAGTTAGTTAGTTCACTGATATTCCAGGACTGAAGCTCAGACCACTGAATTCCCATCCTTTTCTCTTTGTACCACACGATGAAAGATTAAAAAGAACATGTACATAATTTATTCCATTTTTTTCAAAATTTTTCATACAACAATAAAGAAACAAGACAGATGTCATTTTTATTTACCTTGGTGTAGCCTCAATAAAAAGCAAAATATACAACGCAGTTAAAATAAATTCTCTTTTTGTTTTTTTTATTTAAAATGTATCTGAATTGGTCCCTATGAACATATATGCCTATAAACAGGATTCAAAGATATTGTCAAGTGATCTTTTCATAACAAAAGCCCTAGATATTAATGCGGAACCCAGATACTCTTTTCCAATATGGCTCCCCTGGTAATTTTACATGTAAGGACTTAGAGACAAAGGAACAACCAGTTTCATTCTGAAGCCAAGACCTTTGTCGTATGTCCCACCACAGCTTCGCATATGGCTAGCCAGCAACCCCAACTGTACAATGTGGGGAGTGGGTGACAACTCTGCTTGATTTTCACAAGAGAGCCAAAGTGTGATTGTGGCCATTTGCCTTTCAGAAGAGTCTAAGAAAAGAAGCACACGTTACTCCACATGTCATGAGGATTTCCAGTTTTAACCAGTACACATGCTCCAGACTGGCAGATAGAAGTTGAAAAGGACACAGCTTTGTACCCAGCCACCCGCTGAACTTGGTGGCAGGCTATTTAAAAAAAAAAAAAAAGGGCACAAATTATACATGGAAGGACGTGGGGGAGAGGGGCGAGGAAAATGCAACGAGCTAATGTTCCTAGTTGGCATCTGCCTTTTGACTCAAAGAAAGGAGATGGCTCTCGTCCAAAATTTTTCTATTATTGTGGTATCAGCTGCCTCTTGGATTCTTTTATAAGAACTGAAACTGCCAACAGAACAAGACAAGATTTCTGTTAATGGTAGTAAATGTGCAGGCTTCTTGAAATAATAGGGATTCCGATATTTCTTCTACAGAGGCTACTTTGGTATTATTATTCCTGGCATGAGCTTTAGGACTTATAATTATGGCCAGGTACTATTAAGAAATATGACAACAGCAAATTCTGAGGTTAAAAAAGTTGTTACCTTGATTCTTTAATTTACTCTTCCAATATATTGAACTAAAGAAACTAATTGGTGCTGGATGTCTCTTGCTGGACTGGCATTCTACCAAATGAATTTCTATTAGTTGGCCCTTTCAAATCTCAGTATTATTGATGACTGTTACACTAACTTCTTACTCTGAAAACTGGGAATCAAAGAGAAAGAATTAAGCATTTACCTAGCCTTTTAAAAAAGGACTATAGATTCTACCTACTTCATGAGGGAATGATCACATTTTTTAAAAAAAGCCAATAAATAAATTACTAGACAGATTATGTCTAGTAAATGACAGATTCAAACTGGGAATGTAGAAAACTGGAAAAAGCATCACTACTACCCTTATAATAAACATGAATGCTGGACAATCTGCAAATCAATACCTTTTCCTGAACCCAACAGAAAGCTGAGGCAGTAGGGCAGCCAACTAGACAGAAGTCTAAAACAGCATAGGAACACTTGCTTACCTAGGACAGACTCTACTGGACACTAATAAAAAGAATTCAGCCAAAACTGTTTAACTGCTAAAGGCTGAGTGCAAGCTAGCAAGATGCTATTCATAGAATATATAACACGGAACATATTGGGGGCTGCAGTACAAAGGAATTCCCACCCACTTTCAGGCTCTTCTCAGGACCTCATGTGGCCCTTGCAAAAGACCTATGTGAGCCCAGAGAAAGTGTCCTTTGTCCTCTGTCATTCCTGGCATAGTCCTGAGGGAAAGAAGAGCAGCCACTGCAGGAAAGGTCTGCATGAAAGGCTGCCTAGATCCTTCTTCCCTATCGTCCCTAAGGAACAAAAGACTTAAATACCTGGGAGAAAGGCAAAAGCCAAGTTTCCCTTAAGGAAATGGTGAAAACCTCCTGCAGTTTAGAGAAGGGAAGAGGAGAAAAAAAAAAAAACACCCTCTAAACTGGGGAGAGGGGCAGGGATACTGAGAAGGCCACACCTCCAAACCAAGGGACACAGTGACCACGTGGACTAAGGCTTAATCAGAGCACCCCCGGCACTGGTCTCCACCACCAAACTAAAAAGCACAGACTAACACGCAATAGCAGTGTGCCACCGGGGGAGGGGCAGTGGAGGGGATGGAGTACCTGTCCCAGTTACAGCACAAAGACTTACAACTGAAGTTCAAGCAGACATTGAGAGGCGCTCTGGCAAATCAGCCCCCACCCTAAAAACAAGGTAACATTAGAGGAATTCGAAGTCTTTGATGCGCTGAGGGGACCATACAGTACACACTCAGTATTACTCACAGTAATTCTACATAATTCAAAATACTCACAGTGCTCAATAGAACAAGTAGACAGATAATCCATAGGGATTAGAAGATCTACGCAACACTATCAACTCAATTAATCTGACTAACATTTGTAAAACACTCCACCCAACTAGAGCAGGACACACATTCTTTTCAGGTGAACATGGCATTTTCACCAGGATGGTCCATAAAATATCACAACCAGGTGAGATTTATCCTGAGAATACAAACCTGCTTCAAGTTTGAAAATCAAAATAATTTAGTATGTCAATAGACCAAAGAAGAAAAAGTATATAATAATCTCTACAAATATAGAATAAAAAATACTATTTTTAATAGCATACCTCCCCCTGCAGAAAGAAAGAAAGAAAGAAAGAAAGAAAGAAAGAAAGAAAGAAAGAAAGAAAGAAAGAAAGAAAGAAAGAAAGAAAGAAAGAAAGAAAGACTGACTTAGGTATAAGTTTAAGAAAATATATAAATATATGAAGGAACTGTATGTTCAAAAAATTTTAGTGGTGTGAAAAAATGATTACAACCTAATACTGAATGAAAAAAAGTAAGGTTCAAAATAGTACATACCATATGGTCAACTTTTATAAAATAAACTCAAACCAAATATTTTTCCACCGGAAGAAAAGGCTAAAAAGTAATAAAGCCCATTTTAAAAAATGTCTCCTCGGTTTCTCACTCTTAATAAGACAGTCATGAAGTGTTTTAAGGAAAATAAAATTGAAATTAATATAAACAATTTGCAAAGCTATTTCCTTTGCTGTCACCCGTTAGTGTATAATGCACTTCAAGGAGTCTCTTCAGATCAGTTTCATTGGAACTAGTTCCATATGCTCTTAAAACATCCACTGAAAATGAAATTCTGTGGTCAAATAAGTTTGGAAAACATTACATTTAATAAATTGGTTTCTTAATTGTAGAACTAATTAGAATCGTCAGTATAACAGTGCCATTCTGGATCTTCAAGGGGGTACAGTTTGCAGTTTCCCAAACTTATTTGAACGTAGAACTTATGAAGGGGGGGAGTGAGCGAGTGAAAGAATGAGAGAGACAGGAAAGGAGAGAGCAGAGAGAGTTGTTTCGGCTAAAAATTGAAAGTAAGTTGCAGACATATTATTTTGCTTCTAAATACTTCAGTGGGTATCTCCCAAGAATCAGGGACCTTCTGTTACTTATCCATAATACCAAAGAAGGTTAATTTCCCAAATAACATCTAATATCTAGTCCAAATACAAAATTCTCCTGTTTCCTCAAAATTTTTCTTTTATAAGAACCAGTTTTTCAAGGTTCTCATGTTATATTTGCTTGTTATTTCCTTTTAACAGAAAATCACATCTTGCTTTTTTTATGATACTGTTTGGTTGGTTTCTTTTTCCCCAGGAGACCAGTCTCACTGAATTGTAGAAACCTCACGTTTTATCTGATTTCTCAACTTATTCCTCTATTCCATGTATTTCCTGTATATGGACCCCTTACATTGGAAGACTTAATTAGAGTCAGGCTAAACATTTTTAGTAAGAATATGTCATAGACGGTGCTGTGTTCCTCATATGGCATCATATCAGGAGACACACAATATCAGGCCCTCCCACCAACAATGCCGCCACGTTTGATCGCTGGATTCAGGTGGTGATTGTCAAATCTCTGTTTCCCGCTCCTATTAGCGTGTCCTCTATGAGGTGATACTTTATCACCATGTGAATGTCCCATTTCTTTTTTTAATTTTTATTGGAGTAGAGTTGATTTACAATGTTGTGTTAGCTTCAGGTGTACAGCAAAGTGGATCAGTTATACAATGTCCGGTTTCTAAACAACCTTTTAACTAATGGTTTATAGTGCCTGATGATCTTTACAAGGCTACCAGTTATTTCATTGGTTTCTTGTTAATTTTTATTTACTTCTTTTAAAATTCCTTTTTAGGAAAATGTACTCTTTGTGGGATATAGTTAGGTGAGTTTTGACAAATGCAAAGAGTTGTGTATCCATCACAACAACCAAGATACAGAATAATTCTATCACTCCAAAAAATTCCCTCCTATTGTCCCTTTGTGGTACTAAATAAAGTTTTGTACAAAGTCCATGCTTAGTAGGTTTGCCCTGACTTACTTAACTTTTTTTTGTGTGTGTGGTAGACTGGGATTAATATTTTTATCAATAACATTCCTACTGTATTTCTAAGATTTGCATCCAAGAGAGCATATCGTATTTACATGCAATGGACAGTCCAAGGTAACAAATCAGACCACAGTTCTGTTAAGATCATGGCTTGTTCCAAATTAAATTAAATACATAATATCCTTACCTCCAGGAATATTTCATGTCTCACCTGGGAGTGATTAAGCAGCTGTGGGCACAGGACTAACCTTGAGAATTTGTTAAAATACAGCCTCCGGGGCCCTGCCCCCAGAGGTTAGGATTCCAAGGCTAAGGCATGCTTTCAGTGATTGCGATACCAGTCGTCCACTGAATCTAGTGATTACAAGAATGGCCCCAATTATCCACCTCTCCTTCTGTGCATCCCCTTTGCAATGTGACTCTGCAGCTCCTCCCGTGAAGAGATGGAGTCTATTTCCCTATCCCATGAATCTTGTCTGGTCTCACGACATGCTTCAGTAACAAAATACAGCGGAACTGACAATGCATCAGCAAAAGTCTCACTTGTTTCCACACTCTCCCTTGGAACCCTCGTGCTGAGGCCTTGTGAACGAGCCTGGGCTGGCCTGCTGGATGACGAGTCACGTACGGCCCAGTCTCCACCATCGCATCAGACAACAGTCAGTCAGCCATGTGAAGGCGGTCACCCTAGAGCAGCCAGCCCCAGATGACCACTGCAGACACCTCAGCACACCAGCCGAGGTCATGGAAGCCTGGCCCAGTGGACCCGTACACACAGGAACAAGAAGAAGTGTGTATTGCTTTAAGCCATGTGTGGCAGGGTGATTTTAACCAGTAATAGACGACTGATAGACCACAGTTCTGCTACTCTTCAGCTGAGAAGTACTAATTTGTCTCTTCCTCCCCATTTCCTACGTCACCCCCTCCACGCACACTGTTGCTGCTAAGACTGTATTCCCTCAATTCAGAAACCAAGTAGTCACAATTTATGTATTCCCGTCATCTGGTGTGATGCCTGGTACCCCCCCGCCGGAGGTGCTCAGTCCTTGTTCGTGAAATGACTGCTGCCGGATTCACATACACGGGTCTGATCGCATCACTCCCCTGTGCAGAACTCTTACTGGCATTTACATCATACACCAGATCCATTTTCCACGTGGCATATTTAATTCTAGGACCTCTGTGATCAGGCCCCAGCCTAGCTGCCCACTCTTCTTCCCCTTCTTCTCTTAATGCTCCACTCGAAAGTGAAGGTGGCATGACCACACCGCTTGCTTCTGTGTCTGAGCAGATACTGATTCCTGCCTAGAAAGACCTTCCACACCTCTGCAAACTCTACACATTCTTGAAGGTCCAACTCGAATGCCACCTCTTCTGTGAAATTCTGATAGATCTAGCTAAGGAAAAGCTCACCCCTTCTCACTGCCTCTAGCAATTGGCCTAAGCCTCTCCTAGGTACCTGACATTATGGTTACTTACGGCATCTGGCATGCATTTCCCCTACCAGAGATTGTGAACTTTGGGTGGCGGGGGGAGATTCCATTTTTTAACCTTTCTGTATTCTTTATCACAGTACATGAAACACAGTAAGACCTTAATAAATGTTTATTGAATGAATAGATGATTTTTACTGCTTTTTTAAAACGGTAATACCCAAACTCATAAGCCAAACCCCGGAACAAAGATGGCAAAATAAATACAGCGGTTTTCGTATATCAGTTTGTAAAAGAATCTTCTGGAAAGCTGGTTAAAAATACAAATTCCTAGGCTCTGCCCACAGGAAGACTGGTTCAGCAGGCCTGCAGTGGAACCCTGAGTATGAATTCTTATCAAGCTATTCATGTGATTTTGAGGAAGGCTTGTGGCCAACAGTTTGATACACAGCGATATGTAGCCTACTTTACAGATATGAATTTCAAAGTAAACCCCTTCTTTCATGCGCCTAAGAATTTTTTTTTAAGTTCCTTGACTTTAATGACAAAGCACTGAGTGCAGCAGACCTATAAAAAGAACCACTTTAACAATACATACATAGTCTGGCACCTTATTAGCTTAGGTTGCTAGGAATATGGCATCACACCCCATTCTTTGTAATCACAATTTGCACACATGTTTTCATCTACATATCCTTTTTATAAACTATTTAAAGTTTAATTTGCTGCAAATAGTCCTTTTTCAGACATCTCACCACGTGAGTATGTACTTTAAAATAAAGTGAAGGGCGCAAAACTCCTACCTTGGTCCCGGAGGCTGGCTCTCAACGCTCTCTCCAGCTGTTCCTCTTCACTCAGTCCCGCTGTATACGCGTCATAGTTCCTGGGCACTTCTTCATAGTAACCTGGCCTGCCACGTGGGTAATAATCCTGATATCCAAAGTAGCCTACAGGCACAATGAAAAAGTTATGGAATGTTGCCATGGACTATTCTTTTCATACTTCCTATTTTGTTAGCAAAGACAATAAAATAATTTATGTCATTCTTTTGATTACAGTGGTAATCCTCAGAATAAGAAAAGATGACCGATGGATGGAGAATGCCTGCATGAAGGTGGGCGATGACTGCCCTGTCACTGTTGTATCCACAAGGCCGAACACGGGACTGGATGTGAACGAGTCCTTATGTGCTGAAGACGAAGAAGATGTTTATTTTTTTTAATTAATTTTTATTGGAGTACAGTTGATTTACAATGTTGTGTTAGTTTCAGGTGCACAGCAAAGTGAATCAGTTATACATATACACATACCCACTCTTTTTTAGATTCTTTTTCCATTAGGTTATTACAGAGTACTGAGTAGAGTTCCCTGTGCTGTACAGTAGGTTCTTATTAGTTACCTATTTTATATAAGAAGATATTTTGAAGACATGAGCAGTCCTGGAGAGGGGACTGGAATGGGCTATTGACATATGGAGTGGATTCTTTCAGTTTAGAGCTACTTAATACTTGGAGTATTTTCAGTGAAGTCCTGGCTGGAGTCAAGGGAATGGTTGAAATGACAGCTGATAAAGCCTTACCGTCTGGTGGCTGACAACGACGAGAGGCAGACCAATATTTAACACACATCCTGCAGGGCTTCTGTGCTAGGTGTGATACTTCAGATGCTGAAAACTACACTGAGAAATACACGCCAATGTCTCTCTAATTAGAATTCTATGTCAGAGATCATAGTTTCTATTACTAGCACTTCCGAGAAACTGGTTGCAAGATTAAATGAGAGAAGAGACAACCTGGTCATTAAATAATGCTTTAAGAATCAAACTTCGACATACCATTAATAAAGGGCAAAGTTGACTTTTGCAAGGTACTTCTATCAACCTTTTCAAGTCCGTTTGAGTTTACTCCTTACATTTTTCTTTAATCACCACTTTCATGGAATTTGTTTGGAAGAGATTATTTTTGCCCACAGACGATCACCAATCTAATTCTGGTATAATGAGAGAGAAGTATGTTTGATTTTTTTCCCTTCTCTCCTTCCATTATCACACCCTTTGAAGATGATGTTTCAAATGTTTAATTAATGTGCTTCTTATTGTTGATGAAAATTCCCACCCTTCATATGTCTTGTGTCATATGTCTCCATATCACCCACCATAGCACATGCCTGAGTTTAAGCTTCTTATTGCTTTAATACGACTAAAGGAAAAAACAGTCAAGCCAACAAGGGGAACACTGTAGGGCAGAACCTGGTTAATTGAAATTTCATATTCAGAATTTTTGATAATTGGTCTTGAGGCTATTTTAAAATTTACTTTTGTGTTGGTTATGGAAAAAATGCTTTCCTAATATATGAGATTAAAATGAAAACAGTTAATTTCCCATAAAAAGCTTTCAGACACTCTAAAAGTCTTTATTTTCAAATAAAAAGTGAAATGACAATAAAACACACTAGTTTCAGCTGATAATATAATTATATGTGTTTACATAAATATTTGTCATATAAAGTATTTGTGTCTATTGGTATGTTTTTACAACTTTCATGAGATATAACTGACATACTATATAATTCATCAATTTAAAGCATATAACTCAATGGTTTTTAATATATTCATAAGAGTTGTGTCATCAATACCATAATCAATTTTAGAACATATCTATCACCCCCAAAAGAAATCTGTACCCTTTTAGCTACCACCCTCTGACCTTCCTAGCCCTAAATGACCACTAATCTACTTTCTGTCTCTGTAGCTATGCCCATTCTGGACAATTTTATAAACGGAATCATATAATATGTGGTGTTTTGTGTATGGCTTATTTCATTCAGGATAACGTTTTCATGGTTGATCCATGTTGCAGCACGAATCAGTATTTCAGTCTTTTTCATGGCCAAGTAATATTCCATTGCAGAAATATATCACATTTTGTTTATTCACTCATCAACTGATGACATTTGGGTTATTTCTGCCTTTTGACTATTGTGAATAATGCTGCTATAAACATCTGCATACAAGTTGTTATTTGGACATATGTTTTCATTTCTCTTGGGTACATACCTAAGAGTGGAATTGCTGGGTCATATGCTAATTCTATATTTAACCATTTGGAACCACCAGAATGTTTTCCAAAGCAGTTACACAATTTTATATTCACACAAGCAGCATATATGGGTTCATATTTCTCCACATCTTCACCAACACTTGTTATTATCTGTCTTTTTAATTATAGCCATCCTAATGGGCGTGAAGTGGTATCTCACTGTGGTTTTTGATGACTAATGATGTTGAGCATCTCTTCATGTGCTTATTAACCATTTGTATATCTGCTCTGGAGAACAGTCTATTCAGAGCCTTTGCTCACTCTTACTGATTATTACAATACTCTTCTATCATCTATTACAAAATCTTCTATGTTGGTACTATTTTATTTAATGTCCTTGAAAGTCACAGACATGAATGATTTAAACAAACATTAAATAAAATTGTTCAGGATTTCGGGGGCTAATCCTTTCTTCTAATGTAGTAAAAATTAGTGGGCATTTACTAAATACCTCCTATAACACAACTTCCATATTCTCTCTCACATGCTTCCCATGTCAGAATATAAACATTATGATATTTGAATCAGGATAAGGATATAAGTACATTGAATGATTTGGGACTGAAATGGGATCTGGACACAATTTTTAATAAGAACACTCCTCCTCCAATTGGTCTCTACGCAATAGAACAATCAGAAAAATTCAGCTCCCACTACTGTGTTGGGGAACACCCACCAGCAAGGTTCATATGCTGAGATAAAGGAGACTGTGGCACTGCTACAAATCTTGCTTTCTATGCTTCTCACCAAAAAAGCCAAAAAAACAAATAAAAAATAACCCCCCTCCCAAAACTTTTCTATAAGGGCAAATGGTCAAAACACAATAAATGTATCTACTTCACAAAGAATAAAAGAAAGGGGCAACCATTCCAGAACATAATAGAATATTTATGGATAAGTCGCTGAATACCACGGGATGCTTCAGCAATGCCTGAATAGAGAGACTGCCCAATTCCCTAAGAGTGCCAATTATTTTATTGCAACACAAAAAGCACATTGGGCACTTTCCCATATGGCTCATTACCACTTTCAAATCCCTGTGGAAAGTCATTTTGTTACAGAAGGTCTAAGCAGCATTTCTACCTTTCTACCCTCAAAAATATTCAGCTCATTCAAAATCCAAAATAACCCCAAAGCTCTGAATTGCTATCTACGCAGATACCAGAAATATGACATACGTCTATAGAGTTTCAATTGACAGGTAAATTTGCTACGATTTGAGGCAACATTTTCTTGATAGAGAAAAACATCTTTCTTCGTGTATTTCTTTTAAAATACAACCAAGCAGTGCCTTAACAAAATAAAGCCTACAACTCTAAACATCTGAATATTATAAAATCTAATTTGGTACTTGTCAGACAAAACATGGGGAGAGAGAAAGGGAAAGTTTTAATGCCTTAAGTCAAAAAGACTAGTGTGGTTAAAGGTTCTATATCATCAGTCATAAATCATCAACAGGACCGAAAATCCCATCAATATCTATTATAATGAGAACAGGTCTCCTAGGACCAAAAATTTTCTACAGCTGTTCCATTGGCCCAATCAGATATTTTTAAATCTTCATAATAAACATGGCTGGAAAAACCTAACAATCAAACACTTAAGATAAAAAAGTTTAAATTATATCCTGCGATGAATACTAGTTTAATATTTTTTTGTAGTTATATACTTTGGCTCTGTAATAAAAGAAATTCTGGTTATCATTATTCTATAAACTACTCCATCTGTTCCTTATACACATACCAGAATTTCACAGCAAAAGAGATCAAGAAACACCACCGAGATCAGAAAAATTGGTAACAGCTTTTTAAACATTCATGAGGTTCTCTGACCTATAAAGACTTTTCCAGCTAAGGATGGCCATATTAAGAATAAATCATTACTTGTAAGAGATACATATGCTCTCATAAAAGTTCCCTAGATGACCATTAGCATGGCCACCGGGCCTTATGTAGCTCTGCCTTTGAAGAAATCCAATCACTTCAGTGGAAGAAATATAAATATGGTAATCTTACAGGGGATAAGAAAGAAAGGTGAAAGGGGCTTTTATTTTTGCCTTTAATTCTCTGGCCTGTGTGTCTGCTGTGCTTATGCCTCTTTCATATGAAGGAGGCTTTTTGCAGGTTTCCCGTTTTCCTTTTTTTTAATAAGTTCAAAAAAGATGAAAGAAAAGTCAATACGGGAAACTTCCCTAATTTGTAAGGTTAAATCAGTGGAATGCCCATCTCATATCCCTGTACAATAGAAAAAGCAGCGGCTAGAAATCAGTGACTTGCATTTTTAGACCTAGTTCTATAACTAACTACCTGTATGACTTTAGCCAAATTACTTAACATTTCTAAACCTCAATTCCCAGCTGTCACACAAGATATTAGGACTAGGTAATCTATGATAGTTCAAGTCATGTCTGTGCACAAGTACGTTATTATTATTCTTTTCATCCAGAGGAACATTCCTGTTTCTTTTGGAGATTTAAAAAATGAACCAGGAGACAAGCTCCTTTTCCTTTAGCAACTCTGAGGTATTAGGAGCCATGTCCTCTGCCTACTGGAGAGAATAAGGTCAACAGGAGGAGAGAAATCAAAATGGGAGGCAGAACCAAAATGGTCCTCCTGTACAATTCACCTCTTCCTAGTCACACAGGCTGAGAAACCTCTTCTTATACTTAAGTCAGTGTAAACTGGCCTCCATAACAAACAACCAAAAGAACTCGATGCTCTTCCAAATGACTACATCAGCTTTGTTGACAACTAATCATCACACCTCCTCTCCTCAGGTGAGTCCACAGATAGAAGCAGGTGAGGCTGCATTGTCCAGCAACCGTTCCTCTCCTACACCAAGACCACGTTTCTAGGATTTTAAGCATCCAGATCATCAGCGGTGAAAGCCTCAGAGTAAAGCCTCTTCTTTGGGCAGCAACAGTATTCATCTCGTTGGTCCCCAAGCCAATCACCTAAGCCTATGATTTTCGTTCCTGAACCCATTAGAATCACCTGGGAAGCTTGGAAAAAAAAAACAAAACGTCCAAGTCCCTGTCTCTATCCCTATTCTAACTTAATTGGTGTGGGTTGAATTCAAGGCATGGGCATGTTGTAAAAGCTCCTCAGGTGATTCATACAAACAGCCAGGATGGATAATCATGCTCCGAGCCTTTAGAACTAGAGCAAAAACATATCTTCACTATAACTCCCACTGTGTCACTCTACTGAATAAACTGTTCAGTGGCACTCCAGTACATTCTGGATAATCCCAGACAGGCTTTTTCATAAAGGACTGAAGAGCCCTTTCCCTTCATGGCTTTCCTTAACTTCTACTTACTCATCAAGACACAGCACTCCACTTCTTCTGGGTAACCGCCAGTAACTACAACCCTGCTCCTCCCTTCCAGGCTCAACACCGACTGCACTACATTAATATCGCTGAAGTGAACTTCTACCTCTGCCAGGAAGGAGTAACTGGGACTGGACTAGCCCTTCTACTTAATCTTAAGTAGAAGACTGGAGAAAATATATGAAACAAATGTTTCTAGACGTTGTACAATTGGCAGTACAAGATTTTGAATCTTGAGAGAAAGGAAATAAAGGAAATGAGCCCGGAGGCACTTTCCAGACTGTGGTGCAGGGAGGGGGAACACAATCTGATGCAGCAGGCTCCCTGAGCTGAGCTGGAACGTGCAGGGCAGAGTACAGCGAAGGAGAAAACGACGTGTATAGCAAAACCTCCAGGAATCTTCATGGGGTCGCCTGGAGATGTTGTTGAATATTAAGCCATGGGTATGTCGGTGAAATTCCATGAGACCAGGCAAAGGATGCCTGAGAGCTATAAACTGAACAATTCCCAGAGCTCAGGCAGGGCTGGGAGACCTTTGCATTCCAACCAGCCAGAGTAGAGAGTCCCTGCTGAACAAAGGGCATTCAGGAGAGATCCCAAAAAGTAACATCTCTGCCACGGCACAGGATTAACCCTAGAATAAAAGTTACTCTAGACTCACCCTCAAGAATTAAAAAATAAGCCCCAGAAGGATCAAACTAATCATCAGGAAACTTAACTGTGTGCCAGAACAAAGTCCAGTTTCCTTTAAAAGAAAAGAGACTCTAGCACTCAATACCACAAGATACACAATGTCTAGCATCCAATCAAAACTCACAAGATAAAAAACAAAAATTGTGACCAGGGAAAAAAATCAGTCTAATGAAGCAGATGCAAAAAATATATAGATAAGACAGAATTAGCAGTCAAGGACTTTAGGATAGCCATTATAACTATGCCCACGATTTATATAAATAAAAACATGAATTTAATGAGAAGAGAAATGGAGGATATAAAAGGGAACTAAATGGAACTTCCAGAGCTAAAAAAGAGAGTATCTGAGAGGAAAAATTCACTAGATGGGACTGAGAGCAAATTCGACATTGTGGAAGAAAGATCATAGAGCTTGAACACGCAGCCACAGACACTATCCAAACTGAAGCCCACACACACCAAATAACATAAACAGAGCCTCAGAGACTTGTGGGACAACAGGAAGTAGTCTAACATTGGTGTAAGTGAAAATCAGAAGGGAGAGGATATTCTTTAGTTCTTTAGTAAGACAAAAGCTAGAAGAATTAATTACCAAGAGACCTGCACTAGAGGAAATGGTTAAGATAGTTCTTGAGGCAGGAGAAAAATGATACTACCTGGAAATTTGGATCTGCCCAGAAGAACCTTCTATTTCTGCAGATCAACTGACATAAGCCCTGGGCCCATCCCTGAGCTATGCATGCAGTGAACAGACACAAGGGAATAAAAGAAGCAAAGACTTGGAAAACTGAACTACCACATAACTTACTACACAAGTATCAGATCATCTCATGAGTGGTACATGAATGGGTGGGATAGGCCCAAATATTACAGTAAAGGATTTGAAAACTGAACTGACATTGGAACCCACCACCCACAGAAAGAAAAACAGAATTTGTGCTCTAAACCTAACCAGGTTGACTGCTTGGTCAAACAAACAAAAATCAACATTCTGCAGAGGATTTGAACAGAATCTAAAATCTCACAATAAAGGTCAAAACGTTCAGATATAAGAGAAAATTACCAGACATACAAAACCAAAACAAAACAGAAGAATGTGACCAATTCTCAGGAGAAAAAGACAATCAGCAGGTGCCAGCCACAAAATAGGACTCAGATGTTGGAATTATTAGACAGATTTGAAAGATATACAATAACTGTGCTCTATGAGATAAAGGTGCACTCCTGAAATGGAGAGACAGAGTTTTCATCAGAGACACAGAAACTAAAAAAAGAACCAAATGGAAATTTTAGAACTAAAATTACATTATTAAAAAAAAAGTCACTGGATAGGTTCGCTAGGTTCAACAGCAGAATGGAGATGACAGAGAAAGGAGTCAGTGAACCTGAAGATAAATCAATAAAAGCTATCCAGTAGGAAGAACATAGAGGGAAAAAGATCGAAAGAAATAAATAAGAGCCTGAGGAGCTTGAGGGACATTATTAAAATGTCTAAAATTCATGTCATTAAAATCTTGCGAGGAGAAGCAGATTGGTGGAGAAAAAAATACTTATAGAAATTGTATCTGAAACCCTTCCAAATTTAGTGAAAGACAAAGTACATGATAAAAAATTAGATACAAAACCCAGTAAAGACCCAGAAGATATAAACAAGACTGTAAACCACCTCAACTTAATTGATATGTGTAGAGTACTACTTTCAACAATGGCAGAACACACATTCTTTTCAAGGGCACATGGTACATTCACCAGGATAGACCACACACAGGGCCAAAAGAAAGTCTCATTAAATTAAAAGGATTAAACTACACTGAGTGTGTTCCCTAACAATAGAAATAAATTAGAAATTATTAACAAGATGGTATCCAGAAAATCTGTGGCATATTGAAACAATAAAATACCATTCAGCAGTAAAAAAGAATAACTACTGATACATACAACAACATATATGGATCATAATAAATGAGGTTGAATAACAAAAGCCAGATACAAAAGAGTACTTAGCAAATGAGTAGATTTATGTGAAGTTCAGGCTCAGGCAAATTAATCTATGGTGACAGAAATGAAACCAGAACAGTGCAGGGGGTAGTTACTGGAAGGAGACATTTTAGTAAAAACTCAACAAATGTCATTATTAGCTATCATCGCCTTACTGTGTACCACCCCACTCCACAGTTCACCATTCTACTTTCTACACCCTAGTTAGTCCTTTTCATTTCTACTGTTTCACCTTTTTAAATGTATGGCACCTACATTCTCACTCCTGGTTAAATACTGAGACGGGGACTATATCTCTTTCTTTCTCTCCCACAGTGGTTAGTCTGACACGTGCACAACGGACCACTTACAAAGTGCTACTGCGTAAACCAGACTGAGGCTAAGAACCTGTACGGAAAAATAAAGCAAAAGCACCGTATATATATATATGTAATTATATAATTCTTTGTACTTATATGATTTAAGCCAGGGGTCAAAAAGCTACAACTTATAGTCCAAATACAACCCACTGCCTGTTTTTGTAAATAAGGTCTTATTGGAACACAAATATGCACATTTGCTTATGAATAGTCTATGGTTGCTTTCATGCTACGACACAGGTTGACTAGTTGCAACAGAGACCATATGGTCAACAAAGCCTTTAGAATCTCAAACAGTAGCTATCTGGCCCTTTACAGGAAAGGTTGCTGACCCCAGATTTAAGCTGCAGCAATTCTCTCGATGGGCAGGACAATAAAGCCACCCACTGCTTCCAGAGCCTATGGCTTCTTTGACACCTATCTGCTGGTATTGATCCAGGATATTGCAGTGCAGCTTCCCCAGGCTGGAATGTAAGAACTTTAGCCTAAAACAGGTCATATGCTTCAACAGGAAGTCCTTTCTACCTATTTACAAAGATATCTAGAAAAAAATACATGCTCCTCTTTAAGTCACGTGGTATTAACTATTAGAGGAATGCCTATATTAGCCTCTTAGGGCAAGCACGATTCTTTCTCAATATGTAGGTGGCGTGGACCATGGAGAACTGTATATCTGAAACTAACTTCTAACACTTAGCCAGCAGAATGGTCTCTTAGGCTGAGAATCAAGGGACCTGGGTCTAGTATGACTCTAACTATGTCTGAGAGACCTCAAACCAATCATACAGTATTTTCACACCAGAGTTCCCTCCTTCCCTAGCCTTCCCTAACAACATGCCCACATATGCTCCCCGGGTGACCCCTCCATCTAGCTTCCATGCATGTTAGAGGCACAAGTATATAATGTGTGAAGTACTCTCCAAAAGCATAAAGTATTATCTTAAAGTAGCTCTACAGTAGCAAACACTATCATTAAAAAAAAATAAGTTTAAATGTATTAAATGAAACAAAGTACTTACCTAAACTATTAAAGTAGTACTGCTGTCCTGGGTAATCAATATTGGAGGGAAAAATGCCTAAATATGAAGGAAACAAACATTTTAATTGCGGGGGTAGGCTTCCCCCACCACCCCTGCCAGCTTTACTGAGGTGTGACTGACAAATAAAAATTGTACATGTTTAAGTTGGGCAACGTGATTTTTTAAAAGGTGTACAATGTGATGATTTAATATACATATATGTTATGAAATGATTTCCAGACTCAAGTTCATTAACACACCCGTCACTTTATATACTTACCATTGTGTGGGTATATACGTGAGAACACGTAAGATCTAGTCTCTTAGTAAATTTCAAGTATATACTACAGTATTATTAACAATAGTCACCATGCTGCATATTACATCCCCAGAACTTACTCATCTTACAACTTAAAGTTTGTACCCTTTTACCAACATCTCTGCATTTACCCCACCCGCCAACCCCTGGAAACCACTGTTCTACTCTCTGGTTCTATGAGTTTAACTTTTTTAGATTTCACAAATAAGTGAGATCATACAGTATTTACCTTTCTCTGGCTTATTTCACTTAGCATAATGTCCTTCAGGTTCACCCATTTTGTCAAAAATAACAGGATTTCTTTCTTTTTTATGGCTGATAATATTCCATTATATACATATAAATACCACATTTTCTTCATCCATTGGGTTGTTTCCCTATCTTGGCTATTGTGAATAATGCTGTAATGAACATGGGGGTGCAGATATCTCTTCGAGATACTGATTTCATTTTCTTTGGATATACACACAGAAGTGGGATTGCTGGATCATATGGTAGTTCTATTTTTTATTTTTTGAGGAACTTCCATGCTGTTTTCCATAGTGGCTGCACCAATTTACATTCCCACCAACATCCTCACCAATACTTGTTATCTCTTGTCTTTTTGATAATAGCCATCTTAACATCTCCTGATTGCCATCTATATTATAAAGCTATAGTAAACAAAACAGTATGGTAGTAGCATAAAAACAGACACGTCTGATAGAACACAACAGCCATAAGGCTGTAACTACTAACCTTTCCAACAATTAAGAGATTCTTTGTAACAAAGCTCAAAGCCATTATAAATGATTTCTGAACAATTGTTAAAATAAGCTCTCTTTTGGTTGGGGTTAGCCCTACAGGGAACAGAATGTGGTGGGGACAGTGAAACCCTAACTTATACTCTCTGAAGTTCCTTAAGGTTCCTGACGACAAAAGATGGTCTTTGCCTTCCAAGGGACCAGGCTTGTTCTTTGAGGCCTCTGTACAAGTAGAGATGTTCTGGCTATTGAGAGAAGCTGCTTCACAACAAAGGTGCTAGGTGAGCCACGTTCTTACCCCTCCTAAGGGACTTTCCCGTTTCTTATCCCTAAGAAAGCAGTAGGACAGACGACTCAGTACAGCTGAAGGAAAGGAGAGAGGGAGGAGTAACAGGGGACACCTTCAGTGTGATGCTCCTCTCCCAGGAGTTATCAGACAGCAGCCTTCACGTACTTGATTATTTTCCACAGGGCTCCCGTGTCACCCCAATTCTCAGATCACTCTAGATCTTTCTCCGGCTTCACCAGAAATAACGGCAGAGAGATTGCAGGCCATTTGTAAATAGCACTGAATGTTTCAACTTTTAGCATTTAATTTTCTACTGTATTACACTGAAAATAGAATGATATAAAAGTAAGTCTCCTTAGAAAATAGACAAGGTTTTAAGAAGGAAACTAAGAGTTTAAATGTTATAACTGTGGGGGAAAATCCTCTTTAAAACCAAAATACTTGCCTAAATTTCATAATATGTCTGTAGAAAGCTTTACTAACCACTTAATCCTCAGACACACAAAGAAAAAGGAAACAAAACATTAGACTCCTGAGAATCATTTCTTTTCCTTTGTCAGCACTGAGAGCATTTGGGCAACAAAGCTCACTACTAGATTTCCATAATTAAGTTGTATCAAAAATATAATAAAACTGGACATTTTCAATAAAGGAAGCTCCTGCTGCCTCTTCCAAGCACACACACTAGAAACACAGTAATAGGCAAACATAGGAAAATAAAAATCTGCGTAGATGCAACACAATCTGTAAAAATCACCAGAAAGTGAATAAAACCAGCTAATAAAGGCAACAGCACAATGCTTGGAAAGCTTTCTAATATCATGAATATCATATGGTTCTCAAGAATACCAGTCACTGGCACAAACTGTGAAAACAAATTATTTATGGCTCAAGAAAAGGTAAAATAGTCTCAGAAGATTTCCCATGAATAAAAGATGAAATACTGGGGACTTCCCTGGTGGCGCAGTGGTTAAGGATCTGCCTGCCAATGCAGGGGACACAGGTTCGAGCCCTGGTCCGGGAAGATCCCACATGTTGCGAAGCAACTAAGCCTGTTTGCCACAACTACTGAGCCTGCACTCTAGAGCCTGTGAGCCACAACTACTGAGCCTCTGTGCCACAACTACTGAAGCCCACGTGCCACAACTACTGAGCCTGCACTCTAGAGTCCACGTGCCACAACTACTGAGCCCGCAAGCCACAACTACAGAGCCCGTGCGCCTAGAGCCTGTGCTCCAAAACAAGAGAAGCCACCGCAATGAGAAGCCCGCACACCACAACGAAGAGTAGCCCCTGCTCTCTGCAACTAGAGTAAGCCCGCGCACAGCAACGAAGAGCCAACACAGCAAAAAAATAAATAAATAAATAAATTTATTTATTAAAAAAAAAAAGATGAAATATTGGAATTCATATGGTCTATAGAACAAGTGTTTGCAAAATATCAATAGTTTCCTTCTAAGTCAAGACCAGTATAGCATTTTCAATTAAGAGATCCAAAACATTCATAGGTTTCTAAATAAAATAAAGTATTTTCATTGAGCATCAATTAGATGAAAAAAAATCTTTTAATTAAAAAGCAGGAGCCACGCTTCAAGCAATAACAGACTTGGTTTGGCCATATGAATATATGTCTCACCTGCCAAGGACCTAGTGGTCATTCTGAATTCTTTAAAATACTGGCCTTGCACTTCAGTACAGATTTGTCTTTCTTTTTTTAACTTTTCCTTGTACTTTGAATTCATGGAGTATTACAGAAGAAAGCATATTTTAAACCTGCTTTAAGTCTCCAAATTTCAAGGAAATCATGGTTTTTGGTGAGTAGCAATAATGCTGTGGGTATACGTGTGCACCGCTATTTGTCCCCTAAGAAAGCCTCAGGTTTAAAATTGGGGTTTGCAGCCTCTTCCTCGGAGCAGTGTGAGGACCAGCACCAGCTGGCTCACCTCTTGGCTTAGAAAGAGCCTATTAGGGAGCTCCTAAGTTGAACCACAGGGAACTGTTCCCATTAAATGAAGATTCCCGTTAAAACGAAGATGCTTCTGTTCCCGTTAAAATGAACTTCCAACCTGTCAGGCCAAAAATGTTCCGTCCTGTACCTGAGCACGTTTCCATGATCTTCCTCAGAGGTCCGCAGACGTACATTAGTCCAACAAGGATCCCGGCCAGATGCCCGGCGAAGGAAGTCCTAGGGGAGAAGGAAAGCCTTCGTGAGTGTTTGCTCTGCTGCGTACTAGAGACCGTCTTCTCATCAGCCCGGGGCGCGTCAATTAGTCACAGTCTGCAGGCTCTCTTCTACATCACGTGTTTCACGCTGAGCAGCATTTAACTTAGTCCCAAGAACAACATTTCCTATCTTACCAAAAAAAAAGTACAGTGAATAACAACCGTGACATGTTTAAAAGGCAATATCCCTCCTTGACCAAGAAAAGTGGGCTGGCTCCTTCAGAGTAGCGGAGGCATTTTGTTAAGACAACCCATTACACTTCTTCCAGTTTTTTCTCTGTAGCTCTTATCACAAAACATACACGAAACGCATTTTCTCTGAATTAAATCTTGAATTAGCTAGCCACTGTGAGGGACGGGAGCTATCTGTGTTCACCGCAGAGCAGACCGCTACGTTTTTACCCACCCCTGACTAGTGAGGCGGAAAGCAAGAGAAACTCGGCAGAAGAGATGTCCACACTGGGCCCCCCTAGCCCCGCTACAAATATGCATCTTTCAGTCGCTCAGCCAAGAAAACCCAAAAATGTAAACTTCAAGCTTGAAAGATGAGATAGAGCATTAAGTTGGTTCCACTCTTCTTAAAATAGCATCTAAGATTGGCAATCACTTCTAAATACAAATACAAGGCAAGCCTCAGCTAAGTATATGCTGAATGAGTAAAAGAGTAAATGAAAGAAGATCATCCAACAGGGCTCTCTGCCGCCCCCCAGCTCTTCCTCTCAATGCAGCCCACACCCTCCCATCAGTTATTCTCCCAGAACAGAGGTCATGTATGTCACTGCCATCCTGTGGGGATCACCGTCTTCTCTGTTGACAGAACGCTCTAGCCTGCAGTCAAGGCCTCCCAACACCTGGCCTTGCCCAACTCCTCCTTCCACCCTCACCTCCTGCTAAACCCATCCCCACAGCCCACTGCCAGAGCCCCCCACGTGCTCACTGGTGACCACAAGGCTAGGAGGAACAGCACCCCTCTCGTAAAAAATCACGTCCCAGTTGAAGAGTTGCTCTTTCCTTCTGCTGCCTGGCAACTGAAAGTTACCAAGGAGCCGGATGTGAACTCCAAGAGAACAGTGACTTCTGTGGTTTTCACATATGTATTTCATATACCGAGGACTGTGCCTGGCACAGGACAGACACTCAAATATGTGTTGAATGCATGATTCCAGTGTCCCAGGATGGTTTCACCAAGAGCACCAGGAGGCAAGTTAAAACCGCTGCATCTTGAACCTCAGAGTGCTGGCTGTGCCATGGCAGTGACCGAACCGTGGCACTGACGTTGTTGTCACCCACGCAAAACCTAGAATCAAGTGCAATACACCTTGTGACCACGGCCACAGGGGACAGGGGAAAGAGGCCCTAAATGCCACAAGCAAGGCAGCCACAAGTGACTGTCATTATCTCAGAGCCAGGGAAAGACTTGATGGTTCTCAGGAAAGGAACAGGCAAGGGAACACTTCAGAGAAAAAGACTAAAGGAAGCTTTCTGTAGACAGGACGGCACTGCCTCTTGTTCCCAACAGCCAAGTCGATCACACTATTGCCCAAATAAGGTCCTGCGTACATCTACACACACCGAAAGTCACACCATTTGTGCGTGCGTGCACACACACACACACACACACACACACACAATTATCCCTTCAGGACAGCTATTATTTTCATCAAATGTATCTACCTCACAGTATGTTTAACCTGATAATAAAAACATGGGATCAGATACTCAGTTTTCCCATTTTCAGGGAAGAATAGTATCAACTGTGCTTTCCTTTAGCTTTTCCAAAAAAGAACCAAAATTGTACTTATTTTATTCTATTTTTAGGCTAAATAAACTCTCCAACTAGTTCTAGGAATGGCAAAGAAAGTGGTAGTTTGAGGGAAACAAAGAAGAGGCCAGAATCAGTTTTTTAAAAACAGTAACCTCAATTTAACTGAAAAGAATAAAATACATCAATATTTTTGAAACTTATTAAGCCAATCTTTATGGTGAATCATATAGATATAAAATGACAAGGAAGAAAATTTTCAATTTTAAATCCCAACCTATTAAACAATCAACCTTGAATCTCATTTACAAGTTAGAGTCTAGTATAGTTAAATGAATTTTTTCTCTCTCTAAATGGGTTTGTAGAAGTCTGAGTTATAATCTAATTGCAAATAACTAGGAAAGGGAGGCTGGCAGACCAGAGACCACACAGCATTATCTGCCAACATTCAGCATTTTCCACAAAAGTCCCAACTCGACGCTCTTGCTGTCCTTATCATTTTCTTCAAGCTCTGTATTAGTGTGCTTCTTTTAAAATAAAAAACAAGAAGAGATAATGATCTTATTCAGTCAAAACTGAGAACCTCTCAACATTACACACACAAAGGGGAGGATACCATCAATGAAAAAAGGAATCATATGCTTGTTTCAAGAGGTATGTTAACTTGCTCCACGCCGTAGGTAACCATGCGACCAACTACCTCTCTTGGCCCTCTAAGAGATACTCCATGTCCTGAGAGAGGAAACAGACCTGCAGACAGGAAATGGAGCTGGGAACTACCTTCTCCCCAGCAGGATGGGGCACCCCAGTCCTAGGATTAGGGCGCTTTATCCCCACCCCTGGGGGGTGCTGTGAAGCCACAAGGAGGCCCTGGGCTTCGGGGGAAGAAGACACATCTGGGTGCTGATCAGTGGCTGGGAACTACCTTCAAATGTAACAGCTTTAGAAACACACTGTGTTATTATGATCATAATTATACATGCTAAACACGCTTCAACATTTGTGGTGTCTGAGCATGCCCGTGGCTCCATAGAAGCCCTCCTGGAAGGCATGCACTCTCCTCTGTTCTTAGTTATACCTTCAGGCTGACACCCCAAGGGGCAGGCTGGGAAAACCCTGCTCTTAGGAACAGCTTATTCTTGACCTAAGCAGGTCTTAGGCTGGGACTGAGGATTTGGTGATGACCTGCCTCCCCACATCCTAATTTAAGGTAATTCCTCAGAAACAGAACCACCATATTCAATGCTACATCCATGATCACACCTGGTGCAGTAAATGGCCTGACACTAACACTCAGTAAACAACTACTGAATGAGTGGAGAAGTGGAATTAAAATAACACATAAAACGCACATATTAACGTATATTACAACTGTATTCTAAAAACACAAGTCACACCGGTCACCAGTTAATAGCTGTTTTTGTATCAAATTTCACTGGGAGAGCTAACGATTGAACACAACACACCCTCCCCTCCCTCCCCTGTGCACACTTGGACAAGGTATTACACAAAACATGTGCTCAATTAACAGAACAACAGCACTAAGCCTATTATTATAGCTTAAAATTGATCCCTTAGAAGCTTTACTTCTTCTGATAGCTCAATAGTGACTCTCTTTAGAAAATCATAACAGCTATAATCAAACACTGATTGTGATGGTGCGAAGAGGTCACAAGAGCCAGATACACTGCTTCTGTGTGTGGTTACACAGGTCGTACACTGTACACACTACTGTGAGAAGGCAAATCATCTGTCCAGGGTCTCAACAGTTCCACAAAGTAACTGACAGATCCAGTATTCAAATTCATATCATTCTATCTCAACATCAGAGCAAGTTAAGTACTGATGTAATTTCACCTTAATAGGGGACGACAATACCATAATCCAGTAGTTCTTAAACTTGTCCAGGTTCTAAACCCCTTTAAATATCTGATAAAAGCCATGAATCCTGTCTGCAGAAAGACTACACATACACAAAATATGTCACTTATAATTTTAAGAAGTTCATAGATAGCTTGCGTCCTATCCATGGACCTCTCACTAAAAATCCTTGCCTAAAAACATTTCATCACAAACAGAAAAATTTCGAACATCAGCACCAAGTCTAAGCAGTTATATACTCAATTGGAAAAACATTTTGTTTATACTCAAATCCTAACACAGAGGCAGCCATTTACTTAGATTACTTAAGTTTATGAACATGTCCAATTTCTTTATTGGCCCATTGCTCTCTAATGGTGGGAACCTACATCTGGGTTCAATTTATTTCTTTCTAAAATCCAACTTTCAGTAATTCTTTCAGTTAAAGTCGGAGACTAAAAAATTCTGCTAGTCTTTGTATGTTCGAGAAGGTCCTTATTTCTGCATCCTTTTTTGTTGATAAGTGTAGTGATCTACTACTGCTGCTATGAAATGCACTGTCAATTGGACAGTCATTCTTCTGCAGGTAATGTCTTTTCTCTCAGCCTTTGAGGTTTTCCCTTTGTGTTGGATTTACTATCATTATAGAACAATCATTCCAGGTGTAGATTTGTTTCATTTACCCTCCTTGAGATTTGCTGTGTTTTTTCAATCTGAGGTCTCGTGTCTTTCTGTAATTCTGAAAAATCTTCAGCCATTGTTTTTTGTCCTATGGACCTCTAGACGTGCAGCACTTGTGTATTTCCTGACTCAGAGTGGGAGCTCAATACATGTTTATAGAAAAAACTATAAAAAAAAAAAAGAAAAAAGAAAAAAAGATGAAAAGCAAATATCAGGGGGCTTCCCTGGTGGCACAGTGGTTAAGAATCTGCCTGCCAATGCAGGGGACACGGGTCCGAGCCCTGGTCTGGGAAGATCCCACATGCCGCGGAGCAGCTGGGCCCGTGAGCCACAATTACTGAGCCTGCGCGTCTGGAGCCTGTGCTCCGCAACAAGAGAGGCCGCGATGGTGAGGCCCGCGCACCGCGATGAAGAGTGGCCCCCGCTTGCCACAACTGGAGAAAGCCCTCGCACAGAAATGAAGACTCAACACAGCCATAAATAAATAAATAAATAAAATTTAAAAAAAACCAAAACACCAAAAAAGGTCGCCAGTAATCTTTAAAAAAAAAAGCAAATATCAAATCAATGTTGCTACATATTACTTATAAGGGACGGTGACGGTGGAAAGATAATTTGGGAGCAAAAGTAAGATTAAGATACTCTTGTGGATTACATGTCAGTTATATCTCAATAAAGCTGAAAAAAAGATATTATTGTGGATTTTAGTTACACAAACTATATGCGGATATTATTAACAACAGCACACAATGTTCTTTCCTACAATGCCAGCATTGGCCGATCCTCACTCCTTAAACAGGCTATTTGTAAGGCTGAGCTACCTTATGTGCTTATGCAAATGTTCCTGCTGTCACGTGCACTGCTGAAGACTCAAAAACTAAAGCTATGATTGAAATCTGGGATAAGCTATACAGGTCCTCTGTTAAATGGCAACTTCTTCCCACAGTTGAAGAGGCTGCCCTCTCAGGCACAGCTCAGAAAGCAGAAAATGAATTACTCTAAGACACAATCTCCCGTGTATGCAGAGCAAATGACCTCATTGAGGACGTAACTTCATGGAGACACAGGGTTGGACAAGGTAAGATAGTAAGGCAAGGTAAAAGGCAGTCACCTAGAAGTGGCCTCTTGTACTGTACGTTCCAGAATTTCCTCCTGTAAAAGCAGTTACTATTACCAGATAGGGACTGAGCTGATCAGAAGCTCTGGGGTTTGGGGATCTTAATAAAAGGTCCCAGATTGGCATTAGAGCAACAAGATGTAGCAAGAATTTTTTCAGGTTTAATGAATGCCACTACAAAAAAATCTTGATCGTATTGTTTCTTCCCAAGATAAACTATTCTTAAGCCATCTGTTTCTATCCGTGATGCTGTCATTCAACCACACCAGCCTGTGTCTTTGGCAACGGCAATCTGGGAGAGACTTGGTCTGTATGTCCTCTTTGTTTCTCTTACCATACCTCCCTCATTCTGCCCCCGTCCCGCCCCACCCAGCCACCTTTGGCTTCAGAAGTAAAAACTAGTCACCTTCCGGTATTACATCCTCCCAAAGGCAATGGAACCTCTACCACTCTTGTTAGTTTAATAAACATGGCTCCAACCTCAGACATAGGGCTGGGAGCTGACTGCTGACATTTACTTCAGTCCCAGACAAACATGACCTGGACAAAAACAAGCATTACAAAGGTGGGAGAAGCCTCTTTTACCAAAGAGCTTCCAATATAATAGATGATGCCCAGCAATTCCTTGGCTCTCAAGCCCATGTCTCTCAGCCGGGCAGGAAGAGAATTCCATGAGCTGGTTCAAGGAAGTAGCATTCATTCATTCATTCATTCATTCATTCATCCGTCCATCCATCCATCAAATATTTATTGACTGACTACTACATAAATAAGACAAACACAGTCACTGCCTCACAGATCTTACGATTTGCGGGAGTAACAGACACAGACAGACACACACACAATAACTGAAAATTGTGGGAAGTGTAGGAAAGTGAGTCTACTTTCCCTAGAGTGGTCTGGGATGGCTCCATAAGTGGCATTTAAAGTGACACCCACAGGATTTGGAGCTGGCAGGTCACAAGGTGAGGATGGGTGCTTCTGGCAGGGAAAAGCACATATGGAAGAGCTGTGAGGCAGGGAAGAACTTGGTGTTTTAAAAACACTGAGATGGCTATGAGGCGGCTGAGTATAGCGAGGCGGTGTAAGGACATGGGGTACAGCATGCGATGAATTTAGAAAAACAGGGAAAAGTCAGGTCCTATAGGCCTTATGTGCCATGCGGAGGAATTTGGGTGGTTTGATAAGCACATTGGGAGGCCACTGGAGAAGCTTAAAACAGGAGAATTCTTAAGAGTGATCTATCCTGTCTGCTGAGAGAGCAGACTCTAGAGAGGCAAGAATGGCCAGTGTAAGCAGATCAGTAAGGAGGCTGGTGTAGCTCAGGTGAGAAACGGTGGCGGCCTGGGAGAGGGTGGCAGCAGTAAGAGTGGGGAGCAGTGAATGGCTTGGGGTCTGTTTTGGTGGCAGAGATAAAAGAACTTGTTGACGGATTCAGTGTTGGGTTGAGGGAAAGGGAGAAAGCTAGGCTTTTGGCTTGTGCAAGGAGATGCACGAGGGAACCACTTACTGAGATGGGGAAGATGGGAGAAAAGGGGGAGGGTGCGGGGAGAGCCCAAGTGCTCAGTTTTGTTGTGTTTACTCCGAGATGCCTGCAGGACAATTAAATGGCAATATCTAGGGTTCAGTAGGTAGCTGGATACCAAGTTGGAAACTGAGAGGAAGAATGATTCAAAATATTGCTCACATATTTCATTTTATTTGACTCCTAGACCATTTGTATACAATAGGACCATGATATTGTATCTTTAAGTATATGACATATAATGCATTATACACACGCAATTATATGTATAATATCTAAAAACAAGATTTAAAGGAAATACATAAAAACAGCAACAGATAATATGGGGAAAATACATCCCCCTTTTTTTGTTCCTAATTTCTTATAATAGTGTTTTAGTGATTTCATTATTTTTTTTTTTTTTTGAAATATAAAGGGAACAGTAACTGAGCAAGGCTCCCATTTGAAAAACAATATTTCTCTCATCGTTGTGGCGGATAAATCTAAACATTTTCGTTGCTGTTGGGGTAAATCGTCAAGAAAGCTCTCCCCCATGTGGCACGTGCTAGTGCTTTTAAACCGAACTCCAGATGAAAATCATGATCACTAGCTTTGTGGTATTAATAAGTTTCTTTAGAAACTGTGTTGTTATTCCAATCTCCTTCAAAGCAAAATGAGAAGTTGTGCCCAATTAAATGAAAGAAACAAGTAAGTGAAATTACATGCAAAATAAAGGAATAACCCAGTACACTTAATTGGAGGACAGACGTTAAAGAGTCAGTGTAATTCCGTACGTGAGGCCGGTGTTCTTTTCCTCACCAAACTCTTCCCATAACTAGACACCTCCTAGAGTCCCCTTTCCTGTATCTTCCATATCACTGCTGAGTAGATTCCAATTGCCCCAAATCTCCCCATCTGCTCTGCACCGCCCCCCCCCCAAGTCCTGCCCCACCACAAGCTTGAGCCATTTGCAAAAGCCATGCTTCCACTCTTTGCAACTTTGTATGCACTATTCCCTTTGCCCAGCTAAGCCCTAGCAAAACAGCCTTCCTGGTCCGCCTTCCCTCAGGACAAGGCAGGGGCTGCTTCTGGGCTCCTGCAGTATAGTCTGAGTTCCTCTAGCATTTAAGGACCTTCCCTGTCTGCTGATTTTTCTGCCATTGCCCTGCTGCTTAAGCTACTGGCTACCAACCCTATCACACCCAATGTCCCCTTAAACCCAAATATTCTTTAATGCTCTTTCTATTTTCTTGTAATGGAATTTATAAATAACTTACCTACACACATACTTTTAAAAACACAGACAAAACAAACACGTGCAATCTCAACTCAACACAATGCCCCAGTTGTAAAAATTAAGAAAGAAAATTTTAATTCACATAGTAAAATACTATGATTTATAAACGTTGAGGCAGAACACCATCAGAAGACATATAAAGTCATCCTTTGCTTGCCCCTATGTACGGAATCTGCACGAAGGTGAGGTTAAGAAATGCAGGGAGGTACAGATGGGCTTTCTGTGACTCAAACACCACAGGCAGGGTTCCACTGGTCACGTGATCTTACGTGAGGGTAACTAACTTTTGACTCCAAATAAAGCAAAGTATAACACAATTTTCCCTTCAGTTACATTTACAATTCAATTTACAATTTTCCTGGAAAAGTCACTGTATATTAAATCTATGCCAAAGAAAAAAAATCTTTGTGTTTATATGAAAAACACAATCAGGTTTTAGGCTCAGATAATCATGAACAGGTTTTTCACCTACAGAAAAGTCCTTTCAACAGACTGGGGTGTGCGGTGTGCAGGACATTGTTGTTGAAGGGGACGGTCCTGCGTGCTGCAGGGCAGCTAGAACCTCTGGTCCTCACACACCAAGTGCCAGTAGCACCTCCACTAATCATCGTGACACCTACAAACAGCCCTGTAAATGTCCAAGATCCTTCCTGGGGACCATGTGACCTATCCCAGTGGAAAACCACTAGCTTAGCACACAGCAAATGCTTATTAAATGTTTGTGGAATTGATGACCTTTAATCATTAGGCCCCAAAAATATTTCTTTTCGAAGTACGCCTCATGTGACCACATCATGCACAAATTCCAAGGATTCCAAGTAAATTTACAACATATTGAACTGATACGCAAGAAAACTTCCCACCACAACTGACACGCACGTGGGGAGCGAGACTGTTCGGAAGAGGCCATGATCACTTCCACACTGCGCTGTGGCAGAATAAATGCAGCTTGGCACGTGAAACCACTCTGCCATCTGCTATTACTACAGACGAAAATATTTCTGGATACCACATGAATGATTATGTGCACATCACCTCCAGAAAGTAAATGTAAAATGAAAGAGATGTTGGATTGTTTATAGCCTGATTTTAACATATGCTACTGTTATGACACAAATCGGCCTTTTGGAGGTATTTTCAGAAGCCGTGTCATAACTGGAAATCCTATGGCCCTATGGTAGCTGGGCTCTTTGAGGTTGCAGGAAGAGACTGGCTTAGGTGACCCCGATTAATGCGAGTTCATCATGGGGTACACAAGGAAGAGAGGATGGCAAGGAACAGTCTCGACTGTGAGCTGTGGCAGTAACTACTACACTGTGCTAGTACACACCAGAACACAAATGGACGGGATGCCCTTGCAGGCGGTGATCTTAATCCACTGGCTCTCAGTCCTGGCTACACAACAGAATCTCTTAAAGAGATGCTCAAAGTTACAGCTCCTTGGACTCCACTCCCAGAAGTTCTGCAGAACTGCTCTCGAGTGGGACCCTGACACTGTTGTGTTGGTTGGGTTACTTTTTGATTATGCTGTTTTTAATTCCCCAGGTGATTTTCACGTGTTGAGGTTGAGGACCATTGATCTTAAGCCAAAATTCAAATTCTAATGAGATTTCGGCTGGCATAGTAGGCCAATAAGAAAAACATTTTGAGTATTGGCAAGACTCTTCACCCTACAAAGTACCCCACAGAAGTGACATCTGTTTCCCTCCTTGGGAAGTTGGTCTTAATATATTCTGAAATGCTGCAAGAGAAGTAGGTATAGCTTTGAAAATGCATGCAAGGAAACATATGAACTTACTTCAAAGGATTTACAAGTTCTTTGTTCTTATAAAAACATGATAATTTAGCTAATGTACCCACATATTCAAGACAGTCATATACACACAGTCAAAGATGAAGACAGTAAAGAGCTAAGGTAACCCCTCAATCCCTAAATCCAACAGAAAGACTGGGAAACAAAACTGCATCATAAAGCTAGCCTACAATTTCAGAAAAGGTAAATACTACTTGTGGTTAAATCTGGTCTGAATCAAAATTCTAACTATGAATGCCCCACCTATTATATGACTCAAGAGACCTGGGCATGACATGCATATCACATACTGCTCCTGTAGCAGCTTTATTGGTGTGCCTGTAAGGCACAGTTAATGTTGAACAAGAGCACAGAACCACCAGCTGCAAAGTTCTGAAAACCACCCGTACCAGAGTAGAATTCGTTTATGCAAGACAACATGCTATGCTGAACATCTATAGACAAAGTAACCCCGGTGAAGCCACAAGACCCATATGGGCTCATCTGAGGAACACTGTCACAGTTAAAGATACACAGTTCCACCTCTGATGGAGGCCCAAGCAGGGCAGGTGTTCCCTCATCTCCTTTCCTGTCAGCTAGAGCACAACCGTGGGACTGATGCTTGGCCAATGAGATACACCTCATTCCTAATCTTGAGAATATGGTGATGAGAGTCCAAGGAAGCAGTGGCAATGGCACAAGTGTCCATCCAGTTCTCACAGGTTTTTTTCCAGCCCAAAACTTCAGAATTCTCAACAATTCTAGAATTTGCTTGGTATCCTTCTAATAAGTCCTTTTGTGGTTAAATATGCAAGTTAATTTCTGTTTTCAATCAAGAATCCTGACTGGTAAGGAACAGGTACATATATGGATGCCGAGGAGATATGTGGCTCTATCTTCTCCAGAACTGCTAGCCTTACGTTGATGTAAGACAGGAGCTGTTGGTCAACTCCGTCACCATGTGGAGAGAGCTTTCCTGAGAATGAAGCTGTGGTGTACAAATTCTAAGATGGGCCTGGTGATCCCTGATTCCTAGTATTCTCGCCCTTCATAAATCCTTTCTCCCTGAGCATGGATGGGACTACAACTTGTTTCTAACCAATAGAACAGAGCATGCCACTTCCATGATTATGTTACATAAGACTGTAATTTCTGCCTTGCTAGCAGACTCTTCCTTGCTGGCTTTGATGAAGGAAGCTGCCCTATGGAGAGATTCAAGTGTCAAGGAACTGAGACTCTGGCTGACAGCAGACAGCAAGCCTCTCAGTCCAACAACCCACAAGGAACTGAGTTCTTTCAAAATCTACATAAGCTTGGAAGCAGATCCTTCCTCAGTCAAGCCTTCAGACGAGACCTCAGTGCTGACTGACACCTCTGTTGCAGTCTCGTGAGAAAACCTGGAGCGAAAGACCCAGATAAGCCATGCCCAGCCTCCTGACCCACACACACCATGAGATAATAAATGTGTGTTTTAAGCCACTACGTTCACTATAACTTGCTACATGGCAATAGATAACTAATACAGAAGCCAACACAGGAAAAAACAAAAAACAGAGCCAGAAGACAGAGATAGAATCCTGACGACATTGCTTGAGCTGAATCCCAGCACATCTGATGTCTCTGAAACCCTAAAATGCACCACTGGAAATTTTAACTATGTAAGCCAATAGAGGTCCTTTTCTTTGATCAAGTTAGTTTGAGCTGGGTTTCTTTAAACTGTAACTAAAAGAACCTCGATTAAGGTGTCCAAAGATGACAGAGGCAATGTAGAACCAACAGATCTCAAAGTCTCAAAGAGAATTCTGCTCTACACTATTTCAGTTCCCGTGCTGGCCAAGACTCCAGGTGGAATGGAGGGCTTGAATATTCTAATAAAACTGTCAGAAAGGATGTTACCCCACTAAAGAAATATTAACCCAGATGTTCAAGTCACTATGAATTTCCAGAACCTACACCCTTGAACTAGATACAGCTCCATTCGTCATGTGTGGGAGAAATAAAAATAATATTGCAAGAATTAAAGGAGAAAATACAGATAAAAGTGTCCCATATAATGTCTAATACATTGTAGGTATTAAACAAAATTGTGAGTCAAAATCACCCACCTCACTTTTTGAAACTGAAAAACACTATTTGCAATTACTCATTTACTATCTCTACTCAAGAGCTCTTTGAAATCCATAGATACTTCTATCCAGTAAGGTGTTATTCTCAGGGACTCTGATGTGCTCAGACTTGTGTGAGCTCCATCAACCCTTCTTCTCGTACCCACAGAAGACAGCTCAGGGGCACTGAAGTGGTGGCAGCTCTTCCAAGGAGCCAGACACTGATTTCAGGACCTTCCTGTGTTGTATTTTTAGTCCTCCCAACAAACCCATGAGACGGGTACTGTGACTGGCCCCACTTAACTGATGAGGAACAGTAGAAGCGGCACTCAATAAGTGTGTGTTGAAAGGAGAATTGAGTAATGGATCCATCCCCAGTACCCCCTCACTGATGGATACACCTTCTGCCTGCCTTTGCTCAGCTTCTGTGAGTCTAGGACAGCATAAGTAGGATGTATGATCTGCAATGAGGAACATGAGAACAAGACTCCACATATATAACCAGGAGCCATATAATTGTTCCCGTGACACAAGTCTAACCATATAATGGATCATGTTTTACCCACAAAACACTTCCAAAAAATGAATTTATCTACTCTGATTTCTAATTTGCACCTCTCAACAAACTTTTTCAAGAAACAACGTGTGCCTTTTTCAAATCTACTGAAAGATTTGTTTCACCAGGTGGTTTTAATCTTCTTTACTATTTTCTAAGAACTTCTGCCGCCTGTTCCCCATCCAATCTTTTTTTTTTTTTTTTTACTGTCGATTCTGCACTGAACCTTAAGAAAACTCAACTGAAACTGACATGCAAAAATCTATGAAATCCAGATCAAAAGGGGACCTCAAGCCATCATTAAAAACGAAGACCTCTGAGGAGGATCTTAGAATAACATGGACCACAGGAAGAACACCTCTCTCATTTGTTGGGCAGTCCGCCTCTACCGGACAGGGAACAACAGCTCTCATGAGTCTTTTCAGACTGAATACAGCAGTGCCCCCTGGTCCATGATTTTGCATTCCAAGGTTTCAGTTACCCAAGGTCAACCGTGGTCCAAAATTGTTAAATGGAAAATTCCAGAAATAAACAATTCATAAGTTTTAAATTGTGTGCTGTTCTGAGTAGCACGATGAAACCTGTCACTGTCCTGCTCTGTCATGCCCGGGGTGTGAATCATCCCTTTGTCCAGCATATATGCCTGTTAGACACTGAGTAGCCATCTGGGTTCAGATCGACTGTCACGGTATCACAGGGCTTGTGTTCAAGTCACCCTTATTTTAGTTAATAATGGCCCCAAAGCACAAGGGTAGTGATGCTGGCAATTTGGATCTGCCAAAGGGAAGCCATTAAGTGCTTCCTTTAAGTGAAAAGGTGACAGTTCTCAACTTAATAAAGAGGAAAAACTGTACGATGAGGTTGCTAAAATCTACGATAAGAATGAATCTTCTATCCATGAAATTGTGAAGAAGGAAAAAGAAATTTGTGCTAGTATTGCTGTCACACCTCAAGCTGCAAAAGTTCGGCTATCATAACGTATGATAAGCGCTTAGTTAAGATGAAAAAGGTATTAAATTTGTACAATAAGATATTTTGAGAGAGTTAAGTTTCACATAACTTTTATTACAGTATATTGTTATAATTGTTCTATCTTATTATTGTTGTTGTTCATTTTTTCTGTACCTAATTTATAAATTACGCTTTATCATAGGTATGTATGTAGAGGAAAAACATACATATAGGGTTCAGCACTATCCATGGTTTCAGGCATCCACTGGGGGTCTTGGAACGTATCCTCGGAGGAGAAGGGGGGCCTACGGTACTCAGAATGAGTCAATCCTGTATCATTTGAAACATCGTTACAAACAATGTGCATTAAATAGTGTATAATCAGTATGCTCAAGACACTGATAGCAATCATGTGTGGTGTACTCAGAGAGACACGGGAGTGGAATTTATGAATTTTAAATGAACTTTTACTGTTTCTTAGGGCAGATCTTTAAAATTACTGCTACAATGCAAAAAGCTTAAAGACAAGTGTTTTCACCCTTCCTGTGTCTAGCTATAACCCTCCAATCACTGTGGTTGTGACTCGAGCCATTTCTCAATCCCTGCAAACACACCTTAAACCTTTTGCCATGAAAGCCATTTAATGCCTAACTCTGAGATTCTCAGATTAGAGATCTGGTAACTCCAGAACATGACTAAGACTGCTGTTATTAGTGTAAAATACCTGGGGAAAACAAAACCAAATACGAACCATAATAATGACCATGATGAAGGAAAAAATTCTTCCGCTTTCAGAAAAACCACAATTCTTTATTGGCAGGAGGAAGAACTGTACAGAGGACCACACATGCCACTTAGCTTTTCCCCATAAATAAGTTTTCCTGGGTAAGATCAGGAGAAATACAAGAGGAGCAATGAGTCAATGAGAAATGTGGCGAAGACTCATAATAACCTATGATCCTTACTTTTTCACTCCCAATCAGACTCCTGAATTAAGGAGGAGACTTAATATTCCACAAGGTCACTTGGCCACCACCTATCCGGGTAGGCAAGCTCTTAGGAATCTCACATTTATTCAAAGTGAACTGTCTTCCACGTGGACTCTCCCCTCATCCCTCACTCAGCAGCACACAAGAGGGAAGAAAAGGGGAGGAGGCTGCCATAAGTCAGTCATCAGGTTAGATAAACCAGACACGGCTCCTATTAGAAACCTACCATAAGTACACATGTGGTACCTGTGTTGAAATGACTTTAAGGCAATTCTCTAATGGGAAAATGCAAAACAACAAACAAAAAAAGAAACATTAGTAACAGAAAATTTCCATCAACACCATACTGGTTATTAGTAAAAAGATGTATCGGATAGTGTTCATTTCTAATTCATAGACTCTACTTGTATATTCAGTACAAAAGAGCATTGCAAGTTTATAAGGCCATTTTTCTGCCGCCTGCATGGTACTGAATTATTTAAAACTCATTTGAAAAACACACACTCCTGACAGTTTTTAAAATATCGTTTGACAACACCGTTTTCAACATCTATAAAAATATGTGCTAGAAAAGCAGACTCTGTACACTCTGTCTTTCATTAGCAAGTCCTGAAGTATTTTTACCCACTGGTGCATCACACTTCACAAAATCACTTCAGAGGAATAGGAAGTAATGTGAGCCTTTGTTCAGAGTTCAAGTTACTTGGTTTATATCATACAATGAATTTATATCACCCTCAAAGTAAAATTAACTGCTTCATCAAAATCTGCACAATGTCAGTTACACTGGGACATCTTCCCTCAAAAGTTACAGGATCGGGGCTTCCCTGGTGGCGCCGTGGTTGAGAGTCTGCCTGCCGATGCAGGGGACACGGGTTCGAGCCCTGGTCCGGGAAGATCCCACATGCCGCGGAGCGGCTGGGCCCGTCAGCCACAGCTACTGAGCCTGCGCGTCTGGAGCCCGTGCTCCGCAACAAGAGAGGCCGCGACAGTGAGAGGCCCGCGCACCGTGATGAAGAGTGGCCCCCGCTCGCCGCAACTGGAGAAAGCCCTCGCACAGAAACGAAGACCCAACACAGCCAAAAATAAATAAATAAATAAATAAATTTATTTTAAAAAGTTACAGGATCTAAGCCCTCATAAACTGACTCAGTAAGATCTCATCAAATAAATTCTACAACTTTGGATGCAGTACTCATGTTGGAATACACCTCAGAAACTCAAAGACCTTTTAAAGATTATATACCAATATTGTTTGGATCATAAAATCTCTATAATGTTTTCTTTTAAAAAGAATTTTTGGGTTTAACAATATTAGTCTAAAACTTTAATTATAAAAAAAAGAGTGATCTCTTAAAACAGAAAAAAAATTTTTTTAAATAAATTTATTTATTTACTTTTGGCTGTGTTGGGTCTTTGTTGCTGTGCGCGGGGTTTCTCTAGTTGCGGCGAGCGGGGGCTACTCTGCTGCGGGGCACAAACTTCTCATTGTGGTGGCTTCTCTTGTTGCGGCGCACGGGCTCTAGGCGCACGGGCTTCAGTAGTTGTGGCGCGCGGGCTCAGTAGTTGTGGCTCGCGGGCTCTAGAGCGCAGTCTCAGTAGTTGTGGTGCACGGGCTTAGTTGCTCCGCGGCATGTGGGATCTTCCCGGACCAGGGCTCGAACCCGTGTCCCCTGCATTGGCAGGTGGATTCTTAACCACTGCGCCACCAGGGAAGCCCCAGAAAAAAATTCTTTATGAAAATATACATCCTTTTAGAAGTTGATTTAGCTTCCTCCATACCTACTTACATCTGCTTTTTCATATCTACTGTTTCAAGTTTTCCTTCTAGTTTTCTTAATTAAACCTGCCATAGACTTGCCCATTTGATTCGTCTTTTTAAAGATATGGCCCTCCAATTAGCTATCATCTTTTTCCTTTTTATTAAATTTTGCTTTTATCATTATCAATCTCTTCATCCTCTAATCTTGTATTTATTCCTTTTCTAGCTTCTTAAATTGAGGACTTCATCTATTTACTTTTTAAATTCCTTGTTATATTATAAAAAGCACTGAAGAGTTTGACATGGAGTGCTCTCATTGTTCATTTCTAAAGGTGTTTTTTTTTAATTTCCTCTTAATCATGGAGTTATTTAAATTTCCAAGTGATTATGAATGATTATTGGAATTGGTTTTTTTTTTTCCTTTTACTCATATTTAGTTTTTAAAGTCTTTATTATTACTTTGTGATCAGAGAATATGGCCTATAAAATCTCTATTTTTAGAGGTGATTGAAGCTGCCCTTGTAGCCTGGTACACAGTCCCTGTTTATATTACCTCATGTAGGAATGTGTGGTCTCTGTGTAGGATGAGGCTGGGCCGACGGGGCCAGGCACTGCTGGGCACCGAGGGGCACTTCAACCATTCTAGCCCCCTTGTTGAGCTGCCTCTCAGGCCTCCTGAATGCTGTTTTCTTTTTTACCCATTTGAATTGACTTTGCCTTCTAACTCAGCACTCAGGTTTTGCATCTGACTTCTTTCCTCTCTAGACTTCTGAACTCGGGTCAGTAACTCAACAATTTACACTTTGCCTATTATCTGTAGTTGGGCCAGACACCCCAAACTGTCTTTATTCAACAAACATACACTTTTGAGTAAGTGTGATGGGCCAAGCACTGTTTTAGACACTGGGAATACACAGCAAACAGAAGAGACTATAGCTCTGCTCTCCTGGAACTTGGGAGGCACAGGTAAGTTAAGACTCATGAAAATATGCTACTGTTAATATGTTAATAACTCAATTTTTCCACTGTAAATAATGCATGCTCACCATAGAGGATCTGGCCAAAAAAAGTTAAATAAAAACAATAAATAATTCCATAACGTTAACAACTAATAATATTTTTATGTGCTTTTCTTAGTCCTTTTGGTGACTATTCTTACTTTGGAAAAAAACTGAAACCACATCATATAGTAATACTCTGTATTCTACTTTCTACCCTTATCTTTTGCTTTTTTTGTTTTTTTGTTTTTGGCTTGCTGTGCTCAGCTTGCAGGATCTTAGTTCCTTGACCAGGGATTGAACTCAGGCCCACGGCAGTGAAAGCATGGAGTCCTAACCACTGGACTGCCAGGGAACTCCCTCTATCCTTATCTTGATGATCTTCCAATTCCATTAAAATAATCTCTGAAAATAGCATTTTAATGGCTATATAATATTCTGTTACAACATGATTTATTAAACCACTTACCTACTACTAGATATTTAAGTGGTTTCCAATTTTCCAATTTTCCAATACTTCATGACAATAAATATACTTGCGTCAAAAAAAATTTTTTTGTATTTACAGTTATAATTTGGACAATTTCCTAGAAAGGTAATTACCAAACTAAAGGGTATAAACTTTTTACAGCTCTTCATACAGATCATCAAATTACTTTTCAGAAAGTCTGTACCAAGATACAGTCCCATCAGAAGTTTATGTAAACTCCCATTTCACCAAACTCTTAACAACAGTAATAATTTTCTAATCTTGTTGGTTTAATAAGTAAAATAGCTTACTATTTTAATTTTCTGTATTTGGTCAACAATGAATTTTTATGTTTTACATTTATTAGTCACCGATTAATTTTTTTCTGTACATTGTCTATTGACGGACTTCTTTCTTGCAGTTAGTACTGTTCATCACAAAGATATGATCCTCTTTTTCCACATATATTGCTAACTTTTTTGCCTTTCATTTTAATGTATAATGTATTTGGACCTGGAAAAAAGGTGTTGCTTTTGACTTCATTTGAGGTTATATTCATTGTTTTTAGGTTTAGAAATGTCCTCCCAACTCGAGAACTGAAAAATTACCCTCACACACTCCTAGACATTTTTCAGATGCTGTTTTTTAAATCTTCTAAACATAATCTATACGAAATTTGTTTTGGAGTACAGTGAGTTAAATCTATAAGTTTAATTTCTTCCAAATGGTTAAACTATTCTTCAAGTACCATTTGCTAAATAACCCTTATTTTCCCCCACTGATTCATGATGTTATCTTTATTATGTTTGTGGCCTATTTTGCCCTAAAAAGATGTAGGGGAAAAAAGTGTGTCTTAGAATCAAGGAACTGTAGTAATATAAATAATAGAAGAGATATATTGCTAGAAATAAAACTTGTTATTTATTTGACCTGTGTGTTATAAATGACTACAAAATTAAAATGTTCTCCTCTTGAATTCAGAGGGGAACAATGTTCATTTAAAGAGAGATAAATTAGAATCAAATTATTTCATCTCTCATATAAGCTAATGAGAAGCCAACTTTAAATGGAAGGAGCATTCAAGTAGTCTACAGCCTGTTCTCAGCTGGTTATCACAGGATAATTGATGTACTAATGATTTCAATTCATAGCACCGACTGTCTTCATTTTGTATAATTTGAACCAAACCTGAATGTAAATGGAAAACAGTCCTCTTGACTGTTTAACTCCCAAGACTTTTAACTAAAAATCACTTAATACTGCAGAAGAGGAAGGGGGAAATTAGCAAATATAAAGAACTTTCTATTTAAAAGCATTCCTCCTTACACTGAAATGGGAAGAATTAAGAAAATACATCAGAAGGTTCCAGAGATGTGATTTATCATCTTATTGAGAGTGAAAGTTGTGTAACATTTATCTCCAATAGTGTCTCCTGGAAAAAAAAAATTCCAAACAGACCAAAGTGCATATTCTAAATACTCCAAAGGGAAATAAATGTGCTTCACAGGGTTCTTTTTCTTTAATTAAAAAAAATATTAGTAAGAAAAAAAGTCAACTCAAAATAATTGCTACAATTGGTAATTAACTTCTCAGATTAAAAAACACCCTTTTCCTGTAACACACATTATACAGAGCTCTTTAATTTAATAAGATGTACTTACTGATATCACCTTTTAACTTAGAGCATATGACTTTTTTTTTGATTTTTAAAAAATTCTATCTTTTAAAAATAACCTCCAGTCGTCATTACCTGAGACATCCAGTACAGTAAATCCAAGTCTTGCACCTGTCACTAAGTCACCAGAATTGATCATTAACAAGCCTAGTTAGTTAAGTACAGATTGGCTAAGTGCTATCATCCACACACCCACAATTACATCACAGCATGATGGCCAATTAGTTTCAACCTGAGTAGTGAACCTTATTCCAGACAACTCTGTGTTCAACTGGAAAAACAGCTGCTTCCTTATTTCTACCTACTGTTCTTCTCTGCTGTTCTGAGCCAGCCAATTGGGTGAAGCAGGCCTGAAACAAGGTCTGAGTAATTTACAGACAGCAGGAGTCCTCCATGCTGGTGTGCTCTAGTTGGGATGGAAATTTCTCATATCTACCTCGGTGTATGACGTGCACGTTTTACAGTGGAGCCACAGCAGTTCCATTTAAGAGAAGACAAGATGTGTTCATACACCTAAATTAAAACTTGCTTAGAAACCATGCTACATGGCTAACTGAACACTGCTTCTGGGTTACAAGAGGGCAAATAAAAGGAAGTTAATGCGTATACACATGGACATTCAGGAGTGATATCTTATAACTCTTCATTAAAAATAAAACCAATTGTCACCGCCAAGAGGAGCTGCTATGGATTGAATTTTGTCTCCACCCAAATTCATATGTTGAAGCCCTAACTCCCAACGTGATGATATTTGGAGATGGGGCCTTTGGGAGATAATCAGGTTTAGATGAGGTCATGAGGGTGGGATTCTCATGATGGCATGCTCTCATGCACTCTCTCTCTCTCTCTGCCTCTCTCTCTCTGTCTCTCTCTGTCTCGCCCCCTGTCATGTGAAGACACAGTAAGAAGGCATCCATCTCTACAAGCCAGGAAGAGAGTCCTTGCCAGACTCCAACCATGTTGGCACCTTAATCTTGGACTTCTAGCCTCTAGAACTGTGAGAAAATAAAATTCTGTTGTTTCAGCCACCCAATCTATGGTATTTTGTTATGGCAGCCCAAGCTGACTAACACAGGAGCCTAAGGATACATGAAATGTCATGTGGTATTCCAGGTAAGAATCTAGAACAGAAAAAGGACATCACATAAAAACTAGGGAAATCTGAATAAAGTATGGAGTTTAGTTAACAATAATGTGTCATATTGGCTTATCAACTGTAACAAATATACCATACTAATGTTAAGATGTCAAAATTAGGTGAAACTGGGTGCAGGTTATGTGGGAGCTTTCTGTACCTCTTCAATAATTTTTCTGTAAATCTAAAGCCATTCTAAAAAATAAAATTTATTTAAAACATATAAATAAATAAAACCTGTCTTCAATCTACTCCCAAAACAACCTATCAGATCATTTCTTTATTTTCAGTGTAAAAGAGTTTCTGTTCTTACCTATAGTTTAGAATAAATCTTTATCCATTCATATCAGCCAAAAAAAACCCCATAGACATTGTCTAAGTTATTATTTATAGAACTTAAAATTGTACTGTGTACTTAAGGTTTCTTAGTATATGTAATCTAATAAGAACCCCTTGAAATTCAGTATCATCACTCTAACAATGAACAATTACAGCATCCTGAAAATATGCAGAGGACACAAAGACAAATCACAGACAAGGAAATATAACTTACTAAAAAGGAAATAAAAAGTTGTCCCATTTCACTAACAAAAGATGTGTAAATAACAGCAAGAGAATAATTTTTGTTACATATCATATTTCCAAAGACCTTACAGCAAATATTCAGGCTGGCCAAGAAAGTGGGGAAGCAGACACTTTCATGTGCTGCTGGTAGGCTATAAACTAGAACAAACTTATAGAAAGCAAGTTGGTAAAATGTATAAAAGTGCCATGAAGATAGTTCAAATCCATTATTCTAATTCTGGAAATCTACTCTGAGGACATATTCAGATCTGGGAGCCAAGACTAGCAAATAATGCTTTGAGAGACATCCTCACTTATAATTTGGACGATTAGGTAATAACATTAGCATGTAAAATTAGTGACTAGGAAAATAAAGGAACCGCAACAGGAATCATTTTACAGCCGTTAAAACTGAGGCTTTGGAAGAGCCGTTGCTTATAACACATTAAATGAGAAAATAGGAAATATAATTGCGTATAAGGGAAGGGGTGTGTGATGGCAGAATGCTAAAAGTAGTTTTCTCTGGGAAGGAGAAGATGGTCAATTTGTTTTCCTTATCATACTTTATATATTTTCAACTTTTCTACAATGAATATATTGTTCTCTCAATTAGGAGCTGAGAAATTAGGTTACACTCTCATTTAGCTACTGCTTTCTTTTCAGTTTAATTCTTTACGTCATATAACCAGTTGTTAAAAGAAACTGTTACACTAAACCTCTTATAAAAGAAAGAAGAAAACTTAGTAGTCAGGTACAATTCTTTTCTGTTCTTAATGCACCTCCTATTTAGCTTGAAGCTCTTCCTACGGTGGTCAGGGATGGGCCAGCTGCTCAGGACAAGGCTGGGTCTTCTCTCTTGCCACAAACTTGGACTCCAGAGCCAGAGAGATGATTTACACACTCCCTTTCCCTCGAAGAGTTCCAATTCTAGTGGGAGGGAAAGTTCTCTGCCTCGGAATTTCTCATTCTCATCTCGTAAAACCTAACTCAAGGGAATCATTGCTTTGGTGAAGTACTGCTCTCACCTTGCGTTCTGTTCAACTGGAAGCCCTCCTGGAGACAGACAAATTAACTAACTCTTTTACATAACTCATATAACCTTTCTTTACAGGAGTCTGTAAAGGGAAAAGGGAGGAAATATATCAATGGACATCCAAGGAATGCAGAAGAAAAATCTGCTCAGGAGAGTCCTGGGATGTTGATTCAAACTGAAGTCTTTAACAGGCTGTGAAAACATGTTTCCGTGAAAGAAAACAGAGGTGAGTATCAATTCTATATATGCAACATTTGTCATCCAAGTTTAGTAGAAAAATGCAACTGTCCCAGTAGGTACAAAACAAAAGATGTAATTGTGTAATATAACTTCTTGAAAAACAACTTAACCTGCCCTTGAAAACAGGAATCTCAGACAGCAGCCCTCTCTCCTCTCCATGGGCTGCCATAACACGGCCCCAGCCCTGAGAAGACCACAGTTCCTGCTTAGCTCTCATCCATCAGGCCATTTTTGTCAAAGGAGCATTCTCTCCAAAGCACAATTAAGTATCACTGGATTTATCTATTTGTCACTTGCTTGCTTACACAAACTGCCAATGTATATTTTAACCCTATATCCATTCAGGTTTTGTTTTATTTTCTAAGTTATTGAATACGTCTACATTTAAAAGGCTTGGAGAGGAATATTATACTTTTTGCGAAAATGTGTTAACTTTTACACTTCATTGTCTCCTTTGCTCTAGATAACCCCTTTCTCTTGAATTCTCAAAGGATTTTTACGAATAACTTTGTTTATAACTGAACAACCGTTACTAGCATTTCTGGTTTAGGTGAAGTCTAAATCTGTTAGCATACATCTCCAATATACAGACAGCTATCTTGAGAGCTCACTCGGTCATCGATAAGCCTTGTAAACTAACACTTATTCTAATGAAAGACAATGAATTAGTAGAAATCTGGAGTCACAGCCTGTTCGTCTCATTGCCACCAAAGACCTGGCAATCTAACCCTCTTTCGCTAAAGGCAATAAATGTCTCTGATACCATAAATGTATTTAACTCTAGTTTAAGCAACTAGTAGCTGCTTTAAAGCAGCACCTCCCAAAATTTTTGTACTGTGTCCCACAATAAAAATACATTTTTAGAAATATAGCACACACACACATATAGCTAAAACAAAAGTTCCTTGAAATAATACCCTTACCACATTCAACACTAATCCACCTTTCTCTTTCCTTCCCTCCCTCCCACTCCCCTCTCTTCCTTCCTTCCTTCTTTCCTTCCTTCCTTCCTTCCTTCCTTCCTTCCTTCCTTCCTTCCTTCCTTCCTTCCTTCCTTCCCTCCCTCCCTCCCTCCCTCTCTCTCTCTCTTTCAAACGCTGGTTGTGACCCACTACATTGATTTCAGAACGTTTTAAAGGATTAGAACCCACAGTTGCCAACCACTGCTTTAAAGCCCTGCTACTCGATGGGTGGTGATGTTATGACTCGCGATACCACAGCATCTCAGCATGGATTCCTCCCCAGGCCTCCATCCTCGGCTCCCTTCCGCTTTCCCTCCGCTCTCCCCCCACTGCACAAACACTGCCCTTTGTACTCCTCTGCTTTTCATTCTAGTTTCCCTTTTTCTTCATTCAACTCGTTGACATTACGTAGAACAAATCTCCCCAAATGAATGTAGTGACATAAAACAACACTTGTTTTCTTCCACTCACAGATTCTGTGGGTCAGGAATTCAGAAAGCACAGGGGGTGACGGGTCTCTGCTCCACAATGTTGAGGCTGAGGGGACTCATGGCTGTATCTAATGGCCACTCACTCACCTGTCACGCGCCACTTCCTCGTAGCATGGTGGAATCAGGGAACATGGGCTCCACGGGCAAGTGTTTCAGCTCACAAGGCAAGAGACTTCTTGCCTCAGAATTAACATGGCACTTTTGCTGCCATCTACTGATTACACTGAGTCACAAATCCACCCAATTCAGGGGGAGATGCACGACCCCACCTCTAGGTAGAGTGGCAAAGTTCTAAAAGAACATGTGGAACAGGAGACGGTGTTACCGTCATCTTCCAAATTGTTATTCCCCAACCTCAGTTCTAATTCCCAAGGCAAAAATCCAATAGACTACTACGTAGCTAGATCCATAGGGGTGTCAACTGACACTCAGACACAGTGTATGCCAGCCAAATGCACTTTCCTTTTATATTCCCTATCTCAGTACTACTGGGGAAGAAAGAACTGTATGTTGCATTTTAGATGAATATGCCAGAAGCACCTTAGCACAAAATGTAAGCAGACGCAAGGAGAGAACTGAAAGTAGGACGGGAGTTCCCTGCATCTAAGGAATTCTGTCCTGCGTGGAACACAGGCAGATCTTATAGTCAGTCCCTGTAATGAGAGTGACAAGTGGCCATTCTCCTTCAGACAAAGTGTTAACAGTTCATGCTAATTAGCAACTGTTAATTAGCAATTTCAGTGGTTATACAATATATGTTCTAACATACTTCACTGCTTCCCTTTCTCTGCCATCCCTGACTGCATGAAGCTCCCCATCTTTCCTTTCATACAAGCTAAGAAATGGTCAAGAGTAGTGCTAGAGAGGCAGCATGAGAGCTAGGAGCAGCGATTCTCAAAGTGTGCTCCATGGGCCACTGGAGGTCCCAGAGGCCCTTCCAGCAGTTCATGAAGTCAGAACTATTTTCATAATAATACTGAGGTATCATGTGCCCTTTTCCACGTGTCGACGATTGCACTAGTGGTATAAAAGCAACGGTGGGTCCAACTGCTTGTGCCTTGGCTGCTCGAATCAAATGAATCAAGGCGGTGACTCCAAACAGTACCAGTAGTCGCTGTATTTTTCACAGCCACACATTCACATTTAAAAAGAAAAAAGAAAGTTCTACTTAAGAATATCTTGATAAACAGTAAAATTTTAATGTTTAAAATATCAATAGTAGTATACATCTTTTTCATACGCTGTATACAAAATGGGAAATTTGCATAAAGCACCTCAACTCCATATCCAAGTGAGATGCTTGTCTCCAGACGAAGCACTAGTGTGCTCGTTTGAACTGTGAGATGAACTAGCCACTTTTCGTGGACCCTCCCCCGCCATGCCTGCTTGAAAGAAAAACTGACAGACCATGGTTAAATAAAGGGAAAATGGCACACGTTTTCTCAAAAATGAACAATGTGAGCCTTCAAAAAAAACAACTAGTGATATCTATTGTCAATGATAAAATTTGAGCTTTAAGGTGAAAATGAGAATTTCGGAATCACCTCCCCACTGTGCCACCTTGGGAGCGGGGTCACGTCTTTAAACACAACCACCTACCAGGGCCCCAGGACATGCAGGGAAAGTAAAAGACCATGTGAGGCAAAGACGTCACTGAAACAAGGGACACACGAGAACTGTGAAAGCAAAAGCCCCAGCAAAGGAGTGCGATTACTTCACTCTGCTGGTCAAGTCCATACCTCTCACAGTGCTGGCTGAACGAACGGCTGGCTGTTTGGAGTGGCTTCCCTCCATAAAACTCCCTAACTGGGGAAATTACTAATTCTGTGGCTTTCATAAATCACAGAGGTCCACCAAATGTTTGCTTGGCAGGTTTTTTTTTCTCCCAAAGGGCAGCTCATTAAGTCCGTCGATAAAGCAGGCTTTGTTGTAAAGATTCACAGTGTTTTCCCAATGAAAACTCTAATTGACAACCACCAGGAGGATAACAAGGCAGAGCGGAGAGAGCTCTGGTTCCCCCCATTCTTCCAAGATCCATCTCAAAAAGCACGCCCCTCTTAGGTTTCCTGGACCAGTGTTCAGCTCCGTCTTTAACGGACACATGCATAAGTAGATGCCTGGATATCAGAAGTTTATCATTCAAAGTAGTCAAATCTTAAAAACCAAAAGATTTAGTCTTTCAAACTTCAAAGGAAATTCCATTTAATTCCCAAGCTCAGAATATCAGGTCCCTCCACGCAGAATAAGCATATTACATAAAAATGCAACCATCCTTTTTCTATGTAAAGGGGGGGGGGCCCTAAAAAAATAAAATGCACGATGGAGTCTTCAGAAATAGTTGCATGAGACTATTAAAGGCACTGCTGTTCAATGGATTCATTATAGAATAAAAGTTCAAGTACCAGAGAGAGTGATTTTCATATGAATGTTGGGTGTTGCCCTCACACACAAGAGTCTCTGGTCTACACAGAAAACCAAGTCACATCAAGCAAGTCAGGGAGCTGTGAGTGACAAGGTATAGAGAGGGCTGTTCAGATAAGGGACAGACATTACTGGACCCTTTTTCAAAGAAAACTTTGAAGATTTTGTTAGGCTTTCTTCGTGGAACTGTCACAAGATAACAATACAGTTGCAAATGAGTGGCGTTCAGTGGCCACATCACTGCCTTTTACAGACCAGCTGGCAATGGCTGCCCACGATGGGAAATTAGCATTAAAGAAGGACTCAAGGTTACTGGGCTGACACACAGCCCAAGGAGAATACTCTCAAATAAAGTACGACACCCAACGCGGTCACACAAATCGAAAGCTGAGAAAAAAAGCTCCTGTCTGAAAAGAACAGCAGCAAAAAAATACCCTCCTTACTTCTTTCTGAATCTTCCTGAATCTCCCCCTTCTCCAAACAGCGTCCAGGTCCCCGAAGTAAAAATAAATGAGCAAACCATGGGCTTCCAGGTGCATTATACAGATTAAGAGAAGTGCAGCTGGTGGAAGAGGTGGGAAAATAACACAATTCACTCTCTTTTTTTCTGAACAGAAAGTAGAGAAAAGAACCAAAGCGGAGAAGCACGGCCCATCTCACCCCCATCCCCCCCCCCCCCCCAGAACACCCAGGCCAGGAGTCCAGACGCCTGAATCCTAACTAGTCTAGTGTCTACCACGACACTGCTTGATGAGTCCCTAAACCTTCTGAATTTCCTTGTCCTCGTCTGTAAAGGAAATTCGCAGACATCAGTGATTCCCAAACTGTGTTCCCTGGAGCTCTAGGGTTCTGCGGAGGTGCCTCTAAGGCAGCCAGTGACACAGGGGTAAGGCAAAGGGAGTGGAGCCCTATGCTTCCTCTCCACCCAAAACAGTTCAGAGTTGATCCATTTTCTATATCAAAATTGTGAGGAAAGTCTTTTGTTTAAAGAGTCTACCACCAAGAAAATTCACAACTAAAATGGCTTAAAAGCGTTGGACCAACATACCTTCTGATTTTGTATCTTTCTAATTATGTGGTTTCTGTGTGCCTCTTTGGATTATTGTTATTAGAATTAATTAATTGACAGGCTGGTTAATATAAATCCCCAAATCTGTGTATCAGGTTCAACTTAAAAGGTGAGGAAATGGAAACTCAGATAAGACAAATACATCAAAATCACTCAGCTCAGTAGCTGACGAGATTCAAACACAGGACTATCTGACATTAAAACCATTAAGCTGGATTCTGTCCTTACAGTTAAAGAACAAATTTCACTGTAAAAGACAATTGATTACCTCATTATGACTATAATTCTTTCTCTATGGAATATCAGGTTCTTCATTTGTATTCTCTAAGAGCAAACACTTACCCTGGCGAGATGAAATGAATAGCCAAAAGTTCTGCCCAACAAGCAAATTTGTTGGGTACAGGAAAGCCCAAAACGTTGACAAAGCCTCCAGGGCAATAATGGTTGTTAAGAACTTTCAAAGCAAACAAAACTCCTAAAAGAGGATAAAGAGCATACAAATATCAACAATCCAAATGTGGAGATGATCAACATTTACAAAGAAAACTAACTGAAAGTGAAAATTATTATTCCATTACATCCAACTTTTTGCTTCGAAACATACTCTATTCCTTACAACAAGTCAACCCAGCATTCGGTAGAAAGACAGTCTTCAAGGCAATCATTCCTTTGATGTTTCTTAACACGGAAGTTCATACTGACTTTGAGTATGCTACTAAATATATAACACATAAAATGGGAATAAGACACCCGCAATGGTGCAATACTAAATGCCACTGAACTGTAAACTTCAAAACCGTTCATTTGATGTGATTTTTAACTCAATTAAAAAAATATTATTAATGTGCATTTTTCTAACTCCTATGGAAAGACATATTGAAGGCAGGGCTTATTTCCTTTCTTCTCACACAATCAGATGCATGAGGATGCATCTTAGAGGGAAGGGGTAAGGACGGCAGGGAAAATAGAGGGAAGGGTTTGATCTCCTTCGGTTTCAGGACTATTTCCCTCCTACCCTTCACATGATAATTTTTAGAATACCTATTTTAAGTCCTGATGGCAATTTAGTCCTATGAGAAAAATGTAAAAAAAGAACTAGTGAGGGGGACAAGTGAGAGGCAACGTAATACGTGTTTAAAGTCATGAAGACTGGGTTCAAATCCCAGCTCCATCACTTATGAGGTGTGTAACCTTGAGCAAGTTACCTGACTTCTCTGGGCCTTAGCTTCCTCATCTACAAAATCAAGACAAGGCCACCTCCCTAAGGACCTGTTACATTAATTAAACAGCATGAATTATGTATAAAGACTATCATGGCTCTGAAAACACAGTGAGCATGCCATTGTAGGGTGTGGTGCATTTATTTTAATGGCGTTATTGAGATGCATACCCATCTTTTTAGGGAACTCCCACAAGTACACCAATGCCTCTCTCCCTCGTCCCACCGTAATGGAGCCAGTGCATATTTCCAGGACCACATCTCCTACAAAACTACCTTTGGGCAGACCCTAGTCTCAACTGTCCAAGAGTGAATGATGCGGCATAATGGGAAATAGCAAAATCTATGTCTCTCCTGTGCTCCAATCAGCCTATTCACCAAAATCCGAGCCCCAGCAGAGCTTAGCCACTCAGAATTCAGTTCCCTCACCAACTGGGACCCCTGCTTCAAAAAATGACAACAGCTGCATCTCCCTTACTGTTTTCATGCAGGCTACCTCAGAAATGCATCTGCCTTACCTGAGAAACCCACAGCACAGTTCCTTCTGAAGTCAGGTTCATCCATAAGTTCTGCCAGAGCAAATTCCAAGAAGAGGTACACCACCCCAGTGAGTAGGGAGAACGTGGTGATGACGTAGGCAAACCATCTACTTCCTAGTCTTCCTTCCAGATGAATTCCTTTCCAGAGCATGGATGCCATATTGAAATACAAGTGCCAATCATCCACATGGTGAAGAGGGGAAAGCAGTAAGCGCTGCCAGTCTTTTTGCTGGTAACACTTCTCCACGCTAAGGCAGGAGCTAAGCAGCGGCTTCAGAGGATTCAAGAAGAACCAGATGTTGAGAGCCAAAGTTGCTAGGGTGACAGGTGGAATATTGCTGATCCCAACGTGGAAGATTTGAGAAAGGAGCAGAAGCAGCCCAATATTAATTCCTCTTGACCTCCGCTGCATGGTTAGATATCAAGCCTGTGACGGGAAAATGTGGTCAGACGCGAGGAATCTGGGAAGATACAGAGGCAGCTGAGCCTAAGATGTAAAATAAAATGTACATGAAAATCCATCAATTAAGAATTAGGACAGTGACAAGACGTCCTCACTTAAAGATGGGCTTACATTATGTATATCTCACCTCCCATCTAACAGAAGCATTATTTTCTGTGTCTTCCAGAGTAACGCCCAGGACACTGGCTAATGTCCCTCCTCATTTTACATCCTAAATGAGAAATGTCATCCCAGATCCCAGTGGACCACTTAATGGATGTGTATGCTTTTTCTGACAAATATGCCAGGAAAATGTAACTTGTCTTCCTTATAAACAAACTTATAACCTAACCAAAAAACATACAAAGACAGTGCACAAATATTTAATAATTATTCCTTCTCAGAATGCTGGAGAGAATTCTTCACCCCCTTCACTTTTTTAAAGAAATATTTGGGCTTCCCTGGTGGCGCAGTGGTTAAGAATCCGCCTGCCAATGCAGGGGACACGGGTTCGATCCCTGGCGTGGGAAGATCCCACATGCCACGGAGCAACTAAGCCCGTGCGCCACAACTACTGAGACCGCGTGCCAAGAGCCCGTGCTCCACAACAAGAGAGGCCACCGCAATGAGAAGCCCGCGCACCACAACGAAGAGTAGCCCCCGCTCGCTGCAACTAGAGAAAGCCTGCGCACAGCAACGAAGACCCAATGCAGCCAAAAATAAATAAATTAAATAAATTAATTAATTAAAAAAATTTTTGATTTTGATATATTAGATAGAGTCTGCTCCAAAGTTCTTCAACATTAGCAAGCAAGTCTTAAAATGCAAGCATATATTATCTTCTGTTCCATATTGCCAGATGTCAACTGCTAGACTGCTTTATTTTCAGAAAAATTTCCACTTTTAAAAGTTACCTACTATGAGCCAAATCCTGGATTAAAACACAGTCGCTGTCTTTAAGGAGCTCATTTTCTACTAAGAAGTAAACCAACAACTGCCACACAATGTTCTAAATGCAGGGACAGAGGAAGCCCAGACCCAAGGCACACAACTCAGGCTGAGGTGGTCTTGAAGGGTAGACGTAGACTGGATTTACCCACGAGGAAGAGTGCCATGTTCACGGGTCTACTTCTCCATGCCTTGCGCTGGCCTTGTGACCTGCTTTGGTTGACAGAATGAAAAGCACGCGACACTAGTTCCGAATCTAGGCCTCAAGATGATTTGCAGGCTTCTGCTCTCTCTTGAAACCCTCCCAGGCAACCATGTGGACAAGTCCGGGCTGGCCTACTGGATGATGGAAGACACATGCTCTAGTCACCCAGATGGCCCTGGCCACTGACCAGCTAATGCCTCAGAAGCAAAGCGGTCTAGCTGACCAGCAGCTGACCACAGATGCATAAGTAAATCCAGCTGAGCCCAGACTAATTTGTTGACCTACAGAACAGTGAGCTAAATAAATGATATTTTACATTAACTTCACCAAATTTTGGAGTGGTTTGTTATACAGCAATTACTAACCAATACAGAAGGTATTTGCTTCAGAAAAGGTCTAGGTTATGCTTATGGGAAGAAGCTAGTAAAGAAAGAGACACAGACTAAAGATGCAAAAGATAAAAAGAATCAAGTCCTTAGAGGGAATAGCCTTGTCCATCATAACAGGAAGGAAGAAGAAGAATTTCAGGTGCAGATATGGGTAAATAGGCAGATTAGGGGACAGGATGCTGAAAAAGTTCTCATCTAATGGTTTTCTGATTTCCCTGTGGAGCTATCTTGGCTCCAATCAAATATTTAACGCACTCTGATACCCTAAAGGTTCTCATTCAGACAGCACATTGGAAAGTGCATGGGCTTTAGAGTAAAAAACGGCTAGATTCCTACTTACTAGCCCTGAGATCTATGGTAAATTACTTAAACTTCAATTTCTTCACTTTAAATTAGAAATAATACCTCCTTCTCAGGATTACTGTTACATGTCTGGAACAAAGTAGGTACTGAATAAATGGTAGCTACTTTTTTCATTACTATAAAGTAATCTCACTTAGGAGAAAAAGTCTTTGCAATGGTAGCATCCTAATAATGAGACTCAAATGTACTCCCCATCCCTCTCCACACAGGGATTCTTACCAACTTCACACCCAAAAGAAACGCCCAAGAAAAAATTATATATATGTATGTGTTATGGGTGTACCCCCATTATTAGCACAACCCCAAGTTTCTTTATTGCCAGGGCTTATTATTATAGCTTTGTAGCACTCTCATGAACTAGAGAACTTAATAAAATTTCAACTGAAAAGCTCCCAGATAATTTTGGAGAAATAGTCTATATTTTTCATATTGATGTTCAGGTTGATTTTCAGATCTCCAACTACTGTGACATGTTTTCAATTCCCCTAGATAATTATATATATGAAACATCATTACCTGTAACAGGAGCAATGGAAAAATATGGTCCTGATCATTAAGTAACCAGCTTATAAGAAATCACAAAATAAACCCTTCAATATCAGTACAGTGTCCTATGATGCCAGGCTATGCACAGCAGAAAATCAAAAATAATTATGTCTTTGCTTAAGAAAAAGTCCCCTCTTGATTGGAATCATTAGTGGTGGAGAGTATAAACAAAAGGAGAGTGGAATTTCCCCAAGCTTGTCTCACACTGTGCACCCAGGCTCACATTAACTTGCTTGACTTCTGCCCAAACCCAAAGGCCCCTTTTCGTTTGCATCCCTTCTCACCTCTGGGCTCTATCTCCCCACTGCTGACTGCTCCTTCTTCCCTGGGACGCTGTGCTCTCCCGCAGGTTCCTGCCTCCTCCCAACTCCCCTTCCTCTGCTTTTCAGTTTCGCTCTATTCTTATTCTACACTATTTTGCATACACTTATGGAATTCCACTCTCATGGTTTCAATAATTCTTTTTATCAGGATGGTTCCCAAATTTATATTTTACAGCTTTGACTTCTCAGATTTCAGGGACATAACCTTGTAGGAAGAATATAGTCCACCTGATCTCTTGATTTCCCAAAACTGAATTAGCCCTCCTTCTTACAGAATGACTATTCAGCCATTCCTCAATCACTCAGTTTTTAAAATAAATATCAAGTGCCAAATGCATGCCAGTCCCTGTGCCAGGCATTAGAGGTACAGCAAAGACCCAAACACTTGCAATCCCGGCCCTAAATGGCCCATTTCTATCATTTCTATTTGTTGAAGGAAATAAAAATACTGGCTGCAGAAAATCACAAGATGAATACAATGATGTGGTATGCTTAATGTAAAGGCAGATAGAGCCATAACCAACGTGAGAAGTGCATAATATATGTTGGGCTCTGTTTTCCAAAAGGCCACTAGACCGCAGTTTTAAGTAGCGAAGATAAATTGACACTATTTCAAACCAGCTCTATGGCCCAGTTTCCTTCCTAATAAGTAACCAAGTCAGCCATCCAAGGTGAGGGATGTAGCCTGTTTGTAACAAGATAACAGAAAATCTAACTGGTTCATGTGGAGATCAAATCTGTAACCTGACTTTGTGGGCCAGGCAGGCACACATCTTACTGTAAGATGAATATTGTTTCATCCTGCCCATAATTACATAGATATTTTTAGAGAGCTGAGCTGTAGCAGAGAACACAGAGGCATGATTCATAAGCTGGAAACCAGTGCAATGTGTTTGGTTTTGAAAGTGACTTGTTTATTCTAACCTGTACTCAGACCATAACCAGTTACACCGGCGCAAGGAAGGGCAGGCTGGTCCTTGCACTCCATCCCCACCCCCCCGCCTTATACACATATCCTCCCCCTCACACTCAACATGCCCCAAACTGAACACTGGACAGTCCCTTCCAAGTCCACCCCTCCTCCTATGTGCCAGATCTCAGGACACAGAATCTCCAGCTACCCAGTTGTTCAGGTTGGAGATACACACAACATCCTCGACACATCCTTCTCCCTCTTCACTCTGCTTCCCCCAAATCCCATCCACCACACTTTGCGAACTCTTCCAAACTATCTGTATCATCTACCTCTTTCTAGCTCTAGAGCCACTACTCTAGTCTAAGCCACCATTATAACTTGCCTGGATTACAACAAACTCTGCTTCTCCTCTTATACCCAACAACCATTATTCACTACTGCTCCGGGTAATTTTTATAAAACTAAAGTTGGATTCCCCTGCAGTAAGCCTTCAATGGCTTATTGTTACAGTTGGAATGAAGTCCAAACTCTTGACCGTAACTACACACTCGTGATTACCACTGTCCTGCCTACCCCTCTGGACTCACCTCACACTGGTCTCTGCCTTTGATCACTATGATCCAACCACCCGGGTGCTCCCACACCGGGAGCTCCACGATTATAGCATAAGTGCTGAGGGCAGAACTATCTATTTTGATCACCACTGAATACCCAGAGGCCTAGCATAGTGACTCATATACAGTCAGTGCTTAATAAGTGTTTGTCCAATGACTCAAGATGAGCATGTTAAATGCATCTACATTATAAAATAAACAAGACTGACTGAAAAGGTCTATGATACATTTATCCCTAAGCATTTTTCCTACAATTGCTGCAACCTTCCCCATAGCACTGTACATATTATTCCACTTATCAGTTAGTTCCAGAAGACTGTTGTGACATTTATCTCAACTTTACAGGAATAAACCTCTGATCCATTTAAAATGTATTAATAGGTTGCTTTGCCAGAACTATTTGATTAAAAACACATGGCATTTTAACCCTGACCGGACAGCTGTTTTGACTTCTACTTCCGCAAGGGCTCTGTTGATAAGAGCTTCCATGGCGTTGTCACTCTGGTGTCAGTAGGTTCCATGAACATTACAAGGTTCACGACAATTTACAAGTTTCAGTGTTACCTGCGGTGCGAGCCACAAGGATTAGAACTACCTAGAAGATGTGGCTGTCGGTTAAAATCTTTACCAAAGACTGCTCTTCTGAAAACGTGGAGAGAGCAAGTAAAACAGAGGGAGGGGCAGGGTGATGAGAAAAAGTAAGAAACCAAACTTCTTTAAATTCGTACTGTAGTGGTTTGTTAAACAGTTACCTTGTCCTGGAAGTGCTCTGTTTATGAGGAAAAAAAACAAAACAAAAACAACATGGCATTTTAATTATGTAGTAATACACACCAGACAGTGCTATGTCAAGGTTGTGACAGAGAGAAATGGAAGACCTCTTGAAATATGGATAGGAAAATTAGCCATATTTACTTTTAGTGAGAAATTAAAAATTAAACAGGTTGTAATAAGAAAAACTAAGTGGCTAGAACAAATAAAAGAAACTGAATTCATAACTTGGGAAACCAACGTGTCTCACGGGGTAAAGAAAGGAATTTTACCAAAAGGGAAAAGAAACTTACTATGATGATTTTCAGTTCTACTTACAAAGCAGGAAATATTTCATCATTATCATTTACCATGGTGACATTATATATCAATTTTCAGTTTAAATGTTCAAGAAGAACTCAGGCCATTAAACTGCAAGAATATGTACCAGTTATAAATTATATTCCCAGTCCGGCATCTGACAGTAACCAAATTAATTTCACATGAAAGAAAGAAACTACAGTCTTAATAGGAGTAATCGAACGCTTTTCTGAAAACAGCCTTCCAGGTCACTAAAAGTGCAACAAATCTTAAAATTATTCATTGAGATCTTTTAAAATTGTGTGAGATTTTTAGTTAAGAATCAAGAAAAGGTTTATCAATACTTATATGAGGTAGATTAATGATATGTCATTATTACTATTTTCATGCCTTTGGAAAATTTCATTTAGGTTCCATATATTTTAAGCATATTCTCTTAAAAAAAAGAATCATAGAGGAGAATGTAGGTTTGTTCAAGTCACTTGGCAAGTATTTATCAGAGGCCTGCTATCACTCAGGTTGAATATTTTGCTAATGCCTGACTTTCCAGATGCTTAAGCATTGATTTTTTAAAATTGAGATATAATTCACACACCATAAAACTCACTGTCTTAAACTCCACAATTCGGTGGCTTTTGTATATTCACAAGGCTGCACAATCAGCACCACCATCTAATTCCAGAACATTTTCATTACCCCCAAATGAAACTCTCCCCACTTATCTCCCCATCCCACCCAATGCCTGGCAACCACCAATCTACTTTTCATCTCAACAAATTTGCCTATTCTGAACATTTCATCTAAATGGAATCATACAATATGTGGCTTTTTGTGTCTGGCTTCATTCACTTAATACTGTTTTTCAAGGTTCATCCACATCGTAGGAAGTATCCATACTTAGTTCCTTTATATGGTCCAATAATATTTTATTATATAGATACACCACACTGTGTTTTTATCCATTTATCAGTTGATGGACACTTGGGTTGTTCCCACTTTTTTGGCTATAATGAATAATGCTGCTATGAACATTCATGTACAATTTCTTTGTAGAAGCATACGTTTTCAGTTCTCTTGGACATATACCTAGGAATAGAACTGCTGGGTCATACGGTAACTCTATGCTTAACTTTGTGAGGAACTACTAAACTGTTTTCCAAATTTTTGTCCATTTTTCATTCCCTTCAGCAGTGTATGAGGGTTTCAATTTCTCCATACTCAAAAACTCAACAATACTTGCTTTTATCCATCTTTTTTATTATAAACATCTTAATGGGTGTGAAGCGGTACTGATTTGCATTTCCCTAGTGACTAATGATGTTGAGCAAATGCTTAAATTTTCAGTGCTTAAAATATAAATATGCATGTTCATAGGTACACGTAACCATAAAGACAAACATGTCCCTTCTCCCAACCTCCCCCCATGCCATCCCCTTCCAAGAAATAGTTTAACAAGCTCTTCAGAAGAAAGCTTCAGAAAGAAAGATGAAACCATGAAGAAATCACCCAGGTTAAACTGCCAGGATTTTAGCACTACCATCCCCCTGCAGTGTGATGCGTTAAAAGTGAATGTGAATGTACTTCAGTAGCAGGGGCAGGGCTTAGGCCAACACATTTGACTCTAAACCCTGTAAAATCTTTTTGAAAGATGCAGAGGGTTAATATGATTTATCACTTCAAACAAAGCAAAAAAGCTATGGAAAAAGCAGATTGGATATGCTAAACATGAAAACTTCCTCTGCTTTTTAAATTACAAGAGCTGAACAGCAAATTAGAGCATCATAAATACCACATTGACTTGGGCAAAATATTCACAAAACAACTAGATGCATTTTTTTCTCTCTCTTACTGTTTTAGTACAGTCTACCTTCTTTAGGAATGAAATGAACTGGATCATTTCTTCTCACTCCCATAACTCTCTCAGGAATCTTTTCATTCATGGCTTTTCTAATCCAAACATAAGAGACTGTTTTCACCACCTGTTACTATAGGGCCAATAGATGAGAACGCTTTAGTCTAGCACAGTAAGAAAATCCTTTGTTCTTCCAATAACATATCTTAGCACAATTTTATTTTTCCTAAAAGGTATTAGCTTCCTTAGGCCCCAAGAAAACCCAATTACAAAATGCAGATTTTCAAGATATTTTTGAAAATAAGAAAATGGTACAGTATAATATGTATTTGCATTTAGTGGAAAACAAGAATTTACTAACTGAATGCTTGTGAAGTAATTTGTTCCTCTTTTCAAATATATGAATGCATTTCGAAAAGCTTACATAGCTTCAATGTGATCACAGTTGTTAAATGCAATACACAGTTATATCAATAACATGAATTATACTTTTAAAACTTAGTATTTAAATATTAAATGTAATAGCAGATGGTCTGGCTTCACACTGCTGCACTCTGTTCAATTCACCAGAATGCATCATCTACCTGAGTTGATTAGTAAATGGGGAGCTCCGGGGGTCCAGTATGAAATCTGTGTCAGAGCACCATCATCATTTAATGACAAGTTGCACATAAATGACAAATTTTTTCTGGCCATTGAAATCTGTTACATGGCTTCATGAGCTACATTAATGATAAAAATCAAAGAGAAACAGCGTAGGATTCTGTTTTCTTATTTCACGTTAAAGGCAGAGGGATACAAAGAAATGAGGTCAATCGAATGAAAACTGACTTCATGAATAAAAAATGAAAACCGGAATCAAATTATATTAAGAAGCTAATGGGAATCTAGTCCTCATGAATATTGTGACACTCAGTAATTACATTCCAGTATCTATTCATGGAAATATCTACAACTTGGACTCTGTTCCAGAAGAAATTGGGAATTGAGAGCACTTCCCCCTTTTGAAGGCTGCTGAGATCTCCATTCATACGACAGTTCTCCAACCTCATAGACGCCATCATCATAACCATATAAGAAATCGTCTTACCCAGCTAGAGACAACCATTAAATTCTCTCTCAAATACCAATGGGCTAAATCTTTCTGATTTTAAGCTACCAGACCTAGCTTAAACACACAAGACCTAGCTTTTAACACACAAGAGCTCCTCCTTCCTTTTTTCCCCTCATATACCATCTCTCAAAATGAAAACAAATACAAAATCTCCCATACCTTAGTGGAACAATGTCCGACTGTCTTTTACAAGGCCTGTCTTAAGTATCAATGCCATCCACGTGGAGGGCAAAATACCTGACCTCTAGGGAGTCAGGATTTAAGACCACTAAAACAACCTAAGAAGTTAAAGAATGTTCCAGACAAGTAAGCAGCCATCAATAAGGTCATATGTTATGTGGTGGCAGACCTAACCAAAGGTCAGACCCTTATCACCTGACACATTTCACCCAGTCTTACTTATATAATGCCTGACTTGGTTTGCTTAAAATCCAATCTCATCATGTTATCCCCACCCCCAATCCACCATGCTTTCTTACCTAGATCAGCCTTCTGTACTTCATCATTGTAAGACTGAATAGTATCACAGTTAACAGAACGGACTTCAAAGCCTAATGGCTTGGGTTCAAATCCTGGCTCAACTGCTTGGAACTGAATGACCATGGGCAATTTCTTAATCAATGTAAGCTTACCTAAGTTTCCGCACTTATAAAACAGACACTAACAATAATAAGACCTGCCTCATAGAGTTGTTGATGAGATAGTGTATGTAAAACACATAGAAGAATGCCTGAAACATAATAAGGACTTCATAGGTATTAGCTGAAATAAAATCATCATCTGATCAACTTCAAGCATTTCAGCCTATACTTTAGTCTTGTAATATTTATATGCCTTTCCCAATAATAACTAATGTTTATACAATTATTTATAGTTTACAAAGTAGTTAAGTATACTTGCTTCATTTCACTTAATTCTCACAATCTGGTGAAGACAAAGTTAGTTCCATGTTACCTACTAGCTGGTCTACCCAGCACTTACCAAAGAAATCACTTTACTGTCCTTTTAGCCATTCTGAAGCCTGCTCTGTAGAGCTGTCCAGATAAGAAGGAGCTCAGTGAAGACCTGAGACTTTCTGGGGATGTTAAACTTCTCTGTCCAAGGTGCTAAATAAGTGTGGCTATCTCCACAGATGGGCAGTCCCATGGGGCTCTCTCACCACCAGAGGTCACCAAAGTGAATTTCGCGTGCATCCCATAGCTTTTATTTGAAGTCTGACCATTCCAAACATAACTGCCCAATTTAATGGAAATCCTTTCAGCAATTTTGGTGTGAAACCATCAAAGAGAGATAGAAATTCCATTTCTTTCTGATATAAAGAACCCAAGATGGGCTTCCCTGGTGGCACAGTGGTTGAGAATCTGCCTGCCAATGCAGGGCACAAGGGTTCGAGCCCTGGTCTGGGAAGATCCCACATGCCGCGGAGCAACTAGGCCTGTGAGCCACAGCTACTGAGCCTGCGCGTCTGGAGCCTGTGCTCTGCAACAAGAGATGCCGCGATAGTGAGAGGCCCGCGCACCGCGATGAAGAGTGGCCCCCGCTTGCTGCAACTAGAGAAAGCCCTCGCATAGAAACGAAGACCCAACACAGCCAAAGACAAATAAATAAATAAATAAATAAATTTATTAAAAAAAGAACCCAAGATGACAATGCTCTTAAACTGGACTATCAGGACTCAAGCCAGCTCTTCCCACCAGACGGTGCTGCTTCTCTAGCAAGCCCTTCAACCTTCTGCCTCTCACAAATGCAAGCCTTGCTGCTACTGTCTATACCATTGAGAGGCCTCCATGGCCCTGCCTGCCCATCACTCAAGAAGCGAACGTCCACACTTCCACAGCACATAACAAATTCCTTGATTGTCTATAAGGAGTTAAATAAAAATCTTTTGAAATTCTAGGCTGTGATCTAGAGGCAGACCAGGAAATAGTTCAAACTTCTGCTTCACAGCCAATCCTTTTTAACTCAGTAGAAACCCTTAAACAAGATGTCAGCTAGTTTTCTTTCGCAAAACTGCTTCTTGGTGGGTAAACTCAAGTTTAAGAGAATTTTTTTTAGTACTAAAAAAAGACTGAAACAATGTTTCATTTTTAGTTCAACTTCTACTTATATGGTGTAAAATTTAATTAGAACTATTTTAAGTAATAACATGAGAAAAAAAGTGATTAAAATCGTGATGATTTCAACCCTTTTCATTTAGAAAGGCTTCCTTTTATGAAAAATAAGATCTTACCAAAGAGATAAGGTAGAGCCACATATTTTAAGTTAGGTATTGCTTTTGGCAATAAAGAGAGCCACTAAAATGCATGCATTATCAAGTGAGCTATCTCTATGGGAGACAGGCTTAATCTCACTGGGAACTCTGGAAGCTAGCCTAGATATGCCTCAGTATTAACTGCCAAAGGGCTAGGGGTCTGCCTTAACTCCCTGTCACCTGTGACTTGCCACAGCAGGAAAAGTGGGCCTCAGGGGGTCAGAGAAAACACGCAGGTGAAGAACTGCAGGGGCTGGAGGCTGGGAGCCCATCAGCGTACACTAAGGGCGTGCGGATGTGGGCAGGGTCCTGACAGCACTGCCAGCATCACTCCCTGACCCGAGACACACTCCCTGCTAGTCCTCCCAACCCATTCAATTTCTCCCCAACCTTCAAAGCCCAGCTCCTGACTTGCATCCTTAATGTCGGGTTCCCTGACCACGTCACTGCTCACCAACCTCCACAGTGCCTTCCACATGTACTGTCCACCAGTGCCAACCGAATGTCACCAGAGGCCTTTTATCATCTCTACCAAACTGTGTTTTCAGGGTACCTTGGGGTTTGAGAGCACATACTCTGGAGTCTAAACTGGTCCCAATGACTGGCTTTAGCGTTAAGAGCTGTGTTAACTTGTGCAAGTCACTGAACCTAAGCCTCAGTTTCCTGCTATGAAAATGGAATAGTAATAATAGCTAAATCTGATCCTAGAATTCTTGTAAGGATTAAATGACTTAAAACACCAAGTGAGGGGCTTCCCTGGGGGCGCAGTGGTTAAGAATCAACCTGTCAATGCAGGGGACACGGGTTCGAGCCCTGGTCTGGGAAGAGCCCACACGTCATGGAGCAACTAAGCCCGTGCGCCACAACTACTGAGCCTGTGCTCTAGAGCCTGCAAGCCACAACTACTGAAGCCCGCGTGCCGAGAGCCCGTGCTCCGCAACAAGAGAAGCCATGGCAATGAGAAGTCCGTGCACCACAACAAAGAGTAGCCCCTACTCGCTGCAACTAGAGAAAGCCCACACACAGTAACGAAGACCCAACACAGCCAAAAAATAAATAAATAAAATTTAAAAAAACAAACAAAAAACACCAAGTGCTTAGAATAATGCCAAGCACACAGTAAACACATTAAATCTCAGCTATTGTTTTAATGAAACAGAAATACTCATTCGCTACTGATTTAAAGTTTTCCTCAATACAGGTGAAATAAAAAAGTCAAATCATTGGCTAAAGTTACACACGTATATAGTACTAGTTCATCTTTGGTAGTACTGTTCTCAAACTTTACACGTGTGCCATTACCTGACAAAGTTAATGCATATACTGGGACCCACAGAATGAAGGCCGTCCCAGTGGTCCAGCCCATGTCGCAAGTCTAAACCTAAGTCAGCCTGCCTTTACGGGAACCGCCTCACTATCCAGGAAAGCTAACGCCAATCACCATCCTCCAGCGCAGCTTCAGCCAGCTCGCCTTACCCTGGAAAGCAGGACCTGCTGTCCTCAAAAGGAAACCCCTGGACCCCCTAGCCAACCACACCCTGTTTTTTTCGTTGCCTTTTCTAACATCCTATAAAACTCACTCTAGCCCAGAACCCCCTGGGAAGAATGCTCCACTGCTTGTGAGGTGCTCTACTCCCCCAATCTATGGACTGCTTTCCTTTGAATAAAGGATATCAAACTCATTACTAAATCGTTTTAGTTTTGTCATCTGGCATATCCCATTCAATCCTCTGGACTTTATGAGGCAGGTATTATTTCCTCATTTTACAGATGAGTGGGGATTTTAACCAAGATAATCTGGCTCCAGAGTCCTTGTTCTTAAAATGAAGTTGTGAGTCAGGTCTGTCTGCAAAAAAGCTGTGAGTTTTCTACTCTCAAGATAGCCTACACTCATACTCCAACAGTTTGTCAAAACTACTGTTAAAGTGTTCCAACGAGTTACTGCCGTCAGTGGTTCAGTTCCAGCTAAGCTGATTGTAGGGTAGCAGAATGTGCAACACCAAATATGCCACTTGGCATAAGGATTATCTTGAGCTGAATGCAATTAAGAAAAAGCAGATACAACTAAAGCTCTCTGCTTCCCCCCATCTGCTTAAAAGCAGGACATGAATTTGTGAAGGTGTTCCCCCCTCCCCCACTCTACCAGGTATGACCAAAGTTAATCACCAGAGACAACCTTACAACTGGCTCCAAAAAAAATCTACACAACAAACTTTACTAACTAGCCCTAATCTTCCATTAGTTCCCCCACCTATTTGCCTTCCTACCATTTGCTGCCCTAGAAACTCAAAGTCCTTTTCCTTTGCCTTGTCACTTCTCTAAACATGTATTGTTCGGGCTTCCCTGGTGGCGCAGTGGTTAAGAATCTGCCTGCCAATGCAGGGGACATGGGTTCGAGCCCTGGTCCAGGAATATCCCACATGCCATGGAGCAGCTAAGCCCATGCGCCACAACTACTGAGCCTGCACTCTAGAGCCCATGCTCTAGAGCCTGCAAGCCACAACTACTGAGCCTGTGTGCCACAACTGCTGAAGCCCATGCACCTAGAGCCTGTGCTCCAAAACAAGAGAAGCCACCGCAATGAGAAGCCCACGCACTGCAATGAAGAGCAGCCCCCGCTCACCACAACTAGAGAAAGCCTGTGTGCAGCAACGAAGACCCAGCGCAGCCAAAAAAAAAAAAAAGTATTGTTCTTTTGTTAAGATGCTATATAAGCCCAAGTTCTAACCATCTCTTTGAGTTACTCATCACTGGGCACTGCCACTGTGTGCACAATCTTGGGCTGTGATTCTCAAAATGAGCCTGTATCTCCAGATTTGGGTGTGGCAGTTTGCCCTGTGACCTCAATTCTCTGATGGATCTAAGAAAAGTCACTGATTTTTCAGTTTGTTCAGGGTTCTTCTTGTTGTGAGGACAGGGGTGATGACCTCCAAGCTCTTTACATGTCAGAGGTGAAACAGGAAGTCACTTCTACGGTCTTTTAATAAGAGATATGACACTTCAACCACCAGAAGAATTAAGAAAGACATTATTTGAGCATAAAGAATTGTCTTGGGGCTTCCCTGGTGGCGCAGTGGTTGAGAATCTGCCTGCTAATGCAGGGGACACAGGTTCAAGCCCTGGTCTGGGAAGATCCCACATGCCGCAGAGCAACTAGGCCCGTGAGCCACAACTACTGAGCCTGCACGTCTGGAGCCTGTGCTCTGCAACAAGAGAGGCCACGATAGTGAGAGGCCCGCACACCGCGATGAAGAGTGGCCCCCGCTTGCCGCAACTGGAGAAAGCCCTCGCACAGAAACGAAGACCCAACACAGCCAAAAATAATTAAATAAATTAATTTAAAATAATAATAATAATAATAATAATAAATTTAAAAAAAAAAAAGAATTGTCTTTCCTAAGAAAGTGCAGTTGGTGACTTCCATTAAACACACCAAAATGTATATGCATTTTGAAATATTTCAAATGTAGAAAATCTCAGAACATAAAACTTTTACTCTACCAAATGTAATTGTTTCTTGATACAACTTAACTTGTAGATCTATATTTAAGAGAGTAGTACAAAGTAATGTTCAAATACCCAGCTTCTTTTGGTAATTGTTATCACAGTCATAGCTTAAAAAACAACAACAAAAATCTGTTTTTAAAATCAAATTAAAAACAAAAAAAGTAAAAATAATCCAAAGTCACTTTTCTCATTTGGGGATATACTCTATACAAATAGAGAAGCTGAGGAACAAAAGCCCCTGTGCCTTCTCTGACTTTTTCCCACCAGGATCAGGCATCTGCCTGGCAAGAACTCTGGAAAGAAAGGGATGGGGCGGGGGGATGTGAAGTGTGCCCTGCTTGGCATGCTTTCACCCCCAGGCCCTATCCTGCAAGGTAAGGTTTAATCTGAGAAGGAAGCCACAGAGAGGCAGAAACATCTTTTCTACCTTTTAAGAATTACTGGTATAAAGGAACACTTTCCCAACTTTTAGCCCTGCGTTTTGCCAAATCTCCAAATGCTGCACGGTCAGATCACGTCACTTTGCCTTTGAAGAATGACTTTTGCAGAAATGCACCTTCATATTATTTGAGGCCTTGACATAAGTCTCACTCACCCAAGGGACTGCCACAGAGTGATCATTTTCATATTGTTGTAAAACACTGTTCCGACTTACTGTTCCTTGTGCAAAATCCCATCAGCGCTAGAAAAACTTAATTTCACCTAATAAACACGTATGCTTTCTTCTGCTGAGAGCTACTCAGCCATTTGGTTGCTAATTTTTCCCCCTTTACTACTAACTTCTGTCTTAAGTCATTTCTAGAACCGACACTACCTGGAAATGGGCAAATAATGTACAAATATGTGCCAATATAAAAAATGTTAAGTTAATTCAATTCACAGAATACCTCAGAGAAGCTTCCTCACCTGCACCAGACTTTGAATAAAAGGAGGAAACGTATTTTAAAGAGAGGAAATAGCATGCATGTGCTGCTAACACAGAGACAGGAAATATGTGAAATATGCTTAGGGAAGTTTAAGTTCATTAGGCCGGTCAGTTCTGCTATAGTGCTTGTTTTGAAACAAGCAAATTTGTTCAAATGCAATCAATATATATCAAGGAACAATTTGAGCACAATGCAAATTTTGCATCTGATTGTGCACAATTTCATCAGCAAGAAGCCCTAGGTGAAGGCAGGAAACTGCACCCAACTAAAGTCAGCTGCATAGAAATTCACCAAACGTACACATTTGCACACCTCAAACATCTACCAGCTACCTCAGTTCGCTGAGTATTTTATGAGTTACACCCAACCACATCTGCAATTATGACTTGACATCCAATCCAGATAACCCTTCTTCCACCACCTGACAATAATTCACAAGCTGCAATCCTTTTGACAATCACTTCTGAAAGCAAAGTTCAGGACTTTTTGAAGGTAAAGTGCCATATTTCTTATGTACTTCTGCATTTCTTAATCATTTAACAGGTGTAAAATCGTGCTGCCATTTTATTAGGTTCCTATCGTTTTTTTTTGTAATGTGCCACTGACAACGTTTTTGAGTGTTTTGCTCCTAACACCCTTTGCACCATAAGCTCTATGGCTTTTATTGCGTGATTTCGCATAGTATGGTGGTTTTAGGAATGCCTACGTCACTTCTGGCAGAGCTGACGCTTCCCTAGTCTAAAGCACGTGGGAGGGAGGACAGCCTGCACCCGGGGACTGCTGCTCGTTAGCCATTGTTATCCCACATCCACTCTGTGCTTTATTCCTACCATCCCATCCTTTAACCAAGATCACCCAAGTTAGAGGCTCTCATCACTCAAGTATTTAAACACCACATACTCTGAACTTCCTTGGGTAAATTAGAATAAAAGGGAAAAATTCTCTTTCAACCTAGCAAATAGGCCCACTATTTTTCCCTTTATGTCTTCTCTACCAAAAGTTGTTTTACTTTCCTTCACATGGAATTTAAAACCAAGGTTCATTTAATTTTGGCATTTGTTTACTTGACTGTATGTCCTAAATGTGCCAAGGTTTCGTGTCTGATTATAGTTATTCAAGGACACAGACAACATCTGTGTTTGGCCAGATGCTTTTAGTAAGAGATATCAGTACAATATTCAGTTCGAGAGTAACAATTTCAGCAAAGAAGTAAGGGAAGAGTGAAGTAAGAACCCAAGATCACATGCTCTGACAACACATGAAGCTCAATGAACCAACTGCATTTACATGCATTGTGCATGTTTCACTTCTAGACAGCATACAAGGTCAAACCGCTGTCAGTTACAATAAGCTTCCAAACTTCTCGTCAATTACCTGGTTAATAACAAAAGACAAGGCTATGACATCATTACAGCTATAATTAATTTACACAGATCAGCCTCCTGTTAATCAAATACATCTTTAAAAGCATTTAATTATTTTTCACCTAGAAAGCAACACTTAGCTTTGTTAAATGAAAAGCAACCTGGCTGAATTCAACATGAGAGGCTGTCAGACTGCTCTAAGACATAAAGGACAAAAGGCTTCACAGGGCACACTGTGCAATATAAGAGCTATTGCCATACTCACAGCAAACAGAAGCACAAGATGATGGATAACACAACACACTTGAACAGTTTCCAAACATAAAGAAGTTGTCAGGGAACTTGGGGTAAACAGACAGATTCTGGAAAAAGAAACATCACAGTGCTTTTTGTCAAAATGATACACAGGGCTAGTAGCAATATTAACGTTTGCGGTAGAGGACAGTAGTTAAGGTCATGGACTTTAGTAAGAGCTCCACAATACGCCAGCCATGTAACCTTAGGAAAGTTATTTAACTACTGGTTCCTCACCTGTACAAGGCGATAGTGCAGCCATATTTGGTGTTGTGAGGATTAAATGAGATTATATATATAAGATCATAAATTGGGAAATGATACTGTTTTTAATGCACATCAACACATAAATTAAAATAAGGCTTAAGATTAAAAATTTTAAATAGCTTTAAAGTGTCTCTATAACTTAGTAACCAATTAGCATTTTTCTGGGCTATGATCCTACATTTTTAAACTGCATCATGTGATTCAATTACACATATATTTTTAAAGAATAAAAAACAGTATGATGGGGTGTGTGGAAGGCACATGAAAATAGAAACGATTTTTTTAACTAAGATAAGTTTTGTAATAAAATCTCAAACCAGAGTTTTTGTCAACATTATCTTTAAATTACCATTACATTTGAGAATTTAATAAGCCTCCATTTTAGGATTAAAAAAAACTCTATATGTCAGATGGCAAAATTTTTTATTTTTCCCTCCTTTTTAAAGGGTTATAGTCTTAACAGAAATGATTAGATTATCTTTATACGTGAAAAATGAAATACTGGATTTTGTATATAATCTTGACTTTTGCTCCACAGTGAGGTGAATTAGTGCCAACTCCAATTCTGATCCATCACCGCTTATGATTTCCAATATCAATCATAAGCTGGTTCCTTCTCTCACGGACTACAAGTTTTAGTTTAATGAGGGCTCATTAAAGTTCTCCGACTGACAGCCCTGCAGACGTAGGTCCTTAAACCAGGAGGCACACAGGGAGCAGCAATGCCAGCATCCCACCATCACCGCCTTCAAGAGGATTTAAGTAATTCTATCCTCAGGTTCGCTCCACACCAGATTTCTTTGTTTGTCTACCTAAAGTCAATGAAAAAGTGATAGCCATAACCCCATTTAAATTAACTCATGTAAGAAATGTTAGTGAATTATTTACGTAACTGAAATCCTCCCAACACAAGAACTAGCCAAGAGGGGAGAAGCATGCCAGACTTCAGAGATGTTCACATTCCACAAGCACACAGGACGTCCACTAATTACCAGGTGGTGGGGACAGCTTCGGGTTTGTTTTCCTTCTTTTTCTCTGCCCAGCATTAACACCTCATTCTTTCAGTAACAGGTAAGAGATGCCTCTCACCCCCATTGGATGTAGTCCTGGGGGGGACCAGAAATCCAGGATGCCTTTCCTACACTGATTCAAGGGTAACAGTGACCAAGACTGGAATAATAACTCTCTTCCTGGAACCTAACACTTTTGACACTAAGACACTAAGACCAACAATCTGATCTGGATCTGATACTCAGAACATTAACTTAAAGAATTTTCCTGATCTATCAAAGTCTACCCAAGCCTCAAGAGCTCATCTAGCTGCAGTCCTGTGGCTTGGTTTTTCTGTAGATTTTCTGAGCTTATCCATATACTTCCAATAATCCTCTTGTTCTTGAATAAGTTATCTGGATAACTTAGTTAACTTAATCTCTGTTGTTTGTAGTCAAAGAACCCTACACAGATACTAGGGAATTTGCCAAGGGCTGGCAGCAGATCCTAGTTTATTTCAAGCATCAACAACTCTCATTTTTCAGAGTACATACAACACTCTAGCTGATAGGAGAACCAAAATGTGGAGGGTATACAAACAGCATCTCAAAGGTCTGCCACAGGCTGAACATCTAGAAAGCATAAAGGTCCCTTATTAATACAAAATTAACATTCCTTGGAAAGAGAAAGAGGAAGCCCTGAATACTTCCGTGTGAAGGAACTTCTACTACATGGGCAGCATGCACAATATTTATTCCTACATCTGTTCAAACTCAGCATCACAACTGACTCATTAAAATACACATCCCTGAAAATTTCTGGTATCTGTAATATAAAAAAACATAGCAAAATTTCTTTAACAGTGTTGCCCAAGGGACTTTCCTCAAGGGAAAAAATTCCAAAATTAGAAGTGGCTGCCAACACACACAAACACACACACACACACACACACACACACACCCTTATATATTATTTATATAAAACTGAAGTCATTGTAATATGCATCTAAATTTCATTCATACTATCCTGATATTGTGACTTTGGATTAAAAATGCATAAGCAAGTGAACACTGTGGAGAAACAGCTGTTGGTGTAATGACAACATTCCTGGATCTGAAGCTAGATACGGGGTCAAGTCTGGATGCCATCGCTTACTAGCACGTGGCCTTGGGCAAATCACATAATCAATCCTGCTGAGCTTTGGTTTCCTTATCCATGGATGATGAGAACTCCACTTACTTCCTGGAGTCATCGGGAAGAAGAAATGAAATAGCATATTATGTAAAAACACACAGCACATACCCAAAGTTTGTTTTCCATTCTCCCTTCCTCTCCATAAACTAATGAGCCTTTTGCCCTCACGGAACTAGACTTTACTGCTTTATAATTATGATGCGCATGTAACAATGTCCAAGAAATGAGATGGTAAATCATACCAACATGCAAACCTGAATGTACACATTGTTAGTTGGCTACCAGCTAGATCCCAAAGGGCTCTTGCATACTATCTACTGCTTCCCAGAAATCTGATACATTTTCTCTTCTGAATGCAGCCAGGATTACCCACAGGCTTTGAAATATCACCATCATGATGTTGCACAGAGCAGCTGGTTGATTGAAAGTGACTGCCCCTCCCCCACGCTCCAGCTGTCACCAGGAAACCCTCCTCAATGTGTGAAAAAGGACAATGTGATATTACTACTATCGTCGCTATTAAAAACAATCTAACAAATACTTAGCATTTGAAATTGTTTTTCTTATGAAAGCTCACTATTAACTAAAAATTAACTCTTTAAGAAAAACCCTTTACCATACAAATGCAAACCAGCTGCTTTCATACAACAAAATACTAAAGGACAGTAAACACAAGTAATATATTTCCATTGACTCCTTGTTTCTTTTTCCTTGAGTCATTTGTAATGCTGAACAACAGCCAGTTAAAATATTAAAGTTTTAACCACCGTGGTAACAGCTGTCAAAGCTTAGAGGGATTAAAAAAAAAAAAAAAACTTAGATGATTTCTCAAAAAATGTGCATAGATTCCTCCCTATTTTTATATAATATGGGTCGGATTGAAGGTTGGATTTTTTTTTTTTTTTTAAATAATCTCTCACTTCTCTACATGAGAAGCTATACATACGTCTGACATTGCTGATAACCCTGGGAGTTGTCTTCAGAACAAGTTCGTGGCTCCTGCTCAGGAACTCTCTCAACGCCCTGACTTTTTCGGTACCGCTCATCTCCTGAGGATTTCTACCCCCCAGATGAAGGGTTTCACACCCCGTCACACGGACTCCTTGGAGTGTCACTGCAGGAGGCCCAGGATGAGCACCAGCAGGCGGGGCCTATGCCCTTCAACCCCTCTTCTCTTAAAACCTCTCAGCTCCTGAGCTTTACAGGTAAGATGCTGCTAAAGAGGGTCCCCTGCTAAAAAATCTGAGGGCCCCTGCTTAGATGACTAGAGCTACAGCATAAAAGGCAATCTATCTTTCTAAGGCATTTCTATCTTTGTAATGGTTTTTTAAAAGAATTTTTACATACACATGCATTTACCTAATTTTACTTAAATGTATAGATTATTTGTCCCTACCTCCATATTATAATACATTGCCAAGTGAACGAAATTATGACCTAGTATAATACATTGCCAAGTGAACGAAATTATGACCTAGTATGACACCTTTCAAGTAGTTTCCATGCTCACATATTCATATGCATTATATACAGAAATACATGAGATTTTTTTATCATTTTTTAAAATGGAACATAAAACACTTCACTTTCCTATCATTAAGCATCCATATTGAAAAATAATGATTTCAGAGCTATAATAGCATTTTCTTATTCTTTGGTGCATGTCTTCAGGGAAGTCTCATCTCCTGTAACAAAGTACCCCTTTCTGTGGCTGACTGTCCCCATTAACTAACTGTAGATACTTAAATAGTAATCACCCGCTGACCTTGACCTTCCAGTAAACACTCAAAACAATTTATGAAAGTTGCTCTGTTATGGTGATAGAACTGAAAATGGTGTCTTTCTACCAGGTTTAGAGTTTTAACTTTCTCCAAAGTGTTTGCTTTCTCTCATTCACAATACTGTGAAAGCTCTTCAGCATTTTGCTTAAAAAGAAAAGCAGCACAGTCAAGTAATTAATAAAATTACCTCATTTATAAAAATATTATGAGGAAATGAATGAGATCAAGCTAGGTTTGAGGTAATAACTACCTTTTCTCCCCTGTCCAACACGTACCAGTTACTGAGCGTCTCCGCGTAACAGACATGCTTTCCACTTGATTTCATTTTATTCACTGTCCTGAGGTAGTCAAACACCACGAGTCCTACTCTATAGGAGAGGAAATTCAGGCTGGGAGGATGTGAACTTGTCTACTGGACACGATCAGTATGTAGCAGAGGTGGGGTTCAAAGCAGGGTCTGCCTGACCCAAAACCACCGCTAAAGATCAGCCTCTCTGACACAGAGAACAAGAAAAATGGGGCCTTTGAAAAGTGAATACTTCATGATGGGACAGTGTTAATTTAGCATTAACAAAATTATTTATAGGGGCTGATATCCAAACTGACTCATAGTCATCTGAAAACTCACCCACAATACCCAGAAGCCACGGTGTGGCCTCGGGAGCAGTGGGCTCTAATCAAAGTGACCTGCTGTTTCAGCCACGGGGCTACAGACTCTTCTCAACATCACAATGAGCCTAGGCTTTAGGTCAGCTGCTTCAAATCCCGAATATTTCTCTTTATCCCCCCAACACCGACCCCTTGAAAAGGGGAAGGAAAAAGCTGTAACACTGCAGCTGACATTCTGTAAAAACAGCAGACGGAGGGCACATCTAACTTAATTCCTGTGATGCTTCCAGAAAACAGAGGTAAGTGGATATGATGAGAACTTCTTTGCTATCGTGGAGCTGTACGACACATGGGGAAAAAAGGACGGAAACATCTTCAGTCTTGTCTCTCGTTTCCAAGTCACTGCTCTATAATACTTCTCAACTCTAAGGCTAAGGCTGATCTCTGATCAGTTAACCACTCTACTTTCTTTACCAAATTCTGGGTCAGAAGAAGGTACAATGAAGCTGAAAAAACCAAAAGGCCAAAGAATTAAAAACTGCTCTTTAACACAATTACTAATGTGGTTCTTAAAAATACTACAGCACTGGTATTAACTGAATATCCTACATTCGACAACCTCAATCGTATACAATATAATGAGAATCCATAAAAATAAACTGCCCTCTAAGCAGCAGAAGAGGCACAATATTTGTGCACAACTCACATCTAAATCAAGGAAGAATCCTTTCAGCACAATCTATGTACTTATTTTAGACAGTTCTAACAAGTTCCTTAATAACATCTCATCTTTGAGTGTTTTCCGCCTGTATTAAACTCTTTTCCTGCATTTTTACACTGAATACTTTCAGCCCTATGAAGTAACCTTTAACTCACTTGTCCCAGGTCCTACACCTAAGAAAGGCTTCACCTGGATTCAAATTCCATTCTGTGACTTCACAATGGCTGTTCTTTATCACTATGGCCAGTAATTCCCAAGCTTTAGCACACAGGTGCCTTGGGATCAATTCGAAGTCTTGTTAAAATAGATTTCTGATTCACTAAATCTGGGGTAAGACTCCTAAATTTGCATTTCCAACAAGTTCCCCGCTGACGTTGATACTGGTAGTCCTGGAACAATTTGGGAACCCAATGCACTGCCTTCTTCTAAGATCATTTGCTTTCCCAACCCCTGCCACACCAGCAGCAAATTAGAAGTTTTTAGATTTAAAGGTTATTAGAACAGCAAAAAGTGGCATATAAATGTGAGACATAAGACAGATTTTTAAGGAGCAATTCCAAAGAAAAAAAGAAGAAAAGAGCAAAGTCCAGCTGTCACTGCAAAGGGACCAACCCACCTCGATGACTCAATCATGACTATGCAATAATTTATTTTGACAGTAACACTGAGTTTACGCTCGGTTTGGAAAATCATATAAGCATGTGATCCGTTTTTGAAAAGGTTTTTAAGGCCTGGACATAAAAGGATTAAATACACTTAGTGTATTTCCTGTCCCGTATTAGGAGAAATACCACTACTTGGATTAGGATTAGGATTGTGTTTGCCACACACTTGTTCTGAGGAACAGAGTTACTCTTCCAAGAGAAACTGAAACTGCAAGCTGTCGCTGATGCAACGTCCCTTTAAACCACCCCCCGCGCCCCCCAGAGCCAACGCCATCCACCCAGGGCCTGGGCACGTCGTTCCCTGTGCGATCGGCCTCCAGCAGAGACGGGAGTGAAGATGAAGGGACCCCCGCTAGACTCGCTCCGGGAAACTCCCTCCCCGTTCTCGGACCTGTTGAGAGCTCCCACGAAGCGGAGGCTGCGCCTCCAACCCCGCCCCCGCCGGGCCCCAGGGAAGCCCACGGCCTCCAGAAGCCCCCGCCGCCGCCGCCGCCGCCGCCGCTGCCGCCGCCCCCGCCGCCGCCGCCGCCGCCAGCACCCGCGGCCCTGGGAAAAGGCGAGAGACGCGGCGCACAACGGACGACGGGAGCGGCGCCGAACAAACGCGGAAACTCACGCTCTCTACGGCCCGCCTGCGTCCCCACGTCTTCGCGACCACGTGCGTCATCACGCACAGGCGCCCGCTCCCGGAAGCTCCAGGTCCCAGCGGCCTGAGGGGCGGGGAGAGAGCGTGGTTGATTTCGCGACGCAGCTCCCACGGCCCCCGTGGGGGGGTGGGGAGGGCCGTAAAGCGGGGCGGGCGGGCAGCGGCGCATGCTCAGTTGCGCACGGCCGCGCTCTTTTTTCCCCGCGGGCTGGCCTTCAGGACCGCGTGCGGTGGCGGTGGCTTGGAGGAGGCTCGACGGGGAATGGACCGTGGCCGAGCGCGGTGTGGAGGGCTTGTACTTTCTACTCGTCCTCCAGCCTCCGAGTGACATGTAGATAATAATATTCTTTATTCCATAAGTAACTATTGGCTGCCCACCACGGGTAAAGCAAACGAACGGCCTGGCTTACATTCGAGGGACCGGACGCGGGATGGAGATGTGGCGACTGAGAAGCTGCCCTACCGGGCCCCAGCCCTGCCGCAGGCTCAGGACCTGCTGTGTGGAGGAGTCACATACTACCTGTGAAGTGGATGGCGGAAGAGACAGAAATCTTCATGAGTTATCAGACGGCTGGAGAGCGGCCCATCACCTATCTCAGGGCGGAACCCGCGGTTACAAAGCAGACCAGCAAAACAAGGTCGTGGGTGTACATTTCACAACCCAAAGCCTCAGTCTGAGGCTGCATTTCTGTGTCTGTTTGTCCATGTAAGGCTTTAGGTGTTAAGTTTTTTTGTTAACGTATCATTTGATGCAATTTTAATTATGGGTCTGTTTCTGCTCTGGAACAGGTTTTATGTTGGGTTGTAGGAGTCAGGTTAAGTTAAATGCTGTATTTCATACAATATGAGAAAACTATCTTATTTGGTACGGAATTTTCTAATAACTAGGGGGAAGATGCGTCTTTTCCGAGGACGAAACCAAGTGCAGGTGGTTTTATGCTACTCTGTATTTATTGGAAGTTGTGGCAGCTGTGTTTAGATAGTCTACTTAAACAAAAACTGCCTAAATCAGAAGAGTTTTGACTATCTTTTGTTATTGTGTATTGCAAGAATTCTTCATGGAAATGTTTATTTTGGAGTTTGGAATTTAAATGAAGATTTGGCTCACGTGCAGGGTATGTAACAGACGTTCAAGTGATAAAGAAGAATTTTAGCAATTTGCAACTATGTTCCTTGAGCCTTACAAGTTATCCCTTTCTTCTAAAAACAACATGCTGATAAGAAAGTTTGGCTGACAATGAAAAACTGCATTTCTGGAAACAGAAATTCACCTGAAGGGTGGAGGTGAATTGCCAATAGAAGTATTTTGTGTATTTCTCTAGAAAAAATAAAAGTAATTTTCCAAAAAGAAAGGATTCCCTTTTATTCTGATCCATGATATTATGCATCAGTTTAATTAATGCTAATCTTTATATTCCATTCTCTAACACCATTTACACCTTTCTATAACTGCATCATTTTTCTTGTCCTTATATGAATATATCAAATACAGACGTGATTTTAAGGGAGCCACAAATCAAGAAGTCTCAGTACAGTAATCTCATAAAAATGTCTATATATGGGGATTAAGACGATACTTAAGCAATTTTCTTCAATTTCAGACATCAGTGAAAAATTTCATAGCCATCTAAGAGGAAAGAAAAAGTCTAGGTTTTAAAAAATGACCTTTTTTGTCCTATATGATTCATTGATCAGACAAGAATTTTTTTAAGCCTATTGAAATCAACATGTATCATACTCAATCCCCATTTAAATTGACAAACAGATCACTTGGATAATAATTGTATATCTTAAACATTAATATATGTGGCAATCAGCAAGACCCTTTTACTGAGGCAAGGCTTCAAAATACCAAAAAAAACCAATGCCTGAAGAAGTCCTTTAACACAAAAGTTATGCAATTCTTAAATTATCTTGTAAGATAATGATTCCTAAAAGCTCAAAAGTACTCATATCTTTATTGTGAGAAAAAGCAGGATTATGCCCATGATGTATGATATTTGAGACCTGTGTAATGGTCTGGACAATTTTCTATTTTTATCAAAGTTTTGCAGGAGAGCAAAAATACCTGAGATTAAGCCATCTGATTTAAGTGAGTATTCCTAAAATGTGATTCTTGACTACAGAGGAGTTGTGGTAAAAATCTTTGTACATTTCATAAATCTAGGATTGGAACTGGCAGAAAGGCAGGTGAGTATCATTCGCAGCTTTCAAAACCTGGACTGAAGGTGGGAAAACATGAGTCAACAACACCATGAGCAAATAACACAACTGGATTATTATTTTAAAGAGGAGCTTGTTTGGTATCTAATTCCTTGTAATGGAGCAAGTATTTATTATACCCAACACTGTACAGAAAGATGTGTGAAACTCATCAAAGAATTTATAGCTTTATTTTTACGAAAAAACTTGCAAATTAATACAAGGACGACTATAAAAGTAAGTACAAAGTTGCATTTTGTATTATGATGATGAAAAGACTAATAGTACTTAACAGTGATAGACCATGCAAAAGGCAAATGTAAGAGATTTGCGGTGGCAATAATGATGTCAGACAAAACGGACTTTAAGACATATTTCTAGAAACAGACATTTTGTAATAAAAAGGTCAATACATCAAGGAGCTATAATAATTAGAAATGTACGTGCACCCAAAACAGTCCTAAATACATGAAGCAAAAATTGATAGATGTGAGTGTAGAAATAGACAATAATTTAATATTTTAATATCACATTCTCAATAATGGGTAGAACAACTAGACAGAAAACCACTAAGGCTATAGATGCCTTGAACAACACTATCAACCTAACAGATATGTATAGACCACTGTCCTTAGTGACAGCAGAATTTATATTCTTTTTAAGAAGTACATTCTCGGGCTTCCCTGGTGGCGCAGTGGTTGAGAATCTGCCTGCCAGTGCGGGCGACGCGGGTTCAGGCCCTGGTCTGGGAGGGTCCCACATGCCGCGGAGTGGCTGGGCCCGTGGGCCACAATTACTGAGCCTGCGCGTCTGGAGCCTGTGCTCCGCAACAAGAGAGGCCGCGATAGCGAGAGGCCCATGCACCGTGATGAAGAGTGGCCCCCACTTGCCACAACTGGAGAAAGCCCTCGCACGGAGACGAGGACCCAACACAGCCATAAATAAATAAATAAAAATTAAAAAAAAAAAAAAAAGAAGTACATTCTCCAGGATAGTTTATATGCTAGGCCATAAAACAAGCCTCAATAAATTTTAAGAGTATTGGCACCATGCAAATTATGTTCTCTGGTTACAGTGGAATTACATTAGGAATAGATAATAGAAAGAAATTTGGGAAATCACCCAAATATTTGCAAATTAAATTACTCATGGTCTGAAGGAAGTAACAAAGGAAATCAGAAAATATTTTGAACTGCATGAAAGTGAAAACACTGAAATTTATAGGTTGCAACTAAAAGAGTGATCTGAAGGGTATTTGCTGCTTTAAACACTCACATTAGAAAAGAAAAAGGGTTGTAATATTCTAGGCTTCCACTTTTAAAAACTAGAAAAATAATAGCAACTTAAACCTAAGCAAGCAAAAGGGAGGAAATAGCAGTCATACTGGAAACTAATGAAATAGATAAGAGGAAAAATAAAGTCAATGAAAATAAAAGTTGGTTCTTTGAAAAGGTCAGTAAAGTTGATGAGCCTTTATTAGGCTGACCAAAAAAAAAGACACAAATTACTAAAATCAGGAAAGCAGGATATCACTACCCACCCTACCAAAATTAACAGGGGCTATGAATAACTTTATGCCAACAGATTAGGCAATGTAGATGAGTTGGACAAATTCCTAGAAAGACACAAATTGCCAAAACTGAATCAACACAACAGAAAATCTGAAGAGTTTGTATTCATTTCCTAGGGCAACCATAACAAAGTACCACAAACTGAGTGGCTTAAAACAATAGAAATTTATATCTCACAGTTCTGGAGGCTAGAAGTACAAGATCAAGGTGTTGGCAGGACCTAGAGGATCCTTCCTTAACCTTTTCTAACTTCTGGTGGTTTGTCAGCAATCCTTCTTTGGCTTGCAGCTGCGTCAACTTCAGTCTCTGCCTTTGTCATGACATGGTCTTCTCCTGTCATGTGTCTGCCTCTTCTTCTTAGGACACCAGTCATAGAGGACTAAGAGCCCAGCCTAATCCAATATGACCTCATCTAGACTAATTACATCTGCAATGACCCTATTTCTAAAGAACACAGTCTGAGGTAGTGGGGGTTAGGACTTCAACATATCTTTTTGGGTGATACTATTCAACCCATAACAGTCCTATAACAAGTAAAGAAATTAAGTTAATACTTTCAAATATTCCCACAAAGAAAAGCCCAGGCCCAGATGGATTCACTGGTGAATTCAATCAAATATTTAAAGAAGAAATGATAAAATCATTCTCAAACTCTTTATAAAATAGAGAACACTTCTCAACTCATTCACTGAAGATATTAAATCAGATGACATTACAAGAAAAGAAAGCTAAAGATTAGTATCATGAACGTAAAAAAAATTTCCTAGAAAGGGTTAGCAAACCAAATCTAGCAGTGCATAAGAAGGACCATATAACATGAATGCAAGGTTGGTTTAACATGGGGAAAAAAAAGTAGAACACCATATTAGTAGACTAGAGCAGCAATCCCCAGCCTTTTGGGCACCAGGGACTGGTTTTGTGGAAGACAAATTTTTCCACAGACGGCATCGGGGGGCAGGGGGTGAGGATAGTTCAGGCGGTAATGCAAGCGATGGGGAGCAGCAGATGAAGCTTCACTCACTCACCAGCCACTCACCTCCTGCTGTGCGGCCCGCTTCCTGACAGGCCGCGGACTGGTACCGGCCCGGGGGTTGGGGACCTCTGGATTAAAGGACAAAAACCATATATCAGCTCAGTAGATACAGAAAAGCATTTGATAAAATGAAACACATTTATGATTAAAAACTCTCAAAAAAGTAGGATTAAAAAAGAACTTCCTTCCTAATAAAGGGCATCTGTAAAAAACCTACAGCTGACATCATACTTAGTGGTAAAACAGTGAATGCTTTCCCCTTAAGATCAAGAGCAAGAGAAGGATGTCTGTTCTCACCACTTATATTCTAAAATTTATTGTGGTGATGGTTGCACAACTCTGTGAATATATTAAAAACTATAGAAGTGGGACTTCCCTGGTGGCGCCATGGTTAAGAGTCTGCCTGCCAATGCCCAGGACACGGGTTCGAGCCCTGGTCTGGGAAGATCCCACATGCCGTGGAGCAACTAAGCCCGTAAGCCACGACTGCCGAAGCCTGCACACCTAGAGCCCGTGCTCTGCAACAAGAGAAGCCACGGCAATGAGAAGCCTGTGCACTGGAATGAGGAGTAGCCCCCGCTCGCCGCAACTAGAGAAAGCCCACACACAGCAATGAAGACCCAACTCAGACCAAAAAAAAAAAAAAATGTTACTCAAAGTTTTAGCCAGTGCAGTAAAGGAAACAAAAGAAATAAAAGGCGTCAAATTGAATATAAAGAAGTAAGATGGTTTTTATTCACAGATGACCTGATGCTGTGTGTAAAAATCTTGAAGAAAACACACACACAAACACTACTAGAATTAATAAATGAGGTAGCACAGTCTTTGAGTACAAGATCCAAATTTTAAAAATGTATCTCTATATACTACAAATTAAAACTCCAAAAATAGCATTAAGAATATAATTTCATTCCAAATAGTATCACAGAGAGTAAAATGCTTGGAAATAAATGTAATAAAAGAGGTGCAAGACTCATACACTGAAAACTACTTAAAATGGCCGAGAGAAACTGACCCTCCATGTTCATGGACTGGAAGGCTCAATGTTGCTAAGACGGCAGTTCTCCTAAATTGATCTATGGATCAACACAGTCTCTCTCAAAATCTTAGCAGGAGTTTTTTTGATAGAAATTGACAAGCTGATTTTTGTAACTTAGAATAAAAGGTCTATAATAGCCAAAACAATTTTGAAAAAGAATAAAATTGGAGGAATGACACTACTCAATTTCAAAAGTACTATAAAGTTACAAAAATCAAGACAGGTTATTATTGGTGTGAGAGTAGGCATAGAGATCAATGGAATGGAATTTAAATAAACCTATATATGGTCAGTTGATTTTCAACAAAATTGCCAAGGCAAAAGATAGTCTTTTCCACAAATAATGCTGGGAAAATTGGACATCTATATGAAAAAAGACTATTAATTTGGACTCATACTTCACACAATACACAAAAATTAACTCCAAATGGAACATAGGCCTAAATATAACAGCTAAAGCTATAAAACTTCTAGAAGACACAAGAGAAAATCTTTGTCAGATTAGGCCAAGGCTTCTTAGCTCTGGCACAAAAGAAAAATAATAAATTGGACCTTCTCAAAATTAAAAAAAACATTTGCTTTTTTAAAAACATCACTAAGGAAATGAAAATCAAGCCACAGATTGGAAAAAAATATTTGCAAATTTTATATTTGATATAGGATTTGTATCTGGGATATTTAAAGTACTCTTACAACTCAAGAAAAAGATAAACTATTCAATTAAAAAGTGGGCAAAAGAGTTGAATAGAAACTTCACCAAAGAAGATACATGAATAACTAATAAACATATTTAAAATATCACCAACATCATTAGTCACTAGGAAGGTGCCAATTAAAACCAAAATGAGATACACAACACCCCTCCCCCGCCCAGTGACTATAATAAAAAAAAAACACTGAGTAATGGCAAGAATGTGGAGAAACTGGAATTACTGGTGGAGATGTAAAATGGTGTGGCCACTTTGGAAAATAGGTGGCTTTTTAAAAAAGTTAAACATATGATACAACCCAGCAATTCCACTCTTAGGAATCTACCCAAGAGAAATAAAACACATGTCCATAAAAGACTTGTGTGCCAATTTCAAAGCAGTATTATTTATAATAGCCCCAAACTGCAAACAATCCAAATGCTTATCAAGTGTTGAATAGATAAATCAATAAGAAAGACACAAACTACTGATTAATCCTACGACATGGATGAACCTCAAAAACAGTATGCTAATTGAGAGAAACCAGACCCAAAAGACTTCATGTTGCATAATTCCAATCATATGAAGCGTCCAGGAAACGCAGATCTATAGAGGCAGAAAACAGATCAGTGTTTGCTTGGAACTGGGGGTGAAAGCCGAGTTAACTGTAAATGGACATGAGAAAACTTTTGGGGCTGATAAAAATGTTTAAAACTGGTTTGTGAAGATGGTTACCCAACTCTATAAATTTATTAAAAATCACAAAGACACACTATACACAGACATTGGGTGAACTTTATGGTATGTAAATTCCACCTCAAAGTTGTTTATGGATGCCATACTCTAGGAACTTCTAGTCTTGTATTGGAGTGGAGGGATCTACATAAATTTCAGTGAAACCAGATAGAAAGAGCTAACTGCTCTAATGAGTTTTAGTTAAATTAACTTGAGACTTTAAAGGAAGATAATATTGACTGGAACTGGAGACATGAGTGAATGCTTTGTGGAGTTGAAATTTGAATAATTTACTTGAGGTATAAGTGGGATTGGACCTACTGAGGTGAATGGAAGAGAATTCCAGACCAAAAACCAAAAACCAAAAAAATAGTGAAGTGAGAACAGTATTATGAGGAATCAATCATTAGGGTGATTTATGTTTTGTGTAGCATGTGAACAGTTATTATTTTGATCAAGAATAAGGAGTGAAAAGGGTATGCCATTATGTCCAATATTCTTGGTGTATGAGCATTATAATGTAGATACTGGACTAAAAGGAGTGGGAAAAAGTTTTAGAAGAATAGTGGGTAATCTTAGCTGTAGATTATGGATGTAAAATACAGAGAATACTAAATACCACTTGAAAACAATTAATAATAAAAATACAATCAATTAACATGTTTTAGAAATTCTTCCAATGATCTTGTCTTTGAGTCTTTATATGGAAATGTGTGCTTTAGAACTTCAGTGGCTTTTCATTGGTTTAAATGAAGAATATAGAATTAAGAATCTATCATGATTGAGTTCCTTCTACAGCCAATAGAAGTCCTGGAAATAATAAGGTATTACTAAAACTACAAATAGGAGCAATGCACTTGCAGTAGACCTGTGATGGTTAATTATCCTGACATTATTATGGCCATTATTATAATTGCATATCAATTGTCACTAATCAACTCTCAGTCAATCTAATGGAGCAGAAATATAAGTAGGAAGCTGTCAGTCAAAGGCTCTCTCTTGGGACTTGGATTCTTGGGAGGATCTGGAGAAGGTGAGGCCATAGTCATCTCAGCATCAGAGATGACGGTGCTTCAGTGGGAGAGCTGGAGGCTGAGTACCCCTCAAAGCTCTTATAGAAGGGAAGGGTGTTAGCTTGACCACCTCAGGATTCCCTGAACTTTAACACAACCCTTGACTCTCTACTGCTAAGACCTTCAGATACAGATTTTATTTTCTAACAACTCAGTATCATTTTAGTAAATTTTAAAATAGTTTTCTCAGTCCTCTAACATCCTGTAAGATCTCACTATTACCACTACTGTGACCTCTACTTGATAAGTAAGGTAACGCATTGAGACCTCTTATCAAAGTGCTTGGCACACAATAAACACTCAGTACAAATCAACTGTTTCTCTAACTATTAGCCACCATTTGTTGAGTGTCTACTATGTGCCAGGCACTTCACCTCCATTTTGTAAATGAGGAAACGGGGTCAGAGGGTCTAAGTAATTTACCAAAGCTCACAAAGCTAGTGGACAGAGGGATTAATGGTTCAAACTTTCTAATACACTATTTCTACTTCTTAGTTTTGTTTTGTTTTGTTTTTGGCCTCACAGCATGTGGGATCCTAGTTCCCTGGCCAGGGATCAAATCCCCCCTTCTGATGGCCCCCCTGCATCAGAAGCACAGAGTCTCAGCGACTGGACCACCAGGGAAGTCCCCACTATTTCTGCTTCTGAATGTTAAATGTCTAGTACTGCTTGTCACTGGATGCATCACTGTCCACATAAGAGGTAATTTTGTTTTTATTCACGTACATGTTTACATAAAGTTTTCATTGTTTCATTAATTAAACTATAACAAGTGAAAATGACAACTTACTATCCATTTCAGAATTATTTTGAATGATTGTGTGTCTTTCAATTTTCTACATTTTTCTATTTTAGGAAGTATTTTTTCCTATTGAGTGTTTTGGATAAATCTTCCTTAATCTTATTTTGACTCATCATGATTATGATCTAAAAATTAAATTGGGTTTACAGATATCCCATTGTCCTTATGTTTACAGGATAATAGTAGAATATTGTGTGAGAGTTCCTTTTTCTTTCAAATAATAAATCCTAAATAAGCAGCTTATTTTAATAATCATCCTTTAACAGCATTTTTCTTTTACATCTGTGACTGCCACTTCTGTTTTCATATCAACTAAAATTCTGATGCTTCTATGACTACAATGAATAATTTCACTCCAAACTGCCACGTCACATTTTCTATGTGCCGTATGAGACCTCATAGGAGCCTTCCTAAACCACATCTCCTCACATCTGGCAGAATATATCATGAAGACTGTATGTGTCCTTTATGAAAAAACAATTCAGATCATGAATGCTTAGCAAAGGAAGATCTGTGGATGTTCTTGCTAGGAAAAAATAATCAAAAAGGAACTTGCATCAAAATATGGGAAATGAGGCTGCGATGACAGTAGCAGTAGATGCTGCAGGCATTCTGGCTACCTTTCCTGTCTGCAGGTGGTCCATGGTGATTTTAAGACCTTCTTTGGGCTCATGGGAGCATATCCACACACGCATACACACAGCTGTATCTCCACCACTGTTTGCTAATGGTTAAAATCTCTTCAAAAATGCCCTTCCATCCACAATTAGACATAACATGTTTAAAATGTAGGGCTGTTGAGGGAACACTTAGGAGAGAATGAATTTATTAAAGGTCAATGAATCCACCTGTCTCCCAGCATGTGGCAGTCCTGACTAGAGGGAACCAGAGGCAGAGGGATCTTGAGTGGAGGGAGAGAAACTGGGACAAAAGACACAGTAGAAAAATTTGCAGAATTATTGCTAAGGTTTTGCCCAGTTTACTACAATAGGACTAGGAAAAGTAGAAGCTATGGGCAGAGCAGAAGAGGTGGGAATTTTTGACATCAACTATAATCACAGATAGCTCCACTTCACATAATTTAGATTTTTCTTTTTCTGTTTTAATTTAACACACCTGACTTCTAACAACAGCATCCCTTTCCCAGGGGATTCGTTATCCAAGAGCTAACTATATAAGTAAAGGCTGCCATTTATCTGAGAATGTTAAGTATATATAAGTGAAAGAGGTTTTTTACAGTTCATTGTTTATTTTTGTTAAGTTATCAGAATGCCAGTCTTAAGTGAATGGCATATCATATAAGTTTTCATGCTGCCAATTATGTTTTTAATTTATTTTGAAATAATTGTAGACTTTATATAAAAGTTGCAAAAATAGTACAGAGAATTTCTGCATATTCACAAAATATCCTAAATGTTAACATTTGTTTCTCTTTCTCTCTCCCTTTCTCTATATATGTATGTTATATTAATATTAATATATTAATTGATATATATTATATGTATACACACACCATTTTCTGAATCATATTGTTGTCAAACCCAAGTTTGTGTGCCTGATGCACAGTGAGGCCAAACAAACCGAAACATCAGAGTTTGGAGCAGAGAAAAGTTTATTGCAAGGGCCATGCAAAGAGAATAGGTGGCTCATGCTCGAAAGACTCCAACTCCCTGATGGTTTTCAGGGAAACGTTTTTATAGGCAAAATTTCAGGGGGAGGGGGGGACGGTCTGTAGGGTGTGTGACCTTCCTCTGATTGGTCAGTGAGGTAAAAGGATGGTGTTGTTACCCAAAAACTGGGGTTGCCTCTTGATGGGTGTTGAGCTTCAGTATGCATTTCCTAAAAGAACAAAAAAATGTTTTTTAAGAAAAAGGTTATTAACCTTAAATTTTGTCCACAAAAAATTAATCAGTCAATCTAAGAAAGAAATGGAAAATTGTATTCATGCCAAATTGCGGATTATAACTCAGGAATAGCCTCTCAGAAAGCTCCAAGAACTATTCTGCCTGTTAGAGATCAAAGCATAGTTACATAGGTTTTTGAGACAGAGAGCTGTACATTAAGTGACATAGACAGTTTGCACAATCCAGATCTGTAAGTGCAAGGTGATGGGCCATTGTGACCCCTTACAAAGTCAAGAAGGAATGTTATCTTTTAAGGAGTTGTCTTGGTGCTAGGAGAATGTTGCTCCTTATGGTTGAGCAGGTATTTCTCCCAATAGGGGAGGTTTGGTTGGTGCATAATGCAGATATATGATACACAGTAGAGGGGAGAGAGGAGGCCAAAGGGCAGAAAAAATTGTTTATGTTTAAGTTTTTTTGTCTTGCCATAAAATATGAATTTTATTTCACAATTTCCAGGGTAAATCTAGTACATTATTCTACCCATTTTAAGTTGCTGACATCCAAGTGCCATTGGGCTCAGCTGTGAGAAAATGTTGACGTCTATTCAAGACCATACATCCAAATATTAAGTAGAGCACAAACTTGTTTTAAAAAAATAAAATGCAAATGACCCCTTGAGCTGAACAGCTAACATGACTCTTAAATATTTCTCTCTTCATGTGCACCAAAGAACAAGCATCCCAACGAAATTAAATTCATTTGACTAAATAATAGCCCAGAACCTTAAAATTAATTGATTGAATAAAATAATGTAAGCTATAAAAGAAGAAGATACCAAGGAGGCAAGGTCAGGATGGGAGTATGGGTCTAATAGGCTATGGTAGAAATTATTGTTACACAGAACTTTCAAGCTATTTGTGGAGGCTAAGAGAGGTTTTCGTTTCTAATGTTTTTTTACTTACAATGAGCAGGAAAGCATAGGAGACTTGGAAAGTGCACAGAATGTGATTTTCAGCTGTAGCACTAGCTATGTGGTCTTGAGTAAGCCACTCAAACCCTCCAAAACTCAATTTTCTCAAATGTAAGATGAGAGAATCACATGAAATTATTTCCAAGGTCTCCTTCAGCTTAAGCATTTTAAGATTCCAAGATCTAGAAGAAAAAAATAAATGGCACATTAGAAAAAAACTGAAGACAATAAGATATTAAAATGTGACTAGAAGAGTTGCTGAGCCAAAGGGGAGACAAAGTTTTGAGATATAAAGAATCACCATAATTTTTAACATTTAAAAATTCACTTAAGTTGAAGTAAAACTTTGATGGTATAGAAAAATGGAGAGAATATACAGTTTTGTTATATTTTGGAATGAAGAAAATAGAATCAAGAAGTAGTCAATAAACTAAATATAGCTGACAATTACTTAATAAATATGTCTTGTGCCGTGATGTCCATGAGAGGCAATTACAGCTTTATACAAAGAAAATTCCTAAATTATAAAATAATGCATGACTCAAAAAACAATTTAACTTTCTACCTACTGAGAGCCAGTAAGTCATAGGAAAAAAATAAAGAAAAAATATAACTAAACAAAGTCAGCAAATCTGGAACAAACTCAAGCAAAGAATAAGTTGCTTATTTTAAATTTAATAGAAAAACATATAAATATTAATTCACTGCTTTAAAAAAATATATAGAAAACACTACTAATCATTATTGGATTTATAACTGGCTTGAATTCAGGCAAACCAGGCTTGGGTCCCAGGCCAACCCAGAGACTGTGTGATCTGGCCAGCCTCTTAAATGGAGTAATAATTCCTTCCTCTGTGGCTTCTTGTCAGGATTGATTGATATATATAAAATGTATATCTTAGTGAATGACATGTAGTAAGGGTTCAAAGAGATGTTAACTGTCATATCAACCTTTCCATCATTCATATTCGATCTTCCGCTTTGAGGAGGAAAAACAAGAGCTTGAGTAGCAGGGATAAAAGAGGATGGGGGTACCAGAGGTCTAGAGGAAGAGCAGAAAAGGTCTGACTGATGCTCTGGGGGTGCTGCTTGCCCACCTTCCTGGACCAGTTAAGAGGCCCCATTTCTTCAGTGCGATTCTTTGGAAGACCAGCTGACTTGCTGGTAACTCCCTTTTGGATCTGTGTTAATAGCTCTTCTGATCTTATTTTCAAAAATAAAAGTTAATTTTTAAAAGAAACACTTACTTTTCTGTAGACTTTAATTTTGAGAGACTGAGAAAGAGTCTTAGGTAGGAGTGATGACTAGCTATTAGCCTAAACAGTGCTTTGTCATGAATAACATATTCATTTACCTTTTCTTTTGTTGGGTGAACAAATCTCTTTAAAAGGAAAATTGAAACAAGGGTTTACTACCTACTTTTTCAGGAGTTTTTCTTAGGTCCTATAAAATATTCTTTAGTCAGTATCAGAAAAAGAGTCGCCCTCACTGATTAAAATAAGGCTATCACTTATTGAACCTATGCCATGTATTTTATTAATCAAAGTACATTTATCCTCCTAATGAGTTTATGAAGTAGGATTATTATCTCATTTTACAGAAGCAAAATAACTAGTATTAAGTTCACAGAGACAAAAAATGAGAGACTTGGAAGCCAAACCTAAATCACCATGAATTAATCCACAGAGCTTCTGCTGCCCTAGGTAAAAGGGAGACCTGAACTGCAGGAGAGAAATAATATCATGACATGTAGTTTTCAAACTTAAACCCAGGCAATATTTCATTAACAGATTTTTACCTTGAATTTTCTTGAGAGTTATTTTCAGTGAACATAATCAAGGGAGTAAAAATAATGAAGGAAAATGCTTATTTTTCCATTGCCAGGTTATATTTGGTCTTGGGAAAAGGCAACATGTTTGATTTTCAAAGTCCTGCTGAGAAATAATATAAAATATTTTAACTATATTTTTTTATGGAATGAAGGAAATTTAGGACGTGAATTGCCCATTGAATATTCTTGGGCTGTTAATCACATGTGATTGATTTAAGGTTAGTTTTTAGAGTGCTTTTAAAAAACATTATTTATTTTTATTTTTGGTAAAATACTGTAACCAACTGTGTTTTCTGTAAAACAACAGTCTCTATAGCAGTATCTTTCCTTTTGCTGTAAAAAAAAAAAAGAAAACTCACAAAATAAAATATGCACATCAATTAGACATGGCAAATTGTGTACCCTCTTAGAAAGGCTTGAGTTAGATTGGACCTTCTTTTGATTAATGGGCATTCTTTAAACGAATTAGCCCAGATTCTGCCTAGGAGCATAGTACAGGCATCCCAGGGGGATACAGTCGAACAAGTCTGAACATGGAATATCTGTCTTCATCATCAAATACTGTTGAAAAGCAATTGGTTTTGAAGTACCCTTAAGACAGGGTCACAAACTCCAGTGCCTTGAGGAGGTAGGCAGGTGATATAAATGAGTCAGGTGGGTGGGGTGGAAGACAGCATCTGAAATATCGTGGTGACAAATGGCACCTGACACTTGGCCATGGTGTCAGGGAGATGATCTGGAGCCATGGGATTATGGCAGACTGGCCATCAAAAGGGGCAGCTGCTTTTCAGTTTTGGCTGACTGAGGCCATTTGGGAATCGAGGGCCAATGCTCTCAGATCGTCTGATTTTTAAAGAGAAATTAGAATTTCAGTTTTTGATGTATCATCTTCTAATCTGTAATGTTGAAAATTAATTTTTAAAATGCTATTTGGGCCAATTTAAAAACCTACCTATGGACCACATCTGGCCAGTAGGCTACTAGTTCGCAAATTCAGATTTAAGGAAATAAGACAAATAGAAATAGTACCTGAAAATGTTATCATGGTTCTGAATTCTTATACCCGTACACTAGACTTTATATACATTAAAAATACACTTAAGTTGTACCTTCCCAAAACAAACAGGAACGATGGTATAGACCTAGGGTTCTATGTGAAACCATAAAGTGTATTTGTCAATATGTGAACTATACACCACCTACTTTACAATTAACTAAGGAACTTATTTAAAATGTGCACGCTGGATTTGCATTAATTAGGTCTCAGGTGGCTTCTAGCAGTCTGACTTTGTACAAACACCCCGAACCCCAGATGATTCTAATAGTTATTAATGGAGTTCCTCCCTTTGAGAATTTGCAGGCTCTGTGGTCATTTTACTGCCAGCCTTAACTTCTGTATCTTCTCTATTCTCCCAGGCAGAGACAACTGTGATTTAAAGAGGGTTAAGTTTTGGATCCTTTGGATCCCTGCTTGGTTGGGTGATCCAGAGCACATCTGTGCTTTCAGGTCATTCAATCCCATAGTTACAGGTTGATACTTCATAATGACACATGTCTACCCCATTAGCTTGCAGTTTATGGTTGCTCAGTATATGTCTTCATTTAGCTAATGTCTTAGTGGGTTATTTCCTCGTGGCTCCCTACTGAATATCAGTGTAATGTACCTGATCGGTGCCCAGTAAGTAATTTTTGATTGATATTATAATGCATTAATTAGAACATCATCAACTAGGCCTACCAGATCAACTGTCTGTGACTGAACTGAATAATCATTTACTTTAACCCACTAGGCATTTTAGTTAAGCCAATAATTTGACTAATTTTTCGCTCTCAGAAAATTACTTGATGACATTTGACCAAATGAGCCCATCGCCAAATGATTAATGTAACTTCTGACCTTGCCTGCTTTTACATTCGGGGGGCAAACATATTATTAGGGGTATATAACTCATTATGCACTCTTACACAGGAGAAAAATAGTATCATGAAAGTGGTATCGTCACACCATTTTAGACACTGAAACATTAGCTGTAGAAAATGCTGATAGACTGACATGTTCAGTGAACTACACCGTGCCTAGGGAAAACCACAATTGAAATGTAAATTGTCATTTTGCTTCAGTGAAAAGTGAACCAAAATGCAAATTGCCTTTTAAAAACATTGAGATCAGGAAAAGGCATTAGACCTGTGTTTTCTGTCTTGTGCTCACACCCTGTAAATAACAGCATCTTGGATATGGGGCACAGTTTAAGAGATTATTCATCCCTTAGCCTTGACTATAAGTAAGGATGTTTCTTTATTCCAAGCATTGTTAGACAAAAGAAATGTTTGACCTCTGAGATAACCTTCTCCAGAAGATAAACTGATAATTCCTTGCACAGCTTGTCTTTTTTCATCATTTCCATTCCAGTCTAGTTAATGCAACCAGTTTTGCAGTTCAGAATATTCAAATATGCTACTTGGGTTCTGGACACAGTGATGGGTCTTAAATTCTCCCTCGCAGAGGTGAAGTAACATTAAATTTGTCACTGCCTCGTCTAAGTCAGCAAGGTGGCACTGTATAATATCTTTAGAAATACTAAGTTAAGAAGTCCATGGGGAAGAAGGTGAAAAGAAGGTCAGCTACTGACATAAAATCAAGCTTTAGATATGATGACCCTGCGTCAGAGGCTTTGTAGCCTGCGAGTCAGCATAATGTTATTGAATCCACGTCCTAGCTGAAGCCAGACACGGTGACAAAGGTGGCCCCACCTGCCTGCTGAGAGATGGGCCGTCAGCATCACCTCACAAACCAGGCACACAGAGCAGTTCTTTTTATAAAGAAAGAACTTAAAGCTATAAATGGCCTCTTTTATTTTCTACTCCCTTCACCCTAAAGGGTTGACCTTTATTTTAATGTCTGAAGAACCCATGAATGTATTATAACTTAGAGAACGATAAGAATTAGCCTTTGGTAGCCAGAGTCCTGAAAATTATACTTTGAAGAATTCCTGGAAAACTCTGTCTTCCAATTGGTGAGCAACTAGAATAAAAAAAAAAACAAACGAACAAACTTTAGTTTTGCTAGAGACAAATATAGCAACAACTCTTCAAATAACCCTTTTCCTCCATAGAACACACCAAAAGTAGCTTAAACTAGAATTAATGAAGTGGAATAGAAATTGCAATTACTAATTTTTACTTTTGTCTCCTGTTATGTAGGTAGAATTCATGGTCTTTAGAATCAATCGACCTTGATATGCTTCAATTAATACAATATAAAAATTCCCCAAAGATTTCTATATTACCTAGAGGATTTAAGCAGTAAAATATTCAATGAATTTTTTCAAATTAATTTTTATTGGAGTATAGTTGCTTTACACTGTTGTGTTAATTTTGACTGTACAGCAAAGTGAATCAGCTATATGTATACATATATCCCCTCTTTTTTTGGATTTCCTTCCCATTTAGGTCACCACAGAGCACTGAGTAGAGTTCTCTGAGCTATACAGTAGGTTCTCATTAGTTATCTATTTTATACATAGTATCAGTAGTGTATATATGTCAATCCCAATCTCCCAATTCATCCCACCACCACCCCCCCTTTCCCCCTTGGTATCCACATGTTTGTTCTCTATGTTTGTGTCTCTATTTCTGCTTTGCAAATAAGATCATCTGTCATTTTTCTAGATCCCACATATATGCGTTAATATACAATATTTGTTTTTCTCTTTCTGACTTACTTCACTCTGTATGACAGTCTCTAGGTCCATCCACGTCTCTACAAATGATCCAGTTGTGTTCCTTTTTATGGCTGAGTAATATTCCATTGTATATATGTATCACATCTTCTCTATCCTATTCAATGCATTTTTAAAGCTTGGATGAAATGTATAGTAACTGTATTATCTGATGTGCTGATCCCTATTTTATTTTATTTATTTATTTTTTTTCTCAAGCAACTGTGGGCATGGTTTAATTTTTATTTTTTTAACATCTTTATTGGAATATGATTGCTTTACAATGGTGAGTTAGTTTCTGCTTTATAACAAAGTGAATCAGCTATACATATACATATATCCCCATATCTCCTCCTTCTTGCGTCTCCCTCGCACCCTCCCTATCCCACCCCTCTAGGTGGTCACAAAACACTGAGCTGATCTCCCTGTGCTATGTGGCTGCTTCCCACTAGCTATCTATTTTACATTTGGTAGTGTGTATATGTCCATGCCACTCACTCACTTCATCCCAACTTACCCTTCCCCCTCCCCATGTCCTCAAGTCCATTCTCTACGTCTGCGTCTTTATACCTGTCCTTCCCCTAGGTTCTTCAGAAACATTTTTTTTTAGATTCCATATATACGTGTTAGCATACGGTATTTATTTTTCTCTTTCTGACTTCACTCTGTATGACAGTTTCTAGGTCCATCCACCTCACTACAAATACCTCATGATCCCTATTTTAGAAACGAATCTACAAACTAGATGAGAAGAGGGATTCCAAAAGGCAGACTCTAAGGAATCGTTTATGATGAAATATTATTTTAGAACTTAGAAAAATAATTTCAACTATGCTTATTGCAGAAATTAGCTTATATAATTACTGATGGGAAATTTCATGACGACGATCAATGTCAGTTACCAACAGTTAATGAATAAGGATTAAGAGAAGAAAACTTAATAAGGTTAGGTTTGGGCAAAGAAAAGAAAACAACTTCAAGCTAGTTTTACCTAAAATTGACAGGAAGCAAGAAGAACTACAATCCTGGAGCCTGTGGAAGGAAAACCACATTCACAGAAAGACAGACAAAATGAAAAGGCAGAGGATTATGTACCACATGAAGGAAAAAATAAAACCCCAGAAAAACAACTAAATAACGTGGATGTAGGCAACCTTCCAGAAAAAGAATTCAGAGTAATGATAGTGAAGATGATCCAGGACCTCAGAAAAAGAATGGAGGCAAAGATTGAGAAGATGCAAGAAGTGTTTAACAAAGACCTAGAAGAATTAAAGAACAAACACCTAGAAGAATTAAAATACAAACAAGCAGAGATGAACAATACAATAACTGAAATGAAAAATACACTAGTAGGAATCAAAAGCAGAGTAACTGAGGCAGAAGAAAGGATAAGTGACCTGGAAGACAGAATGGTGGAATTCACTGCCATGGAACAGAATAAAGAAAAAAGAATGAAAATAAATGAAGACAGCCTGAAAGACCTCTGGGACAACATTAAATGCAACAACATTCACATTATAAGGGTCCCAGAAGGAGAAGACAGAGAGAAAGGACCCGAGAAAATATTTGAAGAGATTATAGTACAAAACTTCCCTAACATGGGAAAGGAAATAGCCACCCAAGTCCAGGAAGCTCAGAGAGTCCCAGGCAGGATAAACCCAAGGAGAAACACGCTGAGACACATAGTAATCAAATTGACAAAAATTAAAGACTAAGAAAAATTATTAAAAGTAACAAGGGAAAAATGACAAATAACATACAAGGGAACTCGCATAAGGTTAACCACTGATTTCTCAGCCGAAATTCTACATGCCAAAAGGGAGAGGCATGATATATTTAAACTGATGAAAGGGAAGAACCTACAACCAAGATTTTCTACCCAGCAAGGATCTCATTCAGATTTAATGGAGAAATCACAAGCTTTGCAGACAAGCAAAACCTAAGAGAATTCAGCACCACCAAACCAGCTCTACAACAAATGCTAAAGGAACTTCTCTAAGTGAGAAACACAAGAGAAGAAAAGGACGTACAAAAACAAACCCATAACAATTAAGAAAATGGTAATAGGAACATACATATCGATAATTACCTTAAACGTGAATGGATTAAATGCTCCAACCAAAAGACACAGGCTTGTTGAATGGATACAAAAACAAGACCCACCTATATGCTGTCTACAAGAGACCCACTTCAGACCTAGGGACACATACAGACTGAAAGTGAGGGGATGGAAAAAGATAATCCATGAAAATGGAAGTCAAAAGAAAGCTGGAGTAGCAATTCTCATATCAGACAAAAGAGACTTTAAGATAAAGACTCTTACAAGAGACAAAGAAGGACACTACATAATGATCAAGGGATCAATCCAAGAAGATATAACAATTGTAAATATTTATGCATCCAACATAGGAGCACCTCAATACATAACACAAATGCTAACAGCTATAAAAGAGAAAATTGACAGTAACACAATAATAGTGGGGGACTTTAACACCTCGCTTACACCAATGGACAGATCATCCAGACAGAAAATTAATAAGGAAACACAGCTTTAAATGACACAATAGACCAGATGGATTTAATTGATATTTATAGGACATTCCATCTGAAAACAGCAGGTTACACTTTCTTCTCAAGTGCACACGGAACATTCTCCAGGATAGATCACATCTTGGGTTACAAATCAAGCCTCGGTAAATGTAAGAAATTTGAAATCATATCAAGTATCTTTTCTGACCACAACGCTATGAGATTAGAAATAAATTACAGAGAAAAAAATGTAAAAAACACAAACACATGGAAGCTAAACCATATGTTACTAAATAACCAAGAGATCACTGAAGAAATCAAAGAGGAAATCAAAAAATACCTAGAGACAAATGACAACCAAAAACCCAATGATCCAAAACCTACGGGATGCAGCAAAAGCAGTTCTAAGAGGGAAGTTTATAGCAATAAAATCCTACCTCAAGGAACAAAACAAGTCTCAAATAAAAACTCTAACGTTACACCTAAAGGAACCAGAGAAAGAAGGACAAACAAAACCCGAAGTTAGTAGAAGGAAAGAAATCATAAAAATCAGAGCAGAAATAAATGAAATAGAAACAAAACAATAGCAAAGATCAATAAAACTAAAAGCTGGTTCTTTGAGAGGATAAGCAAAACTGATAAACCTTTAGCCAGACTCATCACAAAAAAGAGTTAGAGGACTCAAATCAATAAAATTAGACATGAAAAAGGAGAAGTTACAATGGACACTGCAGAAATACAAAGCATCATAAGAGACTACTACAGACAACTCTATGCCAATAAAATGGACAACCTGGAAGAAATGGACAAATTCTTAGAAAGGTATAACCTTCCAAGCCTGAACCAGGAAGAAATAGAAAACATGAACAGACCAATCACAAGTAATGAAATTGAAACTGTGATTAAAAATCTTCCAACAAACAAAAGTCCAGGACCAGATGGCTTCACAGGTGAATTCTATCAAACATTTAGAGAAGAGCTAACACCCATGCTTCTCAAACTCTTCCAAAAAATTGCAGAGGAAGAAACACTCCAAACTCCTTCTACGAGGCCACCATCACCCTGATACCAAAACCAGACAAAGATACTACAAAAAAAGAAAATTACAGACCAGTATTACTGATGAATATAGATGCAAAAATCCTCAACAATATACTAGCAAACGGAATCCAACAACACATTAAAAGGATCATACCCCATGATCAAGTGGGATTTATCCCAGGGATGCAAGGATTCTTCAGTATACACAAATCAATCAATGTGATACACCATATTAACAAACTGAAGAATAAAAACCATATGATCCTCTCAATAGATGCAGAAAAAGCTTTTGACAAAATTCAACACCCATTTATGATTAAAAAAACTCTCCAGAAAGTGGGCATAGAAGGAACCTACCTCAACATAATAAAGGCCATGTATGACAAACCCACGGCAAACATCATTCTCAATGGTGAAGAACTGAAAGCATTTCCTCTAAGATCAGGAAGAAGACAAGGATGTCCACTCTCACCACTATTATTCAACATAGTTTTGGAAGTCCTAGCCACGGCAATCAGAGAAGGAAAAGAAATAAAAGGAATACAAACTGGAAAAGAAGAAGTAAAACTTTCACTGTTTGCAGCTGACATAACACTATAAACAGAAAATCCTAAAGATGCCACCAGAAAACTACTAGAGCTAATCAATGAATTTGGTAAAGTTGCAGGATACAAAATTAATGCACAGAAATCTCTTGCATTCCTATACACTAACAACAAAACATCAGACAGAGAAATTAAGGAAACAATCCCATTCACCATTGCAACAAAAAGAATAAAATACCTAGGAGTAAACCTACCTAAGGAGGTAAAAGACCTGTACTCAGTAAAACTATAATAAGACACTAATGAAAGAAATCAAAGATGACACAAACAGATGGAGAGATATACCATGTTCTTGGACTGGAAGAATCAATATTGTGAAAATGACTATACTACCCAAAGCAATCTACAGATTGAATGCAATCCCTATCAAATTACCAGTGGCATTTTTTACAGAGCTAGAACAAAAAAATCATCAAATTTCTATGGAGACACAAAAGACCCCGAATAGCCAAAGCAGTACTGAGGGAAGAAAGCAGAACTGGAGGAATCAGACTCCCTGACTTCAGACTATACTACAAAGCTACAGTAATCAAGACAATATGGTACTGGCAGAAAAACAGAAATATAGATCAATGGAACAGGATAGAAAGCCCAGAGATAAACCCATGCACCTATGGTCAACTAATCTATGACAGAGGAGGCAAGAATATACAATGGAGAAAAGACAGTCTCTTCAATAAGTGGTGCTGGGAAAACTGGACAGCTACATGTAAAAGAATGAAATTAGAACACTCCCTAACACTATACACAAAAATAAGCTGAAAATGGATTAAAGACCTAAATGTAAGACAGGACACTATAAAACTCTTGGAGGAAAGCATAGGAAGAACACTCTTTGACATAAATCACAGCAAGATCTTTTTTGGCCTACCTCCTAGAGTAATGGAAATAAAAACAAAAATAAACAATTGGGACCTAATGAAACTTCAAATCTTTTGCACAGCAAAGGAAACCATAAACAAGATGAAAAGACGGCCCTCAGAATGGGAGAAAATATTTGCAAATGAATCAATGGACAAAGGATTAATCTCCAAAATATATAAACAGCTCATTAAGCTCAATATTTAAAAAACAAACAATCCAATCAAAAAAATGGGCAGAAGACCTAGATAGACATTTCTCCAAAGAAGACATACAGATGGCCAAGAGGCACATGAAAAGCTGCTCAACATCTTTAATTATTAGAGAAATACAAATCAAAACTACAATGAATTATCACCTCACACCAGTTAGAATGGGCATCATCAGAAAGTGTACAAACAACAAATGCTGAAGGGGGTGTGGAGAAAAGGAAACCCTCTTGCACTGTTGTGGGAATGCAAATTGATACAGCCACTATGGAGAACAGTATGGAGGTTCCTTAAAAAACTAACAATAGAATTACCATATGACCCAGCAATCCCACTACTGGGCATATACCCAGAGAAAACCATAATTCAAAAAGACACATGCACCCCAGTGTTCATTGCAGCACTGTTTACAATAGCCAGGTCATGGAAGCAACCTAAATGCCTATCGACAGACGAATGGATAAAGAAGATGTGGTACATATATACAATGGAGTATTACCCAGCCATAAAAAGGAACGAAATTGGGTCATTTGTAGAGACGTGGATGGACCTAGAGACTGTCATACAGAGTGAAGTAAGTCAGAAAGAGAAAAACAAATATCCTATATTAATGCATATATGTGGAATCTAGAAAAATGGTACAGATGAGCTGATTTGCAAGGCAAAAATAGAGACACAGATGTAGGGAAAAAACGTATGGACACCAAGGGGGGAAAGCTGGGGGTGAGGGCGGGTGGTGTGATGAATCGGGAGATTGGGATTGACATACATACACTAATATGTATGAAATAACTAATAAGGACCTGCTGTATAAAAAATAAATAAAATACAATTCAAAAAAATAAAACTAAAATTGATCATATGCGTGCACCTCAACAAAATGGTGTTGGGAGGGGCAAGGACCTCAGTGGGTCCAAAGCAGTCTTGAAAATTCTTGCTGAGTGGCCAGCCTGTAGGTGGATCTGTCTTCTGAGGCAGAGAAGTTTCTGTAACTAGTCATATAGGCAACCAAATAGGTCAAGGTGCACACGGTGTGACTGCCGGTAACTGCCCACGTCCTGGGGGATGGCAAGGATGGAGGGTGGCTTGTTTGCTGCTTGTGAGGCCTGTGGCCCTGAACTCCTCTCCACTCTGTGCAAATTCGTATCGGCCAACTCTGTCACCCTGGTGGACTTAGGGGGATTGGGAACTGGCACAAACATCCTGACTTCTGACTACTATTTCTGTGCATAATATACTCTTTCATTTCTTGAAAAAAAAAAAAAGGTGGTCAGTTGTCCCACCATCCTCCCAATTGCTCAGGATTAAAATCCCAGTCATCTTTGACTTCTCTCTTACGATTGTCCTAGTCAATCTGTTTTCAAAGCCCGTCATCCCCACCTCTGAATTTTCTCTTACACATGTTCCTTCCTCCTCATTTCCACCAACACAAACCTAACCCAGACCTCATTATCTCATTTGGTCTTTTGAAACAGGCTTCTAACTAGCCTGCCCTGCCCAAGATTTCCATTTTATTCTGTTTTTCAGATCTGCTCATGTTACTTCTCCTGTTTATCATACCAAGTGCTCCTTATTATTTGCCAAATAATTCCAAGCTCTTTGATCTGCATTCAAAGTCATCTGTGTGGGCCCTCAAGGTTAATGTAATAACATTCAGTTCTACAATGGAGTATTGAGTGCCTGCTATGAATGATTCTCAAATGAAGAGGACTCCTCAAAGAGTTTGTAGTCTCCACTTCTTATAATGGAACCATGATGGTTACCAGGTGCTTAATCCCTTACATGCATGATCTCATTTATAGACAGGCCGTGTGTTCCTTTTCTTCCAGCCCACACAGGATGCCTGCTTTTCTTCACGACTTTCCCACCATTGTTCAGAGAGTCCCATACCTGGAGTGCTTCTTTCAGCCATCTTTATTTAACACATATTTGTCTGGTGATATATTAAACACATATAACTGGTGATACTTAAGAAAAAATAAAGTTAAGGCGAGAGTCAACCTGGCAAACTCTTGCCACTTCTTTAACAATAAGATTTCTGTGACCTCACCACTACATCGTAGGCCCTGTTCTGCTTGGGGTGAGGGATTGAAGGTGGGAGAGATGATGAGTGGTGGGACTAATCCCATTCAAGACACGTGGTTAAAGACAACAATAATGATGATGACTAGTATTTATTGATCACTGATAACACAAGAAGTATCTGTTTAAAATCTCACAATGATCCAGTGAGATACTATCATTATTCCCATGTTATTAATACTTGAGACATGAGGTGGGTTAGATAAGTCATCAACATTTACAGTGATGGTAAGCGGCAGAGCCCATTGAACCAAGACGATTCAGTTCTAAGGCCTAAATTAGTCACCTTTGATGAATTAATCCACAGGGTATCAGGGTGCTCTGGGGAAAAGATGGAGAAGGGGAATGCTGGGTAGATGCCCAGTGAATTTCCATGTCGATTACCTCTCTGCCTCCAACCTTCTGTCTTCTAAATCCATCCTCCAAAACTCCAAGACTGATTTATCCAACATGAAAGGCCAACTTTGTCGTTATCCTGATTAAACAATTTAATGGCTCTCACTGCTGGAGAGAGAAACTATTATTATTCATTGCTTGCTAATGAAATTGGCAAGGTGGTGTGTACCTTAACTGTCAGTTTAAGAAAACCGCTGCACCAAATCTAAGCACCTGGTACAGAAGGACAAGTTTGTTTTGTTTTGTTAGCCATTATGAAGAGAATCCTTATTGGATGTCATTGACTGTCTGCAAGGAAATTTAGTTTTTATCCACAGAAATCTGTCCTTGGTGGTATCACAGCAAAGTCAGGAGTAACTCATGGAGTCAAAAGGGTGGAATGGTTAAAGACAGAAGCTTTGGAGTCAGAGTTGGGAATTATGACACTGACTCTTTGAGCCTTATTTGCAGCAGCCTCAAGAGCAATTTGAGGATAACATCTTTCTCATAGGGCTACTTTGAGGACTGAATGAGAAAATATTGGGTTAACCAAAAAGTTCGTTAGGTTAGTGAATACATTGTTCAGTAAAGTTCTTTGTGAAAATGAAAAATGTCTTATTTTTACTTAAGACCGAACGAACTTTTTGGCCAACCCAATATATAAAAGGGTTTAAAACAATGGCTACATAGAAATTCCTAAGCAAGTGATAGCTATTACACATCATTAAAGGTTTCATTGTTCTGTACTTGTTATATATAATTATAGTAGTTTAATTCAAGTAGTAGTACAGGAATGTAGTTGAAAAAACAAACAAGCACTATAAGAGAATATGGGAAAAAAGAATCCCTTTCCGAGAGAAAACCATTGCTAAGATTTCTTATTTGCCCTTCTAGATTTTTTTCTATGTATTTAAAAATATACTTGTGCTTTTTTAAAAAAAAAACATAAATGATAGCACTTTTAATACAGTTTTGGACTTTGCCTTTTTTTTCCTGTAAGGATTGTTCCACAGTGATACAAATAAGTTTACTAAATTATTTTTAATGACCATGCAGTATTTCAACAAGTAAATATGGAATAACTTATTTAATAAGTTCTCTATTGATGGACATGTATGTTGCTTTCAGTCATTTTCTATTACAAAATAAATTTCAATGAATCCTTGTATGATGATTTCCATAAAATTCATTTCTGTAAGTGGAATTGCTGGGTCAAATGGCATATGCATTTGAAATTTTTATAGCTCTTGTTCAACTGCCTTCTGAAGAGGCTGAAAGAATTTATATTCCTACTCAGTTGTAGTACAGAGAAGTTATTTAAATATATTCCTTATAAACCACTCCAATTTTCTTAAGCCAATTTTCTCACTGTCCCAGAAAACCCCAAGTTACACTCCTGCCTCCTTGTCTGTGATCTTGTTTTGCTGCTAGCTTAGAATTACCTTTCTTCTCATTTGTCTATCTAAATCCTACCTATCTGCATTAGTAGGACACACTCAGTTGCAAGTAACAGAACTCAAATGAAAGTAGCTTAAGTAAAATTAAAAGTAGAGGGGAGGAAAACTACTGAAAGGATTCTAGGTAGTTCACAGAACTGAAAGATGAGCTGCAAGTTCCCAGGGCAGTTCTAGAAACCTAGGACTGGAGCCCTCACACACTCCTCTAATTATCCGTTTCCAACTTCATGTATCTCTGAATGATTTCCATTCTCTTCTATGGTAGACGGGTGGGTCTCATAACTGAAAAAATGTGAAAATTTACACAAAAGGTAGCACATCATAAACATGAAACTTCAAAAGACGTTTTGCACTGGCAGCTTCTAGCTCTGCCTACTCTTGGTGTCTTCTCATCTGTCACTAGATAGAATTCGATAAAGAAGTTGAGAAAACACTGATGGAACATTTTAATGTTCCGAAAAATAATTCCTCCCAAATATCAGAAATCAGAATTCCACTGCTATTCTTTAAGTGAAGGTTGTCCAGCAACAATTCCAGGGTCATCTTTTCTCCCACCTGCATGACTAGAATATTTTGGAAGTGCCCCTTCCTCACGCTCTCCGTGGTCCTGAACCACCCGTTGGTGGTCCTGAACAGTGCTCCCTTTTAGAGTCAGCTGAAATGTGATAGGAGGGGAATTAAGGAGTAGAGAAATTGAAGCTGTTAGGGAGAAAGAAGATATTTTTGTTTTGTCAATTTTGTTACTATCAAAGAAACCACAATTAACCTTGGCCAAACTGAAAGAGAGTAAGCAAATCTGTGGGAAGTATTGTCATCTATGCAAATGTCCACATGCATAAGCAAGGTCACCTAGGGGAGCAGGCAGATCACCACTGAAAACACTAACACAAATATTTGAGAGGGAATGACTCTTCACACCTGTCAGAAAGATTTGACACTTGTGATTGAAAAGAGAGAAACCTCAATACAGTAATGTCTCAGTTAACTTGACTGACAAACCCCCAATCCTCATCAAAGAATGCAAAAGAAAATGAAAATAGAATAATTAAAGAAATCAAGAAAATTTTTAAAAACAAAAAGCAAGTCTCTTAGATAAGTGTCAGTTATTAGGGACTAATCTAAAAAAATCACCAATCAGTAAAATTTCTGGAATGGAAAAATTAAATAGGGGCATAGAGTTTTCACCTTCTCCCTCTCCTTCAACCTCATCCATCTGCTTATTTCATGCTTTATTTAACCAAAACCAACAACAGTTTTGAAATTGTCTTTTGAAAGTATTAGTGTCTTTCTGAAATCCTGTTTCCAAGGTATTTAATTTTCCTGTGTGCCTAAACCAGTGATTCTTAAATTTTAGCATAAAAAACATTCTCCTGTAATACTTCTTAGAATGCATTTGGTGGGGGGGTCCAGCGTTCTCTGAGAGATCCTGGTTCAATAGGATTTGGATGTAGCCAGAACTCTGCATTTTTCATCACACTTTGGAAAACACTAACACAAATGTTTGAGAGAGAATAACTCTTCACACTTGTCAGAAAATTTAATACTTGTGATTGAAAAGAGAGAAACCTCAATGCCATAATGTCTCAGTTAAGTAGAGTTTTTATTGCTGTAGTTCTTGGTATGTATACAATCTTAAAATGTAAGTATCCCCCTTGCCTTTCACAGAACCATATTACTGTGCCTTTAAACCAATCATCAGTCACCTACAACTGTGCTGCTGAAAGTGTGGTGCCCACACCCACCCACCCAGCAGAATCAGCGTCCCCTGGAACGTGATAAAAATGCAGACCTCAGCCTGCCCTAGACCTTCTAAATCAGAACCTGCATTTTAACAAGATCCTTAGGTTTGAGATGCATTGATCTAGCAGACTTTCCAGCTAAGTGTGACTTTTCAGCTCACTATTTTAATTTCACTACTTCACATTTTCAATCCAAAAGGATGAAAGATTTTAATTACAAGAGAAAATAAGGTTATTAAGGAGAGAGACATCAGGAGGGTCCCAAATTATGTCTGCGATTGATTACTTTTAAATCAGAAGGCAGTTGGTTTTTATGGTATCTGAGATCACAGTGCTCTGTAGATCACAGTGCTCTAAGATCCCAGTACCTTGTAATTGTATTCATCTCTCATCTTCACTGTAAGTTTCCTGTGGGCAGGATAATGTCTGAGATATTTATATCTTCAGTGGCTAATGCCTAATGCAAGGAGGTGCTCCAAAACTCCTGGCTGGGAAAAAATTGCCAGTTGCTTACGAGTTATATCCACTCTTCAAGTTCAAGCTTAAGGCTCCTTTCCTCCAGAAGATTTCTTTGGTTATTTCACCTACCATCCACCTGCTCTAAGTAAATACCACTTATTTGACATTTAACACACACACGACTTTAGTTATCAATTATCTTTATTTTCTCTCTCTCTTATTACCCTACCAAAGGTGTAAGAAGCTGCTTCTTTTTATACTTTTCATACTGCCTTGCAGAGTAGGCATTCAAATATTGCTTACTATTGAGAGCTCTCTTAAAACTTTAAAAAACCACTAAAGTGAGAAAATCTACAAGTTTTGATTTTCCTTCAAGCATCATTCTAAATTGTCAAAATTAATTCTAGAGTTGACAATATTTAAACAGCTCCTCCAGTTTTGACCTATTTAACTTAGGTAAAACATGTACTTTGATATAAGAAATACTTTCTAATTTTCAAATGGTTGGTTGTCCCTTCAGCCAACTCAATTCTCATTTCTGTTATTTATGCCAGTAACTTATACTTCTCTATGTTGAGCATATATAAAATGTTTAATTTATAACAGATTAATTAATAACTAAAATAAATTTATAGCTAGAGATCACTTTAGGGAAATTATGTAATAATTTATAAAGTTTATATGATGTCCCTGAGAGTGTCACGCACAGACGGATATTTCCGTTTTAAAGCTAATTGTAGACATATTGCCCCATAGTGCACCCATGGCATGTAAAGTTTTAACTCCTGGAATCATCACTGCATTTGTCAACATCAACATGGCTGTCCCGCTGTTTTGATGTATCATTATTTCAGCTCTTGTAGTTTTAAAACGCACTTTAGCCTGTTACGTAAATCATCTCTAACTGTCCTATAGATGGCAGCATTGAGCAATATATTTGGTAAGATTGATTTTTTGGTTTCTGTGAATTTTCAGTTGGGAGTGAATTTTTCATACAGCATATTTCATTACAGTACACCTCAAGACTAATTTAGCATACGGTGGCAAGGTAATACGTGTACCTGCTCAAAGTTACTTCAGTTAGTTTCCACAAAAGCATCTCTTTCTATTCTGTATATGAACCAGATTTCCAGAGTTATCTCAACCCATTAATAAAAAAGTAGAGAAAATATGAAATTGCTATAGTATAATTATAATTAAATATTAACCACCTTTAACGTTGGTAGTAAAACATCAGCAAGTAGGAAGAAAGGACAAGAACATCCGATGATCAGTGATTATCTACCACGTGAAATCCATTGGTTTGGAACAAAATGTCACAGCAATCTGGCTTATTTCATGATTTCTAATGAATATATTAGCCACTGAAGTTGTGTTTTTAAAGCAGAAATCCTTTCCCGCTGAGATTTTTTTTAAAAAGCTTTTATAATAACAATTAGTTTTATATGATCACAATTCTAACCTTTCTGTGAAGATTATTCTAGAATATTTGCAAATTAAGTTGATCTTCCAGACGACTCTTTCTTCTAGAAAGGAGTATTTTGTTTTCCATATAGGTGTATTTCTTTTATTTAGCTTTTTTTTTGGGGGGGATCATTTCAAAAGTAAACGGATTGGGATTGTTTTTCCTACAAAATTTGAAATATTCTCCACCCCCACCCCGCGCTAAACATCCAACCTCTAAAAAGCCCTTTGGCCTTAGATTACATTGTTACTAGTAAACAACACTTTTACCTTTTATTTTTTTCCTCTCCCAGGGTAAAACCCCACAATTACTTTACTACTAACTTCAGACTTCCCTGCTTCGCTTCTCCCTCCTCTGCTCCCCGTAAAGCACGCTCTTCCCCCAGAATCCCGGTCACTGTTATTGCCGCCTTGTTACCAGATCATATCTGCTATTTATAGCTTTGCTGTAGGGGGCACGTGTGCCCACATCACCAAGCTGTCAGAGGTGGAGAAGGGCGGGCTTTCAATTCAACAGCGCGTACACAAATTATAGATTAACCAGGTTGAGATGAGGCTGAATGATGGCACGGAATAAGAAGGTGAGGGAAGAAATGAGAAGCTCCCAGGCTTCGGTGGGGAGTAGGCGCCTTACAGATACCGGCTCCCCCACTTCACGTTATCACACGCTGCTGAATGGCGCCTTTGGTTCTTCTTCTTCTTCTTTTTAAACTACGCTTTGCAACCTACCTTGGTACCCTCACCCTCTCTCCCCACCTCCCTCCTGCAATGCAAGGCTTGAAAGACAGGCAGCCCCACCAATCAGCAGGCTTTCCCAAGAAACTCCCCCCGCCCCTCAGCCGGGTATTAGGCCCAGGCGCGCTCCTCGGCTGCCCAGCGGGTCCCGTCACTGAGCATGCCCGGCGCCTCCACTGCTGCGTTTCCCGGCGAGCGTCTTGCAGTGCTTGAGAGCTGGCGACCCCAAGACGGGCCAGCAATGGGGTGGGAAAATAAGATAGCGTTAAAAAGAGTGAGAAGCGTCATTTTATTAAGGGTCCTTAATGCCACCTGGACCAGCAGGGGACAAACTGCTTGTTTACAAGTCAGTTTAACAAACAAACAAACAAAAACTTTGGGGAGCATTTGCTTGTGGTGAGACTGATACCGCAAGCTAACAGTGTAAGAGTCTCTGCAAGTAGACCCGAGCTGCTGACCTGTTCTACCCATGAAGTAGAGCCTTTTCCTTTACAGTTGAGCTAGCACCATCCTTGTTTTCTCCCGATTATCCTTGTGGTCAAGGGTAAAAATTTTATGGGGTGGTTCAATGGGTGTGGAAGCTGTGTGTGAAACAAACACTTCAGCCAATATTTACACAGTAGAGTTCTGGCCTTATGAACCCTCTGTAGGTCCCTAACATCTTTTTAAAAATCACAACTAGATTTCAGAATATGATAAGGGGCGGGCGTCTCACTTTCTCCCCAAGCCTTCATCCCAAGGTGTGAATCCCCGCCCTCTCTCTAGGATGGGGCGGGGGAAGAAGCAGTGATATTGACATTTTCTCCCTCAGTTCCTCAGCAGCTAACCCCACCGCGCCAGACATACGACGCTTCCCAGGGATCCCTCTTCTTGTTTTGGAGTGACCATAAACCCCCCAATCACTGCCCTTGGGCGTCCCTCAGCTTTTTCGTGGTACTTCACTGCAGCAAATGCGGGGATTCCAAGGTGGAAGGCTGGCCCAGAAGTCCTTTAGAAAACCTCACACAAAATACAGATCTCACCATGGCCTATCACCCTGAAACTGAAATCCAGCCTTTATATTTCCAGGGAGAAAAAGCCTTGACTAGAAACCTCCCTCCGGAGGGGTTGATCTTACCTGTTAGGTAAGATCCAGCCCAGCTCTCGCGCCCCCTCCTCCCCGGGCCCTCCTACGCTGGGCTCTGAAGCCGCAGTGCCCCCCCGTCGCCCCCCACCCTCGCTCCTGCGTCTTCCCGAGTTCGCCCCCCCGCGTTTTCCCAGACTCCCCTCGTGTTTTCGGGTAGCCACCCAAACACCCCCGCCTGCGCCCGCGGCGGGGATTCCTGCGGCCGGGGGCGCCCTGGGTGGCGCGCGAGGAGGAAGGCTCTGCGCCAGGGCGGGCGGCCGCATAGGGGCGCTGCCCGAGCGCTGCGCAGAGGCCGGGCGCGGGCGCCGCTGCGGCACGGCCGCGGGGCGGAGAGGGGCGGGCGCGGGGCGGGCTCGGCCGGGAATGTAGAGACCCGGGCGGGAGCCTCGCGGCGGCGGCGGCGGCGGCGGCGGCGGCGGCGGCGGCGGCGGCGGCGGCGGCGGCGGCCAGGCTGCGGAGCGCAGAGGCTCCGTCACGTGTTTTTCTCCTCCGAGTGAGACGGCGGCGCGGTCGGAGGGGGCCGGCGCGCAGAGCCAGACGCCGTCGCTTGTTTTGGTTGGGGCTCTCGGCAACTCTCCGAGGAGAAGGGAGGAGGGGAGAAGTAACTGCAGCGGCAGCGCCTCCCGGGGAAGATACGTCTTCCCCGACTCCTTCCCCAACCTCCCCCCGTTTCGCCTCCCGCCCTCGTCCTCCCCCCTCCTCCCCTGCCGACTGGAGCGAGGGGCAGGGATGAGCCTGTCCCTCTGGCGCGTCCCCAGCTCCCCAGGCTGCCTAGTAGCGTTTCGCGTGGAAAAGCCACTTTCTCCGCCTGGCGAGATGGGCCCGAACGGGGGCTGCAGAGGACGCGTCCGCGGGCGGCGGCAGCAGCAGCAGCAACGGCCGCAGCGCCGCGGTCTCTGCGATTGAGCTGGTATTTGGGCGGCTGGTGGCGGCGGGGACGGTTGGGGGGGTGGGGGTGGGAGGAGGCGGAGGAAGAGGCGAAGGAGGAGGAGGAGGGAGAACCCCGTGCAACGTTGGGACTTGGCAGCTCGCCTCCCCCTGCCCAAGGATATTTAATTTGCCTCGGGAATCGTTACTTCCAGAGGGGAACTCAGGAGGGAAGGCGCGCGCGTCTGGAGGGGCAACGCCAGGACCCCCGGTCGCCGCCTGCCTGCGCCGCACTCTGGCCCCGGCGGCGAGAGATGCTTCTTCCCGGCCGCGGCGGCTGAGAGGAGACTTGGCTCTCGGGGTATCCGGGCTGCACTCGCGCCGGACGCGCAACCTCCCCGCAGGGCATGAAACGCCAGTAAACTCCGGTCGGGGCTATCTCCTTGGCGCAGCTGCTGCGTCCTCCTCTACTGCCCCTCCCCGGCGCGGAGGGCGGCGTGGATTTCGGAGTCAGGGTTTCTGCCGCCTCCAGCCCTGTTTGCATGTGCGGGGCCGCGGCGAGGAGCCTCCGCCCCCCGCCCGGTTGTTTTTCGGCGCCTCCCTCCGCGCGGTGGCGGCGGCGGCAGCATGGCGAGCCCTCCCGAGACGGACGGCTTCTCCGACGTGCGCAAGGTGGGCTACCTGCGCAAGCCCAAGAGCATGCACAAGCGATTCTTCGTGCTGCGGGCGGCCAGCGAGGCTGGGGGCCCGGCGCGCCTCGAGTACTACGAGAACGAGAAGAAGTGGCGGCACAAGTCGAGCGCCCCCAAACGCTCGATCCCCCTCGAGAGCTGCTTCAACATCAACAAGCGGGCCGACTCCAAGAACAAGCACCTGGTGGCCCTCTATACCCGGGACGAGCACTTTGCCATCGCGGCGGACAGCGAGGCCGAGCAGGACAGCTGGTACCAGGCCCTCCTGCAGCTGCACAACCGTGCCAAGGGCCACCACGACGGGGCCGCGGCCCCCGGGGCGGGAGGCGGCGGGGGCAGCTGCAGTGGCAGCTCCGGGCTTGGCGAGGCTGGGGAGGACTTGAGCTACGGGGACGTGCCCCCAGGACCCGCCTTCAAGGAAGTCTGGCAGGTGATCCTGAAACCCAAGGGCCTGGGTCAGACAAAGAACCTGATTGGCATCTACCGCCTCTGCCTAACCAGCAAGACCATCAGCTTCGTGAAGCTGAACTCGGAGGCTGCCGCGGTGGTGCTGCAGCTGATGAACATCAGGCGCTGTGGCCACTCAGAGAACTTCTTCTTCATCGAAGTGGGCCGTTCCGCAGTGACGGGACCCGGGGAGTTCTGGATGCAGGTGGATGACTCTGTGGTGGCCCAGAACATGCACGAGACAATCCTGGAGGCCATGCGGGCCATGAGCGATGAGTTCCGGCCTCGAAGCAAGAGCCAGTCCTCCTCCAACTGCTCCAACCCCATCAGCGTCCCCCTGCGCAGGCACCACCTCAACAACCCTCCGCCCAGCCAGGTGGGGCTGACCCGCCGCTCGCGCACAGAGAGCATCACTGCCACCTCCCCGGCCAGCTTGGTGGGCGGGAAGCAGGGCTCCTTCCGGGTCCGTGCCTCTAGTGATGGCGAAGGCACCATGTCTCGCCCTGCCTCTGTGGACGGCAGTCCTGTGAGTCCCAGCACCAACAGGACCCATGCCCACCGGCATCGAGGCAGTTCCCGGCTGCACCCGCCTCTCAACCACAGCCGCTCCATCCCCATGCCTTCTTCTCGCTGCTCGCCTTCCGCCACCAGCCCGGTCAGTCTGTCGTCCAGTAGCACCAGTGGCCACGGCTCCACCTCGGACTGTCTCTTCCCGCGGCGGTCTAGTGCTTCCGTGTCCGGTTCCCCCAGTGATGGCGGTTTCATCTCCTCTGATGAGTACGGCTCCAGTCCCTGCGATTTCCGAAGTTCCTTCCGCAGCGTCACCCCGGATTCCCTGGGCCACACCCCGCCGGCCCGCGGCGAGGAGGAGCTGAGCAACTACATCTGCATGGGAGGCAAGGGGGCCTCCGCCCTCACGGCCCCCAATGGTCACTACATTTTGCCTCGGAGTGGCAACGGTCACCGCTACATACCGGCAGCTGGCTTGGGCACGAGCCCAGCCCTGACAGGGGATGAAGCAGCCAATGCTGCAGATCTGGATAATCGGTTCCGAAAGCGGACTCACTCTGCTGGCACGTCGCCTACCATTTCCCACCAGAAGACCTCATCCCAGTCCTCTGTGGCCTCCATTGAGGAGTATACCGAGATGATGCCTGCCTACCCACCAGGAGGTGGCAGTGGAGGCCGAGTGCCCAGCTACCGGCACTCCGCCTTCGTGCCCACCCACTCCTACCCAGAGGAGGGTCTGGAAGTGCACCCCTTGGAGCGGCGTGTGGGCCACCACCGCCCAGACACCTCCAACCTCCACACCGATGACGGCTACATGCCCATGTCCCCAGGGGTGGCCCCAGTGCCCGGGAGCCGAAAGGGCAGTGGGGACTACATGCCCATGAGCCCGAAGAGCGTGTCTGCCCCTCAGCAGATCATCAACCCCATCAGACGCCATCCCCAGAGAGTGGACCCCAATGGCTACATGATGATGTCCCCAAGCGGCAGCTGCTCTCCTGACATTGGAGGTGGGCCCAGCAGCGGCGGCAGCAGCGGTGCCGCCCCTTCTGGGAGCAGCTATGGCAAGCTCTGGACGAATGGGGTAGGGGGCCACCACTCTCACGCCCTGCCACACCCCAAACTCCCTGTGGAGAGCAGTAGCGGCAAGCTGTTGTCTTGTACGGGTGACTACATGAACATGTCGCCAGTGGGGGACTCCAACACCAGCAGCCCTTCCGACTGCTACTATGGCCCTGAGGACCCCCAGCACAAGCCAGTCCTCTCCTACTACTCATTGCCAAGGTCCTTTAAGCACACCCAGCGTCCGGGGGAGCTGGAGGAGGGCGCCCGGCACCAGCACCTCCGCCTTTCCTCCAGCTCGGGTCGACTCCTCTATGCTGCGGCCGTGGAAGATTCCTCCTCGTCCACCAGCAGCGACAGCCTGGGCGGGGGATACTGCGCGGCTAGGCCTGAGCCCGGCCTGCCGCATCTCCACCATCAGGTCCTGCAGCCCCATCTGCCTCGAAAGGTGGACACAGCTGCCCAGACCAACAGCCGCCTGGCTCGGCCCACGAGGCTGTCCCTGGGGGATCCCAAGGCCAGCACCTTACCTCGGGCCCGAGAGCAGCCGCAGCCGCAGCCGCCGCCGCCCCTGCTGCCCCCTCCGGAGCCCAAGAGCCCAGGGGAGTATGTGAATATTGAATTTGGGAGCGATCACCCGGGCTACTTATCAGGCCCGGGGGCGTCCCACAGCTCGCCTTCTGTCCGGTGTCCATCCCAGCTCCAGCCGGCTCCCAGAGAGGAGGAGACGGGCGCGGAAGAGTACATGAACATGGACCTGGGGCCGGGCCGGAGGGCCGCCTGGCGGGAGAGCGCTGGGGTCCAGCCGGGCAGCATGGGCCCGGCGCCCCCTGGAGCTGCTAGCGTGTGCAGGCCCACCAGGGCAGTGCCCAGCAGCCGGGGTGACTACATGACCATGCAGATGGGCTGTCCCCGGCAGAGCTACGTGGACACCTCGCCGGTCGCCCCCATCAGCTATGCGGACATGCGGACCGGCGTCGTCGTGGAGGAGGCCAGCCTGCCTGGGGCCGCCGCGGCCACGCCCTCCTCATCCTCGACGGCCTCTGCTTCCCCCGCTGCGCCTCAAGGAGCAGAGGAGCTGGCGGCCCGCTCTTCCCTGCTGGGGGGCCCGCAGGGACCAGGGGGCCCGAGTGCCTTCACGCGGGTGAACCTCAGTCCCAACCGCAACCAGAGTGCCAAAGTGATCCGTGCCGACCCGCAAGGGTGCAGGAGGCGGCACAGCTCCGAGACCTTCTCCTCGACGCCCAGTGCCACCCGGGCAGGAAACACGGTGCCCTTCGGAGGGGGAGCTGCAGCCGGGGGCGGCGGTGGTGGCAGCAGCAGCACGGAGGATGTGAAACGCCACAGCTCTGCTTCCTTTGAGAACGTGTGGCTGCGGCCTGGGGAGCTCGGGGGAGCCCCCAAGGAGCTGGCCCAAGTGTGCGGGGCCGCGGGGGGTTTGGAGAATGGGCTTAACTACATAGACCTGGATTTGGTCAAGGACTTCAAACAGAGCCCTCAAGAGCGCCCCGCTCAGCCGCAGCCTCCTCCTCCCCCGCCCCCTCATCAGTCTCTGGGACGCAGCGAGAGCGGCTCCACCAGCCGCTCCAGCGAGGATTTAAGCGCCTATGCCAGCATCAGTTTCCAGAAGCCGCCAGAGGACCTCCAGTAGCTCAACTGGACATCACAGCAGGTGCGTTTCATGGTGACAAAAGTCAGAAGACAAAATTACTTTTAACCTTGTGCTCGAATTCGGTTCCCCTGCCCCCGCCCCTTCTTCCCTCTCCTCCCCACGGCTTCTTTAGGGAGTGCACTCCTAGGAGGGAGGGGTCAGGGCACAGGAGATGACACCTGGCTGATGGCCCGATAAATCTGTAGGAGCAGCCACAGGAGGGCTTTTTCCTTTGAGGTTCCCAAGTGAAGTACTTTGGTTTTTCCAAGACATATATCCTACAATACCAGTTCTGAGGTTTGTGAAGTTCATACATAAGAACCTTGATCTCTTTATCGAAGTTTTCTTTTGACTATACAATTAGGTCAGTCTCTGGAAGGGACAGTTCTATAAAAATATTTATTAATACAGGGGCTAAGCCCTTCATGTAAAGGTAATTTCTCAGAGCTCTTAAGGGTGATTTTATCAAGTTGTTCTGTGTACTTTGGTTCTGTGATTTCACAATACCAAGGCAACATAAATAGCAGTGGGAAGCATCAATTTTTATTCCTGTTGCCCTAAAAAGATTCAGAAGTAAGAGCTTGCTTAGGCTTACATATTTAAAGAAATACCTGTCTATGACTCTCTTTAGAACGTAATTATTGGTGACATTTGTTTTTGTTCCTGCATGAAGATTTATGAAATATTACTCACACACCGACCCACAACCTCACAGGCGTGGCTGCTTTTGTACAGTTAAGGCTGCGTCCGTCTGGGACCCATTACTGAGTTAAGAGTTACGAAAATTCATCTCAGCTTGTGTGCCTTACAATTGTCTTTTCTTGCAAAGGCCCGCACAGAGACACCACACAGAGCATATTGGGGCTACTGTACATCTTCTGTAAAATTACCTAACATTTTTACACTGAAGAGAAGGAATATTAAGTCAGGGAAATGGAAGAGTTTGGTTTTCATCTGCACTGAATGTAAGGGCTAACCCTTGTACTCTTCGTTTGTAGGATATTTATTGTTTGCCTTTTAAGTTCTAGAGTAGATGCCTCAGTGACTGTTGAAAGTTGGCTTCAGGTGGTCTGCGGCTAAGGCTGTACTGAAAACGAAAAACATTTGTAATAGGAAATTAGCCTGCCCTTGGTTCTGTTGAGACTGTTTTCTGCGGGTCATGATTGTGGGAGGAGGAGAGGAGTATAGTTTGCAAATAATGAGATGAGTTGGCAATGTAGAAATTTCCAGCATTTGGAAACACTTTATTCTGACAAACTGATAATCTTGTGATAGTCTTTTTATATATGCTTCACCGAATGAGCTTTTAAAAGCATTTTTCTTCCTAATGTGTGTCCATTCATAAGAAATTCATGTGTGTATTGGGTTCCTATTGATAGGTATTTTTTTATTATGTGGTCACAGTCTCCTTGATTCTAACAGTTTCTAATATTTGACCCATATCATTTTCTGTTTCGTAGAACAAGGTACAGGTATACAGACATTCAAACTAAGATTTTAGCTGATATATTACACAAAGCATTTATTTGATTAGTATTCAAGATTTATTTTCATGATTCGTTCTCTAGAAGAGAGATTTAATTGTGTACCTCAACAGTAAAAATTTTGGTTATTTCAAATGATGTTTTTGGAAATGTGAATCTCTCTAACACTTTAACTGTTTGTGTTGCAAAGTGTTTCATTTATAAAAGAATGAGAATTTGAAGGGAAAAAAACCCAGCAGAACTAAGATTTTGCTTTTAAAGGAGATGAAAGATGAGGCTAACAAACAATAAGTTTTCCTCACCTGTTTTCTTAATTTGAACAGGTTTTGTTTTTCAAGAGAGTAGAATAAATACTATTTTGTTCTGAAGGAAATTGATGACCAAATAAAGTTTTTGTTTTTCAAAAGGGCTTTAAAATAAAATCCTCCTCATATGGAGGATCCACTAAAAACGAACCAACCAAAACAAAACAATCTTCTATTCTTAGCTTTCTGAGGGAAAATATAATATTCTGGAACAACCATATAAGCATATCCTTAATAATCCTGGAGTAGCAATAGACCATGCTTTGATAGCACCATGCAATAAAAATTCTAAAATGTGTATTTGTAAGATGTAAATGGAGAGAGTTGAGGGTGTGTGTGTGTATGTGTGTGTTTTAAGTGAGGTACCAAATGCTACTTGGCACATTTACATCCTGAATTCTGCTTGTCTGCCTTTGCCCTGTTGAGTTTAAAGATGTGATACGATAGGCAACTATCACCTGAAACAAAAAGAAATCAAACCTGTCTGTGGCAAACCACTTTGCCTGGGAATGAGTGTGTTAGTTTGTGAAAACCTTGTTTTCCTAACTTCCTCAGCAATTGCTATCTTTGCCTGTCTTTCCTGTTTCTCAGGTAAAACCTGAAATAGGAAAGGAATGAGGGGCTCAGAGATGTGTGCTCTTTCTCCTAAGCCCTCATTTTAAACAGCTCTGCTTGTTGAATATTTTTCACTGGAACATTTCTGAGGCATTTAGTGCAGGTGCCCCAGGACTGCTGGTTGCCCTTGATTCACCTTCTGTCTGACCACCTTTTCTGTTTCTCTTCTCTCTCTTGTCCGTCCGTGTCTCCTCTGGGTTCTGACCTGCCGGATTGTTTTATCCCCCTCTCCTATGCCCCTTGTTTCCCACCTCTTATTTCATGTTCCTGCCATTGTCTTTTTTTTTTCTTTTTGGCTCCATTTCATAATTGCGCAGTACTTGTGGCCTACTCTCCGCAGAGAGTACATTGAGAGTCCAAAAGAGAGGGCAGAAAAGGCATGGCAGCCCAGCTATCTTCAACCAGCATTTACCGCAAATTTGTGTGTTAGTTTTGTAACTGCAGCTGGGCAGATAGAACAGGCTTTGGCAAAGACACAGACTCCAGCCATTGCTTTAAGGTTCCTTTTTTTTTTTGGTCATTTTGTTACATCCCCTTGAAAAACAAAATGGGCCATTTTTCTTCCTTTCACTGCATTTCCTAGTTGTGATTTCCAGGATGCCTACCTCCACGACTACCTCCCATCTCTCCTTCTCTCTCCCTCCCTCCTGTCCCCTCGCTGTGTGGCCTTTTTGTCTGGCGCACACCCTCTGGGCTCTGGCACTTTCCCGTTTCCTCGGTCACCTCTGCTTCCTGCATTCCTCCCTATTTATTTGGGGCTTGGCTCCCCCTGCCTCCTGCAAGCCCGCTTTGGCCTGGGGTCGGGGGATCTGCAGCGAGGCTGAGGCCACCCTAAGAAGACTCCAGCCCGGCCCTCCTCCGATCGCCTGGGGGCGCGGGGGCGGCCGGGTCCCTTCCCCGGCGCGTGGTGTGAGGTGGCGGCGGTGGCTGACGGCGGTGGCGGGCGAGCCGCGGCCCCTGCAGGGCAGTACAGAGTCTGGCCCTGAGCGGGCGGGGCAGCCGGGCTCTGATTGGCCCCGCCGGAGCCAATCAGCGCGAGCGTAGGCCGAGCCGCAGCAGGGGTGGGGAGGGGCCTCGGGCGAGGGTTGATAGGGGGCCTTGGTCCGGAGTCTGGGGGTGGCGGCGGGCCGGGCATCCGTCGCCCACCCTTCTCCCTCCACCCCTTCCCTCTGGAGCCCACAGAACTGAGCCAAGTACACTCCCCCTCCACCCCCCTCCCAGAGGATGTTATGCACTCGGCCTTATTCTTGTCCATCTAGACCAGAATCCTAAGAATGAGAAAGTCCAACCAGCCCACTGACAGAGGCCGGAAACACACGCTTCCTCTTATATTTAATTGAGAAAAATCCAGGCCGTGACCATGTGACGTGCCCCATTTTGTTTCCCTCCTCTCTTTACTACGGTTTACTACTACGCCACGTTCCTGTTCCTTCACCTTCCTGTCTTGAAATCTGCAAGCAGGAGGGAGCTCTACAGCACGTGGTTGTAGGATTGATTGGGTTGGCTCAAGATTTTTACATTTACTTCTCTTACTACTGGGAGGGAGGAGAGAAAAAAACGGAGTAGGAAGTACAAGTGCTGTGGCTGGCACCGTGTGGGGATCATTCGGAAAACACATTTGGCTTGAAATTACGTTAGGGTCAACCCTTTACTGAGTGCTTGCAGTTTGCAAAGCACCAAGCTAGATAAAATCAACAAAAACTGACCATCCTCGGCCCATGGGAGCTCACTGAGAAATGAAAACGTCTGATGTAGCTTGCTTGCAAATCGTGAGAATCTAGAAATTCGTTACAAGGGCTTGGGTAGGGCTCCTTACTGAGCTTGGAGGTAATGCTGCTTGCTTCTCAGAAACAGATTTGTCTTTTGACCAGTGACAGCCCTAGTGGCAGCTCATCAGGGCAGGCTGGGCGAACTGATTTTGAAAGCTTGCTAGATTTGTGTTGTGCTTCCTCACATAACCAAAATTGTGTGAAGTGTAGTACCAAATGAGATCGGAAATTTGTTCAGATTTGTCTTTTGTACAATAAAGAGGGGAAATAACAAAGAGAAATACCATGGAAGTATTTTCTTCTCCCCATCCCTCTCAAATAAGCATTTCTCACCAGCCAGCAATCCCTGTTGCAATCACTGAATCATAAGCCCCAAAGGCAGCATTTTTCCTTAGGTGTTGATTGAAACATCACAGGTGAAAATGTAAGGAAGTAATTCTATGCCCCTGAGTAATTCTATGCCCCAATACTGCTTCTGAGCCGGTGGGAGTGAGCTTCTCTGCTGTTCCAGAAAACCTTGATCATCTAACAATCTTCTTAATTTCTGCCATTGTTTGGGTAGCTTTGTGTGTTAAAAATAAATCCATAAAAAATTTCACATATTAGAGTCATTTATCTGATTGCCTCCCAGATAAACACACTATCTCCAAGATTGTCTTACAAGTAAGAGACTTGGAATCCAAAAGGGCATACTTCCCTCCCCCCTCCTTTTTTTTTTTTTTTTGTTTGCTTGTTTATCAGAATTCCCGGAAAGTAGTTTAATGCTATCTTGAATGATACAATGGAAAAAACAGCTTCTGGGAGCCAGAGATCTTGGGTTGTAGCACAGCCTGTGCCCTTCACTAAGCTGAGCGACCTTGAGAAAGTCACTTAATTTCTCTGTACATATTTCCTCATCAGTAACTGGAGAATTTTGTTCTAAATTATTCTAACTTCCTTTGCAGCTCTAAACGTAGAGTCATTTTGGAGAAAATGACTGATATTCTTTAATGGGTCAGTTGTCATGAGGATTCTTTCTGAAGAAGCTATTGATGGGGTTGTAATGAAGTGCATTAGAATATACTGTTCTGTCCTGTTCTAACTTCTGGATCACTCTTTATGGTTTGATTCAGGACTGATTTTTAACCTTTCTTGTTTGGAGGGGGCATTTTCAGGTTTTAACAGACCTTAAGACAAACCTTCCTGACTACACCAGTCTAAACCTTCTCTAGACTGGATTCGGTTCCTCTCCCTCCTCCCTAAGGTCACCTGTTGGAAGCATCCCTCCCCACCTGACAGTATAGGTCAGGCTTTAACCAATCCATGTCTATGACATTACTCTGTTTATTATGTTGGAAATCACCTCTTCTTGCGCTGGTGGTCTGTTTATGGACAATGTTTCTCATTTGTTCCATCAGAATCCTTCAGTGAGGTATCCACTTGAGTGAATGGAGAGGAAATCTGAGAGGGCAATTGGGAACTATAGGAATTTGTGCACAGTTTTTTGTTTAGTTTTATTTTTCTCTGTTAGATGTGTGAAAAAGTTCTTGCTGGCAGAAATCAGTGTTGTCCGACTTTGTGCTTCAGGATTTTTGATTGGTCATTTGAGCTGTACAGTGCTTTGCTGACCCAGTGTAATCCTGACTGTCCAGTTGCCAATGTATTCAGAGGTTCCTACCCTTTGGGCACCTCCATGTGGATTTCATAAATCATTAGAATAGTTTATTGACTCTTTCAATCAAAACTTCTTTGACCTAATGCTTTTCCAATCCTCCTGCTGTAATCATATATATTTCTTAGCTGTATAGTATATGAATGGTTCCTTTTATTTTGGTGGGTTGGTAGTTTTAGTATAATGGAACATTTCACAATTTTAAGGTTTTGTTTTGCTTTGTTTTAAAGAAAACCATTTCCTCAATTATTTCCTCATGTTACGGAGTTACTGGAAATTGTATTCAAGGAAAATAGCTTCTTGTGGATTAGTTTGAAGTCAGTTTCACACTAAAGATTCTGTAACTTTTTTTCATACTAATACTTTTTTTTTTTTTTGGCTGCGTTGGGTCTTCCTTGCTGTGCATGGGCTTTCTCTAGTTGTGATGAGCGGGGGCTACTCTTCGTTGCGGTGCGCGGGCTTCTCATTGCAGTGGCTTCTCTTGTTGCGGAGCACGGGCTCTAGGCACGCGGACTTCACTAGTTGTGGCTCATGGGCTCTAGAGCTCAGGCTCAGTAGTTGTGGCGCACAGGCTTAGCCGCTCCGCGGCATGTGGGATCTTCCCGGACTAGGGATCGAACCCGTTTCCCCTGCATTGGCAGGTGGATTCTTAACCACTGCGCCACCAGGGAAGTCCCCTAATACTTTTCTTGCGTTTAAAATAATAGATACTCTACCACATTTATAATTATGTAATTGACTTATTATTTCATTACCTTGTGAGTCCATAGCTATATGGCAAACTTTAAAAGTTCTTTTAAAAATGTTATTGAAACAGGCTCAGAAGTTGTAATCACATTGAATTTTAACTTAACAGAATTAAATTTTGATGTTGGTATGGTATAATTGTATACTCATTTCAAACTATTGTGAAATGTTGCCAAAAAAAGTTGTTGTAAAGCTTTTTAAAATGATAGACTAGTAAATATCATCTTTTTGGTTCTATTCTTATCTTCCAGTTTAGAAATGGTAGTATTTTCTCCCATTCTTAATTTATGGGGATAGGCGGAAGATAGATCAGATAAATATAAGGTACTGTCATCTATGGGAAGAGGAAAGTTTTCCATTTTAATAATCTTGCTGCAGGCTCTGCCATAATCTATTTGTTAAAACAGATTTGGTTGGATAAATGTTATTTGTGCTTCTTCAACGAGTCAGTGATCTTTGAATAACAGAGCTTTTACAAATGATGTGTTTATGTTGAAAAGGCTGCTTTTCTTTTTCAACCCCCTGTCTGCATTTTCATGAATGATAGCGGTGGAATTAAATACGTGGGTCAGACTATAATTTTAATTGTATTTATCTTCAAGCAGAGAGGAGATTTTTGTGGTTTTATTACCCTACCTTGAATATTTTATTAAGCTGTGTTGCCTTCATTGTCTTCCTTTGTGCCATTCCCTGTTTTTTGTTGTTGCTGTTTTCCAGCCTGTGTCACACTGTCCATCATCACCCCTGACCCTGTTGGAGCCAAACCCATATACACTGGTTGCTAATTGGTCGGGCTGAAGAAGATGCCAGTATAACCCAAGTTGTAGTAAAGAAAAAAGACGTTGATAAGCTTCCCTCCCCCCTTTTTTTTCTGTTGACCAAAAAGTACTTTGATGTGAGTTCTCTGATCCTCCCTGACATTTTTAGGTCATGGTACTGAACAGTATCAGTTAATCTTGAGAAATTGATAGTTGTGTTATGTTTGTTGAAATGATCAAAGAGGCATTCTTTTGGTTGTTGTTGTTTTCCTTCATATATATCTAGTGTGGCAAACAAGTTATATTTTACACAGAAAGTCGTGATTCTTTTAGGAAGGTTATGATCTAAATGAGACAGGCAAAATTTAAAAAAAAAAGACATTTGCTAAAAATAGAGCAGTTGAAGGTCTCTGAAATATTCAGTAATTACTATGTATTTAACTACTATTCAATATTCTCCAATGATGATTTCCCTGTTCTTTTAAAGATTATTAAAAGGGCTCTATGGGATATGAAACATAATCATACTTAGCCTTGAATTTTAGGGATTGTGGGAATAATCAGAAGAACTTTCCATCTCCATTACAATAATGGAGGCCACCCACCTCCCAACCCCAAAATAACTGATCTGCCTTTGGCCAGACAGGCCCTAAACTATGATTCCCCTCCCCCACTTTGCCTCAATAAACACCACTGGGCACCTGTGGTATTCCAAATAGCGCGTATTTTGTTAAGAGGATGGGGATGAAGACATGGAAACGGGGACAAAAATGGGAGCGAGGAGGATTCATCCAAGTAATTACCAAGTTTCTTATGGCACAGCTTACTTGGGGGAAAAAATTGAGATTCAGAAGGTGCAGTCCATGAAAATCTGCATTTTTCCTATACTTACAGGGCTAAAGTGCCCATGTGTCTTAAAGTTTTGCAGCCATCTAACCATGGCTTCCCGCCTCACCATAACACAAGCATACTTAAATAGTTTATAAGGCTGTTGAAACTCTCCTTTGGGAGAATGGTGCATTTTCGGCCATTCTGCTAGCAAACATAATATTTACAAGAAGCAAGAAAAAGATATCTTTGGTCTAAGTGAAGCAGCCAGGAGAGGGGTCCAGGTGTTAAATGTGCAGGAGTTTTGTGAGTACTTGTCACGGGTTGGTCAGTGTTAGGAAACATGGGGTGAAGATGAGGGCTGCAAAAGAAATTGTAAAATCTTTTCTTTTGGTCTTAGAAGCATTATTATTCAAGGACTTTTTCTCCCCCTTTGGGTAGGTGGTTTTTATTTTTAGTAGTGAAAACCTCTAAGCCTCTGACCTCTGGTTCCTGTGCTTGCTTCTGGCGGGAAGTATAATCTTCTTTGAGATTTTGTCATTTCTCTTTTTTAAGCTTTCTCTCTCTCTCTCTCTCTCTCTGTATTTGTTTTGATGGTGTGCAGTCATACTTGTTTTTAAGCTTATGGTAGTTTCTTCCAGAAACATTAAAAAGCATTTTTTTAAAGACCACCAAGTTTTATGATAGTTTGCTGTATCTATTCACACTATTTTTTTCTTTAATATTTTGGTATAGGCAACGCATGCATGTGCTGTAAGTTTCAAGTGGTTTAAACATTTTTTTAAAGGTATAGCGTGAAAATGAAGCCTTCCTCCCACTCCAGTTCCCCAGCTTCTCTTCTCAGAGGCCACCACCAATGCTCGTTTTTTGTTTATCTTTCCAGAGCTGAGCTGCTCATAAAATTTGAAGCTTAGTAACAGAAAGTTGGGTAAATGCCCAGCAGCTCAGAGTCTTCCATGGAAGAGCACACTCAGACCCCACATTTCTGCACGAAAGGATCACAGCAGACGATATACCTCTTACAATAGACTCACTGCTTTGTTTTTGTTAAAGGGAAAGAGAAAAGTACTCTTTATTTTCCATGCCTCTTTTGAATACTCAGGTTAAAAGAAGTACATAACCCACAAAGGAGGAAAAGCATTAGTTAAGAAATGGTCACCTTTTCTAACTTTGAGGTGTTTGTGCTGATTGATGGAGAAGGGGAAGGTGTCTAAATTTTCAAATTTTCATGGTATTACTCAAGCATTCGGCACCCAACCCCCTTAGCCCCCCACCCCAAGACTGAATGAATAGCTAGTTCTTAATATAGTGTAGTAGGATTAAGTATAAAGGTTAAGGATCTTTGTGAAGACTTTCTGGACACTAGGGTCTCATAGTTTTGAGAGTTCAAATGAATTAATGCCTCTTGCTGGATGACTGAGAGCTAGAAGTTCACCTCTGAGAAAAACATAAAAAGTGACTGCTTGGAGCTTCTAGTACCAGAGGCTGTTGTCTATATTCTTAATGCCATTGGTGGTTGGTGCAAATATTCATGCTATTTTCCTAGAGTAGAGAATTATACTTTCTAACAGTCCTCAGGCGGCTCACACAGGACTGGAAATGAAATGTTGTCCTGGAAAGGCACCCAGAGCCCGAGGACATGAGGCATCTTGAACCATCCTCCCTCTGCCTCTTCACCAGGACTGCCCTTTTCCCATGGACACAGGAAGCTAGACCGGATGAGAACTTAAACTTGAGTGGGGAGAGATGGGGAGCAATGACTGAAATGGAGTCAAAAGACTTTTAAATGGGTTGAAAGAGGTTTTCCCACCTGAGCACAAGCCCAGATCTGGGTAATGCAGAGTTGCTAATTATTGGAAAGCAAACCCAAAGGGTTGGCAACATCCCACTCAAAGCCAAAGCAGGACTTTTAACTCTTTGCCCCAGATCTTCTACCAGGCCGTATTTACTTTTTTCTTTTACCAGAATCCCCAATGTCTTAAATGTTCCTGAGGTTACGGAACAAAGCAAAATGGGGCCACTGTATAAAGTATGTCATGGTAGAGGGAGGGGAGGGAGATCCCTAAAGTGTTTTGAGGGGCTGGCTGAGTGAGGGTATTTATAGCCTAGTCTTGGCAACTCCTACCTACCCCGGTCAACTCCTCCCTTGACTGCTGTTTTTGCCCCCTTTCCCAATTCCAGTGCCTGCTTTAAACCACAGCTAAACAATAATTTTCTTTCAAAGTTGATCCCATCCCTCTGGTTAGATTAAGGAATGTAAATATTACATTCTTTTTTAAAGAATGGGTAATGACTTAATTTCTGAAAATATTTTACCTCCACTAGTAGGGTACCCTGGACATCATTGGGATTATAGTTAAAACTTTCCCTTTTGCCTAAACTTCACTGCGTGTGTGTGTGCGCATGTGTGTGTGTGTGTGGGGGGAAGTGGGGAGGTGGGCCAGAGGGTTAGGATATGGAAACTACAGTCCAGTAAAAAGGGTTCTATTCCTAAAACTAGGTCTTTAAAAGTATCTTGCAGCCTGAGCCTTGGTCCCTCGCGAGTCCCTGCAAGGGACGACCTTCAGAAAGTGTGCCGGCTTGTTGTTTCTTGGGCCTTTGAACCGGGTGAGGAATGTATCTCAAGACGGAAAAATGAATGATTGGTGCTTTTAGCCTCCAGCTTGAAACTCGCTGGAGGAATGTTATTGTCCCTTCAGAGCCTGCTTTCCAACCACCTGGCCTCTTGGAAAGCATCTTTGCAGGATGAAGTCCTCAACAAAAACCCATGCCACATACTGGACTGAATGTTAATATTATGACATAGTGTGAGTGTGTTTCGTGTTTGGTAATTGCAATCATTGTTGCTTTTGTTGTGGTCATCCATTTACAATGCTTGGTGTCAGTTAATTTATCTCTTGTAAAAATAAAATACAGTGTGTGTGTGTGTGTGTGTGTGTGTGAGAAAACAAAAACAAAAACAAAAACAAAAACCCATGCCACCCAATTCGATCTAATTCATTAGCTACTTTTTGGTGGATTTTAAATGAATGTCTCTTCTCTAAGAATAGAACCCCATTCTATGGCTTCCTCACCACCCCAACTGAGATGATTTATGGTTACTCATGAGATAAAGAAACTTCAGGCTTTTTTTTGGCTTGGGGAATATTATTTTAAAAAATAGTGGCAGGAGGTATTTAGGGACATAAATAAAGAGTTCTTAGCTCTGATGAGTTCAGAATGGATTTCACCATCTGTAAAATTGCATTTGCAATGTAAAATCAATACATTTAAATGATCAAAGAAAACATTTAGAGTATTCGATTTGCTGGGTTCCAGTGTACCTAGCACCCAGTCTCTTTCCTTTCTTTTAGAAAGCTTACCCCTTCCTGAGAGATGCTGGAAACCCCTGTCCTGGCTCTAATTACTGGTTTAATGCTACTCCTTCCTACTAAAAATTGTAAGCTGTTTGAGAGTAGTGTCACTAATTGTTTCATGACTCCAGTATCTGTGGAGGCGCACACAAAATGCTTGCCGACTTAAAAATTTGTATATCAACAAACAGTTCTGGAGAGAGTTGTTGAACGAAGGAGAAGACGGCTTTAGAAAAATCCCAAACAAAAACAATACTGTGGATATATTTTGAGTACCTCAAGCCATTTCATTTGCCAAATATTTTAAAAATCATATTCAGATTTAACAATATATTTAAAAAAATAGTCAAGCAAAATTACAGGAGTCTTTGCAATCTGATATGACCGGATATGAAAACTTGGGGAAAATTAATTACAGCTGCCTCATTGCTGTGTCTGAAATCCTTGGAAACTTCCTCTGTTCCCCCAAACCATTCTTTTAAAGATTGACGGAAACTTTGCTTTGTTTTGACAAGATTTATTTCTTTGCTTCCAACAGTAGTTCATCAACTTTTATTCTGCTAATAGAGTTCTTCTGATGTTAATTGTAGCCTACTGATCTAGGTCAGAGCATAGCATTTTCACTGAGGTTTAAGATATCAAAAGCAATGAGAAAAGTATTTGAAAAATAATTATTGTATCATAGTTACCTCTATTTTTAAAAAGAGGCCAGTTGTTAAGTATTTGATTCATAGAGTAGCCTTCTAATTTGTCCCTATGCTCGTTCTTTTTCTTCCTCTCGAGTATATTGTTGCTAATTAGCCCTTCTACTAAAATACAGGTAAGGTCTGGGAAAAGGAATTAAATTTAAACAAGTCCATTTTGCAAGTGTGGTACTTCTTACTACTCTGCTAAAAAGTTATCTTGGTCTCAGCAGTTGACCCTAATTGCCAAGATACGAGACTTTTCCCCTGTTTCAGCTCTTGATTAAGGCTGGGCTAGTTTGATGACCAAAGGAGTAGAATGTATGTTCTAAACTAGCTATTCAGCTATTATAACAATTCTTCTTAAACATTGCTTGAAATTTTAAGTATTACGCTAACAATTAGCATCCAAGCAATTTTACATATAGCAAAACATTTGTCATCCTTTCACATAAAACTCCACAAGTCCCCAGGATCTGTAACATAAATGTGTTCTATTTTATTTTAAATAGGACTTCAGTTTTCTTGATCTTGCACAGTCACATTGGCATTCAGGCTACTTTCTAAAACTTGAAAGTGTTTCCAGCGGGTATGTGTCGGGTATTGAGCTAGGCTATTTCTCTCTCTGCAAGGGTGGTTGACTGGGTTTACATGCTTAGTGCAATGTGTCTGGCATTTGGTTGACACTGTTTGTTGTAGATACTGAATGAATGAATGTGGGACCATATGTTTTTAAACCACAGTATGGGAAAGGTGCCAACACCTCATTTATCTGGAGAGCAGAATCCTATTCTATTCAGGAGGACAGAGAGTTTTTTCTTAGCTACATTACCACTGTCTGACACTTGGTGGTACTTCTTGTCTTACATGTTTCCATTCATTCCATAATTAAACTGTTGTAATTACTGAACCTGGAAGTTTGAAGAAATCATAACTGGTCTTGAAGATAGATTTGGGGAATCGCCAAAGACTCAAATGTTTGTAGTTCTGGTTAATTAATGCAACAAGGAGTTAGTGAGATACTACTGAGTGTCAGGCGTATCCCTAAGTTTTTGAGTTACAACTGTAAAGAAAACACATGAAAATTCAGACCCTCATAGAGCTTTTTTTCATGAGGACTGGTTGAGGGAGAGGCTAGAAAGGATCAGCCTTCTCGGGGGACAAATAACATCCACTGAGAGAAGGAATAGGGACTACTGGCCCTTTTTCTGGACTTGAGGGGTTGACATTGATTTGCTCATGTACTTTTACTTTAAAACTCATCATGTCCTTTTGCCTGGATCTAAGTACGTCATTTGTACTCCTTGTGGTTTTTCAGTCATGAGTAAGGTTGCCTTGTGACTCACAAATGAAGCAAAGTCAGATTTTCCTGACGTCAAAGGGCAGGATTTGAAAGAGAGGGAAGTAAGACTTGAAATTGGTATGTGTCTGCTTGAGAGAAGATTGTCTTATGTGACAGGCAAGATCTAGAACAGATGACACCATGGGAAGGGTGTGCAGGGTGTGTGATGTCTCCAGGAGGCCCTGGAAAAGACTGGCCACAGCTGTGGCCACCACTGTGTGTTGGGCCACATGTGTGTGCTGGTGTCATGAACCACAGCTTATGTCGTAGTTTTGGATGGTAGTATTGATAGTTTTCACTGCGTATTAAGAGGTTCCTTTTGAAGACTATTATGCAAAACTGGTAATTTGTCATACTAATTCTTTTCTGAAGTTTTGGTTGAAAATTCTGTTGGACAATTATTTAATATGTTTGCTTTTCTCTACATTTATTCCTTATACAAAATGTGAGGAAAGACCAATATCTTGAAACTACTCTTTAAAAAATGCTTTTATTTTGATATTACTGTGTAATTTACTAATAAGGATCTTCAGGTATGTTCCTGTTACATCCATACATCACGAGAGTAAATTCCACCATTTTGAGGTGACTTTTCTAGTGGTTACCAGCTTTTACGGTGATGAAATCTGAGATTATTTCCCTCAATCTGATTTTAGTTGTGGTGACAAGTGATGACCCTTGTCCTTTTCTTTTTGTAAATTGAATATATAAATTATATTTTTATCAGGAGATTTAACTTTATGTAGTAAAAAAAAAACTTCTGTAAGGTACAATAAGGTTCTAAAAACAAATTAAAGATAAAACAATGAATACATTTAAACGTGCAGAAGATAAAACAAGAAATCATAACAACATTGGTACTGTTATTAATCAGTTTGCTAAAAGAGGAAGTAAGACTGGAAATGAATTTAAACGGAAATTCATGGAAGAAAATAGGCCATAAACATAAAATATTTCATAAGTGATTGGACAATGCTCATGAAACTGAATATGACTTTCTGGGTTTCAAATATAATATATATCAATATTTAATTGCTGAAATTTAATTGTAGAGCCAGTTGCCTCTGAAAGAAATTTTGCATCATCCAACTTTTCTATAAAAAAATCAATAATTATATCAAATACAGTTTACAATTTGGGGTTCTTTAAAGTGGCCAGGAAATTTAAAGGTGTTTGAAAACCATTTAGAGAGCAGAATACATGAATATTTTTATAGCTAACTAAACTTGTTTTATTGCTCATTTTTAACTCAGTAGTATTTTTTTTAAGCATTTCCTTACTTTCTGTTACTATAAGATACTCCATGATCATCTTATTTGTTTCCTGCCCCAGTCCTAGAATCATCGGTTTCTCCAAGGAGCCCTGATTCCTTTTATTGGAGAATTGTATTAGAAACCAAGATTTGGCACTAGATGTGTTTGTTCCTACTGGGATGTTATTTCTTTTTTGCCCTCTCAGCTGTCAGAGTAAGGAAATGTATGTGTGTATACTAACCCATATATATATACACATATCTATAAAAATTTCTGCATGTAACCATCTGTAACTATACTAAGCTAAGCATGAGTTCATACTAATGTATAAACTCTAATAAATTTCTGTATGGATTATTCTAGCCTCCTTCCCTTGCTTATCTGCACCTCCCACCCCAAAAGTGAGAAACCTGGCTGTCACCATCCTTCATCCATTTACTTATTTGTTCAATTCCACTACATATATGTACAAAGAAGTGTCAGAATTGTCAACCCATGCCCTATAGGAAATGACTTGATCAACTAGAGTGCAGTTTCTTTTGCCTTTAGTTTTGTAGATTTGCCTCATTTCCAGTTACCTAGGTCAGCACCTGATAATCTCCACATGCTTCAGTGAGGTTGCTTCATGCATCTGTAATACATCTAGATGCTTCGGTCACATTCTACATTCCACCTGTAATCACTGATCTCTCAAATTTAAAAAAAAAATTTTGCATACACTTAAGGCTTACTCTTTTTGCTATCAAGTTCTAAGTTTTGACAAATGCTTAATGTCTTGTGTTTACCATTACAGTATCATGCAGAATAGTTTCACTATCCTAAAAATTACCTGTGCTTCCCTGTTTAAACCTCCTCCCTCTCCCCAGCCTCTGGGGATAAACCACTGATCTGTTTATCATCTCTGTAGTTTTGCCTCTTCCAGAATGTTATATAATTGGAATCACACAGTACGTACATTTACCAGACTGGCTTCTTATACATAGCAGTATGCTCTTAAGATTCATCCATGTCCTTTTTTATGGCTTGACAGTTTCATTTCTTTTTATTGGGGAATAATATTCCATTGTATAGATGTACCACAGTTTGTTTATCCAGACCATTGACCTTTTATGGGATGTTTTCCTACATGTGTTTGAAGACCTTTGTGAAGTCATCTCTCAGTTTTCCGTTCATATTCACCATTATTAAGTTTTAGTTGGCGTTCGGATTTCTCAAACCTTCAGTCAGTTTTGTAGTTCTTTCCAAAACCTATAAAATATTCTGCATCTTTTTCCTGCGCAGAATTGGCCAACATTCTGGAGTAGAGTGTTTCAGACCAACCCAGGCTACAGTTGGAGATTTGCTTTCTGATTTCTCCAGTTCTCCCCCATTTTAACCTGCTTGTGTCAGTGTTTATTTGTTCAATGGCAGCAGAACGTTTTAGATTTTTGTATCACGTTGGAGCCACTGTGATCACCTTCTTAAGCTCTCTTGCTTCAAGGACCTAGCTAGTTGGATTTTTTTAAACAATTACATGAATCCTTCTACTAGTAGTCTTTTAAAAAATATTTTATAATATTGCCTCACTATAGAGATTTACAAAATCCATTTTTCTCTTACAGTAATTGTTTCCCAGGTCTCAGGGGATCAAGTTAATCCACTTCATGTGAGCTTGGTCATCATCGATTCTGGACATCCAGGAGGAATCTGGAACTGGCCAGGCATTCCCGTCTGATCTGGGTTCTGGGTGGTTCACACAAGGCAGCCACAAGGTTCATCCCTGTCTGGACTTGTAGTCTGGGAACAGGGCTTTCCTTCCTGGACTACAGAATTGTTCCTGGCTCATAAAGGGGCCACTCTGTGAGAATCTGTGCTTATCACCCTGGTGTGAAAAAAGGCAGCTACTTAGCAATTGGCTAAAAGGGGCATGAAGAGCCTATTTATAGAATCTTTCACCACTTAACAAAAATTTTTGAGCATTTACTATAATTCAAGGTGAAGTCAACCTTAAGGCTACTCTCCTAGGGTGACTTCCATTGACCAAGGTAAAACCCCTTCTTACCCAGCTTGGGTGGATGTGCTCTGGGGCAGGTAACTAGAGGAGGGAGTGATAAGAGGGCCATAAAGGCACAGATGTTTTGTTCAAATACCATAAAATCCCAGGCCGTTTATCGTTTATGTTCTGTGCCATAGTCCCATTCCACATAGTCTTTTTTTCTTTAAAAACACAGACGTTGATTTTTTTCCTCTCTTTCTCTGAAATGGTCTCAGCTTGTTGTGTGATTCTGGCAATAGAATTCCTGACATACTAGATCATAAAGATTATAGCTAGGTGTCTTTTATACCTGTGTGCATGTGTGTGTCTCCATGTATTTTATCCTTGGGTTACATGAGTAATCTTTCAAACACATTCCTGTATAATCAGTTTTGTTGTCTGTACTTGTTGACTATGAAAGCCCCTGGAAGAGTTGTTTAAAAGACCTAGGGGTTTCTTGAAACACATCCTTTTCACCAAAATGACTCTCTGAACAAAAGCTATTTTTAAGACTGTTTAAAAATTAACTGACCTGAAATAAATCTTATGTTCTTTTGTGAACTATATATTAAAAATAGGGATCTATATCTGCTAATGGCTTTTGTTTCAAAATTTCCAGAAATATCCAAATAGAGTGCCATAGGTCATTGACTAGGGACATTCATGGGATCCTCCATAGAATTCCTGGGGCTGCTGGATTTTGCACGTTCTCAATTGCCACCAAAGCCTAAGAGGAATTGGTGTGACTGGACTATATTTGCATTTAGAGTGTTAGCAAGCCTCCAGAGTACATATGCTGGGCTATTTATGAAACAACTTCAGCTGACAGCTGAAGATCAGAAGATTCTATTTTGGGACGTGTCCTAAATGTGAGGTTCTGTGGTGAAAAAAAATTTAGTGTCCTACAGATAAGAATACTTAAAACAGGAAGCAATGGTAATTTACTGCATCCTGTATAAGTATCCTTATCAGTCTGATAAGCTTTTGGTTTCAGTTCTGCTTTCCTGATTTCTTTTCCTGTAATCAGCTTCTATAAGAGGATTAAAAACGGGGGGGGGGGGGGGGGGGGCGGGGGTGGGGTGGGGGGTGGTTCAGGGGTCCGGAGAGAATTTACCAGCATCATTTTTCCTGTCTTGATAAGACTTTCATTTCCTACCACTCAATGGTATTTACTCTGCTAAGAGAAGAACCGTGTACTGTGGTTCACTCATCCCATTGGCTCATCTACTGTGTTTATGCCTATAGGATTGCTTCTGTATATATTGTAATGCAAGGCTAGGTTGCCTATCATACATGAAAGGTTGAATGATATGACAGAACCAGCATGGGCAGGAAAGGAGGAGATGTAAATTTTATTCCTGATTCGGCCACTTCCTGGGATCCAGCATTCTTTGACCTAATTTTCTGGTCCATAAAATTGGATGCAGTGATAATTTCCCCAGTCTATCTTACAGTTTTGTTTGGATCAAGTAAAAGTGCAGTCGTAAACTATGAATTGCCTTTCGAGCTTAAGGTTTGCAGTGGTTTGAGTTTAAATCCCACCACTCCCCTTTCGCCCTTAGAACACAAGGGTGCTTTTGGTTTATGTTCTTTCCTTATTAAGAATATTTTTCAAATTCAGTGAGCTTCTTAGACATCTTGGCTGGACGGGTATATTGTGATTGAGTGCCTGAAAAGATGCATCGACTCTGACTCTCTAGTTCTATTTGTTTCATGAAGCTTGAGTGTGTTGTACAGTGAAATTCTAGGAAACTGGGTTGCATTTATTAGCTGGGCATAGAAAAAATAAAGTTCTACACGTGGGCTAAATTATTTTATAAGCTGAAAGTATAAATCAGGATTAAAGACGGAAATGTATTTATTAAATTTTAAAAGGAGGTATGTGCATGCATTCTATAGTTTCTGTGGATTTAATTATATACTAAATATGGAAAATAAAAGTATTACTGGGTGGTGATGAATGTTTTCTTCCCCAAAATTCTTGTTGATAAATATCTCTACTCTGGAGTCTCAGCACCCTTTGCCAGAGAGACCTGGTGTTCCTTGCTGTGCTGTTCCTTTCCTTTCCCTGTCATCTTGAAGTGACAGGGAAAGGAAAGAATGACTCACCCATTTAGTGAAGGAACTAGATTAGCTCTTGAAGGTTGGCCCTAGAATCTCAATGGTACAGTTTACCAGTGCTAAAGAAAGGAAGCTTTGGAGAATGAAAGCTCCAATAGCTGAAAGAGTGCTATTTTACTCTTGATGGGATAAAATGGCTTTGGTGGTGTTGGCTGTGTTGTGATTTTGAAAGTACCCCCTTCCCCCCAGCCCCTGCCACAGGGGAGAGTGAGTATTCAGGTGTGAGCTCATTCTTGGTCCTGACTTGCTTTTGTCAAGGTCACGGGTTTTGTGGAGGGATAATGGCGATAGGGTACACGTAGCTGTAGAGGAGTTTCCAGCAGGGTGCCCTTTCCAATGCTCAAGTGCAAAGCATTAGTTAACTATCCAGAACGATAATTTCAGGGGCTCAGTAGGCGCATTTGTAGTCCAAAATTCAGAGCATGTGGCTCCATTGGTCAAGGAAAAAGTAAATAGAGAAAAAATGAGAACAAAGGGGTAAGTTGGAGGAGATGTAAAATTGTATGACACTTTTGGAGCTAGTCATTGGCCATAGTTAGTTAATGATTTATAACTAACCAGGGGTCAGGAGTTAGAATTTTAGTTATTTTGCTATTTTGTTTTCTATGTAGAGTGGATGATGTAAACTGTTGTATGAGTCTCTAGAATTTATTAAGAAAAATATTAGGGCTGTTAAGTGAACTTAAAGATGATAAAGCTGAAAATGTTCATTTTATAGATAAACTCAGGCCCAGAAAAGGTGAGTAACTTGCTCAAGATGACACAGCTGTTTTGTGGTAGCATCAGCCAAGAACTCCAACGTATCATCTCCAGCTTGATGCTTTTCCCCATGCTATACTACATACAGATGTGCGTGTGTATAATGCTTTGTCTATTTTAATTTACATGCATATAAAATATGTTACGCATATGTTACATATTCACCTTTATATGTAGGCTCTGTGTGTGTGTGTGTGTGTGTGTGTGTGTGTATTACAGATTTAATTGTTCGTTCATTTGTTCCTCACATATTTTTAATGCCAGGCACTGTTTTGGGTTCTGGGAATATTGCTGGGGAATAAGATTTAGTTTCTGTCCTCATGGAGTTTATATTCTAGTGGGACAAACAGATAAAGTTATTTCAAATAGTGGTAAGTACTCTTAGGAAAAAACCAACCAGAGTAGAGGAGTTGGTGGGCAAAGTATATGATCATGAATTTATCAAAGAAGCTAAGTGGACCACACTTAGATTTAGTTTTAATTTATTATTTTTGAGGGTTGTTTTGAAAAATTCTATTGGGCAGGAAGCATTCAAAGTTTCAAAGATATGTTGGGAAAAAATTGTAATTTATGAGAATAATTAAAGGATTTAAAAGATTGCTCGCTAAATGAAGTTTCCTCTTTTATATGTAGAGTGTTTGATTATTAGCCCTGCTTGAAAATAATTTATGAACACTGGTAATTAACTGCCTGTATCTATGATTTAGTCAACCGTTACCATAAAGTTTTAAAAATGCGTTTATGACTACTAGGATTTTATTAGTGCTCTTTTTTTCAACCTCCTGTTTCCTTTCTGGGAGAGGAATATGTTTCCTAGTGCCTATGCTTCTCATATAGAAGAGCAGTGAAAACTGTGAGGCTATATTTTACACAACTTGAAGGGGTATATCTTACGTAATAGTAAGGCAATCAATGGATGATATGTCTTAACTAAGATAAATGTATGCTTGTTATCAGTGTAACCCGGAGTTCATTCAGAAAAGTTGGAAGACTATTTCATTGGCTTATGACTTTTTTTATGCACCTGTTTTCCCAGAGTCATAGATGCAAAGTTTTCTAGAGAGAATAACCAAGAATCCCTCCCTATTATCTCCCCCTTTTCCAATAAAAGGATCACTTTATTAAAGTACTTTGATGTTATAATGATAAGTTGATAAGTTGTTGCTTTTCAAATGGAAGGTAAGTTTCTAGCCTCCTGTGAAACTCTTAGGAAGCCTGAAATGACACGTCCTGCGTGTCTAGGTCTTCCGTGCATTGACTGGTTGGCTGGATGGCCAGGCCCAGAAGTGGCTCTGTGGTTCCATGGGGTGCTGGAGGCCTGCAGTGCTTTGGTCTAATGTTTGAACTTCCTGAAGACACCCTGGACAGTCTTGATTGAGCTTCCTTTTCCTTGTTAGTCACTGATCATATGAACCTGAACTGGCCTGATTTTAATGTCCACGTTCTGCATTGCCAGTGTCCATCCTTGGCTGGGCAAGGGCTGGTGTCCTTAGTTGTCTTCAGTTTCATTGTTTGTTCATAACTCTTTTCTGACTCTGTACAGTTTACTGCAATCTTTGGCACGTCGTCAATGCTGTAAGAGCATTCTTGCGGTCATAGAGCGATTTGGCAGCCTTGGATTAGGAGAATTCTAGTACCAGTTTCTAGGTTCTGATCATCTCTTCAGTTGCATAAACAGTTTTGAAATATATAGAATAGAGTTTCATAAAATACGTAGAATATGAGTGGTCCTGTTATGCAAACAACTATTACAACGCTGTTGGAGAATGGGTCACAGAAGGTACCAACTATCCTGCCTCCGGCAGCTCTGATGACTTTCAAGAAGAACCAAGATCTTAGTGAACTTCTGAGGGCATCCAAAATGGTAATAGCCAAATAACAAGGCCCTACTGTATAGCACAGGGAACTATATTCAATATCCTGTGATAAACCATAATGGAAAAGAATGTAAAAAAAAGAATGTCTATATGTGTGTAACTGAGTCAGTTTGCTGCACAGCAGAGATTGGTACAAGATTGTAAATCAACAATACTTGAATAAAAAGAAAAAATTAAAAAATAAGTAAAAAAACAAATTGGTCATAGTCAAGGTCTAGTTTCCAATGGATGTTAAGGTCAGCAAATACAGAAGAGTGCTCAAGACAGTTTTGCCAATCAACTCTTGGCATATTATGTAGTACACAAACACTTATGCCGTTGATTAGCCCTTTGGCTGTGGTTCGGTTTGTTTTCATCTTATCAATGATTATTTGCTTTTTTTTCTTCAGTTTTTAAAAAAATTTAATTTTATTTATTTTTTTATACAGCAGGTTCTTATTAGTTATCTATTTTATACATATTAGTGTATATATGTCAATCCCAATCTCCCAATTCATCCCACCACCACCACCACCACTTCCCCTGGCTTTGACCCCTTGGTGTCCATACGTTTGTTCTCTGCATCTGTGTCTCTATTTCTGCCTTGCAAATTGGCTCACCTGTACCATTTTTCTAGATCCCACATATATGCGTTAGTATAGAATATTTGTTTTTCTCTTTCTGACTTACTTCACACTGTATGACAGTCTCTAGGTCCATCCACATCTCTACAAATGACCCAATTTTGTTCCTTTTTGTGGCTAATACTCCATTGTATATATGTACCACATCTTCTTTATCCATTTGTCTGTTGATGGGCATTTAGGTTGCTTCCATGACCTGGCTATTGTAAATAGTGCTGCAATGAACATTGGGGTCCATGTGTCTTTTTGAATTATGGTTTTCTCTGGGTGTATGCCCAGTAGTGGGATTGCTGGGTCATATGGTAATTCTATTGTTAGTTTTTTAAGGAACCTCCATACTGTTCTCCATAGTGGCTGTATCAGTTTACATTCCCACCAACAGTGCAAGAGGGTTTCCTTTTCTCCACACCCCCTTCAGCATTTGTTGTTTGTAGATTTTCTGATGATGCCCATTCTAACCAGTGTGAGGTGATGCCTCATTGTAGTTTTGATTTGCATTTCTCTAATAAGTAGTGATGTTGAGCAGCTTTTCAAGTGCCTCTTGGCAATCTGTATGTCTTCTTTAGAGAGATGTCTATTTAGGTCTTCTGCCCATTTTTGGATTGGGTTGTTTGTTTTTTTAATATTGAACTGCATGAGCTGTTTATATATTTTGGAGATTAATCCTTTGTCCGTTGATTCGTTTGCAAATATTTTCTCCTATTCTGAGGGTTGTCTTTTCGTCTTGTTTGTAGTTTCCTTTGCTGTGCAAAAGCTTTGAAGTTTCATTAGGTCCCATTTGTTTACAAAAATAAACAATTTTTATTGGAAATTTTTATTTTTTATTTTTATTAATATAATGGAAATTTTTATTTCCATTACTCTAGGGGATGGGTCATAAAAGATCTTGCTGTGATTTATGTCAGAGTGTTCTTCCTATGTTATCCTCTAAGAGTTTTATAGTGTCCAGTCTTACATTTAGGTCTTTAATCCATTTTGAGTTTATTTTTGTGTATGGTGTTAGGGAGTGTGCCAATTTCATTCTTTTACACATAGCTGTCCAGTTTTCCCAGCACCACTTATTGAAGAGACTGTCTTTTCTCCATTGTGTATTCTTGCCTCCTCTGTCATAGATTAGGTGACCATAGGTGTGTGGGTTTACCTCTGGGCTTTCTATCCTGTTCCATTGATCTATATTTCTGTTTTTCTGCCAGTACCATACTGTCTTGATTACTGTAGCTTTGTAGTATAGTCTGAAGTCAGGGAGCCTGATTCCTCCAGCTCCGTTTTTCTTTCTCAAGATTGCTTTGGCTGTTTGGGGTCTTTTGTGTTTCCATACAAATGGTGAAATTTTTGGTTCTATTTCTGTGAAAAATGCCAGTGGTAGTTTGATAAGGATTGCATTGAATCTGTAGATTGCTTTGGGTAGTATAGTCATTGTCACAGTATTGATTCTTCCAATCCAAAAACATGGTATATCTCTCCATCTGTTTGTGTCATCTTTGATTTCTTTCATCAGTCTCTTATAGTTTTCTGAGTACAGGTCTTTTACCTCCTTAGGTAGGTTTATTCCTAGGTATTTTATTCTTTTTGTTGCAATGGTGAATGGGATTGTTTCCTTAATTTCTCTTTCTGATCTTTCGTTGTTAGCGTATAGGAATGCAAGAGATTTGTGTGCATTAATTTTGTTATCCTTCAACTTTACCAAATTCATTGATTAGCTCTAGTAGTTTTCTGGTGGCACCTTTAGGATTTTCTATGTATAATATCATGTCATCTGCAAACCGTGACAGTTTTACTTCTTCTTTTCCAATTTGTATTCCTTTTCTTTCTTTTCCTTCTCTGACTGCTATGACTAGGACTTCCAAAACTATGTTGAATAATAGTGGTGAGAGTGGACATCCTTGTTTTGTTCCTGATCTTAGAGGAAATGCTTTCAGTTCTTCACCATTGAGAATGATATTTGCCGTGGGTTTGTCGTACACGGCCTTTATTATGTTGAGGTAGGTTCCCTCTATGCCCACTTTCTGGAGAGTTTTTATCATAAATGGGTGTTGAATTTTGTCAAAAGCTTTTTCTGCATCTATTGAGATGATCATACGGTTTTTATTCTTCAATTTGTTAATATGATGTATCACATTGATTGATTTGTGTATACTGAAGAATCCTTGCATCCCTGGGATAAATCCCACTTGATCACAGTGTATGATCCTTTTAATGTGTTGTTGGATTCTGTTTGCTAGTATTTTGCTGAGGATTTTTGCATCTATGTTCATCAGTGATATTGGTCTGTAATTTTCTTCTTTTGTAGTATCTTTGTCTGGTTTTGGTATCAGGGTGATGGTGGCCTCGTAGAAGGAGTTTGGGAATGTTTCTTCCTCTGCAATATCTTGGAAGAGTTTGAGAAGGATGGGTGTTAGCTCTTCTCTAAATGTTTGATAGAATTCACCTGTGAAGCCATCTGGTCCTGGACTTTTGTTTGTTGGAAGACTTAATCACAGTTTCAATTTCATTACTTGTGATTGCTCTGTTCATATTTTCTGTTTCTTCCTGGTTCACTCTTGGAAGGTTATACCTTTCCAGGAATTTGTCCATTTCTTCCAGGTTGTCCATTTTATTGGCATAGAGTTGCTTGTAGTAGTCTCTTATGATGCCTTTGTATTTCTGCAGTGTCTGTTGTAACTTCTCCGTTTGAATTTCTAATTTTGAAATGAATCCTCTCCCTCTTTTCCTTGATGAGTCTGGCTAAAGGTTTATCAATTTTGTTTATCTTCTCAAAGAACCAGCTTTTAGTTTTATTGATCTTTGCTATTGTTTTGTTTCTATTTCATTTATTTCTGCTCTGATCTTTTTGATTTCTTTCCTTCTACTAACTTCAGGTTTTGTTTGTTCTTCTTTCTCTGGTTCCTTTAGGTGTAAGGTTAGAGTTTTTATTTGAGATTTTTCTTGTTCCTTGAGGTAGGATTTTATTGCTATAAACTTCCCTCTTAGAACTGCTTTTGCTGCATCCCGTAGGTTTTGGATCATCAGGTTTTTTGTTGTCATTTGTCTCTAGGTATTTTTTGATTTCCTCTTTGATTTCTTCAGTGATCTCTTGGTTATTTAGTAACATATTGTTTAGCCTCCATGTGTTTGTGTTTTTTACGATTTTTCCCCTGTAATTCATTTCTAATCTCATAGCTTTGTGGTCGGAAAAGATGCTTGATATGATTTCAATTTTCTTAAATTTACAGAGGCTTGATTTGTGACCCAAGATGTGATCTATCCTGGAGAATGTTCCGTGTGCACTTGAGAAGAAAGTGTAATCTGCTGTTTTCAGATGGAATGTCCTATAAATATCAATTAAATCTATCTGGTCTATTGTGTCATTTAAAGGTTGTGTTTCCTTATTAATTTTCTGTCTGGATGATCTGTCCATTGGTGTAAGTGAGGTGTTAAAGTCCCCCACTATTATTGTGTTACTGTTGATTTCCTCTTTTATAGCTGTTAGCATTTGCCTTATGTATTGAGGTGCTCCTATGTTGGATGCATATATATTTATAATTGTTAAATCTTCTTCTTGGATTGATCCCTTGATCATTATGTAGTGTCCTTCCTTGTCTCTTATAACATTCTTTATTTTAAAGTCGATTTTATCTTTATGAGTATTGCTACTCCAGCTTTCTTTTGATTTCCATTGCATGGATTATCTTTTTCCATCCCCTCACTTTCAGTCTGTATGTGTCCCTAGGTCTGAAGTGGGTCTCTTGTAGACAGCATATAGATGGGTCTTGTTTTTGTATCCATTCAGCAAGCCTGTGTCTTTTGGTTGGAACATTTAATCCATTCACGTTTAAGGGAGTTATCGATATGTATGTTCCTATTACCATTTTCTTAATTGTTATGGGTTTGTTTCTGTAGGTCCTTTTCTTCTCCTGTGTTTCTCACTTAGAGAAGTTCCTTTAGCATTTGTTGTAGAGCTGGTTTGGTGGTGCTGAATTCTCTTAGCTTTTGCTTGTCTGTAAAGCTTTTGATTATTCCATTGAATCTGAATGAGATCCTTGCTAGGTAGAGTAATCTTGGTTGTAGGTTCTTCCCTTTCATCAGTTTAAATATATTGTGCCACTCCCTCTGGCTTGTAGAGTTTCTGCTGAGAAATCAGCTGCTAACCTTATGGGAGTTCCCTTGTATCCTTGTATGTTATTTGTCTTTTTTCCCTTGTTGCTTTCAATAATTCTTCTTTGTCTTTAATTTTTGTCAATTTGATTACTATGTGTCTTGGTGTGTTTCTCCTTGGGTTTATCCTGCCTGGGACTCTCTGCGCTTCCTGGACTTGGGTGCCTATTTCCTTTCCCATGTTAGGGAAGTTTTCATCTATGATCTCTTCAAATATTTTCTTGGGTCCTTTCTCTCTCTCTTCTCCTTCTGGGACCCCTATTATGCGAATGTTGGTGCGGTTAATGTTGTCCCAGAGGTCTTTTAGGCTGTCTTCATTTCCTTTCATTCTTTTTTCTTTATTATGTTCCACGGCAGTGAATTCCACCATTCTGTCTTCCAGGTCACTTATCTGTTCTTCTGCCTCAGTTACTCTGCTATTGATTCCTTCTAGTGCATTTTTCATTTCAGTTATTGTATTGTTCATCTCTGTTTGTTTGTTCTTTAATTCTTCTAGGTGTTTTTTCTTTAATTCTTCTGGGTCTTTGTTAAACATTTCTTGCATCTTCTCGATCTTTGCCTCCATTCTTCTTCCGAGGTCCTGGATCGTCTTCGCTATCATTATTTTGAATTCTTTTTCTGGAAGGTTGCCTATCTCCACTTCATTTAGTTGTTTTTCTGGGGTTTTATCTTGTTCGTCATCTGGTACATAGTCCTCTGCCTTTTCATTTTGTCTGTCTTTCTGTGAATGTGGTTTTCCTTCCACAGGCTGCAAAATTTTAGTTCTTCTTGCTTCAGCTGTCTGCCCTCTGGTTGATTATTTGCTTATTTTCATTATTATTTCATAAAATGTATTTATATCAATGCAACAAGTATATGTCCAATTACTTGTTGAGTCCCTACTCTGTGCCCAGACATGTTTTTGGAAAATGGAGATTCTCTAGTGACTCAGGCAGAGTAATAGGTTTTTGTCCTCATGGAGTATATATTATTGCAGTGGAAGAGACAATTGATAAGCAAGCAAACAAAAGTAATATAATTTCAGGGAGTAAGCATTACAGAGAATATCAAGTAGTGTAAAGTGATAGAGATGAAAGGTAGCGTGGGCTGATTTTGATAAGGGTAGTCAGAAAAGTAGGCAGTGTTTGAGCAAACACCCGAATGAGGCGAAGGAGAAAGTTATGGCAAGTGTTTGCTGGTGAAGACTGTTCTCAGGAAAGGCAGCAGCAGATGGAGTCCTACACTGGGAACAATTCCAGCATGTTCCCACACATCCGTAGCAGCAGAGAGAGGGGCGGGGGATGTGACTGGAATAGTAGGTTAGGGCCAGATCCTGGAGGGCTTGATAGACCATGATGAGTCATTTGGATTCATTCTAAGTGTGATGGGAAGCCCATGAAGAAGGTTAGCATATGTGCCAGGACCACCCAACATGCCTACCAAGTTTCCTATTGGAGAGGCATGGAGTTCTTCTGTATGGAGTTCTTCTTTTGATTGAGCCAATCAGCTGGGACCTCTTAGATATGAACTAAAGCCACCTGTGACCTAGATTTTCCTAGATGTGTTCCCAGCATCACCCAGGGGTGCATTCAGGAGATTTCCTCTTTAGTCTTGCCACAGCAGCCTCCTGCTCAGGCCCCTGGGATGCCCATTGGCCAAACTGGGCCCTGTGAATATTATGACTACAGTTTGGTCCTAGTTCCAGGCCTGTCTGGATGCTTGGCCACCTACCTGGTGATCGTTAACACATTCCTTGCAAGACACACCTAATCTGGTTTCTTTAAAGCCAGATCCCAGTTCTTCGTAAAGAATGGCAAAGGCCCTTCCTTCTGGGGTAAGAGCATTGATTTAAGCTTACTAACTGTAAATAATTTAACCCTGTGTTTATATACCTTGATTCGGTCGTTTTTGTTTTGGAATCCATGTTACCTGACATGACCTGTTCACATATTGGCCCTATTACTACTTGTACTTATTTCAGCGCTCTTTGTATCTTAACTGGTTTTTAGGTTATGAGATCCAAATTTAGACTTGCTGATATCACTTGGCTGCCAGTTGACTGAGTGGAAGTCTGTATGTTTTAGGAAGTACAGTATTAGTTCATTTTAATCCTTTAATCTTCTGTATGCTAGATGCTGGTCTGCTCCAACACCTACATTTCAGAGCATTCTTTCTGTGACATTTAAAACCCATCATGGAAACATATGGCATCAGTCAGGTAGAGTGAGTTAGCTTGGACTTTTATTGCTTTTTTTAAACTGGATTTTACCTACTTCCTGGAAAATGTTGGCCGAGTTAACTTTCATGATGTTTGGATATGCCATGTGCTTTAAGGTGTTAATTCTGTGACCATTCTTGTTTTGGACAGCCAGCTCTAGTGATTTCATGGGGACATGCTAGTGGGTTGATGAAACCCTAAATAGGGGGGTGGCTGGGGTGGCTGGTGGTGGTAGAGTGATCTTCATGATCTGAGTTCCTGCAATTAGAAGGATTTAGCTGGGAAGTAGAAGCTGTAAAAATACTCACTAATGAATGAACCACTTTAAAACTCCTTGCTTATTATCATACTATCCTTAATACCAAGGACTATGCCTCCATCGGTTTAATTCGACCTTGAAAATATGCATTTTGCGAAAGATGCAGGATTTCACAAAGTCAATGAAAGTGATGTCAAAGAAGGTCTGGGATTCACAAGTAGTCAATGACAAGTAAAGGTCTAGCAGAATTAGAGGAGTCACCTGTTGAAGAAACAAATCAAAGATAATGACTCTCTTAGTACTTCTAATGCACATGGTAAAAATATAGGATTAAGAGAGGCCCTTGGGGAAATTGGTAAAGCCTTTGAATATTTCTATAGAAATGATCCTTTATGTGATTGTTCTATAAAAACCAAACAAGAAGTCAAAGATGAAACATGATGGAAAAATAATCCAAAAAATGAACACTCAATCACACTCTGTTCATTCTGAGACTTTGCCAGTAGATGCAACTGAGACTTTTTTGCTAAAATAGGGTGAAAGAGCTTTTCCCCATATATTTTAGTTTCAATGTGTCCAACATTTTAGTTTTCCAGTATAAAATTCCATTCAAGCCCCCCCCCCCTTTTTTTTTCACTATGAAAATCAGGTACCTGTGTTAAATAGACTTTACTTTTTATTTTTGTATTGTTCTTTTTTTTTTTTTTTGGCTGCTCTGTGTGGCATGCGGATCTTAGTTCCCCAACCGGGGATTGAACCTGCGCCCCCTGCAGTGGAAGCGCGGAGTCCTAACCACTGGACTGCCAGGGAAGTCCCTAGACTTTACTTTTTAAAATGACCTTTTTCTGCTACCAGTTATGTTCAGCTGATAAAGGCATCCTGCATATTTCTTTTAGAGATGTGGCAGCAGACAGTCACGGGAAGCCCTTTTCTTTTGCTCCCCAAATTTTGCTAAGTAGAAATTGGAGTTTCTCATTGTTCCAGAGGTTTGAGGCCAGTTGTTAAACAGGCAGGTGGCAAAGCTCCAGGGATATTTCACTCCTGTGAACCCAAGAAAGACCATTAGTGCTCATGGGTTGTTTTCAAGAACTCACTGGAACAGAGTGATGCTAGCCAACTTTGTAGTAAACACAAATAAGATATCGATTCCTCACAGGACCCCCATAAAAATTCTTCCTGGCCCTTAGAACTGGATATGGACCAGTTCTGAAGACAACTGCATCAAGAGGACCCTCCAAAGAAGTTTGTCTGACAACAAATAGCTATTCATAAAGGGCTTGCTACTTGCTAGTCAATAACATTTTAGATTTTAAGGGGATTATCTCGTGTTTAATTCCCATGTCAGCTCCACTGTGTTTCCTGAAGGAGGTGAGTTTGAGCAGATTTTTTTTCTAAGAAAGAAATATGAATTGATGAAGTGCTAGTGTGAGATTGGGATAGATAGGGATATAATCCAAGAGGAAGGAAATGGAAATAGAAGCAGATGTTCTTGGCTTTGAAGAGAATTACCAAGAAACAAAGTTTGGGCAATAGAGTTCTGAGTACTATACTGATGGCATTTCTGTAACCACAATATCAGTGTGATTGTGCACTGTTAGGTCTTTATTTTTTTAATTAATTATTTTTGTTGAAGTATAGTTGCTATATAATATTATATGTTATAGATATACAATATAGTGACTCATAACTTTTATATTTAAAAAAAATTTTTTTTAATATTTACTTATTTTTTATTTTTGGCTGTGTCAAGGTCTTAGTTGCGGCATATGGGATGTTTCGTTGCGGTGCTCGGGCTTCTCTGTAGTTGTGGTGCGTGGGCTTAGTTGCCCCACGGCATGTGGGATCTTAGTTCCCGGACCAGGGATCGAACCCCCATCCTATGCATTGGAAGGCGGATTCTTAACCGCTGGACCACCAGGGAAGTCCCGTGACTCATAACTTTTAAAGGTTATACTCCATTTATAGTTATTATAAAATATTGGCTATATTCTCCATGTGGTATAATATATCCTTGTAGCTTATTTTCTACCTAATAGTTTGTACCTCTTACTCCCCTACCCCTGTATTGTCCCTCCCCCCTCCCCACTGGTAACCACTAGTTTGTTCTCTAGATCTGTGAGTTTGCTTCGTTTTTGTTATATTCACTAGTTTGTTGTATTTTTTAGATTTTTAGGGAGCACTTCATTAGTGGCGTGTGGGATGTAATCTTGTAAGAAAACCAGTCAGGCAGTTGACCCAGTTCTGATCTGCTCACATATAGATGAGCATAAGACCTTGACAACTCCAACACCAAAGTTAGACTGTAGGTCATTCTTGTACAGAGATGATGCTGTGATGCCACCACCGTGATCTGCCTCAACATCTTTCTGGATTCATAACATTATCCTCATTCATTCTCTCTCTTTTTTCCTGGTCTTCATGTGTCAGGTTTATGGAATACTTTCCATAGCAATTTAAAAACTTCGTATTTTAAAATCTGATTATTTTGTCACATTGCTTTAGTGATCCCTTGTTATTGCCAAAGGAGCACACACTTTTATTAGTGCGGTAAAAGCAAAAGCAAAATATTATTTAGAAAATCTGGTATGGGGAGAAATCATAAAACTCATTTTCAAATGGAGTAGAAATGATACTGGATTGTGTGCTGTTAAAGGTTACCCATGCTCCCTCTACAGAGTTATGTCTAGGGATTTTCATTTTAGTATTAGTATTTGGAGTTCGTTTACCGTACAACATTGATACAAATGAGCTCTGAAGCCCTGACTACTAAGTGACTGGCCCAAAGATTATCATATTAAGTAGGATATAAGTAGGATATGTTAATACCCTGAGGTTCATTTTTGGTATTGCTAATGAAGAAAAGAGTAGCTTGGGTATTGCTAAAGAGAAATTCAATTCAGAAGTCAAAGTTTTTTTGTGAATGCGGGATTTGTGTAGGGTCTTTTTTTTTGACGGCATTTAAAGTTGATTCGGACTTATTGTGAGAATAATGAATAATTCCAGATGAGATAAAACTTATAGAAACCAAGAAAGACCACAAAAATGTTGATACCTTGGCCATTGGAAATCAAATGCACTATGATCTAATGTTTTGGATTGCTGGTGCTAGAGAAGGAGAGAACTATTTCTACTGCTGTTTTGCCTTTGGAGAGCAGATGGCATCTTTTGAAAGTCATGCTCTCTGAATGGCTCATTTCATTGTCCTGTTGGCATTCAAAGGGGGGAAACCACCAGGATCTGAGATGTGGCATCTATGGCACTTTTTGTGGATTTTGTTTGTAATATTTTTGTCATAAATGTGCATAGTAGCCTTCCCAGAGAGTCTTAATACAGAACCTTGCATAATTTGAGGACTGAAGAAACCACAATATGGTATAAAAGGAAAAACCCGAAAAATGTAGTAATTTGAATAAAAAGAAGCCGAAAATAGGATGGTATGGGGAATGTTTAGGGAATGGTGAATTTAAAACTAACAAGACCCTCCAGTGTAAGCCCCTCAGCCATGCAGTCTCTGCAGGTCCTTTATTCCTCATGCTAATTATCTTCTTCCCTTGCCTTTCAAAGTATTGTCTCTTTTCTCCTTTTATCTTTCCATTCAGAAAATTTCTGTGTCTTCTTTACTACAAAAGCATTTAAAGGAAGATTAAGGCACAGAATGTTCTGAAAGTAGCCTTGTTCTCTTCTGGGTGATCAAAATAGTATTACAGTATTTTGTAAGAATAGCAAATACCTATTTATACTTGGGCAGGCCTCTTTTTAGCTATTTTCCTTACCTGATTCCTTGCATTAGAAAGCTGTTTTCTGTTTGTAAGGTTGTTACTCCAAGCTGATTTGTTTTTCTTTTTTAATTTATTTTATTGAAGAATAGTTGATTGACAGTGCTGTGTTAATTTCTACTGTATAGCAAAGTGATTCAGTATATATATACATATATATACATTCTTTTTTATATTCTTTTCCATTATGGTTTATCACAGGATATTGAATATAGTTCCCGTGCTATACAGCAGGACCTTGTTGTTTATCCATTCTGTATATAATAGTTTACATCTACTAATCCCAAACTCCGAATCCATCCCTCCCCCATCACCCCACCCCTGATTTGGTTTCTATGTGCAGTACCTTTGTATTCTTATTACTTTAAAAAAAATTTTTTTTTAATTTTTAATTTTTTAATTTTTTGGTTACACCCCGCGGCATGTGGGATCTTCCCTGACCAGGGACCAAATCCGTAGCCGCTGCAGTGGAAGAATGGAGTCTTAACCACTGGACCACCGGGGTCCCTGTATTCTTATTGCTGATTTACAGTGGAATATGTGGTTTTGCTGACTTTACACTAGATCAGGAGTCAACAAATTAGCCTTATTGGCCAAAATCTGGCCATCACCTGTTTCTGTAGTTTTGGGGGGGGGCACAGCTATACCCATTTCCTTATGTATTATCTGTGGCTGCTTTCCGGCTATAACAGCAAAGTAGAGTTCTTGCAACAGAGGTTGTAGGTAGATATGGTAGGTAAAACTTACATTGTGATTTTTTGCTCCTTATCTCTTTTTTACATTTCTGTGGTCTCATGGCAGTTTGGATGGTTATATCACAGCAGGCATGAGTTATGTGTCTTTAATTGTTAGTGCAATATGAAATATGTAACGGCTTCCCAAAGAATTCATTGATTCTGAGTCAGGATGGCACATTCAGATGGTGATAGTGCATTTTTATATTCACAAAGAGCAAGGGTTTTAAAACCTTCACTAAATTAATGAATCAAACCAAAGTCAAATCTGTGTTGTTCTGGAAAATAATGATTGCCAGTTGCTGGAAGAAAGTGAGCCTTAGGGAGCCTTCTGATTTGTGTTGAGAGGGCTTCTATAGTAAGCAAGGATTATATAGTATTGATGTAGGGCTACAGATCAGCCCTTTGTATAGATTAGTCATTTTTGCCCTGCCTTACATGCTTTTTGGATAATCAGAATGAAGTGCCTGTACAAGCCAGTAACTAGGGGTGTTTGCTAAAAATAATGAGAAACTTTAATATTTCTTTAGTTTACGAAGGAAAGCAATGTCACTTGGCAACCTCTGTTATTCGTGACCATGCTTATGGCTGTGTCATGATTTCCAAATTACATTAACAAAACAGTCATTTAAGTTTTGAGGCTGACAATTTGGAGCTTCACTAGGTCAAACACCTCTTCCTTGGGCAGATTCCTTGGCTTTGGAGAATTTCAGATTTATTGAAGTACCTATAAAATCTTAGTTCTGTTCAAATTTTAGAACCTGTATCATCTGCAATTTAGGATTCTTTGTGGAAAGAAGGAAGCTCTTTGAAACCTCAACCATTCTTTATTCAGTGTAAATTTCGATAAGAAGCAAAACTTTGTCACTGTGAATGACAGTTGACCAACATGGAGCAAGTCACATAAGAAGTATGTGTATTACATAAGAAGTATCAGAGATAAAATGGATAATTTCCAACTCTTTCTGGTATAGCTCTTGGTAGACTTAATACAACTCACAACCACCTGAGCACAACTCAGGACTGTTTCCTACAGATGATGGTGTAAATAGCAGCCCCCGTGGTTGCAATGTCAAAACCTCAGTTTCAACAAAAGCCAAATTTAATACCAAAAGCATTCCAAAGCAATTACGCTGTTGTTGTAGTTAAATTATCTGGAGAGTTGGGTTTGATTGCCCTTCGCTCATTAAAACCAATAGTTTAGGGTTGGAATTGTCTGTATGTTCACATTCCTGCCCACAGCTAGTGAGGTGATGTAGCTTGATATAGAGCCCAGCTTTATTTCTAAGTTTAGCTTCACATCACGAGCCAGCAGTGAAACCTAGAAGTGTTGGTTTTCATGGAAGTGGCATGGAAAACCTCAGCAATTCCCGAATCTCCACTGCAATGCACATATGTGAGTCTGTCGCTGGGACGAGGGCAGAGGTGCAGGGTTAGATTTCACAATGCTACTTTCACAAGACTGGCCTCAGCCTTGTGCGCATTTGCTTCCAAGGCTTCTAGTGACGGTAAAAGACAGCACCTTGGACTTCAGACAGCTTTGATGGCGAGTTTTCAAGCTTTGTTCTTGCAATACCTTTTCGACAAGGAATTGTTTGGTGTCTGATGATAGTACAGAATTCAGTGATAAAAACACTCATTTCCTCGCTAGCTTCATCCAAAAGTGGAAAGAAGAGGGTGCAGGAGGGATTAACCGTTGAGCCATGTGGATGTACGCACTTAAGTGGGTTCCTTCCTACGTGCCCAGATCTCTGCCAGCTGTGTACTTGTTCATCTTCCACGGGGGGGGGTGAGGGTTTTCCTCTGACGTAGGGACATTCCAGATGGACAAGAGTGTAAATGCCAGGTTACATTTTTAGGGGCTTACTAATGGAGCCGCAGCAGATTAAGAGGGCAAAGAAAAAGGATGACTGCTTATCTTAGTAGGGAAGTGTGGACCAGACACCATTAGATTTACTGTTCATGAGATCCTCTTCTATTGACATTTTATAAACTAACTGGGTATTTCAACTCGCTCCAAGGAATAGAGAGGAGATTCTTAATGCTACCTTTTGTTGAATTAATATTTCAGATAACCTTTTAGTAAAGCCACTTATCAAATCTTGGTTTTAAAGTTAACTTTTAATCTTGTCTTAGGGCAAAAGACAACAAAACAAACAATGCAAAAAAAAAAAAAAAACCACCCAAACAAAACCAACCCCGAATTTAATTTATGCACATAAATTAAAAGACTTTTTGTTTGGAGGGTGAGCTTATTCTGCAAGTGACTTTTCTCTCGGCTAAGCCTGTGTACATGTTCTAACAGAGTTCTAGGAGACAAAACATTTCAATGTGTTTTCCTGATTTGTGACATATTTACATTTTATTGTGACATTTGATTCTCTCGAGTTTTCGCTAGCGTAAAGAAAGTGGCGTGTTTTAAATTATATTAAGAAAGTGATTTTTATTTGCCTTTGCATGAATTTTGAAAATAATAAGTTGCCGTGTTGTTTTTCATTCACTTTTTAAGTACATTTGAAAATTTCTATCTGCTTTGATCATAATGAGCTCTTCTCTGCTCACATGATCTTCATTCAGCCTTAGTGAAGGAAATAAATTTCCCTGCACATCGACGTTTTGTTACGTTATAGGAAATGCTGCTGAGTTTTGGAATGTGACTTTGCTTCAGCTGCTGTTTGGTGGTTAATGGTTCAGGATGTTTGCCAGCTGCCATGGTTTGCTGGCGATGTCAAAACCTTTGTAACTTCAGACTCAAGAACCCAGTACTTATTTTCCCCTTTATTAAATGCAGGTACCATGTTTAGAAGTTCATTTGTTCCAGACCTCCGTAAAAGTTTGCTCTGGACAAGGTGTTTTGCTTTGTGGAAAGAACTTTTCCATTTACCAGCATTGCGTTGTAAAAATACAGCAATTATTTATCTCACGTTTATGAATAAGCATTTGGATTTGGCTTTCAAAACCACATGGTTGCCTAACGAATATTACTTGCTAGTTGTGACTTTTATTTGTGCCTTGAGCGTTGTGTGATATTTTTTTTCCCCTGATGAAGCAGGCGGTTTTGGAATATTAGGGCTTATTTTTTTCATGATCCCCCATTGGGTCCCTCTGAGTCATCTTCTGGGCACAAACAGAAGCAAATATATAATTGCACAGCCTCTCTTATTCCACAATTATTGGATACAATAATTTGTAATATGCACTGAGCATTTTTGCTAAAGGAATTTACAAAAACGTCTTCAAGATAATCCCTGTGTCTATCTGAAGAGTTTCAAAAATTCCACTTCCTTGGACATTTTAGGCATCTTAGATTGGACTGTGTCCTATCTGGCTAATTGTGGGGTTGTTACCATTTGCATATGGTAATTTAACTTTCCCTCCCCTCCCACCATTTCCTCTTTGCTTTACTCCTGTTAAACACTATGCCCCACAGGGAGATCAGCTCTGTGCTCTGTGAGGACCTAGAGGGGAGGGATAGGGAGGGTGGGAGGGAGATGCAACAGGGAGGGGATACGGGGATAAATGTATACATATAGCTGATTCACTTTGTTATACAGCAGAAACTGACACAACATTGTAAAGCAATTATACTCCAATAAAGATGAAAAATAAATAAATAAATAAAATATAAAACAAAAACAAAAGCACTATGCTCTTTCTGTTTCATTTCCATATTTCTGGGAGTATATAATTTGTACACATAAAATATCTTAGAAAATATGCATATCATCACAGCCCTTTGGAGGCCAAGAAAGGGATCAAAGTAATAGTCTGATTCATTGTAATTATTGCTATATTAATCAAAATTTAACCCCATAAGGTATAATTTCTGCCCAAGTCTAAATATTCACAGACATTCAAACTTCACATTTTTCCAATATATACAACTGTATATACTGAGAAAATATTTAGGCTAAAATAATACAATATTCTGTTTAGTATTTTGAAAAAAAGTATGGTGTTTTTCATTTATGATGTTTTTTATGAAAGTACTCATCATGCGTGTTTGGTCATAGTGGTAGATTAATGGTAGAATTGGTTTTTCTAGCAATATAAAATATTTTTACTTTTGTCTGTATTTCTTCAAGTTTTACTTAAAATTATTTGTGCAGTAATAAACCATTTCATTTATATGACATTCATCCAGCAATGCCGTGAAGGTAAATATAAAGCACCTTTCATACATGAGCCATGAAAACTGAAGGATGGTTTTCTGAAGTCAAATCAAGTCTATGAATAATTAGGGAAGGAAGTTTGCTCTCTCCACTCTTCAATTCATTTTATCTCTCTGTATATATTTATTTTCTTTCAAAATCAAAGCAGCAAATAATACTTTAAACATATGGTATGCCAAATTATAAGGATGGATGCATTATTGACTGCAAATCATATTAGAACTTTAGGAATAAAAAGCAAATACAGTATTTGCAAAGTATATTTTTTGTGTTCAGTGAATTTTGATCAACTTTTCCGTCCAAAAATAATGTTTCTTTTGTTTATGCCTATATATTATTTTGTCTAATATTTTATCAGATACTTTTTGAATAGCAGAGTTCAGGGGAAAATGCTTTTTGGGGGGAAAATTTTTAACACAGTCTTTTTCAAAGTGTGTTTCACAGGATGTTAAGGGTCGTTAGTATGAAATAAAATCTACATATTTTCTGATCAGAAGTTTAGGAAACACATGGTTAAACAAAATGTGAAGGCTCTAATGTCAAGAGGGAGATATTGTCTAAATGTCATTGGCCACAGAACCTTCTTTCTCCTGGAGCTCCTGTTCTGTAGAACACATCTTGGAACTGCGGGCTTAGTGCATGCCCAGGACTGGGTCTGCAGAAGTGGCTCCAGCCATCCTGTACTACTGCTTCTTACTCTGTATATTATAGGTCCCCCAAATGTCATATGACTTGGAGTCATTGTCATGACCCATTAATTGCAGCACTTTATAAATAATCAAATTTGTACTTCTTACACCTGCCTTGCATCATTGAAAGCAAGCATACAAGCATCTAGACCTCTCTTTGGCTACTTGGGGCTGCCTTCTCTGAAGGCTATTAAGGAGAGGAACCATTATATCTTTTTTTTTTTTAAAATGATAAATCTTTTATTAGAAGAATTTCATTCCAGGGCATTGCATGGTTCTGCAGATGTTTTCGCTTCCCTCCCTAGCAAACTTACACACGTAAACCAACCCTTTTAATAATGAACCTGGGCAGCAAAGATGAATAAAAAGCCTTCTCGGAACCATCATATCTTAAAGGAGACAATTCAGTGCTTCCCTATAATTCTATCTGAGTTGTGGTTTGGACAATTGAGTCTGAATTCACATTGCTATTGTAATGCATTGATAAGGATATAATTGATCAGTGAGTCATCTGATTTCGAAACTACCTTTCCTATTAATATTCTAAAGGTAGAATATATTGTTTCATCATTAAACCTTTGGGTGTGAAACACTCAGTGCCACCTTTTTGGATGTCAAGACATTGACCTCTTGTAGGGTTAATGTTTACAAACAGTCCTTGGAAACTTTTGGGCAACAGTGATTCACCACAGGGATGCCAGTGGTGAATGACAGGGATATCCAGGGCTGTTTCACCACCTTCCATGGAGCATATGTTTTGATTTCAGCGAGGTCATCGATGCCAGATTTTAACATCAGCACTTTCTCAGAAGGATGAAGCTGGTGATTCACCTTGGCTTGCACCTCAGACACGTGGGTGTAGGATAAATGATTTCTTAATGATAGTTCAGGGCGGCCAAATCTTTTATCTCCCTGAGTTTATTGGCTCTCTTACCATTGATGTTAATTGGCTGCTTCTGATGGAAGGGGGCTTGTGTTAAGTTAAAACCAGAATGTGAAGTCTCTCTCTTGATACGGACAGCTGAAAGTAAATGCCATGAGGTCTGTGAATGGACGTCGTGTTGTAAAGCCGTTTTGCCCACTGCTGATGTCTTGAAATGTAACTAACTAGAATTTTAGAGATTCGACTCCTCCTTCTTCTCTCCTGGGTACATACGTGATGATGGGAGGGGGAGATCCATGCTCTTAAGGTTCCTTTATCGATGCATTAGTGTTGTAATGCTCAGAGGCAAGAATTTAAACAATGGTTATTGGTATGGGGCAATAGTATCCACAGCGATGAGTATTAGTAGCAATGCTGACAAGTGTTTATGGGTGACACTGAGTGATAGGGAGAAGGTGTTAGGGGAAAGGGGGAAAAAGAAGTGTTGGGAGGAGGAGGGAGGGAAGTGTAGAGGATGAAGGGACAGAGTGCCCCCAATAACTGCATCCAGTGTCATCCAGGCCTTGCGCCATCCGAGTTCAACTTGAAAAAGCTTTTTGGATTATCTTGATTAGTTGAAACCAGAGGAACATACACTCAAGCTAGATAGCATTTTAAAGGTCACATATATATTTTAGAGTTTTCTGTAGACAGATAATTAACACAATGATTGCTCTCCATTTGAGCCCTTCAGATCTGTTCTCTCCAACCAGAATAGTGCACATAAACTCAGGTCTGTTTATATGTAAACTGTGTAATATCTTAAAGCTAACGTCATTGTTTGCCCCTTCTCAAAGTACAGGCTGTTTTGATCTACATAGGGAATATTTTTTAAAAGTGGATGTCTAAGAATGTAAACAATTGGGAGGGGAGATGCAGCTGTTTATGATTTACTTTTTAATCTTCTGTTCTCTCGTGGCTCCTAATGTCAAAGGACTTCTCTTTACCTATTCTAGTGTATGGCTTATGGCTCTGGAAGTATACTTTTTCTGGTTTTTATTTTGCCTTTCTAAATAAAGGACGGAAGGACTGAAGGAAAAGTTGTCAGATAAAAATAGCCCTGCATCTACTAGATCTTGAGCTACAAGCATTGGGCCAGAAGGGCTACAGTCCTAGAGTAAAAAGCGTTTCTATTTTATGGGGACAATAAATGTCAGGCCTTGCTCTTTACCTTAGGGCTCTGTTTGTGTTGTTTATCAGAATCTATTAGTCACACCCAGTTGCTTGTGTCTACCACTGTCTAGAGTCTTCAAGGAATGAGAGATTTCATATTTAGTGTTTTTACAGGAGGGCGCGAATTAAAGGATAAAAAGATGCTTTTATGCTGGCAATCTCTTTTGCAAACTATTTTCCCAAAGTGAATGCATTTCTGATATCCAGGTGCCTATTATGTGAAATGTTGTTTTAGCTGATTCCGTTTAGACTTATCAGAATGGCATTTACTGTGTAATTTCTCAATACCCTTTGTAAACACGAAGGTTACCCCCCATTTCCTTTCATAAAAACAACTTTGTATATTCCAGTGGACTCTACTTAGATGAGAGGTTTGACAACACTTCCACCCATGCTTTGTATAGCATTGTCTATACATTTGTGGTCAAGAGCATGGCTTTGAATCCCAACTGCCCCACTTACTAGCTTTGAAATCTGGAGGAATTTGCTCGTCCTTTTTGAACCTCGATTTCTTTGTTTTTAAACAGGGATAGTAATACAATCTCAGGATGGTCGTGAGGACTAAATGAAATAATGCATAATTAAAACCCCTAATACAGTGCCTGACATGGAACAAATGTTGGCTATGTTGTTGATGGAGATGCTAAATGACTGTTATGTGTTAGTGGGTTTGGTAAGTTTATACGCCACACCGTCACCCCAGGAATGGTTTACTGAAATATTTAGGGAGGGAGGAGAATACAAGAGTTTGTATTGTTTGTATTTTTTGAAAACAGTTATAATCAATAGTAAAATTTCTGTATTTTCTTAGTCATACTTAACTTGTAGCATTAAAAAATTGGTTGAGTTTTTTTTTTTTTAGCAAAAGGGGATAACACTTTTAAAGGGTTAACAAACCCCTGCTTTACTCACTGCCAAATGTGAGGGAAACCTCACAAAAACTTAAGAGCCCAGTTTTTCTTTGGCTGAAATTACCCTTAATTAAGTCTTACGGACCTTAGAATATGTGTGTGAGTACATATGATTTTCTGTAGATACTTTTTAAGACAGTACAGTTATTGAGAGCCAATTATGTACCAAACACTGATAAATCAAGTAGAGAGTTGCAGAGAAGAAACCTCAAGAACTATTGGGGAAAGGATATTAAAGAAGTGGAACTTTTCACAGTCTCAGAAAATTAAACTTCATGGCATACGTGGAGTATGGTATGATTCTACCATGCCTAGATATAGTTTTTCCTTTCAGCTAGTGAAGTATAAACCTTCAGGTTATAAGAGTTAGGGGTACTTTATACTTGCTAAGGACAATCCATTTTAATAATGGATCAACTTTTAAAATTGTAAGTTCAAAGCAAAATAGGAAGCGCCTTCATACCCCGTGTTAAAACAATTGTAACTCGGTCACTATTCCTTATTTGAGACCAGTGGTATCATACGATGGGTGTAAGCGCTGGTGTTTCCTTGACAACATTTTTTTTTTAACATCTTTATTGGAGTATAACTGCTTTACAATGGTGTGTTAGTTTCTGCTTTACAACAAAGTGAATCAGTTATACATATACATATGTCCCCATATCTCTTCCCTCTTGCGTCTCCCTCCGCCCCACCCTCCCTATCCCAGCCCTCTAGGTGGTCCTTGACAACATTTTTTGAGGTACGCCCCTCTGCAAACGTGTCCACGGCATGACTGAGAGCAGAGAGCTTCAATGTCAAGTACCTTCCTTCCCCTTTCATTCCTCTTCTGTCCCCTTCCCATTATGGTTTCTGGTGGCTTCTAGCTGCTGGGTAGAATGAATGAATTGTTCTGCGTTGGCTCAATTGTCAGGGTCTGTGCCATGTGTCTTACAGTCACCATCTCTTTTAATCCTTGATACAGGCCAGTGAGTTAGGCACTTTTAATGCCATTTTACCAGGAACTGCAGCTCATTGAGGTTGATCAAGTGCCTGAGTCCCAGTAAGTGGCACTGGGGGAGCTAAGGTCTTACCACTGTGCGGTGCCCACATGGGTCCAACAGCGAGTGTCCTGCAGGCAGTTTCACTTCCTGTTGTATCCCAGAGATCTTGGTGAAATGTGTTCTCACTCTGTCCCAACTGGGTAAGGTAACGACTCATGTGAACGGCACGGCGTGTGAATTGCACTGCCCAGGCAGTGATTTCGGAATTAGCTTTTGGGAGTATCTCTGGCCACCTCATCATTTTCCTGCTGTTTCCTAAAGCCGTTAGAAATGTATGCTTGTCTTGCCTGGGCTTCTGTTCCACACCCAAAAACTTGTACCTCCTGGTCAGGGCACAGGGTCCTGCCCAGTGAATGAAATTACCATCTAATAATGAAGGCCTTTGCACTCCTATGAAACTTTATTGATGGGGAAATAGAATCTTGTAAACTGACTTCCTGATAAGTCAGACTGATGGGCACGCTCTTGACTTGGGGCTGTTTGCCTTCCTTTAGAGATTGGGACCAGTTTGCTACCGCCTGTTGACCTGAATGGAAATTATTAGCACCCATAGACTATCTTTTTTGTGCTTATTTTTCAGTCTTTTCCAGATTTTGATACCTTTAAGTCATGATGGCTTTGCTGCTTCCCCTGTTACTACCCAATGTGCTGCTTCCAGATCTTCCTCTGCACACACTGATGGTTCTGGGGTGAGATATCTGCACGTGGAATCATCCTTGTTCTTAAGAAATATTTTAGAGGATGAATTAACACTCATGGGAAGCATATTTTGATATCAGTACTTTTGATATTTCAAAGTTAAAGGTGCCGCGGATTGTTATAGTCATTGAATTGTTATGTTGATTCTGCTCATTTATTTGAGATAAAATCTGAGTAGGCAATTTGGTGGCTTTTACCACCTGCGGGTCCCCTCAAATAATAAAGATGCAATGTTGGGAATTAACCTCTGATTTATGCCTTGTGGTTTATTTGGTAAAAGACGGCAGAGGGCAGGATGAATACATTTCATTGAGTTGGGGGAATGCCCGTTTCTTTTGGTTCTGTCATCTGTGAGCTAATACACATGGCCCTCCTCAGTTCCTCCTGACCAAAACTGCCAGACATCAAAGTAATCAGCATTCATTTTTGAAAGAGATAGGAATGTATTGGGTCACAGTTTCCATCCCCCTTTTCCCAATCCAATAGTCTCAGTCTCTGATGGCCTGAACACTAGACAGGGTACGAACCCATCAATGTGGAGTCTCTTAAGGACGTCTACAATAACTCTTGTTATCTTCCCCAGTGTCCTCTCTGCAATCAGCCAGATCCTCTGTGTTGTTCCAGGGCCCTGGAGGCGGAGCTTTCTTATTCTTCTCCAGTTAACTCTTCTAGAACCTTTTCCACCTGGAAATTTTCCTTCGTGTTTCAATTCAAAGCTGTTTTTGCAATTTGAGCCCATTTACCCTATGGAGATGGAGAACAGATGGCTTACAGGGTAGTCCTCCTTATAACTCCCCAGCTAAGCCCTCTTATTACTCTTTTCTATCAATTAAATGGTATGTTTTCTCTTTTAGGTTCTTTACTCCTTTGCTACTCAAAGTGTGGTCTCAGATCAGCAGCCCTGGTGTTACCTGGGAGCTGGTTAGAAATGCAGAATCTTGGGTCCCACCCCAAACCTAGAGAATCAAAATCTGCATTTTAACCAAATCTTCAGGAGACCCTAAGCACATTAAAGTGCGACAGGCACCACTTTATTTTATCTCTTCGTAATTTGGTTATTATTTTCTCTGTGCTTTTCTCTAGTGCGCCTTAACAGTGGAGGCCAAAGTCAGACATGGTATCAGTACTACAAGAGTGGAAATATTTTTAGCAAGTGTTTGCCTATCTCAATTCCCGTGAATATTTTGAACTGATGTTGTTAAAATATTTAAATATTTTGAACTAGATGTTAAAATATTTTGAACTAAATTGGTGTGTAATCTTCAGTTACAATAAATGTGTAGTCTTCAGAGACTTTGGGGGAGGTCCTTTTCTGCTGTGTCTTGACATCCATCAACTAAAGAAACCCCTCACTGTAGTTGAGTGACTTGGCTGCCAGGAATCTTTCTTTGCACTTATACTGAATACCACCCTGTCTTCTTCTTCTATTGGGATCATTTTGTTTTTCTAAAGAGTTGGGCTCTTGAGATTTTAATGACTCATGGTTAGAAAGAGTGCTACTTTGGGGGTGGGGAAACTCCAGGTCTCACCCCCATGCTGCCACTAACCAGTTTCATGAGCTTGGGCAACTCATTTAATGATGATTTTAACTCTTCTCTAACCACACGATCAAGAAAGTCCTGATAATACTAGGCCTGGGACTGCTTTGATTGTTCTGTTCCTATTAATCCACGAACCCTTTATACAGTGACTTGGTCATGGAGTGGAAGTTGCCTATAGAAATAGGAATGGGGCATCTAAAACAAAAATTGGGATAATTGTTATCCAGATGTGTATTTTGGTTAGTCATTGTACGAACCTCCTTACCACTTTGATAGAACTGTCAGGTGGGAAAAACTTGCTAAGTTGATTTTTTTTTTTTTAATTGAAGTATAGTTGATTTACAATATTGTGTTAGTTTCTGGTATACAGTAAAGTGATTCAAATACATATATATATATATATATATATATATATATATATATATATATTCTTTTCCATTATGGTTTATTACAGGATATTGAATATAGTTCCCTGTGCTATACAGTAGGACCTTGTTTATTTTATATATAGTAGTGTGTATCTGCTAATTCCAAACTCCTAATTTATCTCCCCTTTTCCCTTTGGTAACCATAAATTTGTTTTCTATGTCTGTGAGTCTGTTTCTGTTTTGTAAAAAAGTTCATTTGTATCATATTTTAGATTCCACATATAAGTGATATCATATTAGTTGAATTTTTGTTGAGTTTTCCTTCTATTTCTTGGCTCTATCCCTGGAAGAAGTGCTACTAAACCACTAAATGGTCAAAGGCAGGGGCAGAAGGCCACCATGGGGAAGGGTCCCAGTTTATTTACTCATGTCCAATGGTTCTCAAGTCACCTTCCTATTGACTTTCTCTAGCTGTGCATTAGTATGGTAAATTAGCAAGGATCTGGTTGCTCTCAAGGCTTGCACCTCTGTTGAAAGACTCTGGGAGAGCCTTTATTTCTACTGGAAGTTCTCTAGGGAGGCTCCAAGAAGAAATGTTGTGTGGTAAGTCAGTGGCTGCGTTTAGCGGCCCTGTTAGGAACTGTAATGGTTGGGAGTGAGGAGAGCTGAGAGTGGAAAGACAGGAAGAAAGGAGCATCTCTGAAGACTCTGTCTTGGCCTGGACCTTGACCTAGTCACGTTCTTCCTTAACTTGTTAAGGAAAAAAAAGCATGGAGAAACCAGGCAAACAGGTAGGCCATTGTCCATTGGTGACACGGTTTTACAGAAAAAAATGTAAGGCAGTTTTTGAGCAGAATTAAGCAAAGCTCATCATAGAACTGTTAATTAAGTGTTAATTATAGCCTGTCGCTGGTGGGTAGTAATATTGGGATTGTGTGGTTCGGTTTTATTTTGAAGACATTTTGTCAGCGGCTCCGGCTACAGTCTAGAAAGAAGAGAAGCTGTTGTTTTCTTTGTGTACCTTAGGACCACAGCAGCTTCTGTGGACTATATTGAAAGAGGATCTGTTCTTATCACCATTACCTTAGGATTCATTCAGAAAAACTTCATATCTAACTACCTGGAAATGAACTTGTTCTCTCTGTTCATTGTCTAGATTTTAGGCTTTCGAACACTGTATCCTCTCATCGATGGTGGTGCAAGTGCAGTGCCCTGCACCACAACCCCCCACCCCGACCCTGCTATTTTTCTTCAAGTTTAAGTTTAGGGAAAACAGACCTAAAAGTGTCTTCCTGGGAACACATCTTATATTTAGAAATTCCAGTTGCTGTTTCTATCTCAGTCTTGTACTTTGACTATTTTTTTTGTAATAAGTCATCTTCCAAGGTGGGTATTTATTTCATCAAGTGAAAAAAAAAAAATGTGGGAAACAGTTCTGTGACTTAGGAGTAGCCTCTTAGAGAACAAAGTCAGTGGATTTATTTTAAAAAGTCAACTAACTCTGGAACCGAGGGGACCTAATCCTTAATTTTTTTGTTTGTTTGTTTTAACTCCCAGACATTTGAAGGGCAATGAGCGGGACTAATAGTAACAAGTAACATAAGGAAGGTGTCTTCTGGTTCACAGTGTCCTTCTCTTGTTGTCTCATTGAGTTTTGCAAATGATCGTGAGGGCAAGGTATTTTCTTCACTTTATTACATTGTGGAGGCAAAATGAGGTCAAATGCCTGGTCCAAGACCATCCAGAAGGTCCTGGCTAAGCTGGGCAGAGATACAGAGCTGGGGGTGATCAGATGTATTTCCTTGTGGGGTTGATCTCTTTTCTGTGGTCAGAATAGGGGGAGAAGCATCACACCCTGCTAGTCTTCCCCAAATTCTGTTGCTTTGGCCTCAGTAATCCTGATATTCTCCCCGCTTCAGTCAGTGTTTTGCATTGCATCCAGAAGGTTCCTGTTTTCCTTTGGAGCAGGGACATATGAAAACATGGGGCAGGACTGGTTAATCAGATTAACCAGCTATCTTCTAGTAAAAAGGTCACGAGGGAGGGGGATGCAGTAGAGGTAACTTTCCATCAGTGGAAATTGGGAGGCACCCACTGGGACTCTGAGGTCATGGTGTGACAGTCAGCAATAAAGCAAGCCTCGGAACAGGAGCACTTCTTCCCTCCTACTCTTCCCTAGAACTGATGTGAACTCCAGAAACAGCTGACGAGCGTGTGCATGGCTTCCTCCATTTTCTCAGCTACAGGCAATAGCTCCGGAACATGGTTTCTCAGCCTCAGCACTACTGACCTTTTGGGCCAGGTAATTCTTTGTTGTAGGCGGCCACCGTGTGCACTGTGGGACGTTTGGTAGCATTCCTAGCCTCTACCTACTGAATGCCAACAGCATCTCTCTCACCGTACCCCCGACCCCAGATGTGTGACAACCAAAAGTGCTTCCAGGCACTGCTAAGGGCCCATCGAAAGGAGGAATTATCCCCACCCCCTCAGAGAACTATTGCTCTAGAGACTCTGTGGAATGCTTGGAGGCCAGAGGGTCTCTTTTATGAGAAGTGGGTTTAGCCCCACGAGCACATTTCAGCTGAAGTCCAGATGACTCCTGCCTGGCACTCCAGAGGGCCTGGGGGTCGCCTTCACAGACCCCGTTTACCTCACTTGGGACTGTGGTCCCCTCAGAGTCACTGATCAATATTCTTCATAAGGGCTCCTTAGTTAGGAGTTGTCACCAGCTCTTCATTAGGATTTTGGCCCAACTGTCCCCAGGCTGCTTCTGGCTCATCCAGGCAGCCAGCTCAGTACCACACTAACATGACGCACTTCGTTCAGCGTGCTGGTAGGGAACTTTTTAGCAAATGCCATTTGTCCAAGTCGAAAAGGACAAGGCCGAGATGTCAGATAATGGAGAAAAGAGGGAGGAACAGGGCACAGCGGAAGTGAGACTTGAAAGGTGAAAGCAAAGGACCAGGAGCTTGGGGTCAGTGGGTGAAACGTCGGCCCCTCTTCGTCAACTGGAAGAATTTGCCTCCTTATCTGAGACAAAAAAGAAGTGTTTGCAGTTAGTTAGAAATCTGCACCATTGTCTGCTTCAAAGACCTTAGAGATGCGAGCGATGTATACATTATCAATTATTTCAGATTATCTTTCCGATTTCTTCCCCTCCTTTTCCAGCTGCCAACGATTAGATGCGTGCATCTGGCAGCAATTTCAGTTTTTCGTCAAGTTACTCAGGCAGCATTGGCTGGCTGTGCCACTCTCCTGTTCGATTCCTTCAGATGAGAGACTGGGGAAAAGAATTCGGAAACAAAAGCCGCCCAATTCCTTCCCCGACAATTAGAAACATGCTTTGGCACCTGGAAATCGTGCATAAGAACCTCATTGAACATCCATTTAAGCCTATTCATGAGAATTCTTTGTAAATTCTTTCCTGTAGCATTATAAGTCTTTCATTAGCCGACTTCGAAAGGGTGGGGGGACTTCAAGCTTCTAATTTCTTCCGGGAAAGCAACAGAAGAAGTGGCCTTTCTGTGACATTTATGTGGATGGCATTCACTGAAGAACTGCTCAAAGATCTGCTAACACTCTCCGTCCCGGTATTTAACTGGAGCTGTGCCCATTGTAGGTAAGCAGGTCTTTTGTCTAAAATTGTGTCACAGGGTCATATTTTTAGCTTTACTACTACTACTTTTACTACTTTTACATTTTGTTCTGGCCTTGCCCCCGTACCCACCTCCTTTCTGAAATAACTTTGTCTCTCTTCCCAAGATACATCCTAATAACCTTGGCTCTACCTTTGGTCCTTGGCTGCCATCTGGTCTGTGGATTCATTGTTGCTTGCTTTTCCCACCAGGGCGTTTTTGGCTGGTGTGTATTCAGGTATCCGGAGAGGATATGAGATCTAAGGATTTCTAGTTCTTCGTGACAGTGGTTCCAGTAAGATTTAATGATTGAGGGCTTATTATGTGTGAAACACAATGATGAGACCTTTTCATGTATTATCTCATTGAACCTCAGTGATAACCCTATGGAATGGGCACTGTTAGCCCCATGTTACAGGTGAAAATATTACGATTCAGGAGGGTTGGTAACTTTCCCAAAATTACAGAGAGAAGGGTAACGAGAGTAGAGATAATGTACATTGTCAGTCTTTTTTAAAATTTTAACTTGGGGGGCTTCCCTGGTGGCGCCGTGGTTGAGAATCTGCCTGCCAATGCAGGGGACACGGGTTCGAGCCCAGGTCTGGGAAGTTCCCACATGCCGCGGAGCAACTAGGCCCGTGAGCCACAACTACTGAGCCTGTGCGTCTGGAGCCTGTGCTCCGCAATGAGAGGCCGCGATAGTGAGAGGCCCGCGCACCGCAGTGAAGAGCGGCCCCCGCTTGCTGCAACTAGAGAAAGCCCTCGCACAGAAACGAAGACCCAACACAGCCAAAAATATAAATAAATAAATTAATTAATTAAAAAAATTTTTAACTTGGAAATAAGTCCTGAGTTAAAATTGATCAGTCTTTAAAAAGCATTAACAGCCATGTAATGGCTCTGTCTTCATTCTCAAAATAACCTGCCTGGACGGGGTTTCCTAAATTACATTTTAGAATTCAAAATTGCTTACAGGTTACTCACGTAACACTCAGGTAGTGGCAACCCAAGGGAAACACATTTATTCTGTTACTTTATTGTAAGCAACACGATGCTCATCTTTAAAGTAACCCAATTATTTTAGAACCTCTGGCCTTCTGTAGTCTAAGGTGGATGGTACAGTTTTCCATCCTCCCTCACATTGACTTTTGTTTAATTATTGCTCTCATAGCCCAGAGATCTTTATGCCTTGCATGTCTTTAACAAGAATTCTTAAGGTAAAATGAATGAGAATTGTAGGTTGAATACATTTGAAATACGCTGCCATATACTTATACATTTATGATCTGTTTCAATTGGTTTCAGAGAGCATTCTTTCATTATTTAGACTGCTTAAGAAAAAAGAAAAAAAAAAAAATGGGGACAGCTCACTTAACTTCAAAGAATCCCAGATGAAATTCTTCCCAGCTTTCCCCCTTGGTATACTCAAAGCAAGAAGGAAGACAAAGGCTAAAACCTTTTTGTTTGTGATTTATGATGATGCGTTTAAGGAGATGTTAATTAGAGGTATGTAGTAGGGAAAGTTTTCTGAGCTTGACCTTCTTATGAACAGCTGGGAATGGCCCTGTCCTGTGTTAGGCCAGTTTAATGACCAAAACACCTACAGGAAGGAGATCAGGGCCACATGGCTGAGGTACCTCGTGGTTCCTTTGAAAGATGCTTGTTCAGTTCAGTACATTTTTCTTGCATTACCAAGTTCTTCCATAAAGTCAACCACAACCTGTATTATCGGGGACTCTGACTAAAACTTGCAGTAAGTAGGAAATAGATTAAACACGGGTTTTCCCTTTTCTCCGGCTGCCAAAAGTGACGTCAGTGGCCTTAATGATCCTTGCCTCTGCCCTCTGCAGACGTAGGGCTGTCTGTGAGAACACCTGTTCTGTGCTCTGGTTCCTGGGCTGTTACAGAAAAGCTGATGATGGTAGATGAGAAACAATTGAGCAGCCGGACAATTACTCGAAGGTAAAGTCAGGCACTTGCTTCCTTCAATTTATGAGATGACTCCGGGGAGTGGGCAAAGAACGTGACCTCTATGAAGTATTTAACAGAAAAAGTAAAGGCAAGGGGACTAGGTCTGCTTGCTTTTCCTTTTGCCTAATTACGGAAACGGTATTGCAAACACCATGTTGTAAACGAAGCCGTGATTTTCATTTAAGTCTACTAGTTTGTTATCAGAGCCAGACAAATAAAACCTATGTCCTGTAGATCTGAACATCACCAAAAAAAAAAAAAAAAAAAAAAAAAAACCAATGTGAAATTACAATATAAACCTCAGAGCTGGGATTGTACTTCCTGGGAGGCAGGAATAAACTGCAGAATTAGCTCCCACGAAGGCAGGAGAAAGAGCGACTTTTATGACTTGCCTCCTCAGGTAGGGAAGATGATGTCCTGTTATTTTCATGTCTTCAAGCAACAGGTTTATTTTGGTTGAGCTCTGTTAAAATGAAAGCTTCCTGTCTCCCAGCACATGTGGTCTGACGTGAAATGTTAGAGGGATTGTTTTTCTGAGTTCCTCTACCTTGACGATCATGTATGTGGGGACTTGTTAGAATTTTGGCAGAAGAGAGATCTGAGACATTTGGATTTACATTTTGGGGGGAGACTGTTATGGTATTGACCCCCACTTGCTTTATCTTTTAATTACCTTTTGCTTTATCAGCATGCTCTTGTCTTTACTAAAAAGAATGGGCAATAACTGAAGTGTATATTCTTTGGCTTAAAAGATTTCTGAATGTTTATTCAGATTTCCTTAATAGATCGTTGACGGAATACTTTTCATTGTTGAGAACCATATGTTGTTGTTGTTTAAATCTATCTTCTGCATAAATCCCTAACTCTCTGGAAAAGTTTCCAGACCCTCCTCCCTCTGCCCTTTGTTGTCGGGGAAGGAGAAATCCACGGCGCTGACAGCCTTCCCCCCGCTGGACCACATCGGGAGCCCACAGGCGTGACGGTCGGCTCCTTGGGCCCTCCCTCTCTTCTTTCCTTTGCGTAATATGTGTGCCTTTCTTCATTGGTGGTCTCCTGCGGTCACCAGCCCTGCCAGAAGGTCTTTCCCTGGGACAAAAGGGGAACTGGAGCGAGATGGCCCCTCACATGTTGGCAACTGTCCCCGAATATCCTTCCTTGGCAACTCTGCGCTCTGGAAGGGCTGGCCAGCAACCTTGTTATTTTCACCAGCCCTCCCCCATGTGACTCGCAACAGGCAAAACTGCTATTTAAGCAGCTGCATTAAAAAGCCCTGGCTTGGCCTGTTGGTTACCCTTTGCCATTTAAGACCATGAAACCAAGTCTTTTCCAGCTCAATTCTGGCCTAAGATGTTGGTTTCCTTCCTTTAGCTAAAACGGCTTTCTCCTTTCAACATAAAGTAGCAAACATCTTGGGTCTTACCTCTAACTTGACTTCTTTAGTTCAATCCTAACTTGATTTTTTTCTTTTTTCTTTTTGGTGATTATGGTCTGAAGGCTTTAAAACAGAAGGCTTTTTCACTACTTAGATCTGTCCTTTCCCAAAGTCTCAGCTTGCCCCCATACCTCCCAGCCGTACCTTGTGAAGAGCAGAGAAATGTTCCCCTTGGCCCAAACTTCAAGCTCTCTGGATTTAACTTTGTTTTCTTTGGGTGATTACCGTAGCTAACAGAGCTGGGCTGGTAATGCTGCTTCCTCCCTAGATGCTACCGTCAAACTCACATGGTAGAACCCAAGCACTAAGTCAGGAAATTCCTTTCATAAGGGGTTTCACATTCCATCAGATGGATCCATGCTTTCATTTATCTATCGGAGATTGCATGGTGAATGGTAAAATAAAGGACACCTACACACTACCAGGACTATAAATGTATTCAATACTGATGATTTAAAAAAAAATTACTGGGCCTGTTTTTCAGGTTTCAGGTACGCTTAAAAACAGAGTACTTTTGCAGTGTGTTATAAGGTGTTAATAGGTGAGCATTCTGGAAGACTTGATCAGCTCTAAATTAGCGGTACCATGAATTAACTACATTAGCATCAATGAGGTAGCTGAAGAAATGAACTGTGGTCATGGTTAGTGGTACGCAGTTGAATATAATTGTGCGAAATAAGAAATCAACAGACCTGGGAAGACAGGATATAGGAAGATGTCACAGGTGCTGTGTTCAGCATCCTGCAAGGTACAGAGCTCCCTACCGACCTCTCTGCTCTCACATCCCTTCCACCTTTTTTCTCCCTCTGATCCCAGCCAAAGGTAACCTTTTTCTCCTCTGAGAGTAGTCTCCCCCCACCCTCCTCCTGGTTCTTCTGAATACTTTGCCTGTGCCGTTCCCTTAAGGACTTAGGCTTTTGGAAGCCAAACCCAGGAAGCCAGAGGGTTTTTTTCTGCTTTCAAATTGTCATACTTCTCCCCATACACAATGAATTGGGAGGATGGGAAAGGGGTAGAATACCAAGAAGGTTTAAAATGTTGGTTAACATTTTATCTTCTCATCACAGGTTTTTCAGAATGGGAAAGATCTAAATGTGATTAAAGCATTATTTCCTCGCTACTTAAAATATTTTTGACATTAAATATGGAATACTAAAAGTTCAAATCCTTTAAGTAAATAATGAAATCAGAACCATAGCTGAATAGTGGTTTTCCTTGGGTGACAGGAATTACAATGTTTATAATGAATTATATGTTTATTCCTTCTTTACATTTACTGTCTCATAAATTTTCTATATTACGCTCAAGATTTTTTTTTTTTAAGTCACAGCTGTTTATGTTAAGGGAAAGAGAAATGTGCAGTTTTGACACATTTCTTCAAGTGGAGGAATTTTTTTATATGAATTTTTCTAGTTGAATCTACAATATAAGATCTCAAACAATGATCTCCATTGAAGAAAAGTCATTACTATAGTTACTTTTTTTTTCAAGCATAGTTGGATAAGGAAGAGTTTCTTTCTGGCTACATTTTAGTACATGACAACAGCCAAGCAACTTACAATATTATACTCCTGTCTCCTTAGTAAAAGCAGAAACCGCTAGTAATGCTCTAACCAGGTATTTTAAGTATGTTGCGCTTAACAAATTGGTAGGAAGTTTCAAGGCATTTAAATACAAGATAAAAACTTTTAGCCAATGGGTTTGACTAAAAATGCATTGCTGAAAGGGTGCGGATCCTTCTCTTGTACTTATATCATAACCTTATGCTGTTTTCAGCTGCTTACTCAGTGGAGACTAATCAGTAGGCTGAGATAGTGTGAAAGGAAGCGGAAGCTTTATTTGTTTTTCAGCTCTAGCCGGCATAGTTTAAGTGGGTCGAGTCCAGAAGATGTAAATTCCTACTGGATACAATAATGCAATAATCCATAGGTCTCAAGTAGCATTGCCCAAGTGTTGACTTATTTGATAATGCTTTAAAAATTACATTTTTCATTACTAGCAGCAGGATTAGGTGGGTTTTATCCTGTGAGAAGACACATGCGGACCGTAGATGCTGATGTGGTGATGAAATTTTGTCAAAATGTAATTTCCTGCTACTAAATCTTGTGACAGGTGCATCGTATTTCTGGGTTCAGAAGTTATTCCCCAGTGATGTAACTAGAGAGAATGTATAACGGGAACATCACCATTTGATATTTGCACAGCTCTTCTCCAAGGATATGTTTTGCTTTTTCCGTTTCCAGTTTATGAGAGCTACAAATGAGTTTTTGTAAAACATCGTAGCAATATTTGCCTCGTATGGTTGGTTGTGAGTCGATTGGAGTTGTATATATAAAGTGCATTAAACACACATTACCCATGTCTTCTTTTTCAGTACGTGCGTTACAGCCTTTATCATTGTATTTTGTTTTAATTTGTCACTCAACAGATGTTTATTGCATTTAATGACTGTGGGAGGCTAGTATTGCTTTTTGTTTTTTTTTTTTTACATATTCCCAAGTTACAAAGATGTATGAATATAGATTATATTGCATGCAAACAAATATACACGGTTGCCCTTCTTCAAGTAAGTTGCTTTATTCAAGCACAGCCCTTCTTGATTGCAAGTGTGTAGAGGCAGGCATGTAGACAGATGAACTGAAGTCCCATGAGGCGTCTGCTAAGGGCTGTGTGTAATGTTAGGAGAGTTCCTTTCCGACAAAACTCATTACAGCAATGGTAAACAGCTATGGTTTTGGAACTTTCGTTTTTGGAGTTCTTTGGCTTTCGATAATACCTCGCTGGGAACCATTATCCAGCTTAATCAGCTCTTTTACTCACCATATTTGGCTCTCAAAGCTTTCTGGCTGTCTCCAAAGATCAAATGTGCCCTCACACGGCCAAACTGGCTGCTATAGAGACCATTCAAAAGAATATGCCCAAGGCTGAGAAGGCAGTTGCAAGAAGGAAATGGGACTTGAAGAAGGCATTCCAAAAATGCTTCGAACAATGGCTGCATGACTGGAATAAGTATGCAGACCCCAAGGTGGCTGCCGGAAGGAAGAGTCCTCACTGAGGATGTCTGTTAAAAATCTTGGTAGTTTACTCAGTAGCTAAACTTTATGTACCGACACAGACACACACACACACACCCTTGCACAAAGATAAACAGTTGTGAACTTCAGACTCTCTCTTTAAATTTTTCCAGGCCTCTATCGTCTGTTTATAGCTTCTGTTCCCATTTCCTCTGTGTCAGCCTTGCCTACCTCTTTCCCACTTTAAGTTTTTTCTAGACTCCTAAGTTGATGGTGCTGGTAGGTAGCATTAGTGGCTGAGACATACGTTGATCAGGATTTACGATAAAGGCTTTGAAAAGTAGCATGCCGAGATTTTGGAGTGGAAGGTATATGAAGGAATTGTTATATCCTTTTATTTCCTGCTCTTTGAACATACTACTTGCGGAAAATTACAGGGATGGTTTCCGAGTGGGCCAAAGCAATAGATTTCAGCATCTGGCGAAGCCATATTTTTTTTTTCTCTCCTCGAAGGGCCCCCAATTTCTGCCCTTCTGCATCCATGCAGGTTGGCACATGTGATGACACAACTGGATATAGTTTGTTCCTGTGCTAAGCTGTTCATTCAGCTGTTCTGGATGAGAGCCAGATGTAAAATGAAAAGCACATTGTGCATCCTTAACTTTTCCCCCATTTTACATAAATTGGCAGTTTGTTTGTTTGTCTCAAGCCTTTGTAATAAAGTATGGCCTTCCTACTTAATTTTAGGCCCGGATGTATGAAGCTGTGTTAAGCTGTATGTAGATATCCTGGTGGGAACATTTTGGTAGATTGCAATATGAATTCAGGAGAAACTTGAAAGTAAGTAAGATCTCTGGGGTTTTTGAAAGGCCAGGTTTTCTTTCACTTGTAGCTTTCACAGTAAATCCTGTTTCTCTGGCAATTAAAGAGATAAGCCTGGAGTGCTTTTTTTGTTTGTTTTTTTTACCTTGGTGTCTCCGGGTCAAGGCTTTATTGTAAGTAGAAAAATAGACTTTCTCCGTCATTTAGGGGTGGGGTTAAGACTGTGAAATGAACAGAAATCTCCTGGTAAAACTGAGTCCTCATCTGGTAAATTCAACTTCCCTGAAAGCCATTCTGTAGATGGTGAATGCTGGCTGGTCCCAGCCATACTCTCCTTCAAAGAGGAGAGACAGAGAAAAGAAAAAGTTAACGTCGGTCAACATTTACCTTGTGTGGATTTTCTAGTCTATCGCTGTCCTTGTGACTGACCTGGATCATTACTGCTTGCATGTTGATCATATCACAAAGCATGTCCTTGTGGTCCCTTCACTTATTTAAAGAGGTCTTGGCCTGTCCTTCAAGGTTCCTCACCATCCACCCCAACCTGCGTTTGTAGACATCACTCCTCCTACCCCTTTGCAGATATCTTGTGCTCTAACAAAACCACATCCCTCACTTGGCCTGTCCAGGGCTGGGCTCTCATCCCACCGGGCCTCGTTTTGTCCTGTGCCCCCGATGGGAAGTGTGCCTTGTCCCTTTCATTCATTCTGCTCATATTTAGTGAGTTCCTGCTATGTACCAGCCCTTGTGCTGGGTTCTGGAGATGCAACACTGAAACACCATCCCTGTTTCCACATCCCCAAACTATTCCATTTCTTCCAAACCAAGCCAAGTGTGTCAACGAGGTGCTTCCTTTACTCTTCTAGCTAGAAGTGTTCTTCCCACCTCCGTACCTCCAGAGCTTTTTGCTTATGTGCATCTATCATGGTATTCACCCCGTTTCTACTTTGCATTCCGTCTATCTGTGAGTGAAGCTTACCTTCCTTGCTAGAATTTCTAGAAAGCAGAGCCTATAGCAGAATTCACCTTTGTATCCTACATAGTACTTAATGCAACCATTTACTCATTCAACAGGTATATTGATTAGCTACTCTGTGCCATCTACTGCTCAGGACATTCTATAAATATTGATATTTATAGATACCTTTTGGATGCACGAAAAATAGGGACCTCAGAAGGATTATCTAATGTTAAGACTTGAGAGCAAAAGAGGCTTTATGTGGTTGAAAAGGTGTCTCCTTTCTGGAAGGGAATGGGTAACACCCCTTGGGGTTTGACTTTTTAAATTGCATAGAAGAAATGTTGTATTTCTGCCAGAATAACTTATTTCTGTTAGACCTAAATCGGAACCCCTTTCTTTAGTTAATGATTAACTAGGTCTCTTTTGCTTGGATCTCATTTTGCATCTAAAATTCTCCTGTCAACCAATGTCAGGTTAAAAACCTATTTCAGATTTTGTAATGTTAAGCCCTGCAACTTCAAATTCTAAAATCTGTAGTTGACTTTTAACCAAAAGAAGATTAAGCCTAGCCTGACTGTAAGCTGCTTACCATATTTTGTAGTTGTTTTACACAAAATCTGCAGTGGACATTTTTGTTTGGATCATAAGAACATCAAAGTGTTTTGCATTTTTGTATTGCTAAACTTCTGAAACCTCCAAATCACATCGATCGGTTTACTGACTTAATATTGACTATTTTGAGTTTGTGATTGCTTTAGACTCTTGCATTTTGAAAGAAAGAAGTTAAGTACAGTTTGTTGATTGTACTGAAGTACTCAGTACTGCTTGTGCCTGTAACTTCAGTTTATCTGGTGCTGCCCCTTTTAAAAGAAGAACCCTAAAAAGCTATCAAACGTGCATTTTGAGATGCCCATGGTGACGAATTCTTTCGTTTTCCTTTTCAGAATGAAGACCTAAATGACCTCAGCAAATCCTCCTTTAACTCATGGGTCCCCAGACTCTAAATATTTCATGATTCACAACCAGGACCTCACATCTTCCTCCTCAGTAGATGGTACGATGCACCCATTTCAGTTTGTTTACTTTACACAATCCTCAGGAGTTTGTTGACTGAACTGCACGTTCTATATCGTGCCAAGAAAAAAGCACTGTGACACCAGAACAATGAGTCTGCATAAACTTCATCTTCAACCTTAAGGACTTAGCTGGCCACATGAGCTGATGTGCCCCCCACCGTGCCACAAGAGAATGGGTTTACGCTCATTGCATTTACAAGACACATTTCATCTGCTGCTGAAACCGTGTACGACAGAGCATCATTGTAAATTATTTCATACGGAACTGTTTGCTTTGGGTGGAGAGAGTATTAAATATTTAACATAGGTTTTTGATTTATAAGTGTAATTTTTTTAATTAAAATGTAACTTTTCTTACAGCACATCTTTTTTTGGGATGTGGAACTGAGGTATACAATGTTCTGTTGTAAAGAGTGGAGCAAATGCTTAAAACAAGGCTAACAAGAGTAGAATAGGGTACGATCCTTGTTTTAAGATTGTAATTCAGAAAAGTAATATAATAAGAATCATAGTGCCATAGATGGTTCTCAATTGTATAGTTCTATTTGCTGATACTATCTCTTGTAATATAGCCCTGATGTTGAGCTGAGATCCTTACAAGAATTGATCTTAATTTTGTATTTTTTTTTTTCTGTAAGGCAATAGGCCATGTTAATTAAACTGAAGAAGGATATATTCTACTGGGTAGTTTCAAGTGTCAGCTTAAAATTGGCAATTGAATGGAAGCAAAATTACAAGAAAAGGCAATCAGTGTCTTCCATTGTATATACTGTAAAGAGGAGGCGACATGGGTGATCCCTTCGAATCAAAAGCTCTCTTTGGAATGAACAATGTGGGTGTTTGTAAATTCTGGAAATTTCTTTCTATTCATAATAAACTAGAGACTGTTGATCTTTTCTTCTCCCCTCCCCCACTTCTGTAAGCTTCCTGTTCCATTGCCACCATTTTTTTTTTCCGTTGCACACGTTAGGATCTTTCATTTCCTGCACTGTCTCTAGAAAGATGTAAGACAAGTGAATACTTGTCTTTCATTTCTAACCAGAAATTAAAATTCCAGAACGTGTTTTTTTATCATGACCAGGGCTACATGTCACTTTCCTTAAGACTCTTATCTCATGTTTTCTGAGAATGTCCAGTGTTACATTATTTAACTGAATGTAATTTGGTCCATTTGCCCTGGTGGCTACTGGCCTATGCGTGACTAGTTAATAAAACCCAGGGCACAGAGAGCACATCAAAGCGTAATGACCTGCTATGGAAACATCTAGCCAGCAGTGAAAATGTTAATCCTTTTCTTGTTTGGAAGGTACACACATCTTGGAATTTTTCCTTGTGAAAAAGAAATGGCAATGGACGTACTTCAAGAAATTGCCTACAGAGTTTTGAATCTTTGACCAGGAAACTTCCTAAAGGTTCAGTGAAATTAAAGCTAGTATCAGACTCGCCCGGAGTCCATGTAAACTCTCTATCAGGAAGTCCCAGCCCTGCTATTGAGAGAAGCAACATTTTCTTTCACTGAAGGGTTGATCTCCCTGGGTGGGAGAGGGGCTGCCAGGAAGGGGCCAGGGTTGGGGGCCATTGCAGTGGCTGCTCATCAATGGGTCAGGTACCCCCTGCTCTACTCAAAAGGGAGTGGAGATCAATGGAACCCCTCACCCTGCTGAGACCTGTGCTACTGTTAACGCAGCCGGACGGCATGTACCTCGCAGACTCTTGTACAATGTTCATTGTTGCAGATTCTAATCGTTTGCATGCTCTTCAGTTTCTAAGATAAATAGGTCTGTAGTCATAAGAATCCATTGTTTTCAAGGAACTTACTGAATGATATCATTTCCTATTAGGAGAGAACACTACCGATTTTAAAAATTTGATATGAAAGTTTTTTTTTTTTTTTACTCTTTATAAAAAAGACTTTCTTAGTCAAACTTTCATTTTTCAAGTATTTTGACTCTTACTCTTGCTTGTGTAGGAAGGAGACAAGCTGTCCACTCTCTTCTGTTGAAGACATAAATAATTAAAGAGAAATCAATGAACGAAGTCAGCCCCACCCATTGTCCTGTAAAGGTAGTTATTATTTCCAAAGGAACCTAAACTTTGACTATGTATTACCAAGATACCTCTGCATGTGGGGTTATCAACATATTCTGGGTGAGAACAAGAAATGAACCAGACTGGAAAAAGCCATCTCTTGGTTTCTGTTTCACTGACGTTTTGTTGAGTCAAACAGTATCAAGGTAGGCATTCTTATTTAAGCTGCTTCTAGTGGTCCCCGAGCTGGGTTTTCTGGTGGTATCAAACTTCACCCATTTAAAACTGGAAGTTGCTGGTATTTAAGGCAAAAACTCTTACTCTGTCTACATGAGGGGTTGACCTTTAGCTGCTAAGTCCCTGTGTTCAGTTCCTATTCAGGAGACTTGGCTTTTATCCATTTCAAAGTATTTGTAGGCCAGCCAAAGGCTTACATTAATGGGACTTCTAGTGGCCTCTGGTTAACCTGTAAGTTAGTGGCTTTTCTTCATGAGACCAACCTTTTACAGTGTTCTTTCTTAGAGACTTAGGCAGAGTTTTAAAATTCTTTGTGGAAAGAACAAATATGTTCCATGACTTTGATGATATCTTTATTCTGAGCAAAAGAAAATAAAAGTCCTAGAACCAGCTAAAAGTGAAGAGAATCCATTAATGATCAACCACCTGAGTCAATAAGGACAATTCAGTACTGATGTTACATTTGTGGCTGTTTCTTGCTAACTTTCAAAGGTCAGGGACTCTCTTGACTAATCTACGTTGACTGCAAAAATGGATTTTCTAAAAATCATCTAGCCAGAAGTAGAGATTTTTAACTTTTCTTTCGCTGACGCTTGCCTCCTGGCTGTCTTTTAAATCTGAGACATTTAAACTATTAAACAGCTTTACTAAACTATAGGAAACAGTATTTGACAATACTGAGGCCCTGTTTTGTTCAGTCTTGCATCCTGAATGCAATACACCGCGTAGTTGAAAACTTTCATTTTTACTCACTGCGGATGGTTTCAAAATGGGGGAGGGGAGCTCATCATCCACTGATAACAGAGCCACGAAAAATGAGATTAATGTGCAATGTTCCAACTGCTTTGTCAGGGCTCTGTAGGTCAGTCCGTCACACAACGAGGCACGGAAACCAGAAACACTGCAGGAATTAAGACCTTGACTGGGGAGAGACTGGACCCTCTGGAAGGCATGGGAAGGAGAATGGATAGAGACCAGATAGAAACTTGCTCCTTTGCAAGGACTTGACAGGGGAGTAAGTGTTCCTAGGACCTCATGTATGTTAGTTGCAGTATGAATGCTGCATTTATATAGGCTGCTGAGAAATTCGAAAGGAAGAAGCATACACTTCTAGGGATGTGAGGAAATATGACCTTGCCAGATGTAAGAGAACGACCTCCACTCTGTGAGCTTGGTCATGGAGGGCAAATAGAGCCTTGTGGTCAGTAGACCATCAAGGGGTTAAACACTTGGTGCCATTGGTCATTTCCAAAGCCAAGTCAGAGAAGATCATGAGGGTCCTTCTATAGCTCTGTAAATCAGTCTCCTAAGGATGGATAGAGAAGGTGTGGGTCAGATGGCATACTGGATTCCTTCCCTACTTGTAACCAGAGCATCAAATTAGGTGCTGGGAAGTGGTGGAATGATGTTGGAGGTGTTTGACCCTACTCTTAATGAAATTTATCAGTAATCGAGAGCTTAGAATTAGCTAATACGATTAGAAAAACATAGGGCATAGCTGGAGAGTTGTCTTCCTTTCCTAGTTCATTGATTATGGCATCTGCGATGTATACACCAAGAGATCTGGTATTATAGGCTTTGGCTATTCACCTGGCATTTAAATCTCTCTCTTTGTTTTTGTTGTTGATTTCCCCAGTGTTAACCAATATGCCACATGATAGGACAAATTCAGTAAACAGGAAAACTTGTCTGTATTTGTATAGACATCTTTAGTGCTTTTTCTTTTTTCTTTTTAGAACTTTGTTATTGGCTTAAGAATGTAGTTCCCGGAACCATTTTTCTTACAAAGTTCTTTCCTTACACGTCTTGGCTACAGGGTGGGCCAAATTAAATACATATATATTTTTTCATTTAATGTATGTGCAGTTTGGTTTATCATCTTAAGATGGTGGTGCTGCTTATGGTGCTACTTCATCTGTGTTCAAAAGGACCAATGCATGGTCTGTATTGCTACCAAAACATTTATTGTATATATGTGTATAACATATGTATTATGTATATATGTAATGGATACCAGGCCAGGTATATATTTTTATTTAGATTCACTTTTTCCAAGTTTTCTTTATAGTGTTATGCTTATTTTCAGTTTTTTTTTTCCCCCCTGATTCTGTCTGGTACTTAGAACTGTAGTGTCTTCATCGATAATTAAAGAAAACTGTCTAAATGGATTCACGGATGTGAATGCTACTGATCCTTCATGTTTTTGATTATGGGACATGAAACAGAAACTGCCAATTAAAGTTTTCTGCGGCATTTGATTGGGTAAGAGCAGTGTGACACTGTTTAACATACTTTAATAAATGATTTTGGAATGGATAGGTTTACCTCACCCTGTCCCTCTTCACTTGGCTTCCAATGGCCAAGAATATAAAGAAGAGACCTCCGAAAAGATTGTGAGTTGCTTTTGTTGGTGGTGGTGTGATGGGAAGAGAGAGAGGGGAGCAAAAATCTATCCTCCCTGGGGTGGAAAGGTATGTGTTCTGTTGAGAGGCACTAGAACAGCCTTGTCAACCTTCAATGAAGCTCTTGTTCTGATGCAGGTTGCCTTGGAGGGGACCTCGGGACGGGGTCTGAGATGGTTAGGATCATCTGGGTAGCATTTGAAAAATTTTCATCAATGGCCAGGCCAACTCCAGAGATGCTGATTTACTTTGTCTGGGATGGGGGCTAGGCGTCAGTTGCTGCTGCGGCTGCTTTTTATCTTCTCCAGGAGACTCCAGTACAGTTCAGGGCTGAGAACCGCTGCAGGGAAGTGTTGCCCAAACTTGTCTGATGACTAGAGCCACTTACTCGACATGCTGATTCCCTGGAGCTGTCTGGGAAAGTATGTCTAAACAGGTGACTCTTGTGGTTGGCACATCTGGAAAATCCTGATTTCTGTACAAGGGGAGCCTTTTGGATTGTTTCACCACTAGAATGGATAGAACACCAATGGTTTTTGAAAATAATAAACCATGTTGCCAATATACAAACAGCCAACTCCCCCACTCCTCCCAAATTGAGCTTTCTTGCTTAAACAATTTAAATAGATGATTGGCGTGTCTTATGTTGTTAGGGTAGACTCAAATTATTGAACGTTTTGGAAACAGATTCGAGATTAATTTTTTTAATTTATTTACTTTTAACGAGCATGGCGCTCCATGAGAGTAACAAGACTGAGTTTTCTGTCTTTTCTATCCTTATTTGGTGCACCAGGCCAGAGGAGTCTTCCTTCTGCCTGGCACGCATAGTAAATGAAATTTTTATTGTTAAGAAGCAGCATGCAACATGATTGAATAAATGCTTGAAGTCATTATTTCACCTTCACTTTATATTAGCTTTCTCCATTTATTCTTTAAAAAAACAAAAACAAAAAACTGATTTTTTTCCCTGCTAGCGGTATTGCAAAGCAAACATCACTCTAACTTCTATTGATATTACAAGTAAACATCACTAATTAGTATTAATTTGAGGGACGTCTAGTTGGAGTGAATTAATGGTGCAATTTATAGCATAATTGTCTTATTACCTTTACACATATACAGAAACAAACTGTGGCAAGTAAAGTGTCAATAAAATGCCTGCAAGAATGAACAGGCAAGGAGAATTTGTAATTACCTCACTGATTCTATTACAAACAATAGAAGCATTTATTCTGCATTTATTCTAGATTAGCCACCAGGATGTACAGCAGTTATCTCATTTTATCCTTTCAGCAACCCAGAGGTAGATACTATCATCTATCATTTCTCTATTCCCCAGACAGGCAAGCAGAAGAGAGAAGGGGCATGACTATGGTCAAGGGATACTATGGGATGGATTAGCCTCTCAACCGTGGACTGCTTGACGGCAAAGCTTGTATTCTCATCAATGCCACTACAAGTCTCTGGTTTCCAAATTCTTTAAAAAATTAAATTCTCTACATTAAAAACACTATCACTACAGCTTCCTTGTATTACTAACTTACTGAGCAAATATGATCTCACACGAGCCAGAGAGGAAACCTCTCTCCAACTTATAATTTTTACCCTACAAAGTAACAGACCCTTATTACACTTATTTCCATTCTTTATCTTTGTGTCTAGCTTAGTTCATTCCTGTCCAAAGTCTTTTTGTGCTTCCCCATTTGTTCCCTCAAGAAGTTCACCCCTCTTCAGCAACACAATAGAGATAACTTTATTTTAGGAACATAGCAGGACGGTAGGTGAGATGTGAAAGCCACAAAAAAATCCAAGCACCTGTGTTTTTAGGCATCAGCTTTTACATATTGCCTCCTGTAAACTCGTTAAATCAGAACTCCTTACCTTCCCTGGTGTGGATACTGATGATTAGATAAATGACCAAGATGGGCAATAGGAAAAAAGTGGGGTCATCTGAGCTGGAGAGAGTCCTGACCTGAAGTGATAGAATGGTCAAAGCTTCCTCAATATAGGAATCCCCTCTCTCATCCCCTCCCTGCAGGGGAGGGAAAGGTTTTCCTTGACTCTCTTAAGGTCCCTGGCTGGGTCTGAAAATTAAACTGACAAAGACGAATTAACAAGAGAAAAACATACAAATTTATACATACGCATTTTTACATGACATGGAGCCTTCCTAAGGACCCGAAGAAACAGCTAGCTGAGTATTTTTGCGCTGGGGTTGATGGAGCGTGGACCCTCGTGGAGGGATATGATAGGTTAAGGAGTGTGAGGTTAGCATGCTGAACTGGGGGAAAATTTGCAAGGCCTGTCTGTTTGCATTCTTCTTGGCGTCTCTTTGTCTTTGGAGATAAGGATGGTCCTTTCCTGAGTGTAGGGAGGGCACTTCTCACATGAGGGTTTTATGAGCTGTCTCAGGGGCGGACGGGCGAGAGAAGGTCAGAGTGACCTTCCTGCTGCTGCTGTTTTCTCAAACTCCTTCAGCTTAAAATATTCAGTGTGCCAAAGGGCTGTATTTGGGGGTGGCATGTCCTGAACCCCGTGAACCCACAGTGCTTCTCAAAGCTTGGACTGCACACTACCTATACAGAATTTCCTGACAGGCTTATTATAACATAGAGATTTTAACAGGGCCTCAGGAAACTATATTAGTAACAAGTTGTTTCCGCAACACACGCACGCGCCCGCGTGTGCGCACGCACACACACACACACACACACACTCCTTCTCTCCGAGGCTGTTCTACACCCTGACCTTGCTGGAATGTGTTATTGGCAGTCACTAGGCAGTATCCTTTCCACTCCCTTCTCTGTGTAAGTTGCTCCAAATCTCAAGCACCACAACCTCTAACTGTAAATGTGAGAGAAGTGATATAGCTAGAGTTTCTCATGGCTCCTGAAAAAAAATCTATAAAGTAGAAATTAGTAAAATTAGTCTAAACTTATGTAGGAATTAGCATAAAAATGCAAGAATTAGGTAAATTTGCACTTACCGTAAATACAGCATTATCTTGACTCTACCAAACAAAATCCCAAACAAAACAAAATATCTCAAAATATTAAAAAGTGGTATGTTTGATGGATGATTTTTTTTTTAAACATCTTTATTGGAGTATAACTGCTTTACAATGGTGTGTTAGTTTCTGCTGTATAACAAAGTGAATCAGCTATACATATACATACATCCCCATATCTCCTCCCTCTTGCATCATTTTTATTTTATCTTTTCTATTTTTCTGTAAGTTTTTACAATGATCATGTCTCATTTTCATAATGAGAAAGAAAACAAAATATTGTTTTAAAAAAGGGGGGGTCTGGGACTTCCCTGGCAGTCCAGTGGTTAGGTACCAGCACTCCCAATGCAGGGGGCACAGTTTCGATCCCTGGTCGGGGAACTAAGATCCCACATGCTGCACGGTGCAGCCAAAGAAAAAAAGGGTGGGGAGAGGTTGGGTGAGAATCTTAGTGAATCCCCACATGCTGGTATTACCATACATCTCAACACTCTGTGATCAGTCAGTCGGGGGTCAGCCAGCTATGGCCTGTGAGTCAAATCCAATCCGGCTGCCTGTTTTTGTAAATAAAGTTTTATTGGAACATAGCTCTGCTCATTCATTTATGTATTGCCTATGGCACTACAACAGCAGAGCTGAGTAACTGTGACAAATACCAAATGACCCCCAAAGTAATACACTTCCTATCTGATCCTTTATAAAAATGTTTGCCCAGCCCTATAATAGATGCTTTTTAAGAGAGAGAATTGGGATGAGGCAAAGACCCTTGCCCTGGGCTTCTGAAATTCTCCTGGATCTGTTCAAGGGGCTTTCTGGAGTGCTCCTTCCACAATTACAGTGCTGTTGGACAGAGTTTTTTTTTTTAACATCTTTATTGGAGTATAATTGCTTTACAATGGTGTGTTAGTTTCTGCTTTATAACAAAGTGAATCAGTTATACATATACATATGTTCCCATATCTCTTCCCTCTTGCATCTCCCTCCCTCCCACCCTCCCTATCCCACCCCTCTAGGTGGTCACAAAGCACAGAGCTGATCTCCCTGTGCTATGCGGCTGCTTCCCACTAGCTATCTATTTTACGTTTGGTAGTGTATATATGTCCATGCCACTCTCTCACTTTGTCACATCTTACCCTTCCCCCTCCCCATGTCCTCAAGTCCATTCTCTAGTAGGTCTGTGTCTTTATTCCCGTCTTGCCCCTAGGTTCTTCATGACCTTTTTTTTTTTCCCCTTAGATTCCATATATATGTGTTAGCATACTTCATTTGTTTTTCTCTTTCTGACTTACTTCACTCTGGACAGAGTTTATTACTGTCTCTTAATCCCTATGGAGCTGATCCTTGAAGTGCTAAAAGGACTTCTTTAAGTGTCGTCTACCAACACTAAACTACTTTTACCGTTAGGCACGCAGAGCTGAAGCAGAGTAAATCTCGGATGATACTTTTTCCTTTTGTTGCCTCAGTTTTTCTAGATTAACAGCCAAAAAAAAAAAAAAAAGGAGAAATCATTAGTTAAAAGTTATCGTTTTCAAATAGAAGTTGAGTTTCCCTAAGAGACTCCAAAAGAAGTTCAAAGTAGACTGTGGTCGGTCTCCAGAACAGCAGGCAGGACCTTGACCAATAGGAGAGACAGTAAACAGGCATCCTCTTCCAGTCTCTTTCTCCAACTCGTCATCAGCTGCAGTGCTAAGAACGAAAACAGTGCCAGGAGCATGAATTCAGGTCAGGAAGATAATACCTGATAACCTATGAGATGAAGATAACATATTTGAGAATTATTGGATTAAAAAAAAAAAACTTTGTTATAAATTGTCATTAGATAGGAACACAATTTCTTGGTATTTTTAAATTATAAAATCCCACTACTTATTCATTCACCACACCTGTGATATTACTTGAGAACTATTATATGCTATGATGTGGAACAAGGACCCAGTTCTTGGCACTCCCGTATTAGTTCTGGAAGTGATCGCTGATCTCAGTGTGTCTGGACCACTTGTTTTATGGGTAAGAAAACTGGATTTCTGTTCCACCCGCATTTAATGTGACTTTATTTTAGAACTATATCTGTACCAGATTGATTAAAACAGATTCTAAAAGGGCTTTAACGCCCCCTCTCCTGGCGAGGTTTGAGGTGCGCTCGTGGCCCAGCATGCAGTGTGAGAAGTGTGTGCGCAGATTGGGAAGTCCTGTCCTGGAGGGTTGCTGAGGTCGACCTGAGAGTCAGCAAGGTGGCGAGTAGGAGACAGGGACAGTGTTGAAATGGGACAGCTGTAAGGACCAGAAAGCTGGAATGAGGGAATCAGAGCGGCCAGGTGGAAAGGCTCCCGTACCCAGCTTTCAAAGAGACCAGAAAGCATCAGAGACTCTCAGAGGGTTACTGCTAGCCGGAATCTTTTACTTATCAATGGTACAACTCGTTGTTCTCACGTAAAGTCAAGGATCTTAGGTCCCCTGTCTCCTGCCCATGAATTGAGAACGCCTCCTGGATCAGGTAGAGTGAAAACCCGAGTAACACGCATGGCTCACATTTATCAAGCATTTCCCCACACGCCTGTCGCTGGTCACGGATCAGCTCGTGTGCCTTCGTCCCAAAGGTTTGTAGCTATTACATATAACCCCATTTTAGAGAGTAAAATAATCTAAGGTCTAGAAGGGAACCTGTCTAAGTCACTCAGTGGGTAAGTGTAGTGCTGAGGTTCCAACTCAGTTCCCTCCAACTTCAAACCTTTACTTCCAGAGTTTAACAGTTCAAAGACATGGAAACTGGAAAAATTAAAAATCCATGTTCATTGAAATCCTGATATACTTTTGTGACACTGGGTTGTTAGAAATGCCATGTGGAAAATTCTCTCTTTTTTTTGTTTTGTATTTTTTTTTGTTTGTTTTGTTTATTTTAAATTGCTGACTTCCCTTTATTCGGCCTTCAGGTGCTAATAGATGAATGATAAATCTATTTAAAAATAAGTTTTTGGCTTCCACATATTCCCATTGCTATTATTAGATGTTTAATTATGCAGCCACGGGGAAAGTTCTCAAGGCGCAGTTCCATTGCTGGACACAACCTGTACCCCTCTCCCACTCCCACCTCCCCAGTCTAACTTTCTTCTCTACACTTTTGCGTTTGGGGGCTTCTGGTTAAGTTGGGATGCAAGTGCTCCTCAGCTGTCTCTCGTTAACCTCTTGAAGCTCAACTAAATAGAGCTTCCCATTTGCTTTTCACAGAAGATGGCAGCCAAATACACACACACACACACACACACACACACACACACACACACACACATACCGTATCATACCACTCATACACACACACACCACAGCCCCCCTCCTTCCCCATCCCATCATAAAATTCAAGGAGGAAAAGTTAATGATGCATCTAAAATAGCTAACTTGTTTTTTTACATCAGCAGCATGTTTCTGGTTTAAATTCAAATTGTTCCTTTAATTTTACATCCCCCTTTCATCACTACCACACACCAACTATTCCAGTTAGCAGGGTCCCATGCCCCATATGTAAAAAAAAAAAAAAAGTAGAGTTCTGAATCTGGTTTACTTCATCTGTTGAAAAAGAAAATAAGTTTGGCTGAGCTAAACAAACTTCTTCCTGAATAGAGTAACCTTACTATTTGTGTTTGCTGAAATGTTTGACAGATGGGAACCCGAAGGGGATGTTTCTTTTAGTGACTGTGGAATACTTCAGCTCTCATCTTTGCTTTGCCACTGACTGAGTGACTTTGAGCAAAGCACTTCTCTCTGGCTCGCTCCTTCTTTGTTTACAAAATAGGAGAATTATCTGATCTTACCCTGGGGTTCAGAAATTTGTCAACACTGTAAAATTGAATGTGCTGTTTTTCCCGTGTATAGCTGTGTGTATTTTTTATTCCTGGGGAGGGGGCACTGTGACTTCCAGTGGATTCTTTAAAGATTCAAAACAGAGAGATGGTTTCTTAGAATCACAGAATTTCATAATGTTTATGATGACCTAGCAAATTTTATAGAATTAGGGACTGGCCTAGGGCAAAAGAGTAGGTCAGTAAAGTTTGTCCCTACTTCTTTCTCCCCTCAGCTCTACACGTGGGTTGAGGTTGGGTATTCCCCCTTTGCCAAATGTTTTCTTGGGACCCAGGGTCTCTCTGGAGTGGAGACAACACTAATTGCTAATAGTGGGGTTTTAGGTATCCATATGGAGAGAAGTTTAGTAGGAGATGTTTAGTTTACTTGGAGCAGATTTAGCGCTTTATAGGCACTGAGTCTTGAAAAGGAAAATGGTGAACTGGTCCCTTGTCCCTTTATGTAATTAAAATAAAACTTTACTTTGACAATGACATGAAACTTGCATGTTTGCAATGAAGAAAGCTTATTTCTAGATTTTCTGAAAAATTTTAATTCTGGATACATTCATCAAAGCTAAACTTTTTCTCCTTTGTTTTTGGGAGATGGGGTTCCTGGTTGGCTGTTGCTCTCAAGACTTGCCTGGGATTAACACCCCGTCCTCACATCTCTGAAGTCACCTCTTGTAGGTAACCACCTACTCTACCCGTACATGAAGTTGGCTCTGGCCCACCCTCTGATGAGCGTTGCTTAGTTGTTAGCAGAAAAAGAACGAAAGCAGGAAAAGAATGAAAGAATTTCCTTCAGGCTGACCAACAACTCCTACTTGTTGTTACTAATGGGAAATCTATTTTTACTCTTCTGTGCCCTAGCAGTGGAGTTGATCTTCATGACACAAAGAAACCCTCAGCCAAAAATTTAAAAAGAGCATTTCTCTTTGGAAATTATAAACTCAAAATATCTTCTCTAGGAAACTACACTACAGTATTTCAGGTAAGAAGACTATACCCACTGAGTGTGTTCTGTTAAAATGTTGAGTCTCCAATGAGAACATAATCGATTATCAAAGACTTTCACCAAAGATGACCATGCAGTTGAAATCTGCCATTTAATTTTTTCTATGTGGTTGAGGAGTGATGAGTTTTTGTTCTAGAAAAAGGCTGTAGTGTTGGAACCAGACAGTCCTAGGCCAACCTGGAAATCCCATTGACTAGCTGGGAGACTGTGGGAAAATGGTCAACTTCTAGGAGCCATAGTTTTACCATCTGTAACGTAGGGATGATGACATTTACTTTGCAGAGGTTTGGAGAGCGTTCAAGGCATTCTCACCATATGCAGAGCACTTGAAATAGTGCTTCACCCATAACTGGTACCCCATACATTGGAAACCTTGTAGAATAATTTTAATTCTAAACATTTTTACAACTTTTGGACAAAATCTCTTCCTTCATGCCAAAACAGTTGGGTCTACCTTTTTATAACTGTGAAGTTTAAAAGGCCTTAGGCACAAGGAGTCTTCCTTGCTTGAAGTCTGCAGCCTACCTTTCTGGTGAAAAAGGCCTGTGGTGCAAGGAGGTTTATGATGAAACCATAGATGGAATATTGCCATCATGGCGCCCCTTGTCGGAAATGCACTCATGCAGCTTCCTGAGCCCAAAACTGACACCAATGAGGAAACTGGACATTATGAATGATGAACATATTAGCTAGTTCTGCCTTTAATTCCAACTATTGCATTACTTTCTTTAAGATCTGAGCTGAGGTTAGAAATGGTCATCCCATCCAGGTGTGCTCACCTTTAAGTTGGATTCAAATATGGTCCCTGAGTCTCCCACTCTCACACTTCTTGTTCATCCAAACACTGCTATTTCGTTCTGCTCCATAAGCCTTCTATTGGAGATGTTTGTCTTGTAGCAAATACCCCCTGCACCACTTGGCCCCTGGGGTTGAGTTCACTTCTTTTTATATGTAAGACCAAAATTAATGAAGAAAAATATTTAAGACAAGACTGTTGTTTCTGCTTCATATATAGTCTAGATTCTCCTCACCACAGTGTTCTTACAGAGGAGGGTGTCCAGGGGGACCTGTCACTGAGGCTGTGAAAGGAACACTCTCTGGAAGACGCAAGGGCCGGGCTCTGGCCCCCTCCCCCCGTCTCGTTTCTAGCCTTCACCTACTGCCTATCATTTCTCTTTCCCTTCATTTCTAGGCTGGGCCAACCTCTCACGGCATTATTTTTAGTTCTCCTACCAAAACACTGACTTGTTTCTCCCATGGTTTCTTTTTCCCTTGACCGGGGATGTGAGATGATTTTTCTCCTTGTACGTTCAAGGGCGTCGGGAACATTGTGTGCTGATGTTTAACCCCTTGCATTTCCCCGAGGTCCTTTGTTCAGTTGCTCACGAACTTTTAGTTTTTTCCTGGCTTGTGTGTTTTGTCCAGACTGCAGTTTTCTGGAGCTTGGCCGGCCGCTTTGTTTTGGGGAAGCTTATTGCTTCACAGGGAGACCATCTGACAATTGTTATCTGTCACCTGAGAGACAGAACTGCCAGCATTGGGAGCCAGAGGCAGCGATGGGCGGTGCTTCTCACCGACCTCCCACCTCCCCAGCCCCCGCCATCATCTGGGACGACCCGAGGAAGGGGACCAGTGTGACACCAAATGTTCACGGGAGGATGAAGATTTCTCCACCCACCAAGGCCGGCCTCGGTCTCTCCTTGAGCCCCCGACAAAGGGGAGAACCATCAGAGTCGTCTGTATGGAAGTCTGTACTCTGATCTCCCTCCCTCCTTCCAGCTCTCTCCTCTGTCTCCCCTCCCATCATCCTTCCCTCCCTTTATCTCTGCCACAAAAGTCTTCGGGATGACTGTGGGGGTAATGTCTCTCCAGGAGGCAAACACAATGGCAGATATAACAATGAGTACAAGCCAGTGGTCCATGCCTTCAAGAAGGCGCCCAGCCACAATGAGAATAAAATTCATGCTCTTTCCCACCAACAGCATAGGAGGGTTTCCTTTTCTCCACACCCTCTCCAGCATTTATTGTTTGTAGATTTTTTGATGATGGCCGTTCTGATGGGTATGAGGTGATACCTCATTGTAGTTTTGATTTGCGTTGCTCTAATAATTAGTGATGTTGAGCATCTTTTCATGTGCTTTGTAATATGGGAAAAGAAGCTAAAAAAGAGTGAATAAATATAGATGTATAACAGATTCACTTTGCTGTACACCTGAAACTGACACTACATTGTAATAAATCAACTATACCCAAAAAAAATTTTTTTTAAATTCACAAAGTGTATCAATAGTGCAAAAATAAAAATGGGTATAATGAAGAAAAATAAAAAATCCTTGCTCTTCATCAGAGCCAGCAATGACCCTAGGGAACCAGCCCCTTCCATCTCTTCCCATTCACCCCCCACCATGCCTCCCTTGGGTCACCCTGCTGTCAGCTCATTCTCACCCAGAGCCTCCACACTGATCCGACCCCTCCTCCTGAAATGCTCTGGCTTTAGCACTTCTCATAGGTGCTTTCCTCTTATCCTGGTTTTAGCCCAAACGCTCCCTTCCCAGAGAAGCCTTTGTCTCCCAAATCCTCTATCGCTCTCTTGCATACTTTTTTTAGTTTTTTCACAGAACTAATCTTCATCTGAAACTATCTCTGTGTTTATTTGTTTGCTTGTTTACTTTCTGCCTTTACCCACTCCCAAACTCTCTATCTTTTTCTCCATGTGGCCCCCAGTGCCTGACATGTTAGTCTGTTTTCAATAAATATCTGTTGAATGAATGGATAAATAGATAGACACTCTAGTAACAGGACATAAGACATACAAAAATAACATCATAAATAATGAAAATAATGAAATAATCATTGACCTTTTTGGTATTTTACCAAGCACTGTGTTTTATGTATACTATCTCCAATCTTCAAAACAATTATGAGAGAGAGAGTATTACTTTTATATTTTGCCAAAAAAAAGGAGGCTCCCAAGAGTTGGTATTTTCCCAAGGCCACCCACCTTGTGAGCGAAGGACCTGGTATCCATCCTCAGACAGGTCTGACTCTCAAGCCAGCAGTGGTTCTTTCCTCTTGACCATGCTGTCTCATACACGTAAACAACTATAATACAAGCCAGAAAGAGATAAGCTCCATGAGAGGTACAGATAAACTATCACGGGAATTCAGAGAAGGAAGACGTGGCCTCTGGATGAGGGCAACAGGAAAGGATTGTAACATGGTGGTTTTGCTTTTCGGGACCTCGGCCCCCGAAGACTCAAGAGAGGGAGGTAGGAGGATTTGGACAGTTGGAGGTGGAATGTGAAATCCTGGAGTGTGCTGAAGGAAAATACCAGAAGGCTACTGTGTGTGTGTGTGTGTGTGTGTATTACAGCAGAGAGTAAATAGGTGAGAATGACAATATGAGTTTAAATTCTATTCTGAGAAAGCTTGTAAGTAGCTGTAGGAGGGCATATTTCCTTCTTTTATCCAGTTCTAACTTCGATTCTTCTTTCAAGGCAAAAGTACACATCTGTATCTATTAGAGTAAGAGCTTCATATAAACATCTATGATCCCCCATTTCTGTTTAAGCAGACCTTGCTATTTATCTACCAAAAAAATGTATTTTCCTACTGAGTCACATTTCAATGTCAGATGTAGGCTGAATGTTCCCAGGCCTATCTAGTCTCGGGGGGTCACATGTGACCACTTTACCACTTAAATCCAAATTTTTGTGATCCAGTGCCTCCGTCTATTCTAGTAGGATTTATGTCCCCTGCAAAGTCTCTGCCCAGATTTTCCTTGAGTCCTCAGGAAGGCACATCAGCTGTGTTCACACAAGTCCTCCTTGCTGGCACCGCTTTGCCTTCTCTCTGCTGCTCGATGCTGAAGTCTCCACAGGCTCTTGGACTCTGTGTTTTGGACCAAGTTTCCTGCTTAGGACTCCAAACCCAGAGTCCCTAGTTTCCAAACTGGCTGCATTCCTTTCAGTCCTCCTTGCAGTGGAGCCTCACAGGACAGGGACAAAGGCCTCCTCTCTTCTGAGGGCTAAGACCTGTGGGGGAGGGCTGGGAATAAGAATCGAAAGCACAGTGAAAGGACTGGCATCATAATAGATTCCATTTAGATTGATACCAATATGTTGTTATGGAACTGAATGTGAAAGTTATCAGTCCTGATGATGTCAAGGTGATAGTGATAGTATAATGAAATGGAGGTCATGTGCATCACTGATTTCCTGATCTTTCAGGTGAAGACACAAAATTTATAATTTATAGCTGATAAAGCAAATGGTAGAAGTAAAAGTATATTTAAAGTAAAAGTATAAAGATAAACATAAAATTGAATAATGGGGAGGAAGCAACTATAATAATTGTGATCTACTGGTTGCCTTTATAACTACAACCATATCACAGTTTAACACGACAAAGAGTGCAATTAGGAATGAGGATCTAATAGTTTTGAGTCTACATAAGCCTAAGAACAGAGTATCAACATGCACAAAGAAAAATATTTCAATATAATATGTAGGCAGAAATACTTTATAGGAAGAGACTTTTCTGCATTCTTTTAGTCCATGGCACATCAAGTGAATAAAAAGTAATAAAGGCAGTAGAAGATATAAATAACAAAATTAACAAGAGAAAGTCAATTGATATATATTGTACACTGTCCCATGAATACAAAGCATACATCTTCCCCCAAGTGGACATGGAATGTTCACCAAAAAATAACTATATATTAGGACACAGAGAAAACTAAGTGAAGTCTGAAAAGTAGCATCTGTACAAAAATCATGTCCTGATTGTAATGGAAAAAAAATTAGAAGAAAAAACCAAACAATAAAAGGACTACTCACCTGGAAAATTTTTTTAAAAAGTTTCTTAGTTAACACTTGAGTCAAAGAGGAATACAAAACCAAAATTACAGAATATTTTACCCTGCCTTGACCTCTCTATGTGGCCCTGTGGGGTCTGCTGTGTACTTCCTCCAGGACCTATGAGTAATAAACATCTCTATTTCAATTTCTCCTGGTCTTTTGTTGAATTGTGGCTCACCATCCAGCACCCTGGGGCTCTAGTTAACAAAAGTTAATTTAACAGTCATAACACATGATTACAGAGGCTGGCATATCCAAACTCTGCAGGGCGAGCTGGTAAACTGGAGATCACAGAAGAGCTTCCTGTGCTGTAGTTTAAGCCTGAAAACTATTTGCTGCAGAATTCCCTCTCGCTCAGCAGGGGTCCATCTTTAGTTCTACTTGAGCCTTCACCTGATTGGATGAGGCCCACCCACAAGATGGAGGGTAGTCTGCTTTCCTCAAATCCACCAATTTAAATGTTAATCTCGTGCCAAAACACCCTCACAAAAATATCCAGAATAATGTCTGACCACATATCTGAGCATCATGGCCAGCCAAACTGAAACATAAAGTTAACCCTCACCACTACACATCCAGTTAAGGTGTTTTTAGAAAATCTTGGAGAAAAATACATGTAGATCCATTCCAGGCATCTCAAATAAAGGTGAATATTAAATGGATTTAATTAGATAATTAAATTTCAAAGAAAAATTTAATAGAAAAAATACAGAAGAATATTTTTGTTACCTAGAACAGAGAAAGATTTTTAAAATTATACATCAAAAGTGAGAGCATAAACTAAAAATCTGAGATATTTAATTACATCAGAAATAAGGATTTCTGTTTAACAAACATCATCATGACTAAAGTGATGATGTTTGACTAAACATGATGTTTGTCATGACTAAATCAATGACAGCATGAGAGAAGATATTTGCAATGGCTAAGCCAAGGACTAATATTTTAGTTTAACTTAATTTCACCAGATGAATTCTCACATAGGTTCCTAAGGGGCTAGGTACAATGACATTAATTCCTGAGCCTCTTGTGGTGGCAGGGGTCCTGGGTGCCCATCACTGGAAGAGTAGAGATGTACAATTAGTGGGTGCACACCTTGGAGTTTATTGCACCAGTTAGAAGCAGTGGGTTCCATGTTTGCACAGTGACATGGATGGGTCTTAAACACAGTGCTTGGGAAAAAAGGTAACAAATGGAATGAAACATAGAAGTCAGCCCTCTGTATCCATGGGTTCTGAATCCGTGGATGTGCAAGGCTGACGGTACTGTGCCATTTTATGCAAAGGACTTGCACATCATCGGATCTTGGTATCCATGGGGGTCCTGAAACCAATACCCTGTGGATCTGGTGGGATGACTGTAGCACAATAGCATTTATGTAAATCAAAGAATGCATGCACACAGAAAAACAATGCACAGTTTGCAAGGATATATTTTTTTATAAAGAAATACATAAGAGATTGTCATACTAAGTGAAGTAAGTCAGACAGAGAAAGACAAATATCATATGATATTGCTTATATGTGGAATCTAAAAAAAAAGAACTTATTTACAAAACAGAAACAGACTCACAGACTTAGACAATGAACTTATGGTTGCGGGGGGTAAGGGTTAGGGGAGAGGGATAGATTGGGAGTTTGGGATTGACATGTACACACTGCTGTATTTAAAATAGATAACCAACAAGGACCTAATGTAAAAAAAAAAATTAAATAAATAGATAAAAATAAGAGTACTAAAAAAAAAGGTAAAAGAAAAATGTGTGTCTTAAGATAAAAGATCGACAATTCTGAGTGTATAATATAATAATATATATGAAGTGGTAAAAAGGTTTAAACGTATAAAATCTAATACTTTGATAAACAGTATTATAGTAAAAAAAAAAAAAAGAAATACATAAAACATGTTAGAATGGTCTCCTATGAGGGAGAAGGGAAGGGGAGGGAATGTGGGGATGAAAAGGAAGAGATACTTTGAGAGAATAAATAAGAGGGGCCTTGTGAAACCAGTGATAATAATGTGCCATGAACATTATTATCAGAACATCAGAGTCTGATAAATCTAACTTTCTGTTCCTGAGGCTTAAAAAGCAAAACAAAACTGAAATATAAACTAGACATATAATACAAACAAAATAGAGAAGTTTGTGAAAGCGAAACCTTGGAAAGCCCCAGGCCCAGATGGTTTCTCAGACAGGTTCTACCAAATCGTTCAAGAACAGATAACTCCAATGGCTGTTTCAGAGCAGAAAAGGGGAAAGCTTCAAAATGAACTTTATGAAACCAGGATAGTATTGTCCTCACGACGCAACAAAGATAGCACGACAAGAAAGCCATGAATAGTATGACACAGCTATCAAGACAAAAAGCCTGAATAAAATATTGGCAGACAGACTCCAACAACACATTACAAAATAACTCATCCCAATGAAGGGTTTACTTTAGGGACAAAAGGATGATTTTCAGATAGGAAGTTTAACATAATTTAGCAAATCAGTAGCTGAAACTATGAAGGTCATTTGTCCCAATATATGTGGAAAAGGCATTTGATAACATTTAATACTCATTTTTTTTTTATTGAAAAAAGGTTCCTTAACAAAATAGAAAGGACTGGAAAAGTGTAGAGTCATCAGTGGGACTAGTTACGTAAATTATGATGCATATACACGATGAAATGTTCGGTGCCTGTAAAAGAGAGTATTATGTATTATTGGTATGTAGAAGAGGAGAAAAAAAACATATGTTTGTGTTGCCTTGCATATATAAATTTACAAACAATATCCAGAAGGATAATAAGAAAGTGAAATCATGGTTACTGGTGTGTGTGCACATGCGTGTGTGTTGGAGGGGAAGGATTGGAACCAAATGGGTAAGGAAGGCTTTTTATTGTATACCTTTTTGCACTTTTTGTTGTCTGAGTTAAATGAATCTATTACCTATTCAAAATATTAGATAGATAACTTGAAAAAGAAATGAAAAATTTGTGTTACTATGATTATATGTGCTCTCACTATAGGAGTGAATCCCTCCAATGATGCTTTCTGACATAGTCTTGGATTAAACTGAAAATAAATGAATGGTCACAACTATTTTGGAAGTGTAACCATTGGATTTTTTAATCTGGAGTGAACTTGAACTTTTTTTTTTTAAATAAATTAACTTATTTATTTTTGGCTGTGTTGGGTCTTCGTTTCCGTGCGAGGGCTTTCTCTAGTTGCGGCGAGCAGGGGCCGCTCTTCATCGCGGTGCGCGGGCCTCTCACTATCGCGGCCTCTCTTGTTGCGGAGCACAGGCTCCAGACGCGCAGGCTCAGTAGTTGTGGCTCACGGGCTTAGTTGCTCCGCGGCATGTGGGATCTTCCCAGACCAGGGCTCGAACCCGTGTTCCCTGCATTGGCAGGCGGATTCTCAACCGCTGCGCCACCAGGGAAGCCCTGGAGTGAACTTTAACAATCATCAGATAAAATCCAAAACCTCATTTGCCAAGTGAGAAAAGTGAAACCCAGAGAAGTTAAGTGGCCTGTTTTACCCACTGTCAGAGTTAAGCTAGAACTAAGGCACCTTGCGTTTTCCTATTGATTCTCTGGCAACTTTAGTTATCATTTATAGGATTCATTTTAGGCTATTTTGTCTCCCCTGTTCTTACTTAGGTGGCCTTTCCTCATATTTATTGTGTAATAACTACTTCATGTTCCTTCCAAGCTTGTTTTCTCCCAGTGGGGAATTAGTTCGCTCAAATTCATGGCCAAAGACTAAAGGACAACTAAACTCACCTGTATACAGAAATGTTTTGCTTGGGGTCCTATTCTGAAGTTATGTATCATATGGCAACTTCAAGGAAAAGGAATTTAATTCTGGAAGCCAAGAATTTTCAGAAATTTGGGGACCTGTACAAAATTTTTTAAAACAAAAACAATAATAAATAATAAAACTAACATTTATTGGGTTCTCTCTACAAACAAGGAACTGAGTTAAGTGCCTTACCTGCATTCACTAATTCAATCTTTATAGCAATCCTACGAGACAGATACTGTCATGAAACCCATTTTACAGAGGAAGAAACAGAGGCTTTACAAAGGTTAACTCACTCAAGTTCACACAACTGGTCAGTAGTGGAACTGAGTTGCAGACATAGGAAGTCTAACACAAAAATTACATCCTTTATTGTTTTTCGGGTGCCTCTGTCATAAGGTTTTTCTTAAAAAAAGATGTCTTTGTCTCTAGTTTCCTTCCCCATTTCTCCTCTCACATCCACTGAATTAGACAGGTATTCTACTTATGTTTTCATAGATTTCTGAATGCTGTGAGTTCCAATGGCAGTCTACCAACAGTTCTATTTGTTAACATTTCATCTTATCCAAGACTTCATTTAAGAAGAAATCAGAATGTTACAAGGTTATTTCTCTTTGTCAGGCACCTACACTTTAGCAAGAACAATTTTGAGTGATAATATTTTGTTAACGTGTGCCTAAGGTATTGATAGGTTATAGCCATAAGAGTAATATGTTAATTTGTAATGATTTTTTCCTTAAAGAAGTTAGTTATTGAGTGTTAAAATAACTCAAATGCATTAAAAGGTATGCATTATGACTTTTAAAGAAATGCTGCTTGCATTGCTTTTAAGTAAAAATAGCAAGTCAAATAAAGTCAATAATCTGTTGCCTAATAAAGACCTTAGGGCATCTCTTTTAATACATAAGGATGATTTATAATGTATACACCAATAACTACTTTAATTTTTATAACACATAAATATTTTAAAGTGCTTAAAATATTTTTCTTTAATGGCTTAGATGTTTTTAGCCACCTCTATTTACAAAAATATAATTGATTTACTTATGTAACAGGATGCTGAGTTGGAGGTTTTAATTTAGTGTCAAGATACAACAAATGCTGACACCATATAAAAAAATTAATACAAAATGGACCAAATTAATGTAACAGATAAAATAACAAAACTCTTAAGAGAAAACATAGGTGTAAATCTTCCTTGGATTAGGCAATGATTTCTTAGCTATGACACCTAAAGCACAAGTCAACAAAAGAAAAAAATAGATAAATTAGACCACGTCAAAATTAAAAACCTTTATGCCTCAAAGAACACTAATAAGAAAGTGAAAAGACAGCCCACCAAATGGGAGAAAATATTTGCAAATCATATATCTGATAAGAGTCTGATATTGAGAGTAAAGAACTCTTACAAGTCAACAATAAAAAGACAAATTACCCAATTAAAAAATAGGCAAAGGATTTGAATAGACGTTTCACCAAAGAAGATATACAGATGGCCAATAAGCATATGAAAAGATGGTCAACATCATTAGTCATTGGAGAAATACAAATCAAAATCACAATGAGATAACCATTTCACAGCCTCTAGCGTGGCTATAATAAAAAAGATGGACAACCACAAATATTGACAAGAATGAAGAGAAATCAGGTGCTTATATATTTAGGATTGCAAAATGGTGTAGCAATTTGAAAAATAGGCTGGCAGTTTCTCAAAAGGGTCAACATGGGGTTACCATGTCACCCAGCAATTCCACTCTTAAGTATAAACCCAAGAGAACTGAAAACATGTCCACACAAAAAGTTGTACATAGCAGTCATAATAGCCAACAAATGAAAACAACCTAAATGTCCATCAGTTGATGAATGGATAGACAAAATGTGGTATATCTAAGCAATGGTATTTTTTAGTCATAAGAAGCCACGAAATAGTGATGTGTGCTACAATACGGATGAAGCTTAAAAACATTATGCTAAGTGAAAGAAGCCACATATTGTTTAATTCCGTGTATATGAAATATCCAGAATAGGCAAATTTATGGAGATAGAAAGTAGATTAGTAGTTGCCAGGGCTGTGGGAAGTGGAGAATGGGGCGTAACTGCTCCTGGGTATGGGGTTTCTTTTGGCGGGTGATGGCAATGTTCTGGAATTAGATAGTGGTGATGTTTGCACAACCTCATGAATATGCTAAAATTCACTGAATTATAGTCTTTAAATGAGTGAATTTTATGGTTTATGAATTAATCTTAATTTTTTAAAAAGATGCAATAAATGTCAGATACCAAATTTACCTATCATCCATCCATATGCATGTTTCAAAAGATATCTTCTAGAACCAGTTATCTCTCTTATCCAAGTGGCTCTCACCTAGATGAAGGATATAAAAGGGTCAAGAACATGGGAATTAGGAGATGATTTGTCAGGGGAGTTTTATGGTGAGAGCTTTGCTGGAATCCCTAACCCTCCAGGGGATGGGGAGTGGGGTACCTTCCCCTTGAGCCAAATCTAACCTCACTCAGAGACCCACGTCGCAGGCTGACTGGGCATAGTGGTCAGGTGTCTGGCACAAACCTAAGCAAACCAAAGTGGCTGTGCCTGCAGATCAAGGACTACATCTGGGAACTACTGGCCCTGCTCTCTGGTGACTCCAGAGCCCAACTGTGGAATCCCAGGCTGGAATACAGTCCTGGAGATCCCAGCTGTGGAAAGTCCTTCTGGGAACAGAAGCTGACAAGGATTGAGCCCGGCTTGATGAAGAAGGCACTGTTCCTCACAAATTTATAGCCAGAGTATCCCAGGAATGGGTCTCCAGAGAACCCATAAAAACACCCACCCACGAGAAAAAGTGTCAGCTTGAAATATCTCCTAGTCCCAGAGGGCATGAAACCATTTTAAGACAGCACTAACAACTTTTCACCTGTTGATCGCTCCTCCCTCCCTGCTTAGATCTTAGTGAGGCCAAGAAACAGCAGTTGGTAAGTCAGGAAGGAAGTAGGGGGTGGAGAGAGAATGAGGATTACCCCACTTCCCCTTAGTGGTCCCGTTACCAAATGCCAGTTCATGTGCCTGACGCACAGTAAAGCCAAGCAAACTGAAATGTTGGAGTTTGGAGCAGAGAAAGGTTTATTGCAGGACCAAGCAAGGAGAACGGGTGGCTCATGCTCAAAAACCCCAAACTCCCTGATGGTTTTTGGGGAAAAGTTTTTATAGGCAAAATTTGGGGTGAGGGCTGCAGGGTGTGTGACTTTCTTCTGATTGGTCAGTGGGGAGGTAACAGGTGGTGCTCCAGGACTCTCAGTCATCAGCTTTCTGGTTTCAGCCAGTCTGCGGTCTCAGCTTGTAGTTACCATCTTCCACTTGGGTAGGGGCTTTAGTTCCTGTAGAAGAACTCAAAGATATATCACTTGAGGTGGAACCAGGATCCTGCTTTAATCGTTGCACTGTCGTTTCTTGATTGCTCCTCTTTTGTTCCTGCATTCCTTTACTTCCTTGATTAGCAACTGTTTGAATCTGCCCTTTGGAACTCAAGGAAAGTCTTAGGAGACTGGATGAAACCTATTTCCTACAAACCAGAAACGGGATTTCCCTGGTGGCACAGTGGTTAATAATCTGCCTGCCAATTCAGGGGACACAGTTTCAAGCCCTGGTCCAGGAAGGTCCCACATGCCCTGGAGCAACTACATCTGGTGCCCTGTGCACCACATCTACTGATCCTGCACTCTAGAGCCCGAGAGCCACAACTACTGAAGCCCATGTGCCTAGAGCCTGTGCTCCGCAACAAGAGAAGCCACTGCAATGAGAAGCCCGTGAACCACAATGAAGAGTAGCTCCCGCTCGCTGCACCGAGAGAAAACCCTTGCACAGCAACGAAGACCCAATGCAGCCAAAAATAAATAAATAAATAAATAAATAAATAAATAAATAAATTTATTTATTTTAAAAAAAGAAAGAAAGAAACAGGGGACATGAAAAGGATTTGTACCCAGGAGATCCCCATATGGTCCTACTTGGTTTCAATCCCAGCCAAGACTCATGGAGGTTGAGGACACACCACTGGTTGCTGGTGGAGCTGGGATCCTTTTTCGAAGCCCTTAGCCATGCTGCTGTGCTAGGAGAGAAGATGAACATCTCTCTACAATGGACATCGACACTTTGATTCCTAGCAGTTAATTTAGAGCAGTCAAGGCAGGGCAATGATGTAATACAGAAGAAAGAGCAATTGTGTGAATGGAGCAGGCAGGAAGTGCCGCCTTGGGCAGACCTACAGAATCCCTTTAACCTCCACGTCTTCCAGGAAATGCTCATCTGTGCGGAGGGTCTTTCCAACCTTCCAGCTCTGCCTTCCAGCAAGATAAACACTTTCCTGTACAAAAGTGAAAGAAAAAGAGGAAGCCCTTGCACAGTAAATAACACAGAGCTAACAGCCTGATGAAGTGCAAATGCATTTTCTTAAGTTTGTGACTGTGGAAAATATTCACTGATAAGTACTTTCTCACCTATGGCACCTATAGTACCGCATATGTTAATTTCTTTCACAATAGTCAGCACTTTCTACAGAGTGTCTTGATGTTAGAGACTTCATACGTTTATTTCAGAAGGCGTTTAAAGTGTATGTCGTGATAGCTTCTACAAGTTTATATCATGCATTAAAGTTTGGCAAAGCATCTAGCAATTCAGACACATGTTTATATCTAGGGTTGAATTAGGGGCTTTGAAATGTGATATTCAGTTAAATACTTGGTTAGTTAGCATAGGACTTCACTATCACAAATAAGATAGTTATAGTTCTAGCTGGCATTATTTTTTTTTAATATAATTTTTATTATTTATTTATTTATTTTATTTTGGCTGTGTTGGGTCTTCGTTTTTGTGCGAGGGCTTTCTCTAGTTGCGGCGAGCGGTGGCCACTCTTCATCGCGGTGCGTGTGCCTCTCACTGTGGCGGCCTCTCTTGTTGCGGAGCACAGGCTCCAGACGCGCAGGCTCAGTAGTTGTGGCTCACGGGCCTAGTTGCTCTGTGGCATGTGGGATCTTCCCAGACCAGGGCTCGAACCCGTGTCCCCTGCATTGGCAGGCGGATTATTAACCACTGCGCCACCAGGGAAGCCCCCGCTGGCATTATTTTGATTGCTGTCTCGAAGTACTCCCTTCAAAAAATAGTCATCTTGGGCTTCCCTGGTGACACAGTGGTTGAGAATCTGCCTGCCAATGCAGGGGACACGGGTTCGAGCCCTGGTCTGGGAAGATCCCACATGCCGCGGAGCAACTGGGCCCGTGAGCCACAACTATTGAGCCTGCGCGTCTGGAGCCTGTGCTCCGCAACAAGAGAGGCCGCGATAGTGAGAGGCCTGTGCACCGCGATGAAGAGTGGCCCCCACTTGCCGCAACTAGAGAAAGCCCTCGCACGAAACGAAGACCCAACACAGCCAAAAATAAATTAGAAGAAAAAAAAAAGTCATCTCTACTGAGAATTTAAAAAGAATGCTGCTCATTCTACATAGTTTTATCTGTAAAAGGAAAAATAATTTTCATTGCATATAGATTCTAAAAAAGACTATCTCTCAGCTACACATTGAGCAATGATATTTAAACTATTTTGACAACGCAGACCAATGAAATCAGCAGATAAGAGATTCTGGCATGCAAACCCCAATCTAATCCAATCCTCGCATTTCACAAATGAGGACACTGAGGCCCAGATGTGAAGTGTCAAAGGTGAGTTTGTCTAATTCTAAGAGCAGTCTACTGTCTACCACCCAATGCTGCCAGAAGATTGGAAGTGCCTGGAATGTGGCCAAAACTGTCTATCAAGTGTCTTGAACAATTTCCTCAAAGCTCTTATTCAAAACGTCAACTTGGCCCAAACAGTAGGAATTGAGTTACAGTGGCTAAGTCTATTTTGTCCCCTAGCTTTGTTCCTTCCTATTGAGGAAAAGAGGGAAGCACTTTATACCTTGCCCTTGATCTGCAGGCATCATGATGACACTGTGATTTCAGCCTCTCTACACCTATGTGGGATGGAGTTGCAGCGAAGCAGTTGTCTGGGGCTGTGGCATCATGCTGATAGCTGGGAATTTGCAGTGTTTTACCTTGGTACTTGTTGAGAAACAGCAGATGATCTTAATGGACTTTGGGACACATGGATCCTATTGAAGCCTGCCCCGTACTTACCCTTCCTCCAAATCAGAAGGAATGAGAAGCCAGTCTGCTAGCAGTTAGCAGCGGCATTTGCTAGACCAGCTGTTGCCATTCTTTGTTCACAAAGCATCTGATGATTATGTTTGCTACTTCTTTAGTAACAAGGAAAATGGGGAGACTAAATGAGTGCAAAATAAACTGATTATTCACTCGTAGGCCTGAGTCTGTGTACTAGTTTCCTGTGGCTGCTTTAACAAATGACCACAACTTTGGTGGCTTAACACAACACACATTTACTCTGTTACGGTTCTGGAGGAAAGAAGCCTGGAATGAGTTTCACTGGACCAAACTCACGATGTCAGCAGGGCTGTGTTCCATTGGATGTTTTACTGAGCGATCGCGTCCAGAGCCCACCTGGATAATTCAGGGTGATCTCCTCATCTCGAGATCCTTAATTTAATCACACCTGCAAAGTCTCGTTTGCCATATAAGGTAACATCCACAGGTTCCAAGGATCACATCCTCGGTATCTTTGGTGGGGTCGTTATTCAGCTGACCACAGACTGCAAGGTCACTGAGCTTCCTCATGGGTTTACGTGAACTCCCATTTTTTTAAGCATAATTTTAAGCATAAGTAATTCTAGGGGGCCGCTGGGTACAACCACTGCTTCAATATGCTGTGGGATCCCAGAGGCCGAAAGAAGTTTATCTACTTCCCAAAAGGCTTAATCTCTACCCAAGTTGGGGCGTGGGAACCAGAGTAGATTTTTACACATAACGACTATTGCCAAGATTTATATTCAATCTGCACTACTCTCTGGAGGAGGCCATGTTTGCCTGAGTTTGTGCAGAGAAGGAGGATTATTCCTTTCTTCTCCTGTGCTCTTCAGCCTTCCAAATGCAAGTCTCATCACTGCGCAGGAGCACTGACTGGAAACCCTATTGGCTGGGATCCCTCTGGACCTCAGTGGGGCCTGGAAAGATCCTGTGCGAGGCTCTGGGCTTGGCTGCTTTCCACTCCACAGTTGGGAGCCCCATCTATGACACTGGCCAGTGAATTCCCTCTCTGTCTTCTTGGCATAGCCTTTAGAATTAACTTGTGAGTGCCTGTAACGTCTGGTGCTAGGGAGGCCATCAATGGAGAAGGGGTGAATGAGTCTTATGGCCAGAGCAAATGACCCATATAATGTCAGAGGAAGAACCTGGCTTAAGATTGAAGGGCCCAGGGACTTCCCTGGCAGTCCAGTGGTTAAGAACCTGCCCTCCAATGCAGGGGGTGCGGGTTCGATCCCTGGTTGGTGAGCTAAGATCCCACATGCCTTGTGACCAAAAAAACCAAAACGTAAAACAGAAGCAATATTGTAACAAATTCAATAAAGCCGTTAAAAATGGTCCACCTCAAAAAAATCTAAAAAAAAAAAAAAGATTGAAGGGCCCAGGATCTGGAGTTAAATTGCCTAAGCCCAAATCTAGTCTGTGTGATCCTGGGTGAGTTGAGAAACCTTTGGGAGCCTTGGTTTCTTTGCCTGTAAAATGGGGGACAATGGCAGTTCTTAGCTTCCAGGGTTCTGCAAAGATTGAATGATATAACCTAGAGGCAAACTCTTAGCAGAGTGCCTGGCATCTGGAAGCACTCAATCCATGGGTGCACTTGTGAATGATGTGTCCAGCCATTGGGACTCTTAGAACATGGGTTTGCTGGTTGACGCAGCAAGGTTAGGCTGAATATGTGTGTGTGTGGGGAAAATGCATGGCAACGTGAGTCCCATCTTTAGTCATATTTATGGAGACCCTTGACTGGAGTCAGTGCTGTGGGGAAGACAGGGATGTATAAAATATAGAACTCAGCGTCTGAAAGAGGAAAATAGATATAAAAGCCCTCGTAAATGCCACAGGACTAAGGCAGCTAGGTCATACCGTAGGAATCCAGAGCAAGATAGAGGGATTTGGGGCTGTGGGAAGGAGGGCCAGTTTCCTAGAGAATGCGGTGCTCCACTAACTTGCAAATCTCTGCATGCCAGGCTCTTAATTCTCTGAATTTGCTTCCATTTATGATGATTTGGTTTCCATTTATAGTTAAGAGGGTGGCACGGAAATATGACGGGAAGCTGTTTCTGCACGGGCAGAGCCGGTTGACCTGCGGGCCTCACAGGAGAGGGTTCCAGTGGGGCACTAGCCAGGGCAGTTGGCTTCTCCAGAGAAATCTCTTCCCGTCTCCTGCCTGTGCTGGGAACAGCTGGGTCCATAAACCTGGAAACTGAGCTCTGGAGCTGAGTGGGGGAAGGGGGGTGGGATGACAGGCAGGTTGGAACTGATGTATACACACTACCATATGTAAAACAGAGAGGTAGTGGGAACCCGCTGTGCAACACAGGGAGCTCAGCTCGGTGCTCTGTGGTGACCTAGAAGGGTGGGATGGGGGGGCTGGAGGGAGGTTCAAGAGGGAGGGGATATAGGTATACACATAGCTGATTCACTTCGTTGTACAGCAGAAACTAACACAACATTGTAAAGAAATTATACTCCAAGAAAAAAAAAAAAAGGAGGCTGATGAAAGTGCCTGACCTTTCAACATGCACTTTTCACTTTACCTTCCTATAGACAGGAAGTTGCATTTCTATCTCGACCCCCCGATGGCCTCTCCAAATCAGGGTGACAGTATTACTTGCCTAGGGCTGTTTGTCGCAAAGTACCACAAACCAGGTGGCTTAAAACAACAGAAATTTACTTTCTCACAGTTCTGGAGGCCAGAAGTCCTAAGTCAAGATGTTGGCAGGGTGGGTTCCTTTCGGAGGCGCTGAGGGAGAAGCCATCCACACCTCTCTCCTCACTTCTGGTGGCTCTTGGCAGCCCTTGACGTTCCTTGGCTTGTGGCAGCGTGATCTCCATTTCCTGCCTCAGTTGTCACACGACTTTCTCCCCTGTGTCTCTGTCTTCCCCTTTCTGTCTCATACAGGGCTCTCCTCATTGTATTAAGGGCCACCCTAATTCGGGATGGTCTCACTTTGAGATCCTTACCTTTGCTACATCTGCAAAGATCATTCCAAATAAGGTCACATTCTGAGATTGCAAGTGGATATCTTTTGGGTGACACAATTCAGTCCAATACAGTGACCACATATTTTTTGTTCAGACCGAGACACTTTGGGATTGACAATGCTAAGCTGGACAGAACCCCGTTAAGCATCTTTGCCTGGGCACTTGCTCGGACACAAGGACTGGTTCTATGTCCACCTCTAGGTAACCACCCACCTTCTTCCCTAGGAGAAGCAGCTCTCAGGCCGTGGGCTTAGAAGAGGGAATGTGAGGACTGAACTCTTCTTAATACCAACTTCTGAGTGTTTCCGATATTCTCTGGCAAATATTCACTGGCTCCTTGATGAATCCTCTCCTCCAGGGACACCGAAGTCGAAACATAAGCCACTTCCCTCTTCCAAACTTTTTGACACTCTCTTTTGCAATTCTCCCCTCTCTTCTTTTTATTAACCATTTTACTAACACTTAGATGGGAAAAACGACAGTGAGGAAAATAGTACCGCAGGCGCTGGGAATGAGTGGAGGTAAGTGTCTCCATCTGCTTTTGTGTAAAAGACTGTGTGCAAGAGA